>NC_133131.1:77352234-77952234 GCF_048418815.1 Hemitrygon akajei
TGGGCCTGAACTCCATTTGAACTTTACAGGCTATTTAAAGTTTTGATGCTCTGGTAGAAATACAGTATCTATCAGGCACTCTACTTCTGACTTCAAAGTTCAAGGCAAATTTATTATCAAATGCATATATGAAATTAATTTTTTTCAGGCTTACTCAATAAATCCGTAGGAGATTAATCATAAAAGAATCAAAGAAAGATCTCACCAACTTGGGTGTTCAAACAGTGTGCAAAAGGGAACAAAATGTGCGAAAACAAAAATAAATAAGCAATAAATACCGAAACCATAAGATGAAGAGTCCTTGGAAGTCCATAGGTTGTCGGCACATTTCAATGATGGGGAAGTGAAGCTGAGTGAAGTTATCCCCCTTGGTTCAAGAGCCTTATGGTTGAGGGGTAATAACCGGGGGACAGAGCGGAGCGCATCACTCACCTCCGTTGCAACCCGCACCGGAGAACCCAAGATGCCTTAGCCACTGGAGGATGGGCACCATGGCAGACGCCGCCGGAACAACTGGAAGACCAAAGGGTTTCGACCATTTGTGCCTCAAGGTCTACCATGAAGCTCCCCAGGTACAACGGTACCAGTCGCCTAAAGCCTTACCTGTCACAAGTCAAACTTGCTGTGTGGTACAACAGGTGGAGCCCTACCGAGAGTGTGGTGCTCCTTGCCTTGGTACTAGAGGGAAAAGCCCTGCAGGCCCTTTTCGACCTAACGCCGGCAGAGCAGCATGACTACAGGGCCCTCGTAGTGGCGCCAGAGTGGCGTTTCGAGCAGAGGCCATTGGTGGAAGCAATGAGGGAAGAACGGTGCAGCAGACAGCGCCGTATGGGAGAAGGCCTGGGGGCACTGGCAGCTGATCTTCATCACTGTGCTCGGCATAGCTACCCCCAGTTCCCTCCCGTGGCCCGGGAAGAGGTTGCCCTCCATGCCTTAGTAAAGGCACTGACACCGGAGCGCCTTCAGCAGCATGCTCGCCTGACATCACCATCGTGGCTGGATGAGGCGTTGGCCGAGGCGGAGAGGGCAGAAACAAATTTAACCCCCAAGCATGAAATAGCAAGATAAAAGACTCCTTCAATGAGGGTGGTTATCCCCTTTTGTTCAGGAGCCTGACGGTTGAGGGGTAGTAACTGTTCTTGAACCTGGTGGTGCGAGTCCTGAGGCACCTGTACCTTCAACCTAATCCCAGCAGCAAGAAACGAGCATGGCCTGGGTAATGAGGATCTTTGATGATGAATGGTGCTTTTTTACAACAGGGTTTCATGTAGATGTGCTTAATGGTTGGGAGAGTTTTCCCATGATATACTAGGCTGAATCCAATACCTTTCGTACAATTTCCACTGAAAAGCATTGGTGTTCCCATACCAGGCCATAATGCAGTCAGTCAGCACACTTTCCACCACACATCTATAGAAGCTTGCCAAGATTTTTGATGGCATGCTGAATCTCCACAGACTCCTGAGGAGGTAGAGGTGCCGTGCTTTCTTCAGAATTATATTTGATGATGGGTCCAGGACAGATCCTCTGAGATAGTGACACTCAGAAATTTAAAGTTACTGACCCTCTCCACCTCTACCCTTTCGATGATTACTGACTCATGGACCTCTGGTTTCGCTCTCCTGAAGTCTACTATCTGTTCCTTGTTCTTATTGACATTCAGTGAGAGGTTGTTGTTATACCACATCCAAATTTTTGATCTCTCCTGTATGCTGTTTGATCGTGTCCTTTTATATGCCCACAACAGTGGTGTCATCAGCAAACTTGTATATGGTGCTGGAGCTGTACATAGCCACACAGTCATAGGTGTAATGCGAGTAGAGCAGGGGCTAAGTACACATCACTGCAGTGCTCCTGTGCTGATGGAGATTGTGGAGGAGTTGTTTTTGCTGATCCAAACTAACCAGGGTGACAAGTGGAGAAATCCAGGATCCATTTACACAAGGTGGTACTGAGGCCTAGGTCTTGAAGTTTACTGATAAGTTTTGAAGGGATGATGGTTTTAAATGCCAAGCTATAATCGATAAAGAGCATCTGATGTATGCTTCTTTGGTGTCCAGATGTTCCAGGATTGTGTAAGAGCCAACAAGAGAGCATCTACTGTAGACCTGTTGCTTTGGTAGGCGAATTGGAGCAGATCCAAGTCACCACTCAGACAGAAGGTAATATGTTTCAACACCAGCCTCTCAAAACACCTAGTTACCATGCTCGTTTTGGACACCAATACAAGTTGAAGCCTGCTTGAAGCAGGTGGGCACCACACACTGCTGGAATGAGAAGTTGAAGATATCCATGAATACACCATGTTGGTCAGCACAGGTCTTCAGTATTCGTCCAGGTACTCTGTCCAAACCCATGTCCTCAGATACTGGACCCATGTTTAAGAGTGATAAACCCATGTTCTCAAACACTGTACCCATTTTACACAATGATAAACCCATATTCTCAAATACTGTATCCATGATAAACCACGTTCTCAAATAATATACCCATGTTAAACAATGATGAACCTATCTTCTCACACACTGTACTAGTGTTACACAGTGATAATCCCATGTTCTCAAATACTGTATCCATGTTAAACAACAATAAACCCAATGTTTTCAAATACTGTACTCATGTTAAACAGTGATAAACCCAATGTAAAAGTTCAAAATAAAATTCATTGTCAAGACTACATACATGTCACCATATACAACACTGAAATTCTTTTTCTGTGGCATACTTAGCAAATCAAGAACAGTGACTGTAAACTGTAAACATCAGGAACTGTAAACTGTAAACAAATTATGCAAATTCAGATAATAAATACATAGCAATAAATAATGACCATAAAATAACAAGATAAGAATCCTTAAATGAGTGTAGCTTTTGTTCAAGAGCCTGACGGTTGAGGGGTAGTAACTGTTCTTCCTGATGGTAGCAGTGAGAAAAGAGCATGGCCTGGGTGGTGACGATCTTTGATGATGGATGCTCCTTTTCTACAACAATAATTCATGTAGATCTGGGCCGAATCCAATACCTTTTTGTAGGATTTTCCACTCAAAGGCATTGGTGTTCCCATACCAGGCCATAATGCGACCAGTCAGCACACTTTCCACCACACATCTAAAGAAGTTTGCTGAGGTTTTTGACAACATGCCAAATCTCTGCAAACTCCTGAGGGAGTAGAGACACTGTTGTGCTTTCTTTGCAATTATATTTATATGATGGGTCCAGGACAAGTCCTCTGAGATAGTGACACCCAGAAATTTAAAGTTACTGACCCACTTCACCTCTGATCCTCTGATGATTACTGGCTCATGGACCTCTTGTTTCCCTATCCTGAAATCTACTATGAGTGCCTTGGTCCTATTGACATTGAGTCAGAGGTTGTTGTTCTTATACCACTTGGAAAGTCAAATCATGCCAGGATATATACGAGTGTTATTTGGATCCTTGGTAGTGTTATTGATTAGCAAGAGTTTGGGGCACAAGTACAGAGTTCACTGGAAGTTGTGACCCAGGTAATGAAAGGTAGTGAAGAAAGTATCTAGAATCTTGACTTCACCCACTGAGACACCAAACATTTGGGTGTCATGCTACAGCTGTGCAAATGGTTGGCTATGTTGCATTTGGAGTTTTGTGTGCATATCTTGTCATCACATGACAGGGAGGATGTAATTAAGCTACAGAGATTCACAGGATTGTTGCCGGGTGGGGGGGGGGGGCAGTGAATCTTCTGGTGCAAGTAGGAGGAGGGGGAGGGTCAATGCTTCCGTTGTTCCTTGTGCATGTGAGGCGTGTACATTGGCGCGTGGCCAAGCGGCTAAGGCGTTGGTCTAGTGATCTGAAGGTCGCTAGTTCGAGACTCAGCTGTTGTGTCCTTGAGCAAGGCACTTAACCACACATTGCTCTGCATCTACACCGGTGCCATGCTGTACCAGCCTAGTGCCCTTCCCTTGAACAACATCGGTGGCGTGGAGAGGGGAGACTTGCAGCATGGGTAACTGCCGATCTTCCATACAACCTTGACCAGGCCTCAGTCAACATCAAAATCGATGGACAGCCGAAGAAGAAAAGTGTGTGTGAGGGGAGAGGGATGCTTTGGGGTTCTGATGTTTCTATCATTTATCCTTCGGGATTTTTTTTCCTGTTTCATGGATGTCTGTGAAGAGTAAGAATTTCAAGTTGTATACAGTATATATTCTCTGATATTAAATTGAACCATTTGATTTGGACTGGAAATCTTGAGTTATAGGAGGTGATTGGATAAATTAGGATTGTTTTCCTTGGAGTGAAAGAGGCTGGGTGTAACTTTACACAGGTTTATAAAATTTTGAGAAACATAGATAGTATAATGTTTTTCTCAGGGCGGTGGATAGGGCGGTGTCTCTAAAATTAGAATACACAGAAGAGAAGGGAAAAGTTTAAAGGGTACCAGAAAGGGCAAATTTTCACACAAAGGATAATAAGTATATGACACAAGCTATTAGAGGAGGTGGTGGAAGCATATATAATTACACTTAAAAGACATTTGGATATGTATATAGGAAAGATTTAGAGTGATATGGGCCAGGGCATCACAGCAGTGTAGAGGTTATTGAGACACTTTTACAGCTTGGGGCATTGAAGCTCAGAGTTGAATCCCAAAGTCATCTGTAAGGAATCTGCACATCCTCCCAGTAGAATGCCTGGATATCTTCCAGGTATTCCAGTTTCCTCTCACAGCTGGAAGACGTATCAGCTAGTAGGTTAATTGGTCATTGTAAACCGTGATTAGGCTGGCATTAAATCAGGGATTACTGGGCAGTGAGGCTCAAAGGGCTGGAAGGGCCTATTTTATGCTCTATCTCAATCAGTAAATGCTGGCAATTAGGACCATCTCAAGTAGACAGCTTGGATGAGTTGGGCTTTAGAACATATTCCCATGTTGTATGACTCTATGAATCCAAGAAATACTCTACCCATATTAAGCAGTGACAAACCTGTTCCCATCAGTTCCATACCCTAAGGTTAAACAAGTTCACAGTGTACCATTTGCTACATAGTGGCCTACCTGTGCCTATCAGCTGTTCTAGATTGGTGCCCTGTAATATTGGTATCTATTATTATGATGGTAACAGGCCTGCAATCTGTAGTGATTACTAGCATTAAGTAGTGAAGTACCTGTTTCCACCTGTTATATTGTGACAAACTTGTGGCCTCCAGTTTTGTAATCAGGTGATAGACTAGTACCCATTAGTATAGCACAACTAGGATAAATGATAAGAGACCTGTATTTACTAGTCATCATCATCATTATGTGCTACATTGTTTTGACATGAGTGATCATGGTCTCATGACTATGATTGTTCTTGGCACCATTGCCTTCTTCTGGGCAGTGCCTTACAACACGGGTGACCCCAGCCATTATCAATAACCTTCAAAGATTGTCTGCCTGGCATCAGTGGTTGCATAACCAAGTCTTGTGATATGCACCAGCTGCTCATATAACCATCCACCACCTGCTCCAATGGCTTCATGCTAAAGGGTAATGTAGTTGGTGGAAATGTACATAATTCAAAACCACCAACATTGAGTTGTGGTTTTACTTCAAGAGGTTAGTCTGACGTGACGGTGTATTATGTAAAGGACTTCAGCCGTGCTTTGTGTTCAGTTTTTTTGGAATTCAGTAAATGAATTGTTACGTTTTTTTTCTTCAACTTAAAATGCCTCACATTGTTTTATCTGAAAAAACCTGCATTGGACGATTTCAGAGTTATTGAACATGTCAACCAAATTAGTTGCTTTAAAACTGCCAGACTTTTAGGAGCAAAATGCCGCTGCTTGGTTTGTACTAGCTGAGGCCCGGTTCACGCTGTGAGAAATCACCGCTGATAGCACCAAATTCTACTATTTGGTAGCGTCACTTGGAAACTCCACGGTTGTGAGAGTGGTGAGTCTTCTAGAACACTTGCCTGAACATGATTACCGATCGCTGAAATCTTACCATTTAGATTTTGTACTGTCAGAGCCTGAGCACCAGTACCGGACAGCTGCTCTCCTTGCCCGAACCCGGTGATGCTAGGCCTTCGGGGCTAATGGACTACATGTTGTCTCTCCTAGGAAATCACCATCCTTGTTTTATTTTTACAGAATTCTTCATGCAGCAAATTCCTGATCAAGTCTGCATAGCCCTCACTAATGCGCCTGTGAAGGACTGTGGGGAGTTTGTTAAAATGACTGATTATCTACACTCAAGCAGGCAGTGGTGCATTATTCCTCTTTTCCCTGACTCTAAGTCCAGACAGCAAGTCCTCCAACATTAGCAGACAAAACAGACTACTAACTAATGCAGCAAAACAGACAACACTAGGTCTGTGTTTTAACCACACTCACTTTGGTACAATGCTAGGAACTGCCTTGCAGCTTCAACAGGGACATCAGAGGTCTGTGAATACCATGGGTTCCAGCCACCAGCGTTGTCTATTGTTCATTACGGACAACTTTTCAGGGCAACAGTTCATGTGTGACACGAGTGGTCAAGTGACAGTGCTGCCAGCATTGCCTATTAATGAGAAGGCAAGAAGCATTGAAACCTCACTGGAGACTACTGGCAGCAGCAGGATCCAAACTTGTGGGACACAATGGGTGATGCTGTGCTTCCATGGGTGACATTACACAAGGGATTTTGTCCTGACTAATGTGGCTGGACCTCTGCTCAGTACAGATGTCCTGTGTGCCCAATGACTATTAGTCAATCTTAAAAGCTGCTGGCTTGAGGATATCAAGGACTTTGCGTCATTACTCTGTTCCCCCAGTAAATTACTACAATGACTCTATCACTGCATGTGAGTTTACTCGACTGCTGGGTGAATTCCCAAACCTCACCAAGCCCACATTCTCTGCTACAGTCAAAAACATGGGGTCGAACACTACATTCCCACAACTGGCCCACCAGTCCATGCCCGCATGTGTAGACAGGACCCAGATAAGCTGGCAACCGTGAAGGCTGAGTTTGCCAAAATGAAAAGACTTGGAATTGTACGCCGGTCAACTAGTCCCCGGGCTTCACCCCTCCATATGGTCTGTAAGTATAATGGCGGCTGTCACCCATGTGGTGATTACTGACACCTTAACAAGGCCACCAACCCTGATTCTTACCCAGTCCCCCACATCTTAGGCTTTTCAGCACATTTAGCTGAAAAGTAAATTATTTACCAAGTCAGTCTAGTTAGGTGCCAATGTGCATGGAGGACATTTGCAGTACAGCTGTGGTAACCCTATTTGGCCCCTCTGAGTTTCTGCACATGCCATTTGGATTGAAAAGTGTAGCACAGATGTTCCAACGGCTGATGGACTCTGTATTAAAAGACTTACATTTTCTTTTTGTTTGCCTGGATGACATACTTGTCACCAGTGCATTCAAACCCGAACACATATCTCATCTCTGCACACTTTTTGAACACTTATGCCAACACGGGTTAATTATTAACTCGGCAAAATGCTAGGCTGGGTTGTTGACCTTTGACTTTCTCAGCTATTTATCAGAAGGCATTTGATAAGGTCCCACATAGGAGATTGGTGGGTCAAATCAAAGCTCAGGGCATCGGGGGGAAGACATTGGCATGGATAGAAAACTGGTTGGCAGATAGAAAGCAAAGTGTAGCAGTGAATGGGTGTTTCTCGGAATGGCAGGTGGTGACTAGTGGGGTGCCACAGGGCTCGGTATTGGGACCACAGCTGTTTACGATTTACATCAACGATTTGGATGAAGGCATTGAAAATAACATCAGCAAATTTGCTGATGATACTAAGCTGGGTGGCAGTGTGACGTGATGAGGATGTTAGGAGAATTCAGAGTGACTTGGATAGGCTGGATGAGTGGGCAGATACTTGGCAGATGACATTTAATGTGAGTAAGTGTGAGGTTATCCACTTTGGGAGTAAAAACAGGAAGGCAGATTATTATCTGAACGGTGTAGAGTTAGGTAAGGGAGAAATACAAAGAGATCTAGGAGTCCTTGTTCATCAGTCACTGAAGGTGAATGAGCAAGTGCAGCAGGCAGTGAAGAAGGCTAATGGAATGTTGGCCTTTATTACAAAGGGAATTGAGTACAAGAGCAAGGAAATCCTCTTGCATTTGTACAGAGCCCTGGTGAGACCACACCTGGAGTATTGTGTACAGTTTTGGTCTCCAGGGTTAAAGAAGGACATCCTGGCTGTAGAGGAAGTGCAGCGTAGATTCACAAGGTTAATTCCTGGGATGTCTGGACTGTCTTACACAGAGAGAGTAGAGAGACTGGGCTTGTACACGCTGGAATTAAGGAGATTGAGAGGGGATCTGATTGAAACATATAAGATTATTAAGGGATTGGACAAGATAGAGGCAGGAAATATGTTCCAGATGCTGGGAGAATCCAGTACCAGAGGGCATGGTTTGAGAATAAGGGGTAGGTCATTTAGGACAGAGTTAAGGAAATACTTCTTCTCCCAGAGAGTTGTGGGGGTCTGGAATGCACTGCCTCGGAAGATAGTGGAGGCCAATTCTCTGGATGCTTTCAAGAAGGAGCTAGATAGGTATCTTATGGGTAGGGGAATCAAGGGATATGGGGACAAGGCAGGAACCGGGTATTGATAGTAGTTGATCAGCCATGATCTCAAAATGGCGGTGCAGGCTCGAAGGGCCGAATGGTCTACTTCTGCACCTATTGCCTATTGTCTATTGCATCTCCGCAGAAGGTGTGAAACCCCTTCCATCAAAAGTAGCTGCTATTATGGATTTTCCACAGCCCCGCACTACAAAAATAACTACCAGAGTTTTTAAGTATGGTTAATTTCTATCACCACATTATTCTGCTATTGAACTTATGCTCCCCCTGTATAGTGCATTTAAAGGCAATACCCCTAATCACCTGCTTGACTGGTCAGCAGACATGACCAGGGCATTTCATGATACCAAACAAGCTCTTTCCAACGTAACCCTATTGGTGCAACTGCTCCCCAATGCACCCAGAGTCATTACCACTGATGCTTCAGACTATGCTGTGAGTGCTGTGCACAAGCAGTTGATCTCCACCTTCAGCCGGCAGCCACATCCCTGCGACAAAGAAGTACAACATGTTCGGCCGTGAGCTTCACAATCTCCAACTGGCTGTCTGCCATTTTTGTTTTCTTCTAGAGGATTGCAATTTCACAGCGTTCATTGACCACAAACCCCTCATGCACCCAATGGCCAAAATATCAGACCCTTGGTCTGCACAGCAGCAACACCAACTGGCCTACCTATCAGAGCTCACAACTGTTGCATAATATATTACAGGGAAAAATAATGCCTTGGCTGATTGCCTCTCACAGCCAACCATTGGGGCTATGCAAATAGATGTTGACTATGCTGGCATTGCAGCCGACCAAGTCACTGAACCAGAGGTCCATGGGTACCAAACAGCGGCTGGCTGACATTAAGTTTGAGGAAGCTGGGATTTCTCTCTTTTGCAATGTTTCAACTAATTGTCCTCACCCCAGCATGCCCGCAAACTGGAAGCATCCTGTTTTTAACTCCATACATGGCCTCTCACACCTGGGCCAGAAGACCTCATAGAAACTAGTTGCACTGAAGTTAGCATGGCATGGCCTTAGGGCATGTGTGATTGGACAGCAGCCCATGGGGAGTGCCAACGGGCAAAAATTAACTATCATATTCAGGTGCCATCGGCACCTTTTTAATGACAGTTTGATCATGTCAATGTGGACCTTGTTGGTCCTCTTCACCCATCCTGAGGTTTCATGGACCACCTTACCATGTTGGACCATCCATCGGGTGGCCAGAGGTCATTCTTCTAGTATCTATGACAGCCGCACACGTGGTTGAGGTATTCTTTGTCACCGTGGTTGCTCAGAACAGCTCCAAAAGAGGACCTGCAGCCACCGTGACTGAGTTGGTGAATGGACGGCCAGGTGATTTTATTCCTCATGTCATCACGGCTTGGTCGGCCTCTTGCCAATGTTGCTCCCTCCTCAGCAAATTCAATTCCTTTGCACCTGTTCCTACTTTCAGTCATGGCATACAGCACCCTCGGGTTCCTGGTCCCCTACATTCTGCTTCCTTTGTTTTTGTCCACCATGATGTACACCAATATCCCCTTGGGCCCCCTTACGATGGCCCATTCCGTGTTTTGGAACTGGGCGAAAAGACTTTTATCATTGATCAGAAGGATGAAACTTGATACATTTCACTAGATTGCCTTAAACCGGCCCACCAAGGCTTTGAGAATTCCACTACCATGCCACGACCTGACCTTGAGCATGTCAACACACCCCTGGACAAGCCAAAGGCACCCACTATTCCTCTACCCATGGAACATAGGACCAGAGCTGGGCTGTGTGTCTGAGCTCTGAACTGGCTCACAACGTTGGTTTTATTTAACTCTGTGTGTTCATCCATTCTTGGTAGTTAGCGAAACAAACAGAATGAGATAGTAAGACTGAGAAGTCAAATATCAGGAAAGTAGCTGAAGATGATGGTAGAACGGTAGGAGATAAGAGAGGAAGAGAAAAAGAAAGAAAGGAGAAAGCTTGGAAAGAAGCAGCAGGGCTATGGGATGAGAAGACAAGACTTTGCGCTCTCCTGCACCTACTTCACAACTCCAAAGTTCTTGCATCTCACATAATTTCATACCTATTCCCCATTTTCTTTGATTTATTTGGTGACAATCCTTCAGTTTTCAATCATATACTTTAAAATATTGTTCAGCCATCGTCCTCTGGAGTAGAGAATTCTCAAGATTTAGAAAACCTGAGTGATAAGCTGCCTTCTCTGATCTCAGTGGCCAATTCCAGGTCCAACTCTCCTTGTCTAAGCTAAGGAAGGAAGATGAGCATCAGCTTGAGATGCAGGGAAGGAGGGTGAGATGAGGCAGGAGTGCACAAGCAAACACCTAATGTGAAAGGTAAAGGTTTAGAGTACAGGGTGTAAGGTGCATAAAACTAAGTGGTGCACGGACAAACAATGGTTGCAGAACACTATAATGAAAATGTAATCAAAAGAATGTAAGTATAAATGAACAAGAATCAAAGTAGAAAAAGTGACACGAGAGACTCTACAAATCTTGAGCAACACACACGAAGTTCCTGAGTCTTGATGAAGACCCTTGGCCCAAAATGTCAGGGGTTTGCGACCCTCTAAAAATGCTGCCAAACTTGTTAAATTCCTTCAGCATTTTGTGTGTGAAGGTAGAAATAGTGATAGGAACAAAGATTAACTTATGAAACTTGATCTGGAAAATCATTTTCAAGTGAATCAGTTTCTTATCAGACCAAATGAAAAGTAATTGCATCTGAGACATCCATTGATTTTAACATAATATGCCCTCCTAATTAATCTCTGTCCCAAGTCATTAACCTGATTTCATTGCCTAATCTTCAGAATATAGAGGAAGGAAAGAAGAGTGCTGGTTCAATAAATTCATTTGCAATTAAATAAGTTCTTATGAAAGGTCATAACCTAACCTCTTGAACCACAGAAATATTGCTCATGTGAATACTGACATTAACTGCTGCAACTTTGGATATTCCCCACAAACACTAAAGCCTCGTTATTTGTCCTTTTTGTCAATTGCATTACAACTACCAGCCCCTCAAGGAGTATCATGACGGCCTATGGAATTGTGTATATTGATGAGTATGCTAAAATGACTAGTGCTAGGTCAAACCTGATGTGAAGAGTTCCTCCCATTAATGTCAATGGCTGAAAGGGTCTAAGACAAGTTATAGTATTTTAACTATAAATCAATCTTAAAATAGAGATGAATATGTGAAGAAAGTAAATTAATATTTCATCTCAAAGAACTTCACAGCATCTTAACCAAAAACATTATCAAAACCACCATGAAGCGTCTTCATCTCAGATTCTTAATTCTGCTTCTAATTCCATAGATACCATCCAATTAACTGAGTGTTTCCAACACATTCTGTTTTTATTTGAGTTATTAACTCAACTAGATGTGAATCAGAGCATCCCAATGAATTTGTTTCAGTTGTTCTGTGAGTTAGTTTGGGTCTCCTGTGAAAGGCTATGTGTGTTCCTGCCAGAGTACAGGGTCTTAGTGCAAGTGACAGGTCTGATATCTCTCAGCAATCTCCACTACACAGGACACTACACAAGATGAGTGCAATGGAGCATTTCTGAATCCAAACTGTCAACTCACCATACATCTTAGTCTTCTATTTAAGATTCTCATAAGGAACCTTGCCAAGTGCCTTACAAAAATTCCATGTAGACAACATTCACGGCTCTAACTTCATTAATCACCTTCATCACCTAGTCAAAAAACTCAATCAATTTAGTAAGTCATGACTTGCCCCGCACAAAGCCATCCTGGCTCTCCCTAATTAACCATGGTTTTCAAAATGCTCATAAAACCTATATCTAAGAATTCTCTCCAGTAACTTCCCTACCACTGGCATGAGACTCACCAGTCTATAGTTTCAAGGATTATCCTTGTTCCCTTCTTGAATAATAGAACAACATTAACTACTCACTGGTCCTCTGGGACCTTGTCTGTAGCAAGAGAGGACATAAAGATATTGGTTAGTGTCCCAGAAATCTCTTCTGCTGCTTCTTTCAATAACCTGGTGTATATCCATCAGGCCCTGGAGACTTATCCATCTTAATGCTTTCTAAAAGACCCAACAGTATCTCTTCCTTTACTTTGAAATGCTGCAGAATATTAATACTCTCAGCATTGATCTCGCTATCCTCCAGATCCTTCTCCTGGTAAAGACCGATGTAAGGTACTCATAGAGGACCTCAGCCACATCCTCTGCATCCAAGAAGATGTCCCCCCTCCCCCATTGCTTTATCAGTGAGTGATCCTATCCTCTCCCTAATTGTACTCTTGTTTTTGATGGATGTGCAGAATGCCTTGAGATTCTTTTTAATCCTTCTTGCTAAGGACTTTTCATGGCTCCTCCTGAGTTTCCTGATTCCCTTCTAGCATTTATTCTGGTTTCTTTATACTCCTCAATAACTCCGATTCTAGCTTCCTAAGCTTTTCAAACTTTTCCTTTTCCTACTTGACTAAATTCCTCACCTCCCTCGATATCCGAGGTTCTCTTACCTTGTCATCCATGTTCTTCCTCCTGACTGGAACATACCTGTCTTGTACTCTGTACATTTGGCTTTTAAGCACCCTCCACATGTCAGATGTGAACTTGCCCAAAAACAGCTATTCCCAATTAACTCTCTCTAGTTCCTGCCTAATGCTCTTGAAATTTGCCCTTTTCCAATTTAATGCTCCCCTGCAGTGCCGTACTTATCCTTATCTATAGCTATCTTAAAACTTAAGGAGATGTGGTCACTGCTCCCTAACTGCTCACCCATTGAAAAGTTGGTGACCTGGCCGGAATCACTACCCAGCTGCAGGTTCAGCATAGCCCCTTGCCTTCGTAGATTATCTACCTAGTGATCTTAGAAACCCTCCTAAATGCACCTAATAAATTCTGACCCATCTAAACATCTGGCACTAAGAAGCTTCGAGCTTACAGTATATTAAGGAAGTTGAAGTCCCTCATGAAGACATCCTATATTTCTTACAACTTTCTTTAATCTGCCTACATATCTGTTTGTCACTGTCCAGTGGCTATCAGTACAATCCTGTCTATTGTACAATCCCATCAGAGTGATTGCACCATTCCTATTTTTGAGCTCTACCCATATAGACTCAGTGGATGAACACTCCATTATGTCCCCTCTATGATGTTGTCCCTGATTAATAGTGCAACTCTCTCCCACCTCTTTTACCTCCCTCGTTATTTTTTGAAAAACACCAAGACCCTGGGACATTCAGCACCTATTCTTGACCCTCTTTCAACCAAATCTCCATAATGCCACAACACGTACTGATCAATGCTCTGAGTTCATTACCTTTACTCATATTACTCCTAACATTAAAATACACACACTTCAAAATAACTGTGCTTTGTATCTATTACTTTGCTCCTGCCTGTTTTCACTGGCCCTGACATCGACCTTCCTCTCCATCCCTCCACTTTCTGACCTGTTTCTCTAGTTCCCATTCCCCTGCCAACCTAGTTTAAACCCTTCCGAGAATGACTATTGAACCTCCCAACCTGCCAACTGGAGGATATTAATTCCTCTCCAGTTCAGGTGCAACCAACCCCTCTTGACAGGTTACCTCTGCCCCAGAGGAGGCTACAATGATTCATAAACCTGAAACCCAGCCTCCTGCACTCATTCCTCGGTCACCCATTCATCTGCACCATCATCTTATTCTTGCCCTGACCAGCATGTGGCACCAGGAGTAACCCAGGGATTACTACTGAGGAGGTTCTGCTCTGCAGTCTTTTTCTTAACTGCCTATACTCTCTGCACAAGACATATACCTCTTTTCAAACAATATTACTGGTGCCAATGTGCGCCGGAACTTCTGGCTGCTGACTCTCCCTCTTTAGAGTCTCCTAGGGCCATTCTGAGACATCCTGGAGCCTAGCCTAGCAGCTGGGAGACACACCATCCTGGCATCTCTTTTGCAGCCACAGATTCTCCTGTTTGTCGCCTTAACAATTGTGTCTCCTATCACTATGACTCTGTTTAACTTTACCCTTCCCTGCCGAGCCTCAGAGCTGGCTACATTGCCACTGACCTGATTGCTGCTGCTGAGCCCTGGTAAGTCATTCCCCCCCAGTAGTATCCAAAGGGGTATACTTGCAGGTAAGGGGAATGGTCACACTGACTGCTTACTCCCCTTATTTCTTCTTGTGGTCACCCATCTCCTAACAGAAGCCTGCACTCTGTGTGTGACCATCTCAATAACACTTAAGTTCTTGAGGTTTTCAGCCTTCTATATGGTCCTGAGTAATCCATCTCCAGTTCTTGGTCGGTCAGAAGCTGAAGATGGGGGCAATTCCTACAGATGTAGTCATCAGAGAAATGGTTAGGCATGCAGAAAACTCACATCTTAGAGGAGGAACATTCCGCTACCTTAACTACCATCCTACCTACATTGAATCAAGGACCAAAGATTCACAGACAGCCAAAAATACCTCACCTGTTCTTAACCGTGCCTTCTTTCTGAAACTTTGAGTTTTACCTAGGTCACTTATTCAGCTTCTTCTTGCTGAGTTTTTTTTATACCTTTGGCTCTAGCTTCCAAAATCAATTAAATTATTCCAAATTAATCAGCACCCTTAGCTTCCACCTGTTGTCACCCAGGCCTGTTGAGCTAAAACCTCCCACTCTAACCTTGGCCCACTCCCACAATTGCCACTCCACCTAAACCTAACTTCTTTTATTAGTTCAAATAAAACTCACTCCCAATGAGACTCATTGTTTTTAAATGGCTCCCACTCTGCAGCAATCTTGTTCTCTCACTCGCTGCTTCAAATTATGACTCACTCACGTCTTCTCTTCAGGAACATTGCCAGTTTTTAATTAGGAATGAATTACAAATAAACACCAGTCTTGACTTAGAGTTCCATCGCAGACTTCACTGACCTATGTACTCCCATTGAAAGATAGAGCCTAAGTGTTATTACATATTTTTCCCAAGGAAGGATTTCATGCTCCTTTCCTCTTCATATGAATACGTTAGAATCAGGATCTCCTGACACACTTAGAGGCAGGCTGAAATACTGAATGTAAGAATATGTCTTAATGCAGGAATATGGATGTGATGTGCTGTCCAAATCCTGGGGTGCAAGACATTGCTGGGAAAGCCACTGTTGGTTTCAGTCATGCAGTGGCAGCATGTTAGACTCCAAGTGTGAAGAGATGGTGGCAGATTTGTATTGATTTTAAGTAGGTAGACTGAGGTCATTATCTGTGTCTATACTTCTCTTTGTGTTGTAGAATGAGAAGCCCTGGACATTCTCTCATTTCACCCCTCAGATCAGACAGAAGATATAAATGCTCAAAAGCATATACCCCCAGGGTCAAGGACAGCTTCTCTCCCCTGTTGTAAGGCTACTGAATGTACCTTTACGACAATAAGGACTGTCTACCTTACTATGGTCTTACACATTATTGTCTGCCCTCACTGCACTTTCTGTGTAAATGTAACAGTGTCTTCTGCATCCTGTTGCTGCTTTTCCCTTGTATTATATGAGCTGATAAAATTATCTGTGTAAATAACACACAAAACACAGTTTTTTTTTTTACTGTACCTTGGTACACATGACAATAATAAACTACTTTACCAGTGAAGGTTTATGGCTTCATGTGCTTGAGGTATCTGCTGGGTTAATTCAAGAAACCACCTTAACAGTTTATTCTGCTTAATTATAATTGCGCAGAAAATCCAGGTAATGCTCTGCAGATGAATACTGACATACATCAAAGTGGATGTTAACTAAATCTTATGAAAATAAAATCTCTAAAAAACTGTTTGCACAGCCTGTTCATGTTTGTAATGTCAGGAAAATGAAGATCATATCCGTTACGAAGTTATCACTCGTAAGTGGCATAATGAAGCATCAGAATGCGGTCATGTGGCTGCACCATGTGTTGGAAGCTAACAAGGAACATTAGTTTTGATTTCATATTCTCAGTACTGCATATCAATCACCCTATGCTTTCCAGACACAATATGAGCCTGTTCCGCTCAAATCCAAACATCCTCCTAAAGAATTTATTCTCAGGAAGGTCATGAACATCATTAATGGAGAATAAGTAAATTTCCACCAGCATCTAGTCTCAGGATTAATACTTTCTCAATGATGTATGGCACACCCAGTGCAGACAATCCCTTGTCTTCTCCAGACAATATAGCCTTGACTCTTAATTAACTCTCGACCCTAGGGATTTCTACAAAAGCCAAAACAGCATTGTTAATTAAGATTCCAGCCTATACCAACAAGCACTGTCTGCAATTTACTCAGTCTCGTGGCTACACATAGTAATGAGTGGTGGGGTGGAAATACATCTCCACTAAAAGAGGAGTAAGATGCTCCTTCACTCCTGCAGGTCACCCTTGGGCAAAGTGCAGCACCTGCTTAGCCCCCTGATCAGGATCACATGAAGCCGCGGGAGCAGGTGGTGTTTGGTCGTATGAGCAGCTGGTGCATAGCACAAGTCCTGGTTATGCAACCATTGACATCAGGCAGACAATCTCTGAAAAGTATTGATAATGACCCATCTTGTAAAGACACTGCCTAGAAGAAGGCAATGGCAAATCACTTCTGTAGAAAAATTTGCCCAGGACGATCACGGTCATGGGACCACGATGGCCCATGTCATAAGGCATGGCACATAATGATGATAATATTACGCATGGTAACATTACATTTAATGGTAAGACTAGCAGTAACTAGGCATGTTCCGCTTACTGTACTACTGAACACTGAATTGTTGTGAGTTAGGCTGACTTTATGAAATTATCTATCTCTTTCTGCACTCTGTGTAGAAATCCACATGCTTTGGTTAGGATTTTGCAATAAATTTGTTTACAAGTTTGTTTTCTTTTAGCTTGTTGGGAGCATCTTTCATTACAGAGCATGCAAGTCATTGTTGCTGCAGTGGTACGAGCTAAGTGGTTTTGTTTGTTGTGAAGTCAAAGTGCCCATGTGGGTTTATCTTTCCAACTGCGCTATCAACAAACTCCTAGCCAGCTGATATATCTGCTTTCTACCCAGTATATTTTATTTCATTTGTTTCATTGGGCATAAAACCTGCATTTGGAGGAAAGGATCTGTGTCCTATCACTCAATTAGGTAAAAGTAGAATCAGCACACTACCTTTATAAGTTTATTGTCCTGAAAGTAGCCTTTCAGATAATAAATCTCTTCAACTTGTCACTCTGCAGATCAAGCTTTATGAGATGTATAAAATGGTTTTTAAAAGAAAAAGAAATATGATTCTCTTAATTCTGGACACTTCTGAATAGTAAATTCAAATGCAATTCCAGTTGCAAAGGTTCCTTACTCTTCAACCAGTAAAACAGAGTTAATGAAGAAGTCGGTGGGCAAATTGTCTGCAGCGTGATGTCTTTTCTATTTCAGACTCCGTAATAGGTGTATCCAAAAATACACTATCCTCAACAGTTACTTTTGGAATATTCAATTTCCTTAAAAATTCATTCATTATAGAAGAGTCCTTAGTACATTCTGATTGGTATAAGGAATTATAAAAATCTTGAAAGGCTTTATTTATCTCTTTATGATCAATCGTCAGAATACCATCCTGTTTGCGAATCCTAGTAATCTGTTGCTTATCCGAAGCAATTTTCAATTGGTTAGCTAGTAATTTACCAGACTTGTCTCCATATGTATAGAATTGAGCTTTCGATTTAATTAACTGACTTTCAATCGAGGAGGATAATAATAAACTATGCTCCATTTGAAGTTCCACTCTTTCTTTATAAAGTTCTTTACTGGGGGTCAATGAGTAGATCTTGTCAATTGCCTTAATTTTATCAACTAATGTTAATATTTTAGAATTAGTTTGTTTCCTAACTCCAGCAGAATATGAAATAATCTGTCCACGAATATATGCCTTAAAAGTATCCCACAAAATTCCACTAGAGATCTCTGCTGTAGAATTTATTGAGAAAAACAAATCAATTTGCTGTTTAATAAAGTTGACAAAGTCAGAGTCCTGCAGTAAAACAGGATTAAACCTCCAACCTTTAGTACTAATATATGAATCTGTCATCTTAATAGATAACTTCAAAGGTGCATGATCAGATATAGTAATAGAGTCATATTTACAATCCATAACATCTGTAAGTAAATGCTGATCAATGAAAAAGTAATCAATTCTTGAGTAATTATGATGTACATGGGAAAAGTATGAGAACTCTTTGTCATTGGGGTGTAAAAAACGCCAAATTTCACAAATAGCTGAATCAATCAGAAAAGAATTAATAAGAGAAGCCGATTTATTCGGAAAAGTTTGAGTGGGCTTGGATCTATCCATCAAAGGGTTTAGACAACAATTAAAATCCCCGCCCATTATCAATCTATATTGATTCAGATTGGAAAAGGATGTAAATAAGCATTTAAAAAATTCAGGACAATCAGTATTTGGAGCATAAATATTAACTAAAACAACTTTTTGATTAAAAAGTAAACCAGTAATAAGCAAAAATCTACCTTGTGGATCTGAAATTGTTTCATGATGTATAAAAGCAGTTGATGAGTCTATAAAAATAGAAACACCTCTCACTTTGGCTTGCGAATTTGAGTGATACTGTTGGCCCTTCCAAAACCTAAACAACCGCTGACTATCCACCTTCCTTACATGAGTCTCTTGTACAAAAATAACATTAGCATTCATTCTATGGAATACTTTGAATATTTTTTTCCGTTTGATCGGATGATTTAAACCATTAGTATTCCAAGAAACAAAGTTAATAGTCTTATCCATATTGACAATATATATTACAGTTAACACATAAGTTTGAAAGAAAAGTGAACTCATGAACCCGGAAGAAGGAAGGAAGTAAGTTCAAGGGGAAACCGGAAGTCACAGCACTGCAGCCATTTTTGTAGTTTCATATAAGCCCATGAAATAAAACTAAGCAAAAAGCAAGTGAAAAAAAGAGAAAAAAGAAAAATCCCCCTCCCACCACTCTCAAAACCCCAGGAAAAAAGCCAAAAAGAGGCAAGCAAGCGATCTAATACTAGAATTACCCCCTTGTCTCAAGACGGCAACTCGAACGTAACAAAGTTAAAAAAAATACAAACAACCCACATTATAAAAAAGGGTTGATATAACAAAATATAAAATTAGTGTTATAAATGTATATAAACAAAAGGGTTAAAAAAAGAATTAAAACAATAAATGAAAGTTTAAAACTTTCAAACACATCCAAACAGTTATGACGCTCCAAACACTGAAGTCTGTCGGGAAGAAGAAACGCCATTTTATTTTTTTTCCAATCTTAATATTCAAATGTTAAAAGTATAAAAGAGAGCGTATATCGATTTAAAAAAAGAAAAGCAAAAAGGAAGAAAAAACCCTATTAAGTTATTTTCAACGCTAATAGATTAATAATATGAAAAAATATAAAGTCAAAATAAACCCAGCAAAAAAAAAAGCTTTAACCGTATGTAAGAAATACATGTAAACCGTATCCAAAAAAAAAACCAAACGTCAATCTATAACAGATCCAAATCTATAGGCTAGATTACATTGGTCAGCCCGATAGAATGTCATTGTTCCAGGAAACCTTGAGCATCCGCTGGCGATTTAAACAGCCGAAAAGTTCCATCCTGAAGAGTGACTCTCAAGTGTGCTGGAAATAACAGCGCTTGCTTGTAGCCTTTCTGGTGAAAATTCGACATAACCGATCTAAAAGCCAGCCTAGCCCGTAAAACCTCAGGGCTATAATCTTCCAAAATGCGAAACTTGAAATCTTGATGGGTTATCATACCTTTTTTATGAGCTGCCCGAATCAAATGTTCTTTGATATGGGGATAATGGATCCGGAGAATTACGTGTCGTGGTTTCAAACTTGAATCCGCCTGAAACCGGGAAACCCGATGTGCCTGATCAATTACCGGGGGAATATCCAGTACCTCTGAACCCAGGACCTCCATTAGAAATTTAGAGAAGAAAACGGTAAGATCACCGCTTTCAAATTTTTCCGGAATCCCAATTAGCCGAAGATTTTGTCTTCGAGAGCGATTTTCCAAATCAGTAATTTTAACTTTATAGCGATCCATCTGTTGGGACGTCGAAGTTTGCTCTTCTTGTATTTTTTCGATTATATGATCTTTTTTAAGAGCGGCTTCTTCAAGAGCCAAAATACTTGCTTGTTGTTTTTGTGATTCCAATGAAAGGGTCTGGAACTTTTCTTCAAGTGATTTCAAACGTTCGTCATACTGTAAAAACTTTACGAATATTTTTCTCTCCAGTTCTTCAAATTTGACTTCTATAAGCTTCACAACTGTTTCTAAAGTTATCGGTTCTTTCGTCTGTTTCGATTCTTTTGCTTTAGACATTTCAGCAAGTTGAGAATAATTCAAATAGTTAAAAAGAAAAATTCTGTATGTTTAGACCCCTTTAGAATAAGTTTAAGGGGTGTTTGTAGGTTAAAAAGACGTAAAAGGTTTGGAGCAAAGCCTAGAAGCGGTTTACTCCATGAGCGCCATCTTGAGACCGCTGCAGCGTGATGTCGGTGTCAGAAAGACCAAGG
Organism: Hemitrygon akajei; assembly: GCF_048418815.1. Classification (NCBI taxonomy): domain Eukaryota; kingdom Metazoa; phylum Chordata; class Chondrichthyes; order Myliobatiformes; family Dasyatidae; genus Hemitrygon; species Hemitrygon akajei. The sequence continues at coordinate 77,373,351 of NC_133131.1, forward strand.
AATTGATCATGGATTCAGGAAGGGAAAGTTGGGAGTACACATCCCAGTCCTCACTAAAGGGTCAGTGGTGCAAAGAGTAAAGTGAGCAGCTTCAAGTCCTTTGGCCCAACACATCTCGGAAGATTTATCCTGGGCCCGAAACATTGATACAATAATGAAGAGTCATAGGGACATGGAACATTACAGCACAGAAACAGACCTTTCAGCCCATCTAGTCCCATGCCAAAATATTTACCAGTCTAGTCCAATTGACCTGCAGCTGGATCATAGCCCTCCATATTCCTCCCATTCATGTACCCATTGAAACTTCTCTTAGATGTTGAAATCAAACCTGCTTCAGCTGGCAGCTTGCTCCACACTCTTACCACCCTCTGAGTGAAGAAATTCCCCCTCATGTTCACCTTAAGCATTTCACCTTTCACTCTTAGCCTGTGACATCTAGTTCTAATATATTTCAACATCACTGGGAAAAGCCTGTTTGCATTTACTGTATCTATACCCTTCATAATTTTGTAATCCTCTACCATATTACCCCTCATTTCTCAAAGTTCAAATTAATTTATTATCAAGTACATATATGTCACCATATGCAATCCTGAGACTCATTTTCTTGCAGGCATAGACAGTAAATCCAAGAATCACAATAGAATCAATGAAAATCCGCACCCAACAGGACAAACAACCAATGTGCAAAGGACAGCAAATTGTGCAAATACAGAAGAGAAAATATTAATGATAAAAATAAATAAGCAATAAATATCGAGAACATGAGATGGAGTCATTGGGGAAGTGAGTCCATAAGGTTGTGGGAACAGTTCAATGATGGGCCGAATGAAGTAATCCCCTTTGGTTCTTGAGCCAGATGTTTGAGGGGACTGTTGATAACTGATCCTCAACCTGCCATGTGGGCCCTGAGGCACTTGTACCTTCTTCCTAATGGCAGCAGTGAGAAGTGAGCATGGCCTGAGTTGTGGGGGTCCTTTGCGATGGATACTGCTTTCCTGCGACAGCACTCTGTTTGGCTGTGCTTAATGGAGGGGAGGACCTTGCTTGTGGTGGACTGGGCCATATCCACTACATCTTGTAGGCTTGTCTATTCGAGGGCATCGGTGTGTCCATACCAGGCTGTGAAGCAACCAGTCAGCATTCTCTCCACCACACATCTACAGAAGATTGTCAAAGTTTTAGATGTCACTCTGTTACGAAGGATGAACAGCTCTGATGGGCAGAAGGGTGCAAGGTTGCCCATGTCCCCCTCCTGGGAGAATTACAAACCGTTACTGTTGCCAGGCTGCTAATGAGAGGGAAAGAGATGGAACAAAAACATACTTGGACTGGAACATTTGCTTCAGACAAGGGTGAGATAACACCGGGGGAGAGAGACCATATTATGACTCCTGTAAGACTCACGGCTCCAGAGAGGGCTGTTTACTTGGTACTATTCTGTTCATTAAAATTCCTCAGTGGACCGTCGGAGTGGGCTGGTTTGATGGGCTAAGCCATTCAAAACTGATTGACACCTGAGACCCCGTGAGTAGGGATAAAAGTGAGGTCTGGGGAGACACCCCTCAGACACTCCAGGAGTTGCACCAAGAGACACACTAGTGAGCACTGTTTAAGTGTTGGAACCCATGAGAAAGTGTGGGGGCATCAGAGACTGAATGAAGGATCGGTCAATTTTAACTCACAGTGTTTATAGCGAGGCCGGTGGGGGCTTGTGTGTGTGTCCATCCTTGCCTGGGTGACGAGTCCACCATAGAAGAATGGTCTAGCTAAAGGACAGAGGGGTCATACCTGAATGGCCACAACAACACATCGACGGATCAAGAAAGTAAAGGAAGGTTTGCAAGACAATAGCTGTTACTGTTTGCTCGCTCTCTCTCTCTCTCTCCAACAATTACAACACATCGACCAACAACTACCTCAGCCTGTATGAACTGAACTGAACTTTATACTTTCCCATGATACTTCATTATTCCCTAGACAACGATAGAGCTTGTTTATTATTGATTATTATTATACCCACACTTTTAGGTTTAGAATTGCTAACGTGTATTATCTGTATATTTGCATTGTTGATATTGATTTGTATATTTTACTAATAAACACTGTTTTGAAAATAGTACCAGACTCCAATGGATACTTCTATTTTTGCTGGTAAGACACCCAGTTACGGGGTATGTAACAAATTGGGGGCTCATCCAGGATTTGATACCAAATTTGGGGGGGGGGGCCAGTGAATTGGGCTATAAGTCCATTATTTGTTCTGGTTGCATGGGTAACCAGATGGGAAATCAGCAAAGATGGATGTAGATGAATTTATACAAAACCCAACTTTGAAGGCGCTAAAGGATGCCACAAAGACGGACTTGGTGAATATTGCGAAAGGTTTAAATATCACAGAGGTGAAGTCATCAATGAAAAAGTGGGAGATACAGAGGGCCATAGCCCAGTATTATATATCTGAGGATGTGTTCACGCCGGGGGTATTGAAACTTATCCCTGAAAAGAAACCAGTTGTTAGGGTGGTTCAGTTAGAGTTGGAAAAATTAAGGTTGGAAGCAGAGGAGAAAGAGAAACAGAGGGAGCATGAACTTAGGTTAAAACAGCTGGAAGCAGAGGAGAATGAGATAGAGAGGCAACATGAGCTGGAAATAGAGAGGGTAAAGCAACAGGGAAAAGACCGAGAGGAAGGCTCAAGTGAGGAGAAGTTTAATGTTAGTAGGGAGTTTAGGTTAGTACCTCCGTTCGAGGAGACAGATGTTGATAGTTACTTCTTGCATTTTGAAAAGGTGGCAGTGAATCAGAAGTGGCCCAGAGATCAGTGGGTGGCGTTGTTACAAAGTGCATTAAAAGGGAAGGCTCAACGGGCATTTGCGGCATTGTCCATAGACGAGTCTGAGGATTATGAGGAAATAAAGCAGGCTATCCTTCGGGCCTATGAGTTGGTACCTGAGGCATATAGACAAAAGTTCAGAGATCTAAAGAAACTGCGGAATCAGACGTATGCAGAGTTTGCCTATGAAAAGGGTGTGCTCTTGGATCGCTGTTGTGCTGCAGAAAAGGTGGAGGAGGATTTCCATCGTTTCAGAGAGTTAATTCTGATTGAGTAATTTAAAGGTTCTGATCAGATAATATCAGGATGTATCTGAACGAGAAGCCGAATAAGTCTATATCGGAATTTGCCAGGTTCGCAGATGAATATGCCCTAACCCACAAGACAAAGTTTTCCTCGAATAAGAGTTATCAGAAAGGCAGTAGGGACGGTAGAGGAAGTCCACCAGCTAAGGTAGAGAATAAGCCAGGAGCTAGTGGTAAAGGTAAGGAGGAAGACAAGCAGGCTGACAGGAAGATTCCTGGCTTGACCTGTTATAATTGTGGAAAGGTTGGTCATATTGCATCTAAGTGCTTTGCTCCGAAGAAGGAGACAGGAAAAGGGAAAACGGCAGTCCCTACAGGGTGTATTGAGTCGATTAGCAAATCGACGAGGAAGGCAAAGGTAGATAGAGTACGAGAGGGGCATGAGAAATTTATTTCAGAAGGGATGGTGTCTGTGAAAGAAGGAGAGACCCCAGCTCCAGTGAGAATCTGGAGAGATACTGGGGCTGATCCTAAGTAAGGTGCTAGATTTTGGTCCTGAGACTGGAGAGGTATTTTTAAGAGGTATAGGAAAAGGGACAGAAGCTGTGCCTTTGCATGGGATCATTTTAAAATGTGACCTGGTATCTGGACCAGTCAAAGTAGGGGTGCGGTCAAAATTACCGAGAGACGGCATGAACGTCCTTCTTGGTAATGATTTAGCAGGTGGTGACATGTGTGCAGCAGTGAAATTAACGAGCAAGCCTGTGAGTGCTGAGGACCCGCCCCTGGATTCTAAGATTTATCCCGCATGTGCAATCACTTGCAGCATGTCAAGAAAGGCGGCTGAGAAAGAGGACAGTTTAAATGAATCCATTGTTGATTTGGCTGAGACGTTTTTACCGACCCTGTACCAAGAGGGGTTAGGGGATGGTGAAGCGGAGAATAGGGAGGTGAAAGAGAGTAAAGGAGAGGAGGTAGACATGCCCTTCGCCAAGAGAGAATTTATAGAGGCACAGAGTAAAGATGAGAAACAGATAAGGCAGTTAGAAGGTCCAGGGTTGGACATGGATGATTTGTCTGGCTTGACAGAGCAGTTTGAAGTTGAAGAATTTAAATGTGTTCCCGATAATGATATAAGGGTAGTCCTAGATGAAAAGGATGCCATTACCTTGAAGGAGTCTGCTGAGTTAGCAGATGAAGTTGTTTTAACCCGCAGGGTTGAGTTTACTCCGGATGGGAGTTGCCCAGAGAGTAACTGGGAGGATCAGGGGAACTTAGAAGTTGAAAAAGGGACTGGTATGGAAAGCCTGGAAGAGATAAATGTCCCGTTTGCTTGTGTTCAGGATGTGAAGGGTGTGGAGTCACAGGGTACTGAACCTAGTATTGAAGCTCAGGAAAAGTCTGAGGTATCTGATTTATTTGAAAAGGAATGCAGGCCTTTTGGGTCAGATGGACTTGGTTCAGTGAAGAAAGGGTTAACCTTGGTACCAGTGGAGAGTGAGAATTCTCAGTTGTTTGTGTTAGAAGGTGTGTTAAAAGTTAGTGAGAAGATGAAAGGTGGTGATGTGAATATTATTGAAGGAGAAGGGAAAAGTATTGTTCCTAAATTGAATAAAGAAAATTTAAAGTCTGAATTGGTTTTAGAAACAGTAGCCAGGCTGAAGGAACAATGGCTTGTTAACAAGGTACCTGTGAATCAATTACAGTTTGTTTTGGAATGTAAAGGTAAACAATTCGCTGATGTTATTCAAGGATGTGATTTGGAGGGACAGAATCAAAAGAGTTGTTTTGACAAAGAGGGATCACTTGCAGATGTTAAACTGAAAACTAATAAAATGAAGGGTCCTGAAGATAAAATTAATGACTTGCTCAAAAATAAAGAATTGTGTGGAAGTTCAGAAAATGGGCTAAGTTTGGAAAACATTGGTGATAAGATAACTCCTATGAAAGGAGTATGTGAAAGCCTATTCCACACTGGTGAGCAAGCTAACCATGTGAGAGTTAAATGGAAAAGGGCCAAAGGTTCACAAAATGCCACAGGATCTGGTTTTGAGGGATTTTGACAAAGCATGTGAAAGATGTAAACACCATGGAAGATTGACTGTTAAGTTTAAAAGTAAAATAGAGATTAGTATTTGCACAAACTTTTGTAATGTACCATAGTATAATCACACATGTATTAGTTCACATTTTGTAATATACCTTTAAGCTAAGATCACAACCCTTTAGTTTTTTTTTGCTGACGAAAAGGAATAAAATAGGCGGTTATTAAATTGGAGTCTGATGCTACAGGAATTTATTAAGATACAAGATATTAAGATACACCATATTAAAGGAAGTGACAATGTAATCGCTGACTGTTTATCTAGATGCTAAGTGAAGGTATATCTGTATTCCTTTATAGTTAAGAACACTTCTGTATTTTTTTTTGCTAAACTCTGTAATCCTGTAAAACGCTGTACTAGTTAATTTTCCCCTATGGTGAAAATTCCTAGAAGGATGGGGGTGTTATGAAGGATGAACAGCTCTGATGGGCAGAAGGGTGCAAGGTTGCCCATGTCCCCCTCCCCTGGGAGAATTACAAACAATTACTGTTGCCAGGCTGTTAATGAGAGAGAAAGAGACCACATACTTGGACTGGAACATTTGCTTCAGACAAGGGTGAGATAACACCAGGAGGGAGAGACCATATTATGACTCCTGTAAGACTCATGGCTCCGGAGAGGGCTGTTTACTTGGTACTATTCTGTTCATTAAAATTCCTCAGTGGACCGTTGGAGTGGGCTGGTTTGATGGGCTAAGCCATTCAAAACTGATTGACCCCTAAGACCCCGTGAGTAGGGATAAAAGTGAGGTCTGGGGAGACACCCCTCAGACACACCAGGAAATGCACCAAGAGACACAATAGTGAGCACTGTTTAAGAGTTGGAACCCACGATAAAGTGTGGGGGCATCGGAGACCGAATGAAGGATCGGTCAATTTTAACTCACAGTGTTTATAGCGAGGCCGGTGGGGGCTTGTGTGTGTGTCCATCCTTGCCCGGGTGACGAGTCCACCATAGAAGAACGGTCTAGCTAAAGGACAGAGGGGTCATACCTGAATGGCCACAACAACACATCGATGGATCAAGAAAGTAAAGGAAGGTTTGCAAGACAATAGCTGTTACTGTTTGCTCGCTCTCTCTATCTCCCTCTCCAACAATTACAACACATCGACCAACAACTACCTCAGCCTGTATGAACTGAACTGAACTTTATACTTTCCCATGATACTTCATTATTCCCTAGACAACGATAGAGCTTGTTTATTATTGATTATTATTATACCCACACTTTTAGGTTTAGTATTGCTAACGTGTATTATCTGTATATTTGCATTGTTGATATTGATTTGTATATTTTATTAATAAACACTGTTTTGAAAATAGTACCAGACTCCAATGGATACTTCTATTTTTGCTGGTAAGACACCCAGTTACGGGGTACGTAACAACGCCAAGTATTCACAAACTTCTAAGGAAGCTGCTGTGCTTTCTATGTAATGGCACTTGCGTGCTGGATCCAGGACAGACCCTCTGGAAGGAAAACACTCAGGAATTTAAACTCCCCTCCTCTGATCCCGTGATGAGGACTGGCTCATAGACCTCTGGTTTCCTCCACCTGAAGTCAATAATCGGCTCCCTGGTCTAGTCGACATTGAGTGACAAGTTGTCATGGCACTACTCAACCAGATTTTCAAACTCTCTTCCATTTGCCGATTCATCACCATTTTTGATTCAACCAATGACAGTGGTATCATCAGCAAACTTAAATATGGCATTGGAGCTGTGCTTAGCCATACAGTCATAAATGTAAAGTGAGTAGAGCGGGGGGATAAGCACACAGCCCTGTGGTGTACTCTGATGAGTCCTTGAACGAGGCCTAGTCTACCAACTCAAAGCAAACCCAAAGCTACTTCTCTGCCTCCTATGACCACCTCCTTGTTGTCCTTATCTCTGGAGCTTTGCTCTTTAGCCTCTGCCTGTATGCAGTAGGAGTAGGGCAGTCATGTGATCGGATTTCCCAAAATGTGGTCTGGGCATGGAATGGTAGATATTCCTCAATGCATTACAGCAGTAGTCTAGTGTGTTGGGACCCCTGGTGCTACAGGTTATATGCTGATGGTAATTGGACAGAGGTTTCTTCAAATAAGCCTGATTGAAGTTCCCAACTATGATTTGAAATGTGTTCAAATGGGCTGTTTCTTGTTTGGTGATGGTAGCATTTAATATCTCAAGTACCTAGCTAATGTTAGCTTTCAGCAGTATGTAAATTGCAGTCAGGAACGTGGAGGGGAGCTCTCTTGTTAAGTAGACAGGTTGGCACTTAATATCCAGGTCGGGAGAAGAAGTGTATAATGAAACCATCGCGTTCAAGCACCACAAAGAGTTTATCATGAAACACAGATATTGACACCCACCTTTTGCCTTCCTGAATCAACAGTTCGATTCATCCTGATATCGAGAAGCCTCTGGGTCTTATCGACATATCCAGTGTATCCACATCTCCATGAACCACAGACACAACAATTCCTCATTTCTCTCTGATACAGCAATCTGGCCCATAAGTCCTCAGTCTTGTTTTCCGGTGACTGTGCGTTTGTTAACAAGATGCTGGGTAGAGGAGCTTCCATTTCTTGGCATTTCAGCCAGGCTTAGAGTCCTCCTCTCCTCATTCTCTTCCAGCCATGGTGATGTGCCTTCGTCCGCTTAAAGCTGCTGTACCTGCATGCCTGAGAGGTAAATCTGCGAGTCCTTCAGGGATTGTTAAATCGCAAGTTTATTAAGACAGTTCAAAAGCATGCTGCTTAAAGAGAAATTACAGGGTGCAGATTACATTCTTCTAACCTATTTAATCTTCCCCTATAACTCAGGTCCTCAAGTCCTGGCAAGGTTCTTGTAAATTTTCTCCATATTTTTTCATTCTTATTGACATCTTTCCTGTAGGTAGGTGACTAAAATTGCACAAAACACTTCAAATTAGGCCTCACCAATGTCTTATAGAACTTCAACATAATATCCCAACTCTTGTGCTCAATACTTTGATTTATGAAGGCCAATGTGCCAAAAGCTTTCTTTAGATCTCCACCTACCTGTGATGCTACTTTCAAGGAATTATGGATCTGCATCTCCAGATCCCTCTGTTCTACCACTCTTGTCAGTGCCCTATCTCTTACCATGTAGGTCCTACCATGGTTTGTCCTCCTAACATGCAACACCTTGACTACATTAAATTCTATCTGCCATTTTCTAGCCCATTTTTGCAACTTGCCCAGATCATGCTGCAAACTTTGATCTTCTTTGTTGTCCACTACACCTTGATCTTGGAATCATCAATGATCCAATTTACCATATTAACATCCAGATCATTTATATAGATGACAAACAGCAACTGATCCATCACCACAGGCTTCCAATCAGAGAGGCAACCGTCTATTAGCACTCTCTGGCTTCTTCCATGAAGCCAATGTCTAATCTAATTTGTTACCTCACCTTGGTGTTGGTGCGTAGCCAAGTGGTTAAGGTGTTTGTCTAGTGATCTGAAGGTCGCTAGTTCGAGCCTTGGCTGAGGCTGCATGCGTGTCCTTGAGCAAGGCACTTAACCACATACTGCTCTGCGACGACACCGGTGCCAAGCTGTATGGGTCCTAATGCCCTTCCCTTGGACAACATCGGCAGCATGGAGAGAGAGACTTGCAGCTTGGGCAACTGCCAGTCTTCTATAAAAAAAACCTTGCCCAGGCTTGCGCCCTGGAAACTTTCCAAGGCGCAAATCCATGATCTATCAAGACTAATGGAGGCCTATACACCTCACCTTGAATGCCAAGTGACTGAACCTTCTTGACTAACCTTCCATACAGGACCTTGTTAAAGGCCTTACTAAAGTCCATGTATACAGCATCCACTGCCTTGTCTTCATCAACGTTCCTGGAAACTTCCTCAAAAAAATGTATAAAATTGGTTATATGCACAAAGCTGTGCTGACTATCCTTAACCATTCCCTGTCTATCTAAATATTTCTATATCCAGTTCCTTGGAGTATCTTCCAACTACTTACCCACTACTAATATCAGGCTCGCCAGCCCACAATTTCTTGGCCTATTTTTAAAGCTTTTCTTAAACAACAGGACAACTTTAGCTATCCTCCAATTCTTTAGCACCTCACTCATGGCTAAGAGGATTTTAAATATATTTGCTACTACCCCTGCAATTTCCGCACTACCCTCCCCCACACCCCCCCCCCCCCAGGTCTGAGGGAACACCTTGTCAGGCCCTAGGGTTTTATCCACCCTGATTTATCTCAAGACAACATACACCTCCTCCTCCATAATCTGTATAGGGGCCATGACCTTACTGCTGCTTTGCCTCACTTATATAGTCTCTGTGTCTGTCTCCTGAGTGAAAACAGATGCAAAAAAAAAATCCATTTAAGATTTCCCCATCACTTTTAGCCCTAGGCATAGATTACCACTCTGATTTTCCAGAGGACCAATTCAGTCCATTGCTAACTTTTTTGCTCTTGGTATATCTGTAGAAACCCTTGAGATTCTCCTTCATTTTGTCTGCTAGAGCAACCTATACCTTCTTTTAGCCCACCTGATTTCCTTCATAAGTATTCTCTTGCAATTCTTATATGCCTCAAGTACCTTAATTGCTCTTTCCTGGTCTAAACCTGCTATGCACCTCCTTCTTTATCTTAACCAGGACCAAATCCAAAGTTCCCTAAGCCTGCTATTCTTGCCTTTTATTCTGACAGGAACAAACCCTGTTCTTCAAACTTTAATTTTGAAGGCTTCCCACTTACTAAATGTACCTTTGCCATAAAGGAAAGCTCACCAGCTTTCTTTCCTAACTCTGGTAGCATTTTGAGGAGTCTCTGTCTGTGTTACCACATGTTAAGTTCTATGTTACCTATGTTAAGTCTATGTTACCAAAGATTCTTACAAATCTTTCAAGATGTATGATGGAGAGCATTCTAACAGGTTCCATCACAGCCTAGTATGGAGCCTCAAATGCAAAGGATCACAAGAGGCTGCTAAGGGTGGTAGACTCAGCCAGCTCCATCACAGCACAACCTTCCCCACAATCACGGACATCTTCGAGAGGTGGTGTCTGACAAAATCAGCATCCATCACCTTGGGCACTCAGCATCTAGGGCTTTCCCTTTTCTCATCAGTACCAATGGGGAGAAGATACAGGAGCCTCAATAGCTACACTCAACAATTCAGAAACAACTTCTCCCCTTCCACCATCGCATTTTTGAACAATCCATGAACACTACCTCACTATTTCTTGCCTTTTTTGTACTGTTTGTTTTCAGAATTTATGGAGATTTTTAATCTTCACATTATACTGCTGCTGCAAATACAACACATTTGACATCATGTAAGCAGGTGATAATAAATCTGTTTCCAAACATTAAAAACAGAAGTTACAGATCCTGGAAATCTGAAAATAAATAAAAACAGAAAATTGTGGAAACGATCAGTAGGTGAGTCAGTGTCTGTGGTGAGATAAACAGCCCACATTTCAGATCAGAAACCCCTTATCATAACTGGGAAAGGGACAAAACCAGTCATTGGCCATCCTGAGTTGACAAGCAGGTTGTTATTTTAGACATCTCTAAGTTGATTTTATCCGTAAGTTGGGAAGTACACAAAGATCGCCTGATACGGTAATCACATCCCCAGAATTGTAATGAATGACTAATAAGTATCAGAGACTAATAAGAACAATTATTTAAAGAGTATAGAAAGAAAAAGGGTTTTGCTATTAATTGGAACAAAGATGCACAAACATAGACTTTTAAACTTAATAATATGGAAGTTTGTTCATATATCTATCATCAGATGGTCATAACCTGGGAACAGTTTTATATTGCTAAGGAGTTGGAGGGATGGATGGATGGGGCAGGAAAATGGCCCTGATAGGCCAAATAGATTAAGGTGGAGTCAGAGGAAAATTATGCTTTTTTTGTCTGTGTAATTACAGAGTTGCAGGGCATACTTTTTTCACTGTATTCCATCTGACACATTTTTGTCTACTCTTCCAATTTGTCTAACTCCTTCTGCAATCACATTGCTTCCTCAGCGCTACCTGCCCTTCCACCTATCTTCATATCATCCGCAAACTTTGCCACAAAACCATCAATTCCATATGGTATCTAAATCATTGACAAACAATGTGAAAAGCAGCGGTCCCATTATTGACCCCTGAGGAACACCACTAGTCATTGGCAGCCAACGAAAAATGGCCTTCTTTTTCTCCACTCACTGCCTCCTACCAGTCGGCAATTCTGCTATCCATGCCAGTATCTTTCCTGTAACACCAAGGGATTTCTTCTTGCTAAGCAACTTCACATGCTGCCACAATCTCAAATGCCACCCCTTTCAGCACACTAGGGTGCAGTTCATCTGGTCCAGGTGACTTATGTACCTTTAGGTTTTTCAGCTTTCTGAGCACTTCTCCCTTAATAGTTTCTGCACCCACTTCTCCTCCTTCACACACCACAGCATCCGGCACGCTGCTAGTCTCTTCCACAATGAAGATTGATGCATCTGCCTTCTCCTTGTCCCCATTATTATTTCTCCTGTCTCATTTTCTAGCGGTCCTATATCCACTCTCATCTCTCTTTTACTTTTTACCTACTTGATAAAGCTTTTACTATCCACTTTGATATTATTTGCTAGCTTGCTTTCATATTTCATCTTTTCCCTTCTAACGATTCTTTTAGTTGCTCTCTGTAGGTTTTTAAAAACTGCCCAATCCTCTATCTTTCTTCTAATTTTTGCTTTGTTGTATGCCCTCTCTTTTGTTATTATATTAGCTTTGACTACCCATGTCAGCCACGGTTGTACTGTTTTGCTATTTGAGTATTTCTTCAATTTTTGGAATACACATGTCCTGCATCTTCCTCATTTTTCCCAGAAACACACACCATTGCTGCTCTGCTGACATCCCTGCCAGCAGCTCCTTCCAATTTACTTTGGCCAACTCCTCTCTCATACCACTGTTACTACTTCCTCAAAGAACTCATTTGTCAGGCAACAGATTTGTCAGGCAAGATTTCCCTTAACAGAAACCATGCTGACTTTAACTTATTTTATCATTAGTCTCCAAGTACCCTGAACCCTCATCCTTAATAATAGACTCCAACACTTTCTCAATCACTGAAGTTAGGCTAACTGGCCAATCATTTCCTTTCTTTTGCCTTCCTCTCTTCTTAAAGAGTAGAGTGATATTTGCAATTTTCCAGTCCTCTTGGACTATGCTAGAATCAAGTGACTTTTTAGAGATCATAACCAAAGCATCTGCTGTCTCTTCAGCAATCTCTTTCAGAACTCTGGGATGTAGTCCATCTGGTCTAGGTGACTTGTCCACATTAAGACCTTTGAGTTTGCCTAGCACGTTTTCCTTTGTAATAGCAACGGCACTCACTCCTGCTCCCTGACACTTCCAGACCACTGGCACACTGCTCGTGTTTTCCACAGTGAAGACTGATGCAAAGTCCTTAGTAAGTCCATCTGCCATTTTTTTGTCCCCCATTACTACCTCACCAGCATCATTTTCAAGTGGTCCAATATCAACTCTCACCTCTCTTTTACTCTTTATATAACGGAAGAAACTTTTAGTATCCTGCTTTATATTATTGGCTGGTTTGCCCTCATTTTTCATCTATTCCCATTTTGTGGCTTTTTTAGTTTGCTTTTTGTTGGATTTTAAAATCTTCTCAAACATCCAACTTCCCACTTTCTTTTGCTACCTTAAATGCCCTTTCTTTGATTGTTATGCAGTCCTTAACTTCCCCTGTCAGTCACTGTTGCCGAGCTCCAACATGCACATTAGACTGTTTCATGAAAATGGGCCCTTCTTCTTTTTGTTTTCTTTACTAACCCTCTGGTCAAATTAAGAATTATAAAGCTCAATCATTTAACTGCATATTGTAAACTGTCTGTTATTTCAGGGTACTGATTTGTAACAGGGGAACACATCACGCAGCATCCACCGAAACAAGATTTCTCATTTGGCTGGGCCGGAGGTTGTCTCCCCCTAGATTAATGCAGCTGGCTGAACCTGAGGGTTACATATGATTTGCATAATGTTTCTTTTCACCCTTGCAGTTTTTTCACACCATCCACAAAGATTCGACATTCTCTGACCCTATGTCACCTCTTTCTAAAGATGTAATACCATCTCTTGCCAACAAAGACACACCACATTGCCTGTCCTTCCGATACAAAGCATATTCTGTGATGTTAAGCTTCCAACTATGACCTTCATCCAGCCATGACTCAGTGATGCCCACAACATCATACCAACCAATCTCTAATTGGGCCACAAGTTCATCCATCTTATTCTGAATGCTACGTTCAGTCCTCCATTCTGCGCCCTTTTGAATTTTGACTCAGTGGTACAATTTAACTCTTTGCACTGTCTGCATTCGTACCCAATCATTCGCTTGTCCTTCCTTACAATCATGTTACACCCATCATCTACTTGTAAACCTGCTGGCTCATCCTCAGCTCCATCATACTGGTTCCCATCCCCCTGCATATTAGTTTAATCCACTCCCAACAGCTTTAGAAAACCTGTCTACAAGGATATTGGTCCTCCTCAGATTTAAGTACAACCATACCTTTTGTGCAGGTCCCACCTGCCCCAGAAGAGGTCCCGATGATCCAGAAATCTGAATCCCTGCCCCCTGCTCCATCCCTCAGCCACTCATTTATCTGCCACCTCATCTTACTCCTATCCTCACTGTGGCATGGCACAGGCAGCAATCCCGAGATTACTACCTTTGAGATCCTGCTTCTCAACTTCCTTCTGAACTCCCTGTAGTCTGTTTTCAGGACCTCCTCCCTTTTACTGCCTATGTCATTGAAACCAATATGTACCACAACCTCTGGCTGCATTTCAGGATATTGTGGGCGCATTCAGAAACATCACAGATCCTGGCACCTGCGAGGCAAACTACTATCCATGTTTCTTTTTTGCGTCCACAGAATCGCCTGTCTGACCCCCTAACTATAGAGTCCCCTATCACTGCTGCCTTCCTCTACTATTCCCTACCCTTCTGAGCCACAGGACCAGATTCAGTACCAGAGGCACGACCACTTCCCCCAGGTTGATTGTGTTCCCCCCCTCACCAACAATACTCAAAATGAGGTACTTATTGTTGAGGGGGACAGCCACAGGGGTGCTCTCCACTATCTAACATTTTCCCTTTCCCTCTCTTGACAGTCACCCATTTATCTATCTCGAGGTGAGCCTTGAGGTAACTACCTCCCTGTAACTCCTGTCAGTTACCTCCTAACTTTGCCTAACAAGCCAAAGGTCATCGAGCTGCAGCTCCATTTCCTTAACACAGTCTCTAAGAAGCTGCATCTCAATGTACCTGGTGCAGACATGGACACCGGGGAGGCTGGAATCCCATAGCTGACACCCAGAACAGAACACTGGTCCTGCAGATACGCCCTCTATTCTTTCAAGAGTTCAAGAGTTAAATAAGAAATAAACTTACCTACTTACCTCGCCTCTGCCTGTTGAGCCTTACTACTCTGACTCAGACCACTCCCATGATGACCGCTCTGATGATGATCACTCCGCTAGTCGGTACCTGGAGAATGGAGATTTTCAAGCTCCTCTCTGGACCTGTGCGGGAATGCTCCTACTGCAACTGTGCCGCAGTCCAGTCAAAGACACCCACTGAAAACTGGCTGCTATTCCAAGCCCCATTCCAGAACTGCATGGAGCGCTTCCACAGTGTCTGCACTGTTGTCCAATCTTGGGGCGGATTCACAGATGGATGACTGATAGATATACGATGGGGGGGGGGGGGGATGATTGATAAGTTTGTGGCCTGAGGTAGAAGGAGTCAATTTTGGAAAACCTAACACATTTATTTTTCAACATAGTCCCCTCCTACATTTACACACTTAGTCCAGCGGTCGTGGAGCATACGGATCCTTCTTTGTAGAAGTTGGCGTCTTGGACCTCCAGAAGTGGTCCACAGCAGGGGTGATTGATAAGTTTGTTGTCTACAGTTGAAGGAGATGAGTTATTAACTTCAAACTTTCTGCATAATCACTCAAAGAGTTGAACTGCATGTGCATTTAACAAGAACTGTATAATTCATCTCCTTCTACTTTAGGCCACAAACTTATCAATCACCCCTTGTACAGTAGTTGGTTCTGATATAGACAGAATGGTAGAGTCGCTTCTTGTTCCAAAGTATTTTCTATGCATTATGGGCTTGGAAATAAACCAAACATGGATTTTAGTTTTCACTTTCAGTATATGAGCCACAGCAATTGTTATGCTGGGAAGTTTAGCCCATCAATTCCTATATTTGTTGCCCATTTTTCCAGGTTGAGAGAATCTTAGAGCAAACACGAAGAATTCTGCAAATGCTGGCAATTCAGGACTGACGAAGGGTCTCGGCCCGAAAAGTCGACAGCGCTTCTCCCTATAGATGCTGCCTGGCCTGCTGTGTTCCACCAGCATTTTGTGTGTGTTGAGAGAATCTTAGTTCTGTCTCCATTGCTGAGGAATTCACTCTCCCTTAGTGACACCAACTACACTGCATGGTGATATTTGCAAATCCAATTTCACTTAGGAAATTCAGTTCCAATCTAATTATTGCAGACACTACCCACCCGGCACACTGCTCTTTTTCAAAAGCTCCCTTCTGGAAAGCACTATTGGGCTATTAAAACAAAGGCTTCAAGCCATTTTTACAGATTTCTTCCCTGAGGTAGTAAATCTGATCAACCAATGCAGTTAGCCCCTCTCCACCCTCCTTTGTCTATAACCCCAGTCACTGCAGCATAAATACTTTAAACCAGTTTTTATAATGTTATTTACATTGTAAATACATGCTGACATTTATGTATTTATGCACATTTTATTTCAGTTCTGTACTTAAACCTCAAGGTTTAGTTTTATATTCTTTATATTTTCTTAATATTTTTCACCTTATACTGGTTGAATGTTGTTTTTTCTGCAAGTCACAATGATACACTACAGCAAATTTTTAATACATGTAAATGTATTTGGCAATTAAAGTGTATCCTTAATCCTTGATGTAACTTGCTTTGCAATCAGTTTGCACTTACAGTGAAACACTTAATAGGATAATTAGCTTTTGCTTTTATTCATTCCGTTTCAGCAGGAATGTGTATTATATTCACAGACCTCTGCTGCATAATGTATATGCACAGCAAATGCAAAACAGAATCATTAACGTGTTGTATCGTGTTAATAATGGTTGTCAGAACCTTAAGGTTTTGGAGATAGTAAGTGCCACCTTATGTACAGGGGCAGATGTAACAAAGCTGCTGTATTTGGGTCAGCAGAGAGAATAGAATGAAAGAAAGCTGGCAGAAGGGAGGGGGAGAATCAGAGCATTTCTGCTACTGCCTGTGTGGAGTTTGCACGTTCTCTCTGGGAGCCAACGGGGTTTCCTTTGGATGCCCTTGTCTCCGCTCACCTCCCAAAGACGCGCTTGTTATCAGGTTAATTGACAACTGTAAAACATTGCAGAGACGGTTGGCAGGAGAATTAATAAACATGTTAGAGAAGGTGCTGTCCAGGGAAAGTTGGGGGGGGGGGGGCGATGACATTGCGATGAGAGTAATAGGATCATATGAAAATATATAAGCAAAATGCTGGAGGGACTCAACAGACCAGGCAGCATCTACGGAAAAGTTTCAGGCCGAGGCTCTTCATCAGGACTGGAGATAAAAGATGAGAAGTCAGAGTAAGAAGGTGGGGGAAGGGCAGGAAAAAATATAAGGCAATTGGTGAAATCGGGAGGGGATATATAAAACATATAAACTGAGTCCTAAATTATAAAGGATAACTGGGAGGGAGACATCAGGGTGGGCAGGAGGTAGAATGAATGCAAGGAGTGATTCTCAGTATAGATAGGTTCAGAAAAGGACCCCATCAATCTCTGTAGATGACACAAGACAGCTTGGTCACTATAGAATTACAACTATGGTGTCTGGTTTAGCCTTCCCAGGAACAGGAATATTGATGGAGTCAGCATGAAAGGAAACGTTGCATGTAGAGAAATCATTATTCTTGGCATCTTCAGCATCTCTCTGGAGCAGTTCACTGTGCCCGCCCACAGTCTTCAAGGTAGGCACCATTATTGTGATGCCCAAAAGAGCGAGAGTAACTGCCTCAGCGATTACTGTCCAGTGGCACTGACCTCAACAATAATGAAATGCTTTGAGTGGCTGGTGATGGATCGCATTAAATCCCATCTTCCTGTTACTGATAAGTGAACCCTTTCCAGTTCACTTATCACTCAAATGACTCCTCTGATGATGCTACAGCCTTTGCTCTCCACTCTGTCCTATCAGACCTGGAAAATGCTGCCCTTATAGGAGACCCATTGAGAGTATTTTAACTTGCTGCATCACTATCCGGTATGGAAATTCCAAGGTATCTGACTACAAGTCTCTACAAAGGATTGCAAGGACTGCTGAGAGGATCATCAAGGTCTCTCTTAGACCCATCAGAGGTATTTATCAGGAGCACTACATACACAGGGCCCTTAGCATTGTCAACAATCCCTTCCACCCATCCAGCAATCACTTTGTCCCCCCTACCATCAGGCAGGAGATGCCGTAGCATTAGCACAAGGACTGTTAGCATGAGAAACACTTGATTCATTTCCATTTTGTGTGTGTGGCTGGGAAACAGCTTCCTCCCCCAAGTCGTGAGACTAGAGAACTCCCTGCCTCCACCCAGTTCTCTCCACGTATGAAGCACCAATAGTGTAATACTGAAGAAGGGTCTAGTGCTTTCCCGGCGTATAGGACAAATAAACTCTTCTCAGGCTTCCAGCCAGGTACAGGTATTGATTTTAACTGCTGTTTCAATGACAAGCTCTGCCATCTTCATCAGTGACAATGCTTGGGCATATCCAGTCTGTGGTATTTATACCCTTGTCGTCCATCCCTCCTGATTGGTTAGAATTTATTCAATCAGGCTTCCACTCTCCTTTGTTTACAATCGAATTCCAGTTCTTACTTGGAGTGAGGCCTTCATCTTTGTTAAAATTCTTTTCATCAGGTTTTATTTCAATGGCTTCCTTCACCAGGTGGTCCCAAAAGCCATTGGCATGGCATATTAGTTTTGTGCAGTTGAAGTGATTCCTATGACCACTGCTGAGTTGTCCTTGGTAACCCAAACGGATATACCTCCTGTGCTCTTTGATGCGGGTTTCCACTGTTCATCCTGTCTGGCTGACAAACGCTGCTTCTCATTCACAGGGAATCCTGTAAACCCCAGGTGATCTGACTCCCAAGTCATCTTTGACCCACGTACGCTGTGATTTGAGCTTCCTTATGGGCTTGTGGATGGTATTAATCCTGTTATAGTGCTATACTGTTTACTTTTTAATTTGTGTTGCAAATGTACTTCTATGTTAAATGTTAATCTTCTGGAATAAATTTTATTATTTGCTAATTTACTTGTGGCAATATTACTTGTGTGTGAGTTATATGTACTGTGTTGTGCACCCTGGTCTGGAGAAACATTGTTTCCTTTGGCAGTATACATGTGTACAGTTAAAAGAATACTCACTCGGACAAACAGTGCTTGTGTGATGGGAAGCTAGGGCAAATATCTGTCCTTCCCTTCACTGTGTCAGGTGCTTGGGCATCAGGAATGAGGTGCAAACTCCTGCACTCCCTGCTGCTGTGTATCTCGGACCCTGGCAGCCAGAAATGTGATGTGAAGGACTATTTTCCATACTGATGTGTGGGGAAACTATTTGTTGGAGACTGGGAGAAGTCTTGGTCCATTGCTGGCAGTCTTGAACCTCTACTAGGACGGAGGGACTGCCATGAGGGCTAGGGTGAGTAGCATAATCACTGGGAGCAGGGTGATGTCCAGAGTGAGTGGTCATACTGCTTGCCCTAGGGTGACCACTCAGCCCGGGCAGCACCCTGGCTGCCCATTGACAGCATCATTGGCTATGGGCCAGTACTGGGTCTGACAGCATCTGTTGCAAATGGTGATAACCACCCCTCCCACTTCATCACCCTACAGTCATCCCAACATCCTCCCTTTGTTCGCTGGCATAGCTCCCCCAAGTGAAAAATTTCTCCACAGTACAAGCTGAATGGGAGACCTGTGCCTATAATCAAATGCACCGAAGGGGTGGGTAGTGGGAGACTGCAGAATCAGAATCAGGGTTAATATCACTGCCATATGTTGAGAAATTTGATAATGTTACGACAGCAGTACTATGAAATACATGATAGAGAAAACTGTGAATTACTGTTGTTATGCCGTTGGCCCCCTCCTTTGTGAAAATCGCAAGAACTCTAGTTAAGGGGGGTCAACTGACCCAAGAGAGAGAGACGTGCGGAAGACCACGTTCTCCCAAGAAGCAGAATAAAGATGACTTTGACTATTGTCTCATGGAGACCACCTGAAAAGCCCTCGGGCAAAGTGGGCTGGTTGAGAGAGAGATCGCATTACCTGCAACTTGATTGACACCTGCGATCCCGTGAAGAAGTATAAAGGCGGGTCTGAGGGGAGGACCCTCAGATGCACCTCAGATGCACCCAGGAGACACGAGATCGATTCCCGTGGGAGCGGGACGCCATTTTGAAGGAAGCCACGTACGCTAGATTCCGAATTTGAATCTGTGGCTAAAACCAACGAAAGACTGCTTTTAAAATAACAACGGGGAAGTCTGCTCCCCTGATTCCAAGGATTTGCTCTGCCAAGACAACGGGCAAGTGTGCATCTTTTCTAAATTATAAAGGAAAAAGCCTGCAAACTTCTGAGTGACTCTTAAGACTTCCGTTGGACTCAGTATTACCCCCTAGACAACTGTAGAGCTTATTTCTGATTGATTATGGTTACACCGGTGTTTTAGATTGAGTTTTGACGATCTGAATGTTTTGTATTAACCATACGTTTGTGCCCCTTTTTGAATAAAACGTTTGAAAATAGTAGCATCCGACTCAGCTGACCCATCTATCTTCGCTGGTAAGTTACCTGGTTACGGGGTTTTCGTAACAAGTGGGGGCTCGTCCGGGATTTGAAACCAAACGGGAGGGTCAGTGAATCGGGCTGTAAGTCCAAACTTAAATCTGGTTACGCAGGTAGCCAGACGGGAAACCAGCAAAGATGGATGTGTCGGAATTTAGGAGAAACCCGACGGTAGAGGCGCTAGGGAAGGCTACAAAATCAGACTTGGTAAATTTGGCGCAGGCATTAGACCTCACAGCGGTGAAGCCAGCAATGAAAAAGCAGGAAGTGCGAAGGGTCATACAACAGCATTACGTTGGGAAGTAGGTGTTTGCAGCTGAGGATTTGGAAAATATTCCCGAAGGGAGATTAGTGAGTGGGACAAATCAGGCAGAGTTGGAGAAAGCAAGGCTGGAACATGAGTTTAAAATAAAGCAGCTAGAAGTAGAAGCAGCTGAGAAGGCTGCAGAGAGAGAGAGAGAGAGAGCCGAGAGAGCTGAGAGGGAAAAAGAAGCCGAGAGAGCTGAGAGGGAAAAAGAAGCCGAGAGAGCTGAGAGGGAAAAAGTGAGAGCCGCAAAGGAAAGGGCTGTGGAAAGAGAGCATGTGTTCAAACTAAAGCAGCTAGAAGCAGAAGAGAAAGAGAAACAAAGGGGCCATGAATTGGAGCTGGACAGGCGAAAGCAAGAGCGAAGAACTCAAGGGGAAGAGAGAGAGGAGGGGTTTGATATTAGTCGGGCGTTGAGGTTGGTCCCCCCGTTCGAGGAGACGGATGTTGATAGTTATTTCTTGCTTTTTGAAAAGGTGGCAGGGAATCAGCAGTGGCCCAGAGAGCAATGGGTGGCGTTGTTACAAAGTGTGTTACGAGGAAAAGCACAGCGGGTATATACCGCGCTGCCCCCGGAAAGGGACGGAAATTATGCTCAAGTAAAGGAGGCCATTCTCCGAGGTTACGAGTTAGTACCTGAGGCGTATAGACAAAGGTTCCGAAATTTAAAAAGAGGGTGGAATCAAACGTATACCGAGCTAGCCCATGAGAAGGGTGTGCTCTTGGACCGTTGGTGCACAGCTGAAAAGGTGGCCGAGAACTATGGGCGTCTCAGGGAGTTAGTTTTGATTGAGGAATTTAAAGGTTGCGTTCCGGAAGAGATCCGAATGTATTTAAATGAGAGGACGAATCAGTCCATCTCAGAGATGGCTAGGGTCGCAGATGAATATGCCCTAACCCACAAGTCAAAGTTTTCCTCGCCAAAAAGTTACCCGAGAGACCGTCGGAATGGTAGGGAAAGTCTGCCGGCTAAGGGAGAAACTCCGCCGGGAGCTAGCAGAAAAAGTGAGGATAACAGACAGGAAACCTGGAGATCTCCTGGTTTAAACTGTTTTAATTGTGGAAAGGTGGGACATATTGCATCAAAATGCACTGCTCCGAGGAAGGAGTCGGAACGAGGGAAAGCAGCTATTTCCATAGGCTGTGTTGCGTCGATCCGAAAATCGACAAGCAGGCCCCAGACAGATGGAATACAGGAGGGGCGGGAGACATTTAGGTCCGAAGGAACCGTGGCTTTGAAGGAAGGGGACCCCCCAATTCCCGTACGAATTTGGAGAGACACGGGGGCGGAACTATCGTTAATTAGCCGTAATGTGTTAAATTTCGGCCCTCGGACAGGGGAGGTTGCCCTGAGAGGAATCGGGAACCAGACCGCGGTTGTGCCTTTGCATAGGGTCTTTCTCGATTGCGAGTTGGTGTTGGGACCTGTGGAGCTAGGAGTCCTGCCGGAGTTACCGGGGGAGGGCGTGGACCTCCTGTTGGGTAATGACCTCGCGGGTGGGAAGATCGGAACCGCCCTGATAGTTGAGGCCCCGCCCATGGAGTCCCCGAGCTATCGCGCATGCGCGGTCACTCGCAGCCTGTCGAGAGCGGCGGCTGGGACAGCGCGCAGTTTGAAATTGGCCCAGACGTTTTTACCGACCCTACACCACGAGGGTTCAGAGGGTGGTAAAACGGAAGGTAGTAAAGTAAAAGGGGGTAAGGGCGAGGAGATAGCTCCCCCCTTAGTGAAGAGAAAGGTCCTAGAGGTAGGAAATAAAGATGAGAAACAGATAAAGCTGTTAAAACGTCCAGAGTTGGACGTGGTTGATCTGTCTGGTTTGGCAGAATTGTTTGGAGAAGTTGAGAGTTCTAAAGATGTTCTCGATGGTCCCGAGAGTGAAATGAGGGCAGTCTTAGAGGAGAAGGGTATCCTTGCTGTGGAGAAGTCAGCTGACATGGCCGAGGAGGTTGTTTCAGCTCGCAGGGTTGCGCCTTCCCCAACAGGGGGCTGCCTGGAGAGTAACTGGAAGGAGGGGGGGACGTTAGAATTTGAAAAAGGTACGGGTGTTGAAAGCCTGGAAGAGGCCAATGTCCCGTTTGAGTGTGTCCAAGATGGGGATGCACATGGTGCTGAACCTAGTCACGGAACTCAAGGGAAAGGGGAATGTGTAGTTCCCAAATTGAATGAAGAAAATTTAAAGGCTGGACTGATATCAAAAGCAACAACCAGGCTACAGAGACAATGGCTTGGTACCACAAAACCTGTGAATCAATTACAGGTTGTGTTGGAAGGTCAAGGGGCCCCACACGCTATTGTTATTCCAGAGTGTGGTGTGAAAAGGCAGAATTTGAAATGCTGTCTGAACAAAGCGGGATCGCTTGCGGATCTTAAATTGGAAACTAATAGCATGACGGGTCCTGAAGAGAAAAACGACAAATTGCCTAAAATTAAGGAATTGGGTGGTCTAAGTTTGGAACACGCTGATAAAATAACTCCTATGAAAGGAGCGGGCGAAAGCCTATTTCGCCAGGGTGCCCAAGATCGCCACGAGGGAATTAACCGGAAAAGAGGTGAGGGTTAATGGGGACGCGATTTTTAAAATAGCAGAAGCCGGTTTTAAGGGATTTTGACAAAGTATGTGAATAATAAAGACAACACCCATGGAAGCTTGACTGTTAAGTTTGAAAGTAACATAAAAATTTGTCTTTTGCATGAACCTTTGTAGATGTATGTAAGCTAAGCTAAGCTAAGATGTATGTTGCTGAAGAAAGCAAATAAATAAGGTGGTTATTGAGCTGAAGTTTGATGCTACCAGGCGTTAGTATGGCACATGAGGTTAAGGTATTAAAGAAAAGGGGCACTGTACTTGTTACCTGTTTAGATACTGACTTGAATGTATAACAGTAGTACTCTGTGAAGAGAAAAGCTTTTGTAGTATGTAGATTCAAAAAAAAATTCCTGTGTCAACCTGTTTTTAACCGCTGGTTAAAAACCCATTATGGGGGGAGGTGTTATGCCGTTGGCCCCCTCCTTTGTGAAAATCGCAAGAACTCTAGTTAAGGGGGGTCAACTGACCCAAGAGAGAGAGACGTGCGGAAGACCACGTTCTCCCAAGAAGCAGAATAAAGATGACTTTGACTATTGTCTCATGGAGACCACCTGAAAAGCCCTCGGGCAAAGTGGGCTGGTTGAGAGAGAGATCGCATTACCTGCAACTTGATTGACACCTGCGATCCCGTGAAGAAGTATAAAGGCGGGTCTGAGGGGAGGACCCTCAGATGCACCTCAGATGCACCCAGGAGACACGAGATCGATTCCCGTGGGAGCGGGACGCCATTTTGAAGGAAGCCACGTACGCTAGATTCCGAATTTGAATCTGTGGCTAAAACCAACGAAAGACTGCTTTTAAAATAACAACGGGGAAGTCTGCTCCCCTGATTCCAAGGATTTGCTCTGCCAAGATGACGGGCAAGTGTGCATCTTTTCTAAATTATAAAGGAAAAAGCCTGCAAACTTCTGAGTGACTCTTAAGACTTCCGTTGGACTCAGTATTACCCCCTAGACAACTGTAGAGCTTATTTCTGATTGATTATGGTTACACCGGTGTTTTAGATTGAGTTTTGACGATCTGAATGTTTTGTATTAACCATACGTTTGTGCCCCTTTTTGAATAAAACGTTTGAAAATAGTAGCATCCGACTCAGCTGACCCATCTATCTTTGCTGGTAAGTTACCTGGTTACGGGGTTTTCGTAACACTGTATGAATATACTGCATATATTAAAACAGTTAAATTAAATAAGTAGTGCAAAAAATAGAAATAAAAGAAGTGGTGAAGCAGCGTTCATGGGTTCAATGTCCATTCAGAAATCAGATGACAGAGGGAAAGAAGTTGTTCCTGAATCGCTGAGAAGCCTTCAGGCTTCTGTGCCTCCTTCCTGATGGTAGCAAGGAGAAGAGGACATGTCCTGGGTGATGGGTGACACCTTTTTGTGGCACCACTCAATAGTTCAATAGTTCCATGTAATATCAGAGAAAGTATACAATATACAACCTGAAAGTCTTGATCTTCACAGACATCCATGAAACTATATCTCCCTCTCTCTCTCTCACACTTTCACACTCTCACTCACTCACATAAAGCGACAAAGAGGTGTCACCCTTTCACAGCGAGAGGGGAAGTCAACAAAAATAAACAACTCACTGATTTACAAAATCTGCTGGTCGCCTTTTCTTCCCCAAGGTCTCTTACTCAAGAATCGGCAACAAACTTTCCCCCACCAACAAGAGAAAGAGCAACATCCAAGTTCACAGCTTCCAACAGCTGATCCTGATGCTCTATTTTTACCCATGGTGCTTCAGCCAGTGGCACCAGCATAGAATCAGCTCCTCCTCGGGGCCACAAAGCCTTGGAACCCCAAGGGCACGCTCGTCGAAAAGGGAAATGGTCGGTGAGCCCCGGGAGAGGCTCCCATTGCCACAAAGAACCAGGTTTGTGTGTAACTCTAGGTCAGGGTCTTTGACAGAACCCCATCCACCTTGTAAAGGAAAAAGAGAGGCATTAAAGGTAGAAATTCAGCTATTTTCATAGATAAGCTCGAAGTAGTCCAACCCCTCCACCACATACCAGACAGTGATGCAGACAGTTAGAATGCTCTCCATGGTACACCTGTGGAAACATACAAGTGTTTTTGGTGTCATACCAAATCTCCTCAGACTCCCAATGAAATATAGTTATGTCTTGCCTTCTTTATAGCTCTGTTGGAATGTTCAGTCCAGCTCAGGTCCTCTGAGACATTGACACCCAGGAACTTGAAAGTGCTCACTTTCTCCACTTCTGATCCATTTATGAGGACTGGTGTGTATTGCCTCGTCTTACCCTTTCTGAAATCCACAATCAGCTCTTTGGTCATGCTGATATTGAGTGCAAGGTTGTTGCTGTGACACCACACAACTAGCTGATATACCTCACTCCTGTACGCCCTCTCACCATCCGAGATTCTGCAAACAATGGTTGCATCATCAGCAAATTTATAGATGATGTTTAATCTGTGCCTAGTCATGGGTGCAGAGAGAGTAGAGCACACATCCCTGAGGCTTCCATCATCTCTAGGAGCAGAGAACTCCTAGCTCTGACATTGCTCACCCATATCTGCTCAATGCTGGTTTCCAGAAGCTGTCTCTCCCCATCAATCCATGGGTGACTCATTACTGCAGGAGCACCCAAGAGGGAGGGTTTCACACCAGGGGAGGGCAAGGTCTCGCACGATATATATACAGCACAGAAATGGGCCCTTCACCCATCACGTCTATGCTGACCACTTTGCCTCACACCATGCACCCAATTAGGACTATACCTTGCCTCTCAGGGAAACAGGTGTCTTTGATGGCTCATCCCCCTGAAAGTGTGTTTGACTGTAGAGAAGCAAAGCGCCCTTAGTTTCCATTCTTTAATATTACCTAATAGCTCAATTTAATAAGATAGAGCTGCAGCCAAGTATCCTTAATTCACAGCTATCAATACATTATCAAAGTTCAAATTAAGCTTATTATGGAGGTACATATATGTCACCATATACAATGCTGAGATTCATTTTCTTGAGATGGAGTATAAAGTAGGCCCTTCCAGCCCTTTGAACTGTGCCACTCAGTGACTCCCAATTTAACCCTAGCCTAATGACAGGACAATTGACAATGACTAAGCTGTCCATTTGTGGGACTGTGGGAGGAAGCTGGAGCACCTGGAGAAAACCCGAACAGTCATGGGGAGAACATACAAATTCCTCACAGGCAGCGGTGGGAATTGAACCCGGGGCACTGGTACTGTAAAGCGTAGGGCTAACCCCTACGCTGCTGTGCTGTTCCACTTGGTCAGAACGGGTGTTCTGCCTTTCACAGCAAAGCAAGCCTCTCTCCACCAGCCAGCATTCTATAGATAATTCAGTGATGCCATAATGATAACTGCGTAGAACCACACAGCCATGTTTGATGATAGTTAAGGACCAGAATTAAACTGGACCTGTTCTATATGAGATGGCCCAAGATGGAGCTGCCGGGACACGGCAAAATTTTGTAGTCAGCTAACAAAACTACTAGCTATTGACTAAATGTACTCCTTTCTGGACTACAACCCTGTAATTTTGCTTCAGGAATTGTGTTTTTGAACTGTCTGTACAACCTGGTGTTTTTGCAGTATTCTGAACTGGCCTCTGGATAATGTAGGTACACTACAGTGGCCGTTGCTGGTGCAGATTTTGGGCCGATTGAAACTTCGGGTCAGATTGAAACAGCAGGCTTCAGGCTCGAGAGCCAAAAATTAACTGGTATTCAGCTGATTTAAGCACATTGGTAATTTAAATTGCTGTTGGCCTGTTACCCTCGTCTGGTGGAGAGACAGACAACATGGGAGCTGTGTAGCCTTGGTTGTTGCGAGGACTAGGCCTCAAGCCTCGGGCTTGCCTGCAGCTGCAGACCAGATGAGAGACGCAAAACCATTTAGAGCATAGCATCTGAGCTCAGTTGGGGCCTGGCCTCTCAAGTCAGTGCTGCCCTCCTGTGTTCAAGTGGTAGAATGACAGGCTGGATTGCGTGCATCTGCACACTGCTAGGTGACTGTACCATCGATTGCTGGACATTGTCACTCTTGGACTATATATGCTTTTCTTGAGTGAATATGCTTCTTTGCTCACTATTTTGAATTGTATTTCTCACAGTTTTTGAATGTTTGCTTGCTATTTTGAATGTTTTGCAACCTGGCCCCAGAGGAACACTGTCTTATTTAGCTCTATCTGTGTATAGTTTGAATGATAATTAAACTTGATTTGATTCGAGAGCCGAAGTTAAATAGATTAAGTCGTTGAGGCTGAGTGACAGTGATAGTGATAGCTACAGCATGGGTTTCTTCAAAAGGTGAGAGAGAGAGAGATGTTTGTGTTAAAAATAAAAGGCAGAAAGATAAAATTCTTAAATTCATGGGTTCATAAACAGTGAGTACTGGCTAATAATAATAATTTTTTTTTAAAAAGCAGAAATTTCTCACTACATCAGAAAGATAGCAACGTTGGAATATATAGCAGCTAAATGGATGATGTAAACTGAACAAATTGAACAGTATTTTGAAGCAACTGAAATAGCCATAAATAGCAGCTGGAAAGTGACTGCCAGTGTTACTAAGTGCAAGTGGTGGAAAGGAATACATTTAGCATCGAAATGCAACTGCTCAAAACAAACCAGACAAAATGAGCTTTACTGATATCATGAACGTAATGCAGGAACACTTAAATCCAAAACCATTGTTATTGCAAAATGCTTTTGGTTTCATAAGCAGAATCAAAAGGAAGGGAAGTCCATTTCAGCATACATGGCTGAATAGAAGAGATTATCTGAGAATTATCAGTAATGGGTTTAATGATGCACTGAGAGATAGTTTAGTTTGGGGAATCTTATAAGAAAGCATTGAAATGTGTTTCCTCACTGAAATCCAACTCACATTAAGAAGAGCAGTTGAAATTTCTTATCAATGCAAACAGCAGCCAGAGACGCAATTGATTTACAGTCAAGAACGAAAGTGAACGTGAACAAAATTTCAACATTTAAACAGAAACCCACCTGGCCAAACACATTGTGTTACTGTTGTGGCAAGGGCTCACATACACCAGGCCAATGCAGGTTTCAAGGTGATAGTTTCAGAAAATGTAACCAAGTAGGACTCATTCAAAGAGCTTGTCAGGCTGACACATATAAATGGACTATACGGGGAAAAGTTGAAGATAAAAAGTCAAGTCACAGTTTCAAAAAGAGAACCAATCTGCATGTCATTGATGAAAAATCTGATAATGATGTGAGTGACACAGGACTGAAGA
Source organism: Hemitrygon akajei (assembly GCF_048418815.1). NCBI lineage: Eukaryota > Metazoa > Chordata > Chondrichthyes > Myliobatiformes > Dasyatidae > Hemitrygon > Hemitrygon akajei. Next base: position 77,401,637 of record NC_133131.1, read on the forward strand.
GCCTCGAGATTTACTTTGTGAAAACTAACAAGAGACGAGCAATATGGCTTACAGCAGAAGTTAATGGCAAATTAATTGAAATGGAATTGGACACTGTTTCAGTCATTCCCCAAAATGAGATAGAATGGCATTTCAAAGATACTGAACTGACACCTGCAGAAATTCAGTTAAGAACCTATACTAAAGAAAACATAACTCCAGTGGGAATGACATCCATAACAGTGATATACAAACACCAACAAGCCACATTGGCCTTGTACGTGATTAAAAAAAAAGAGGGCCAGCATTGTGGTGCCATAATTGGCTACAACTTGATTGGAGATCTGTCCACAATTTGAATGCCACATCCCCTGCAATAGAGTCAACTGAAAGTGAATTAAGACAGGTACTGGATGTATTCAAGGCAGTGTTCAAGGATGGCATTGGAAAACTCAAATATATCAAGGGTAAAATGGTGTTAAATGAAAATGCCACACCCAAGGTTTACAAAGCCCATCTGGCTTCTTATACCATCCATGATAAAGTAGCCAATGAGGTAGAGGCTGAAGGTTGAGTGGAGTCCATGAACAACACCAATGTCCCAGGAGGCAAGAAGGATAGGTTTGTTAGAGTTTAGGTCAACATCAACCGAAGGTAGATCAGTACCCTTTCCCCAGGATAGGGGATATCTTTGCAAACCTTTCAGCAAAGTGGATTTAGCTGACACCTAACTACAGATGAAGATGGAAGAAAAATCCGACGTGTTTCTTACCATAAACACTACAGTAGTCCATTATCACTACAATAGGCTTACTTTTTGGTGTAGCATCTGCCCCTGTGCCCTGGCAGAAAGCCATGGACCAGGTGCTGCAAGGCACACAGTATTGCCTGCATAACATCATTGTTACCAGTGAAGATGACAAGGAACATCTCAAAAATCTCAAGACTGTTTAAAAAAAGAGTAGAAGGTTACACTGGACTCAAAGATTTTGCTTCCTGAATGCGTTTGGGCATGTCTCATGGATTTGGGGCTGCTGATCATGAAAACCACCATGAAATGTCCCTATTGTGCACTTTTTTAAAAAATCACCTGTATTTCTTATTTGAATTCATAATTCAAGTCAATTAAAATGTTGCCCACAATGTAAGATGACAAGTTTTCTTCTTCTGGGCATGCTTAGGCAAGGTGGAAGCTGCATGGCAAGGCAGGTTTTAGAAAGGCTCTAAATTTCTGTGAAGGAGTTTGATATTTGAGATAGATGTTTCCCAAATTAACTGATTAAGACCATAAGACCTAGGAGCAGAATTAGGCCATTCAATCATGGCTGATCCTTTTTTATCTCCTCCTCAACCCCACTTCCTGGCCTTCTCTCCATAACCTTTGATGCCATGTCCAATCAAGAACCTATCAACCTCTGCCTTAAGTACATCCAGCGACCTGGCCTCCACAGCTGCATGTGGCAACAAATTCCACAAATTCACTACCCTCTGGCTAAAGAAATTTCTCTGCATCTTTGTTTTGATAGGCGCCCTCTATCCTGAGTCTGTGCCCTCTTCTCCTATACTCTCCGACCATGGGAAATATCTTCTCCACATCTACTTGATCTAGGCCTTTCAACATTCAAAAGGTTTCAATGAGATCCTCCCTCATACTTCTGAATTCCAGTGAGTACAGACCCAGAGCCATCAAACATTCCTTGTATGCTAACCCTTTCATTCCTGGAATCATCCTTGTGAAACTCCTCTGGACCATCTTCAATGCCAGCACATCCTTTCTAAGATGAAATGCCCAAAGCTGTTCATAATACTCAAGGAGAGGCCTCACCAGTGTCTCATAAAGCCTCAACATCACTTCTCTGCTCTTGTATTCTAGACCCCTTGAAATGAATGTTAACATGGCATTTGCCTTCCTCACCCCCAACTCAACCTGCAAGTTGACCTTCAGGGTGTCCTTCACAAGGACTCCCAAGTCCCTCTGCATCTCAGATTCTTAGATTTTCACTCTGTTTCGAAAATAGTCCGCACATTTATTTCTACTACCAAAGTGAATGACCATGCATTTTCCAACATTGTATTTCATTTGCTACTTTCTTTGCCCATTCTCCTAATCTAAGTCCTTCTACATCCTACCTGTATCTTCAACACTACCTGCCCCTCCACCAATCATCATATCATCTGCAAACTTGGCAACAAAGCCATCTATTCCATCAATTAAATCATTTGTATACAGCATAAAAAAGTAGTCCAACACCAACCCCTGCAGAACACCACTAGTCACTGGCAACAAACCAGAAAAGGATCCTTTTATTCCCACTTGCTGCCTCCTACCAATCATCCAATGCTCTAACCATCATAGTAACTTTCCTGGAATACCATGGGCTCTTAACTTGGTAAGCAGCCTCATGTGTGCCACTTTGTCAAAGGCCTTCTGAAAGTCCAAATGGACAATATCCACTGAATCCCCTTTATCTATCCTACTTGTAATCTCTTTAAAGAATTCCTATAGGTTCGTCAGGCAGGATTTTCCCTGAAAGAAACCATGCTGACTTTGTACTCTCTTGTCCTGTGTCATCAAGTACTCCATCACCTCATCCTTAACAACTGACTCTAACATCTTCCCAACCATGGAGGTCATGCTAACTGGTCTATAATTTCCTTTTTGCTGCTTTCCTCATTTCTTAAGGAGTGGTGTGACATTTGCAATTTTTCAGTCCTCTGGCACTATGCCAGAGTCTAATGACATTTGAACGATCATTTCTAATGCCACCACGATCTCTAACACTACCTCCTACAGAACCCTAGGGTGCAGTTCCTCTAGTCCGGGTATAAGAGAGAGAGAGAGAGAGAGAGAGAGAGAGAGAGAGAGAGAGAGAGAGAGAGAGAGAGAGAGAGAGAGAGAGAGAGAGAGAGAGAGAGAGAGAGAGAGAGAGAGAGAAAACGAACATGCGCCCGTAACTCCTGGTGGAGTCGTTGGAGCTCTGTCATGACAAGCTTCTTGCACCGATTTTTTTGGTGATTGCTCATCATACGGTGTGTCTTGGGCACCTGATACCTGCCGGAGCCCATCCCTCTCCAGGCTGTTTTTTACAAGGTCGAGTTGCTAGCTCGACATTCAACCCAGGCACGGATGACTTAGGGTCTTTCAGCTTTTTGAGCACATTCTCTCTTGTAATAATAACTGCACCCACTTCTCTTCCTTCACACACCACAACATCAGGCACACCGCTAGTGTCTTCCACAGTGAAGACTGATGCAAAATACTCATTTAGTTCATCAGCCATCTTCTTGCCCCCCCCATTATTATTTCTCCTGCCTCATTTTCTAGCGGTCATATATACACTCTCATTTCCCTTTGATTTTTAACATACTTGAAAAATCTTTTACTATCCACTTTTATGTTATTTGCTAATTTGTTTTCATATTTCATCTTTTCCCTTCCAATGATTTTTTAGTTGCTCTCTGTAGGTTTTTAAAAACTTACAAATTCTCTATCCTCCCACTAATTTTTGCTTTGCTGTATGCCCTTTCTTGTGCTTTTACAATAGCTTTGACTTCCCTTGTCAGCCACGGTTGTACCATTTTACCTTTTGAGTATTTCTTCATTTTTGGAATACGCATGTCCTGCACCTTCCTCATCTTTTTTCACAGAAACGCACACCATTGCTGCTCTGCTGTCATCCCTGCCAGCAGCTCCTTCCAATTTACTTTGGCCAACTCCTCTCTCATACCGCTGTAGTTTCCCTTACTCCACTGAAATACTGCTACATCAGACTTTACTTTCTCCCTATCAAATTTCAAGGAAGTCATTCTTGTTGGTCCACAAATCAAACACATAATCAACTGCAGGCAATTAGAAGAACCTCTAGTGGGAATGGAAAAAATTGCATGAAAAACATTCAAGGATGTTGAAATTTTTCTTGACAACTACAGAGCATTAAACTACATGCAGCTGGTTGACAACATGCTTCAAGCATACAAAACCATGAAGTGCAACATGTCACTAAAGATTCATTTACTGCATTCCCATTTAGACTTCCTCCCTGCAAATCTTGGCACTGCCAGTGACAAGCATAGTGAAAAGTTTGACCAGTACATTGTGGTCATGGAGAAATGGTATCAGGGCAACTGGAATCCATCAATGCTGGCTGATTATTGTTAGACACTTAAGCGAGAAGCCTCAGACACTGAGTACAAATAAAAACCATCAACTAAACATTTTAACTTAGTTGAACTATTGCAAAGCAGCACTGTAATGCAATTAAACATATCATATTCAATAAAAGTTGTTTTCCCGTTTCTCCACATTCCTACGTGATACAATTAGTCTGAAATTATGTTTGTGTTCAGTTTCAAGCAGTCTGTCATAAACAAGAAAAATTCTGAGGAAGCGACACTTCAAAGAATTTGTTGTCCAGTGCTCTGGGCTCAGAGCACAACGCAACAAGCTTGAATTCTTTAAGCCAGGCATCAGCATTGACACACAAGAATTTATGCAGGTGTGCTGAGAAAATTCAAGCAGTGGTGCAAGTGTGAAGACCTAAAAATGTGTCACAGTGTGGTCCTTTTTCAGGATTTTTCAAGTACTGTAACAGGTTCCTGCCAAACCTGGCGACTGTGCTCTGCCTCTTGAACTCCCTACTACAGATTGGGATGAAATGACAATGGAGAAAGCAGTGTGAGATGGCTCTCCAAAAGGTAAAGGGAATGGTGATGCCAGCCACTGTACTCATGCATTATAATCCACATCGTCCAGTGAATCTTGCCTGTGATACCTCACCTATGGTCTAGGTACAGTCATGTCACATGTTATGAGTGATGGAAGTGAGCACCCCATAGCGTTTATGTCTTGTTCCTTTACCGCTGCAGGAAAAAAAAATTCTTCTCAGATTGACAGAGGGGCCTTGAGTCTGGTTTGGGGTGTAAAACATTTCAAATAGTACCTGGCACCACAGCCTTTGGCTTTGAAGTCTGCGATGGTATGCAGTCCTCACCACAAGTCACGTGTGCTATTTGTTGTGAATCTTGACTCAGTCTTCTCCCTATATTGTTGTTTCGTAGTCTTGATAGCTTTGCGCAGATCATAGCTGGTTTTCTTGAGCTCTAGTTGATCTCCAGCGATGTAAGCTCGATGTCGCGCTGTAAGTGTGCTCACGCGGAGTTATTGATCCAGGGTTTCTAGTTCTTTATCTTAGAAATTATGTACTGAAATTGGAGAGGGTTCAAAGGAGGGTCACAAAAAATTATACCAGGATTGAATGGCTTGTCACATGAAGAGCGCTTGATGGTTCTGGGCCTGTATTCACCAGAATTCAGAAGATTGAGGAGTGTCCTCATTGAAACCTATGAAATGGTGAAAGGCCTTGATAGAGTGGATGTGAAGAAGATGTTTCCTGTGGTGGGAGAGTCTAAGACCAGAGGACACAGCCTCAGATTGAGCGTGGTCCTTTTAGAATGGAGATGACGAGGAATTTCTTTAGCCAGACTGTAGTGAATCAGTGGAATTCTTTGCCACAGGCAGCTGTGGAGGCTGTCTTTTTGTATGTTTAAGGCAGGGATTAATAGATTCTTGATTGTCGGTTCATGAAGGGTTGCAAGGATAAGGCAGGAGATTGGGGCTGAGAGGAAAAATGGACCAGCCATGATGAAATGACGGAGCAGACTCGATGGGCCAAATGGCCTAATTCTGCTCCTATATCTTATGGTCTTATGATGCCACCCCGTCACATGTAAGTGCCTCACTGAAGAAAAAGGAAGGAAGTACACATGCTATCCCAAGATCCCATGGTTTTTCTCTTTCACGTAGTTTTTGGAGTTACAAAACATAACAACTTGGACTTCAACTTCTCCACTTCAGGAAATGGATTGTGAAATCCAACCAGTTAGTAAATGTGAGCTTGAAAAAAAGGTGTTTTCTGAAAGTAAGTAAAACAGTCAACAGAATAAGTGTCTGTTGGACAACAAGTGTGAAACAGGCTCCATCAGATCACTGGGTGCTGACAGACATCAATCCCCTTGAGGCCTTTTACAGTTGCTCTTAGTTTGATTTCTTTGTACTTCTTATTTATTCCGTCAACAATTCAGCATGTATAGTTCAGACCTAAATTTAAACTGGCTTCACCTACCCCAGAGATAGGATTCTCTGTCTGTCCTTTAATTAGCTCGTGCAGTTGACAGAAGCAGCCCATGGTTTACGTCTTTTAACTGAAATGGTTTTTAACAACAGTACTCATTTCCTAGCTGTGTTTAAATTATGTTTTGTATGTTATCACGCTTGAAGTAACTCTTGTGAAATGTTTATGTTCTTGCTGAGTGCTCATTGCTCGTTCAATGGGCAAGGAAAAGGGTTATAAAGAGAACTTATCAATCATTCGATGATTCCGCATCAAAAATGAAAGTAGGTCAAATTTGCAACAAAGTCTGGAGAACTCTTACATGAAATTACCAATGACCAGCAAGCAGAAAAAGATGACAGCAAGAGATGTTTACCTTTTTGTTTAAAACCAATTAGTAGGCAAGGGATGTGGATGGAGCTGAAAGCAAGAGGGCCTCAACAGAAAAGATGTTGAAGTAAATAAGCTTTTGTTGTGTATGTGGTATTTCAGTAATATTTGAGTGATCTTGTAAACAGAGAACAGTACAGTGCAGGAACAGGCCCTTTGCCCCACAGTTATGCCCAACCAGCTAAAAAGTAAATTTAAAAAAGCCCCAAAGCTAATCCCTCCTACCTACATAATGTCCATATCCCTCCATCTTCCTTATATTCTTGTGCCTGTCGAAAAGTGCCTTAGAAGCCTCTAACATATTTGCCTCTACAACCATACCAGGCAGTGCATTCCTGTCATTCACCATTCTCTGAGTAAAGAAACTTACCCCTCACATCCCCGTGAACTTGCCCCCCTCACCTTCAATTCGTACCCTCTGGAATTAGACACTTCTACCCTGTGAAAAAGATACTCCCTGTTTACTCTATCTTTGCCTCTTATAATCTTAGAAACATCTATCAGATCTCCCCTACCTGCCTGCCTGCCTGAACCCCGGGGACCTGTCTGTCTGCCTGAACCCCGGGAGCCTGTCTACCTGAACTCGAACTCCGGGAGCCCGCTCCGCTCTGCCTGCCAGACATTCTATCTACCTGAACCCCAGCTCTACCTTTAAATGCCATGGCATCCCCATCCTGCCCTCCCCCTAGTACTTCAGTGTCTGCGTCCTGCGTTTGGGTCCATCCGGCCACGTTCCTGACAGTGGCATTTTAATTCTCCATCCCATTCCCACTTTGACCTATTTATAAGTGGTTTCCTGCATTGTTATAACAAGGACCAAAGCAAGCTTGAACAGTAACACCATTCTTTTTCTTTTGCAGTTAAAGTACAAATGGATGGCTTCTGAGGGCATCTGAATTGACATTTTAAGGGTCAACCACATTATTCTGTGTCCATAAACACAGGAGATTCTGCAAATGCTGGAAATCCAGAACAACACACACAAAATGCTGGAAGAACTCAGCCGGTCAGGCAGCATCTAATGAATGGAAGACTTGTTGTTTCAGGACCAGAATCCAGAATCACGTGGATAAGAACAAGATACCGTGGCTGACTTCCTCCCATGAAGGACGTGAATGAACCTGCCGATTAGTAGGTCATTGCTAATAATGAGTTGTTTATTTTTCATCAGCTCTCGCAAAAGAGAGGGCCACTTTACAACTCTAATTTTAGGCAATGGATCAGGTCGTTGATGGGAATAAAATTAGACATCACCTTACAACAGCTGCCTGTCCTAGTTTAATTACTAAAGAGTCATTAGTATGCTGAATATTCTGCTAATGCCACTATAGAATAAGCCTCAGGCACACTGGCTGTCTTACTGTTTAACTCTCTTTATTGCTATGTGATGTTCTTTTCTCAAACTGAAGTTGTGTCAAGATGCACATCTTCCTCAGTATAGGAGAAGCTTTGCAACCAGACATCATCATTTCCACGCAGAACAAAGGGAAGGCTGCTGGCCAGGGGGCCAAAGTTCCCTTTCAGAATTTATTGCCTCATGTCAAATCACAGCTTTACACCCACATTTTCTCTGAACAAGTAAACGTAGGATCAGAAAGCGCTTCCAAGCAGCACGGTAGCCTAGTGGTTAGCACAACACTTTACAGTACAGGGGACTGGGGTTCAATTCCCACCACTTCCTGGAGGGAGTTTGTATGCTCTCTCCATGGCTGCATGGGAACCCTCTGGTGTCCTCCCATGGTCCAATGACACACTGGTTGGTAGGTTAATTGGTCATTGTAAATTGTCCTGTGATTAGGCTAGGGTTAGATTGGGGGAATTGCTGGGCAGTTTGGAATGAAGGGCCAGAAGGACATCTTGCACACTATATCTCCATCAATCTTTTACACACCTCCAAGCAGCAATTTATCTGATAGGAATTCTATCGGGAGCATGTAACCTCTTCAGTGACCACGAGCAGAGTTCACCTTTTCCCCTTCTGGACATCTCTCCTAACTACCTACACATTATTCTGCACCAAAGACCCTGCCGTGTTGTCCAGCAAAGGGAACTTACACTTGCTGGTTTTGTGTCTCCTGAGATGATCATATCCACCAAATTTGGCAATGGCTTCCACTCCATTATTGCTCGAGTCCTTCCTCTTCTCATCAAGCTTCCTGTTATTGCTATTTTCCACAGACATATCAATGTGGATGCTTAATTCCGGATTATTCTGTTACAGAAAACAACTTCCATCTTTTATAACCATATAAAGATTTCAAATGTTTCAATGTCATCAACTTTATCCCAAAACCTAATGGAATGTACAGTATGTGTAATCTGCTTCAGCGCTATCAGTTCTCCCCACACCGATCCTAAACTCACCACCAAACCTGCCAAGAAAGTGGGTGCAGTTGTAGTGTGGAAGACTGACCTCTACCTTGCTGAGGCCAAGTGACAACTCTCAGACACATCCTCTTACTTATCCCTTGAAAAGGATCACACTCCCTACCATCAGGACATTGCCTCCGACACCATCACAAACCTCACTAACTCTGAAGAACTCCCATCCACTGCCATAAACCCCACACTGCTCATTTCTGCTTCCTATCCACGAGCTACAAACCTGACTGTCTGGATACGCCCATTGTCTCGCCTGCTCTTGCCCCACTGAACTCATGTCTGCATACCTTGACTCCACTCTACCCCCCTTGTTTCAGGTTCTTCCGTGACACTTCACATGCTATCAATCTCTTCAACACGTTTCAGTTTGCTAACCCTGATCACCTTATTTTCACCATGAATGTCCAGTACTTATACACTTCTGTACCCCATCAAGAAGGCCTTACAGCTCTGCTCTTCTTTCCTGACCACAGACCTGACCAGTTCCCCTCCACCACAACCCTCCTCCATCTGGCAGAACTGGTCCTCACGCTCAACAATTTCTCCTTTGGCTCCACTTCCTCCAATCTCAAGGTATAGCCATGGACACCCCATGGGCCCCGGCAATCTCTGCCTTTTCATTGGCTATGTGGAACAATCCCTCTTCCAATCCTTCCCCGGTAATGCTCCCTCACTCTTCCAGCCCATATTGATGACTGCACTGGTGCTGCTTCATGCATCCATGCTGAGCTCATCAATTTCATTAGCTTTGCCTCCATTTCCACCACGCCATTAGATTTACTTGGTCCATTTCTGACACCTCTCTCCCTTTCTCGATCTCTCTGTCTCTATTTCCCTTCCTCCACCACTGATGTTGCCCTCACTAGCATCTCCTCCATCTCCTAGGCATCCACATTTGCTCCATCTTTCTGCCACCTTAACAGGAAAGTTCTTGTTCTTCTCACCTACCGCCCCATGAGCCTCCACATACATCCAATACAGCATTCTCAGCAATCTCTACCACCTGCAAAGGGGCTCTGCCACTAAGTACATCTTTACCTACTCCCCCCACCACCCCACTCTTCACTTCCCTCAGGGATTGCTCCCTCCATGACTTCCATGTCCACTTGTACCTCACCACTAATCTCCTTCTTGGCACTCATCCTTGCATGTGGAGGAAGTGCTACAACGGTCCATTCATCTCCATTCAGGGCCACAAACAGTCCTTTTGGTTTGTCAGGGTCACCTACTATCAGCTCAGCCATTTAATATGATCACGGCTGATCTGATTACAAACTCCTCCTGGCTACACACAGGCAAAGTTTAAAGACCAAAGCTGCAAAGGGGAGGACAACAATGAGGTGGTCAGAGGAGCTGCTATGGTGGACTGGGTGAGGTTCAAGGACTCCGAGGACCTGAATGAATATGCCATTGTTGTCACAGATATTATGAAGACACGTGTACGAGTGTGTACCCACAAAGTCATCTAGAGTCTACTCCAATCAGAAGCCCTGAAGGAACCAAGAGATTTGAAATCTGCTGATGGATAGATCGGTGGTGTTCAGGACTGGCAGTCCAGGGAAGTGCAAGAGGCCCACATATTACCTCTGGAAAGCCATCTCACACACATTCTGGCAATTCTGGACTAAATTTGAATCACACAGGGGTGCTCAACAACTGTAGCTGGGCTTGAATGCCATCACCTCCGACAAAGCAAAACTGAGCCACATCAGTGTCAACAAGGTTTCACTCCCAGATGATCTCAGTGCCTTTTATACTTGCTTTGACAGATCGAACATGGAGCCACCTACCTGAACCCCCAAGCCCCTGATGACCCTATGATCTCAGTCTCATAGAGCATCTTTTAGGAGGCTCGATCCACAGGGAGCATCTGGCACAGACTGTATCTGGCCAAGTACTGAATACCTGTGCAAATCAACTGGATGGAGTGTTTATGGACTTATGGACAACTTCAACCTCTTCCTTTGGCAGTCCGAGATACCCATCTGCTTCAGGAAGGCTTCAATTATACAAATGCCAAAGAAGAACGAAGTGCTCTACCTCAACGACTATCATCCAGAAGTACTTCAGTCCACTGGGATAAAGTGCTTCAAATGGTTGGTTATGAAGCATGTTATCTCCTATCTGAGGAATTACCTGGATCCACTCCAATTTGCCTTCCAGCATAACATGTCAACAGCATTTGCCATTTTATTGGCTCCTCACTCTACTAACTCTGGATATCCTGAACAATGAAGATGCAGACTCTTCATTGACTACAGCTCAGCATTCAACGCTATCATCCCCTGAGCTCTAAGACCTGAGCCTCAGTGCCATCCTGTGCAACTGGATCCTCGATTTCCTCACCTGCAGGACCCAGTTAGTATGGATTGGCAACAGCATCTCCTTAACACTCATCATGAGCACAAGTTCACCATAAGGCTGTGCACCTCGCCCCCTGCTTTACTCACTTTATACCTATGATTGTGTGGAAGTACAGTTCCAATGCCATATTTCAATGCCATTTATGAGCTCTTTGACCAACATGACAGGGAGGCACTTAACCAAGCTTTCAAAGCCCCCAACAACCCTGTGATTTCAGTCTCCGAGGCTGAAGTGAGAACATCCTTCAGTAGGATGAATCCACAGTAAGCAACTGGATGAAGGCCAAGTATTCAAGACCCGTGCTAATCTTAATAAAGATGTTTACTTTGTTAACAAAGACTTTAATCTCTCACTTTGGCAGTCCAAGGTAACAACCCACCTGCTTCAACCATACCAGTGCTCAAGAAGACCACACTAACCTGCCTCAATGAGTATCATCCAGTAGAGCTTACACCCACTGTAGTGATGAGTTTTCAGAAGAGTTTGGTGATGAAGCATATCAACTCCTCCTTGAGATATGGCCTGGATCCACTCCAATTTACCAACCATCACAACAGGTCAACAGCAGATACCATTTCATTGGCTCTTCACTCAGCTCTCGAACATTTGGACAATGAAGGTGCAGACGTCAGGATTCCCTTTAATGACAACAGTTCAGCATTCCATGCTATCATCCCCTCAAGACTAATCACTAAGTTCCAAGTCCTAGACCTCAATAATTCCCTGTGCAACTGGAACCACAATTTCCTCACTTGCAGATCTCAGTCAGTACAGATTGGCAAAGCATCTCCTCCACAATCACTATGAGGAGCACTGCTACACCATAAAGCTGTGTGCTTAGCCTCTGTTCTACTCACTTTGTGCCTATGATTGTGAAGCTAAGTACAGCTCCAATGTTATATTTAAGTTTGCTGATGACACCACTACTGTTGAGCAAATCAATACGGTGATTCTTCAGCATATAGTTTTCCTGTAAATACTTGAAAATGAATCTCAAGATAGTATATACGTACATTGATGGTAAATTTTCTTTGAACTTAAGAACCACCTACCTGTGGCACTCTATCAGTCCCTGGATTATCATGAATTTATCCAGTTCTGCCTTAAAAATATTCAAAGATTCTGTATCTAACTTCCTTCAAAGAAGAGAAGAAAAATATTCTGCATCTAACTTCCTTGCAATGACTGACAATCCTCAGAGAAAAATAATTCCCATTTCTTAAATGTGAGATGCCTTCTTTTTAAACAGCGATCCCACATACTAGACTCTCTCACAAGGGAAGTATCTTCTCCATACCCACCCAATTAAGGTCTCTCAAGATCTTACATGCAAGACCCCAGGGAATGCTAGTACATTCTTCCTTTGGGTAATATCAAAGCTCTACATAGTTCTTTGGGCAAATCCCACTAAAAATTCAGCAAGACCACTCTTACAGCTAATTCAAAAAATAATAGAAATAGAAGGAAAGAATATTGTCTCGAAGTCTGTTCTGCCATCAGTAAGCTTATGACTGTTCTGATCTCAGCTTCTGCTCCATTTTCTGATCTGTTTTCTATAACCCTCAGTTTCCCTAAAGAAAATAAAAATATGTCCATCATGGCCTTGAATATATTGAATGCTGCAGCTCCCTAGATCTCTGGAGCAGAGAATTCTAAAGATCTGTGATCTTCAGAGAAAAAACTTCTTTCCTCCTTCCTGAAGAGATTTAAAAAAAACAAGTGTCTCCTAGTTCTCCTTCTCTCCATTATGTAGAAATCCTCTCTGCATCTGTCTTGACAAACCATCTCAAGATTTTACATTTCAATAAAATTATCACTATTTTAACTTTATGCGATTCATATACAACACTGGCAAAGAGAGTCACCCATTGCTTCTGAATAGAAAGTCATCATAATTGCATAACCAGAGCCTACCAGACCGAAGATAATGGAGAGATCTCACATAACGACCATGTCTGGGCAAATCTTCCCCTTTCAATAGAACAACGAATCATCACTAGATGGAATACCCATACTAAAGCAGAACAGAAAATAATTTGACACAAATAGTTGTGAAAGTAAACTTTAGGTGTGAGTTATTAGACATTTCTAGTTCTATGTACAAAATAAACAGAGAAATAAACCAAGTTTCTTTGAGGCTTTGGTATTGTTCTATATATTTCCAAACATGGCCATTGAAAGCACTTGTTTGAAATATTCAAGCTCTCGGGGCTGTGTATGAATTTGGGATATGAATGACTTTCTGTATCTCCCTCGTGAATACCCCTTTTTATATTGCACTTTGAACAGAAGTAGAAGCGGACTGAAATATGTCTAAGAGAACTACAAGGAAGCTCACCTGGCTTCAGATGACCAACCTCAGAGATGGAGAAAGGTCAGTCATAAATTGAGACACTTCAAAACTGATGAAGCACTACAACAAACTGAGGCTGCTAAAATAAAATTAAGATAGAAATATTGTGTGCTTTGGGAGAAACTTCTCAAAGTTTATTGGACCAAAGGAAATGAAAAAAACTGCAAATTAATTCAACGCTTTAAAATAAAAATCAGAAGCAAAATCTCAGGAACTGCAGAATTTATATTTGGACATCAATTCTGAAATAATCTTTGAACACATATATATACATGGTTAATAAAAAATGCAAGTTGAAAGCATTCCATAAACACCATCATCTCATGGTGAAACCAACTCCAATTTTTGTAAATCGCTAATGTAAGCGGCCTAGTTACACTTGTCAATGCGGATGTATAATTTATGAGCAAAGTCACAAGTGTGGTAAAGTCAGACTTTAAATCAAACTTCACCTTCTAATGTGATTAGCTTACCTCATGTATTAAAAACGAATCTGATCAAATTTCAGAGGAAGGATAGACTAGAGGGAGCACCCATCCCCATACCCCACTGTCTGCACAGTTACAGTAATTTCTGACGGTAGTATTTTATTTTATTAGACCTAATAAGCTGATACTGAATCAGCCATTGAATAAAAGCACTTATGGTTCCTTAAGGTTGTTATACCCAGGGGTGGTAAGGGGGATAATCTTCCGCTGCCTATTAAATGCTTCCAAGCATATGAAACCCAAATCACCCTGACAACTAAGATCAGTTCCTGGCCTTTACGTGTGGCTTAGCTACAAAGCCCAGTGGAACCGTTCAGACTGAGAGGAGAAGGAGTGGAGAGGCAGGTTACTGGTGCCTTAAAAGTACTCACCAGTCAGACTGGGCTTCTCAGCCGTGGCTGGCAACTCATCTAGGAGAAGGAAAACGCTGATCCCAAACCTCTGCTGCCTTACGGCTATGCCTAAGTCTATAGGTAGTCTTTGGGAGCAAACCCCAAGGGAAAAATCTGGAGCTGGAATCCCTAAAACAGTTCTACATTGAGTACAAGGCTGACTGACAACTCCTGCTATGCTACTGGTGCCAAATTGTATCGGTCTCTGCCGTTCCTTTGAGTTCATGACATTACCTTAAACAGCTGTGATGCTTCTGCTGCTGGACCGTCGAGTCATCAGCCGGGTCCATCTGTCTCCAGACGTTTCAACCCCTAACCCGGAACATCCTCAGGATGGTGGGACAGCAGAAGGTGATCAGTCTTCTACCCTCCCGACGGTCAGACATCCAGCTACTATTGTCCCTTCACAGCCAAAGCCAACTGGACATCTCTCTGCTGCTTGGGCCGTGGTGTTAATTGCTCTCTTCCTGGTTCTCCCTTGTATCCCTAAAGGTGCCATCATCTTCCAGCATGACATGGCGGGAAATCCTCTTGCCCCCCACTTCGACAGGGAAGTTCCACGTCTGCCAGCCTTGCCGTCTGCAGTCCACCACCAGGTCTTCATACCTCGCAAGCTTCCTCTCGTGAGCCCCTTGGCATCGGGTCTCCCATGGTACTGTTAGCTCTATCACCACGAGGCTCTATGCATGCTCTGACAATAGTAGAACATCTGGTCAAAGTGTCGTCTCTACGATTGGTGGGAACACCAGCTTCTTTCCAAGATCGACCTTCATCTCCCAGTCCTTTGCCTTGCTCAGGATACCGTCTCTGTGCTTGTTTGTTGCTGCAGCATGTTCCCCGGTCCTGATGAAGTTGATGAAGTTTGGTTGGCTGCCCTCTTTGTGATCCTTTTTCCTCTCTGTCTCCAAAGTGTGGGCGAGTGCTCTCAAAACCTGGTCATATCTCCATCTGTACCGTCTGGGAAAGGGCAACCTGGCATGAGGAAAGAATATGCTCAAGGCTGGCTGGTTTCTGGCACAGATGGCACATTGGGTCTTCTGTTATTCCCCAGTTCCACAGGTTTGTTGGAGTTGGTAATACATTGTATACAGCCCTCAGTAAGAACTGGAGTTGGAAAGATGTATATTTCCATATGTTAACCCATGTCAACACTCTCTGTTCTGTTTCCCACTTTGTCCAGGTCCCTTGACTCCCCATCTCCACTGCTTGCACATATCTAGCCTCCTCCTCTTTCTTCCTTATCTCCTGCTGGAGCAAGTGCCATCTGTCCTTAGGGTTGGCCTCCCTCCACCTGGTTGTTGACTCACATCCCAGGCCCTGTCTGCCCTTACACACTCTTCCGACAACGTCTCTGTGGCGAAGTCGGGACTCTGCTTCTTCTACTGCCCCTGCCTCCTTCCATTTGCTCTCTGTCTGTATCCTGACTCCTGCTTCACTGACCTTGTCGTCCTTGGAGTCTTTGAGGGTCATGATGAGGCGTGCTTTCCCTCCCTTAAGTTCCTGTACAACCGAGGAGAGGGGCAACTGGAGCCTGGCTGACTTGTTGTAGAGCCCTGTTGAAGAGAAGCACTGCGGTACTCCAAACCACCTTCTCAGATACCGGTTGATCTTCCTCTCCACACCCTCGATCGGTGACAGGGCGATGTCATACAGCATCACTGGCCACATTAGTCTGGGTGGGAGCCCATGTTGGAAGATCCATGCCTTGAACTTTCCTGGTAAACCTGATTTGTCGATCTTTTCCAGCCTTTCTGTTGTTTGTTGCTCCAGGCGCCTGCTGTTGTTGATATCCTTCAGGCTGTCATCATACCATTTCCCCAGGCTCTCGATGGGGTTTCCTATGATAGATGGGGTTTCTTCATCCTGGATCTTCAAAGAGAACTTCTAGACAAGTTGGCCTTTCTTTATCACCAAACACCTTGATTTGGCAGGGTTAAATTTCATTTGCGCCTACGGGGCTGTCTCGTCCATTGCCTGGAGTACCCACCTGGCCTGGATATGTGTTGTGGTTGTAATTGTAAGGTCATCCATAAATCCTCTGCTTGGCGGCTGTCTGATATTGGTGCTTGTCTTTGGCCCTCTGGTCTCTTTCCCCAGCCTCTATAAGTAGATTCATGGCTATGACGAAGAGGACTACTGATATAGTGCAGCCAGTCCCAATGTCCTTCTCTACTCGCTGCCATGATGTTACGTAGTCTTGCACGCGGAACCTTAGGTGAATCCCCTCGAAATAGCTCGCCAGGATCTTGGTGACCTTCTGCGGGATATGGTAGTGTTTCAGTGCTGTCTCGATGAGCTTGTGCGGCACTGTACCATAGGCATTGGCTAAATCCAACCACACAACCGTCAGGTTGCCTTGGCCTCCTTTAACAGCTGGGATATAACACCTGTGTATTCCACACATCCTGGGAATCCCGGAATCCCTCCCTTTTGCACTGCTGTACTTATGTATTGGTTTTCTACCATGTATGATGTCATCCTTCTTGCTAGAACAGCGATGCAGATTTTTCCTTCAACGTTGAGGAGGGAAATGGTTCTGAACTACTTGATCTCAGTTGAGTTTTCCTCTTTTGGCACAAAGCGTCCCTCTGCCACTTGCCAGCAAGGTGGTATCTGGCCCTTCCTCCAGATGACTCTCATCAGCCTCCACATCCTCTTGAGAAGCTTTGGGCACTTATTGTAGACTTTATATGTGATCCCATTGGGCCCGGGTGCTGAACCTGCCCTCGCCTTCTTGACGGCTTCTCTTACTTCTTTCAGTGTTGGCTCTTTCTCGTCTAGAGGTTTTTGAGGCTGTTGCATTGGCTCAATCCTGCTGTTTCCCCCCAGTGGCAGATCTTTCATCTGAGTGTGTTTCCTGCTGGTATGCCTCCACTTCCTCTCTTGGTTTCCCCAGTTTGCCTGATCTTTCCCCTTCTAACACACTTGCAGAAAAATGATAAGGGTTTCAGCCCTTTTCCTATTCTTCTCGCGCTTGTTCTTCCTTATCCTTTCCGCATTCAAAGTTCTTTAAGCCTCCTTCCCAGGTCTTGTCCCAACTGCCTCAGTCCTTCTCTCCCTTCTACACTGCTTCTTCTGTACCTGTTGGAGGTGTTCTAATTTCCCGTCTTATGCTGGTTATCTCCCTCTCTCGTCTGCTAGGCTGGTAAACTCTCTTCTCCTTTATCTTTTCCTCCACACCAAATCAGTCTTCTCCAATGGAGGACACCAATCTGCACAAAATCTCAAGCTTCGTCTCTACAGGTCCCATGAGTATCATCTCAAGAAGCCTGTCCATGTCCTTGACAGATTTCTCCCACTCGCCACTGTTCATTGGGGGGCAGTTTATTTTCTCCTTCCTTTCCTCTGGAAGCCTCACACGGGTTTCCCTCGACCCATCAGTTGATCCCCTCCTGTGTTCCTGGGTTGAAGCAGTAGGTTGAAGGTCCTCAGTACTATCCCACACCCCACTGTCTGCATGGTATATATAACAGTTATAGTAATATCTGATGGTAGCATTTTATTAGACTTAATAAGCTGATACTTACTGAATCAGCCATTGAATAAAAGCACACATGGTTCCTTAAGATTGTTATACCCAGAGGTGATAATGGGATAATCTTCCACTGCCTATTAAATGCTCCCAAATGCATGAAACCCAAATCACCCTGACAACCAAGATCAGTTCCTGGCCTTCACGTGTGGCTTAGCTCCAAAGCCCAGTGGAACTGTTCAGACTGAGAGGAGGAGAGGAGAGGCAGGTTACTGGTGCCTTAAAAGTACTCACCAGTCAGACTGGGCTTCTCAGCCATGGTTGGCAATTCATCTAGGAGAAGGAAAACTCTGATCCCAAACCTCTGCTGCCTTACGGCTATGCCCACTCATTGGGTAGACTTCAGGAGTAAACCCCGACGGAAGAGTCTGGAGCTGGAATCCCTAAAGCAGTTCTACATTGAGTTCAAGGCTGACTGACAACTCCTGCTACATTATTGGTGCCAAACTGTATCGGTCTCTGCCCTTCCTTTGAGTTCATCAGTTGTGTGGAGAGGCGGAGCTTGCTACATGGGCAACAGCTTGCTCTCCATATCGTACTGCCCAGGCTTGTGTATCTAGACAGCTAGGATGCAACATCCATGGTCAACCTTGACTAAGGAAGCCACCTCAAAAGTTTGCGTGGAAGACATAAGGCCCTGTCAGCAACTTTCCTTCTGAACTGGGCAAATCAATTCTAGAACCTGAGATGGACAAGTGTTGTCTGAGAGTGTCTAATCAGGGAGGGGGGATGGGTATGGGGTATTTGTACTAGGAGAGGTCTTATTGAAAACAAGAACAAGAGGTGTGGGTAGTGGGGCAAATGCATTTTAAAATAGGGCCATAAGGACAGAATTAGGCAACTTGACCCTTTGAATCTACTCCATCATTCAATCATAGCTGATGTAATTTCTCAACACCTGCTCCATCATTCAATCACGGCTGATGTAATTTCTCAACACCATTCTCCTGACATTTTCTAATAAGCTTTGAAGCCCTTCTAATCAAGAGACTATCAATCTCTACTTTAAGTACATCTAGTGACTTGGCCTCCACAGCCATATATGGAAATGAATTCTGGAGATTCACCACCCTCTGGCTAGGTACTTAATTGAAATTTTAAGTGCCAGCAAACCCTCTTGGCAGTGTCAGCCTCCTGTTCCTTGAGCATCTTTGGATTGGAGCCAGTCTCCCAAAATTTTACGAGTTTCCCCGGATTCATTCCCATCCAACCTTCCCAAACCAAGCCCTCCTCATTATACTCATTTCTCCACATACTTTTAAACGACATGTTAATAGCAGAGAGTCATAGGGTCATACAGTCCGGATGTGGGCTCTTCTGCCCATTCATTCCATGCTGACCTAATGCCCATCTACACCAATGCAATTTGCCAGCATTAGGGCATCTTCCTTCTTTGCTTTGCCTATTAAGAGTTTGTCTAAATATCTCTTAGCTTGGTAATTGTATCTCATTCCTTCACCTCCTCTGGCAGTTAAGTCTGGAATTAACCTCACTGTGTAAGAAAACCGTTTTCCCAAGGTCCAATCTAAAAGCTTCTTCACTTCATCATAAACCTTTGCCCTCTTGCTTTTGTTGCCCATATCATGGGATAAAAGGATTTTGATTAGCCGCACTATCTGGTTCATTATGTGCTGTGTCTTATGACGTGGGCGACCATGTTCTTGTCATGACCATGATTGTTCTTGGCAATTTTTTCTCCAGAGCTGGTTTGCCATTGCCTTTTTGTGGGCAGTGTCTTTACAAGATGAGTGACCCCCGCCGTTATCAACGCTCTTCAGAGATTGTCTGCCTGGCATCAGTGGTCACATGACCAGGAATTGTGATATGCACCAGCTGCTCATATGACCATCCACCACCTGCTCGCATAGCTTCATGTGACCCTGATTGGGGGGCTAAGCAGGTGCTACACCTTGCCCAAGGGTAACCTGCAGGAGGGAAGGTGCACGTTACTCCTTTTTTAGTGGAGATATATCTCCACCCCACCACTCGTTACTATGTGTAGCCATGAGACTGAGTACATTGCAGACAGTGCTTGTTGGTATAGGCTGGAATCTTAATTAGAAATGCTGCTTTAGCTTTTGTCAGAAATCCCTAGGGTTGAGAGTTAATTAAGAGTCAAGGCTATATTGTCTGGAGAAGGCAAGGGATTGTCAGCACTGGGTGTGCCACACCTCATTGAGGAAGTATTTAACCTGAGACTAGGTGCTGGTGGAAGTGTATTTATTCTCCATGATGCAGAAACATTGAATTGTAATGCTGTTTTGTTTTGTCGCTGTTGTCCTATTGTTGTTGCCTGTGTGTTCTGTGAACTTGGTAGGTATGCTACATTGGCACTGGAGTGCGTGTAGACACTTGTGGACTCCTCCCAGCACATCCCTCGGCTGTGTTACTCATTACCACAAACAGCACACTTCACTGTATGTTTTGATGTACCTGTTGTAAATAAATTAACCTGAATATCTGAAATTAAAGTCACTGACTAGGAAAGATTGAGAAATGACATTACACATCCTTGGTACACTAGTCACTAGTCACATTTACTTTCACAAGTGACAGGAACTTATCTCTATTACTGAAGATGCCAAATACAGGACAAACATGACAATTACACAGATAAATAAAATAGTAATGAGATTCAATGCTTTCACATGGATGGGGATCACTAATGAGATGAGCTGGCATATAGATAATGAACTTCAATGTTGATAAACACAAGGTGTGGCATTAAAACAGGGAAGAGCAAAGCCTGCACAAGGCAATTACTGATAGTGTTTGATGAGGAAAAGCCTGGACATACTTCAAGAGCATCTGGACAGGGTGAAGCAGTTATTAATCAGACAAATTGGGTACAGATGGACATCTTTAGGGAATTGAGTCACAAATCAGAGCTAGTTATATTAAACGTTGTTAAGACCCAGAATAGAGTCTAGCAAGAAATTCCTGTCAGTTCATTTTAGTATATTAATAGAATTGGAAAAATTAAACTAAAAGTCTGAAAGGAAACATGATTTAGATCCTTACATTACAGATCAAGAAAACATTTTATTTTTCCCTTGACATTTTTCATAATTTCTCATGTTATAGGAAGCTGTTCCGCTCATCTTAGGGAAAAGCCACGCAGTCATGGGGAGAACTTTGCAACTTAAGAGGTCAGGATCAAACTTGGGTCTCTGGAGCAAAGTTCCATCCTATAGATGACTATGAAACCGGGAGCCCTAAGCACAAAAAAAAACAATAATTCAGATGGGTAGTTCAGGAAGCCCCCATTTATTATCTATAGAAGGATTAGAATGTTGAGCTGATGATGAAAAAGTGCAGTTGAAGAGAGCAGCAAAGGTACATTTAATTGGAAACAAATTAAGTACGTGAGAAAGAGATAAAAGAAAGTTGGAAAACCATGAGAAGATATTTGATGGAACATTAATGGCTACATGGACCTATTAGAATGAAGAGCCCGCTTCTGTGTTGTAGGCATTTTACAAGGTTTACAATGAGGATAGCAATAAATATTATCAGCAGAAAATAACAAGGGACTGCAAAAACAGTTTTTAGCAAACAGTATTCGGAGATAGTCACAAAGAAGTTAATTCCAAAGGCAATTTCAGATTTATTCCATATCAATCGAAACCTTCACTCATAAAAGAAGAGGAAAGGACAGAGACCTTCAGTCATCTCAGTGCAGGCATGGACACATTCCATAGTCAACACAGTGAGTGGGGTGAAGATTCACTCCTCAGTCTTACATTGCAGGGAGCATAAGTGAAATCATACCCTAGAGACTGTGCACAGGATTGCCTGCTTATCGATACAAATGCGTTAATATTCTGAAAGCAATTCGGAAATGGTTGACTAAACTAATACTTGAAAAGAGTGTGTTGCCTGTTAAAGAAAGGATAGACTAACCAGGCTTGTATTCACTCTAATAAGTTTTGAGTTTTGAGTAATGAGTTTTGGCTTATGACCCAAATTTTTCTCTACTTGTTGCTTACTCCTAATTTGAACCAACTCAGAGATGGCATGTCAAAGATTGCTGGTTTAGCCAGTTAAAAGAGCAGTATACATGGGCTGTTCACATCACATCCACTACTCTGGTGATACATGCACTGTATGCTGTTGAATGCTACCATATTGTACCTGGGCAACACGTTAATGCATCTGATATATGAAGACCTGCGGGGAACTCACAATCTTTGAGGAGTGCACTGTTAGTGCCAGATCACAGAAATGCAATGCAATTGAACTTCTAGGCTTTTGGTATGTAAATACACCTGTTGATCTGGTAGAAAAAAATAAGGTTGTTATTATTATCATTCAGAACAGCTTTGATAATCATCACAGTGAAGACTCTTTACATGTAAATAGAGAAGGTAGTTGATATTGCATCCTAAAGTATTCCTATAGACAGCTTAGACTCTACTACAATGACCAAAGGGTGGTGGAGTAGAGACAACTCTACCAAAGGAAGTGTAGAGTGATTCTTCCCTCCACTAGCCTGTAGGTCACCCTTGGCAAGATGTAGCACCTGCTTAGCCCCCAATCAGGGTCACGTGAAGCCATGGAAGTAAGTGGTGGATGGTCGTATCAGCAGCTAGTGCAGATCACAAGTCCTGGTTATGCGACCACTGATGCCAGACAGACAATCTCTGAAGAGTATTGATAATGGCTGGGGGACCCATCTTGTAAAGACATTGCCCAGAAGAAGGCAATAGCAAACCTCTTCTGTAAAAAAAAATGCTAAGTAAATTCATGGTCATGGAAAGACCATGTTCGCCCATGTCATTCGACAGAACACATACCATCAAAATGAATATTGACCAAGCACAAGAAAATGGGCAGAAGTTGGAAATCCAAGCAACACACACAAAATGCTGGAGGAACTCAGCAGGCCAGACATTGACCAAGGGTCAGTTCACAAAGACGGTGAAACCTTTTATTTGATTTTAAATCCAGGACTATTGCAACATGAATTTGAACAATGGGGGAAAGGAAAGTTGGATTTACTGGCAGCAACATGCTGTTCCTTAGGGTGACTCTAATGTAATTTGGCCTAAAGTCAAAATAAAATGCAAGATATATCCAGTAGGTCATCTGTGGACAGAGACCCAAACTTCAATGTGTCCATATGGTATTACAGAGACCATATGGTATTACAACGTCCCCTTATGCAAAAGAATATGTCTTCTATAGATACTGTTCAGCAAGTTGCACTCTCACTTTCTGGGAGAATTCCCACCCCAATCCCAGTACTGAAGCGTTCATTCTGTAAGCAGCAATGCTTGCTGGTATCCGGAAGAAAACATTAATGAGTATACATCTCTCATTAATGGGTTGTCTGCCAGGATTATAGCTGCAGTTGTAAGGTCTGGTAGTTGTGATATCTAGCATCAGATCAACACTTGATTTAACTGACCTGGGATGATCCAATGAAGCCATACCAGGAAATTGACAATGGATGATCTGAATTGTTATAAGATTTTCATGCACAGGATTAGGGGCACAGAATGTAAAATGCAGGAAGTTATTTTTAAACTCATTATATTTTGAGTGTTTTGCACAATTAAACTCAGGGAAAAGCTCCTCTCTCTCTATCAAAATTTTCCCATCATTCTAAGAAGTGGGTTGCATTTGACCTTCCCATAGGCCCGGACTCATACACAAGGCTCTGCCACTGAAGTTGGAGTTGGCTTTGGCCAGCGAGTTCTTAATGGGAGAGGAGTGGGTGATCCAGAACTTGAACATTGGAAGTAGATCTGGAAACACAGGGTTCTACAGATACTGGAAATCCAGAGTAATACACACAAAAGCCTTAATCAGGGTCTCAGCCCTGAACATCAGCTGTTTATTCCCTTCTATGGATGCTGCCTGACCTGCTGAGTTCCTCCAGCTAATGTTTCGGGAGATTTGTGCTGAACCAAGTTCTGGACATCAGCTCAGTTTCTCTCTTCACAGTCCATGCTGCTGTCGGTATTCAGTTTCTTCTGTGTGTTTACAGTTTATCACTGTCTGTAGCATTACACTTCTGTGTAATATAATCTGAATGATACTCTGTTCAAATAGCCTTAATAAACATTCAGTTTTCACACTATGTTTTGAATTTATTAATAAATTGACATGGCCATACTTTTTGCTTACACACAGTAGCAAAAAGTACTCCTCGACTAAGCACTTCCTGGCAGTCACTTGGTTAATGCAGCCGGACATTTAAATAGGATGGAATTGCATTGTGATTTCATGTTTCTACAAAACTTGAAAAATAGCCTTTTAATAGAAATACCACAATAAACTGCTTGAAATTTCAGTCTCATCTTCTCCGACATCATGTGATCCATTTTGATGATATTATATCCTTCTAAGCTGATTACTATTCCACATTAAACTTGCAAGACTTTTGATCCTATTAGCATTACACTACTGAAATGAAAACATTAGCTGTGGCAAATCCCAATCTCACTGCCTTTTCAAGCCAAACTGATTTCTATGCATGAGAATGTTGTATTCACAGCAATCTCAGTACATTATGGTTTTATGCAGCCTTCACATGTTCATCGCAATCTTATAAATTCCATTTCCTGAGGTCATTCATTATCTGGTGACCTGTGAAGCAAAACAGAAATTAAGCTTTAGTTTGTGATGGCAGCCCTTCACGAGTCACAAATGTTTTGTTATAAGAAGAAAAACAATGCTATTCAAATGATTGTGAACAGGGAATTATATAAAATACATCTTCCTCTGGGAGTGTTATATTTTGCAGTTCACAGGCAGATGACACCCTTCAAATTGAACAAGCTAAAGCTCAGATTATCAAAAGCAGAACTTCCTGGTGGCCAAACATTTTAATTTCTATTCCCGTTCCCTTTCCGACATGTTGGTCCATGGCCTCCTCTTGTGCCAAGGTAAGTTTGCCCTCGGGGGTGAACTAAACCTAACTAATGTGCACCTTGTATTCCATCTCGGTGGCCTCCAACCTGATGGCGTTACTATCGATATCTCCTTCTGATAAAAAAAGTTCTCTCCTCTTCCCCTCTTCTTCTCATCCACCTATCACTTCCCCTTCAGTCCCGTTCTCCCTCCTTTTCTCCTATGGTCCATTCTCCTCTCCTATCAGATTCCTTCTTCTCCAGCTGTTTACCCTTCCCATCCAGCTGGCTTCACCTATCACCTCCCAGCTATCCTCCACCCCCTCCGCCCACCTTTTTATTTTGGCATCTTCCCCATTCCTTTCCAGTCCTGAAGAGCGGTCTCAGCCCAAAATGCAGACAATTTATTCATTTCCATAGATGCTGCCTGACCTGCTGATTTCCTCCAGCATTTTGTGTGAGTGGCTCGGGATTTCCAGCATCTGCAGACGTTCTTGTGTTTAAGCTGGAGCTTCTGGTAAAACATTAAGCAATCACCTAGCTGGATGGGACAGTGCAGTCTCTCCATTAAAACTTTATTATCATATTGATGAGTGTATGTTGAATGATCATTAGAAAAGAATACAAAGTCATGAATATATAAAAGTCTTATTCAGATGCTGGAACAATTGGTGTGATACACCGCAAAACTGAATATTTCAGCTTTCATCAACAAAGCACAAATAATGCAGGAACACCAAGATGATAACCTCTGCATCATGTTGGCATGACATCAAACATTGCACTTTTCATGCTGTTCCTGAAGTGTGTGCAGAGTGAGGAGAGGAAAGATCTCTAAGGGAAATATAACACGTCTACCACCTGGCCTTAGGCATATGCACAGCTGACGTTTCTCTTGGCTGGAAATCTCTGGACTCAGGAGTCATCCTCTCAGGGTAACACACTGAAATAAGTGGATATTCTCATCATGGTTTGGATGAACAAAATGTTACTCCAGGGCCAAAGTGCAAGGAGTGGTCACACACAGCCCAAGGCACACATAGCTCATAAAAGGTAGCAAGCACATGTAAGGCATCAGTAAAATATAGTCACACACAAAAAAAATCCTCCAAGACTCTGAGTCCATGAATGTTGCAGAAATCAGCAGTCGACTGCAATACAGCTTGTCCTCTGCAGAGCAAACACTGGGGGCAGCACCGACCCTGGCTCGGGCAGCATGCCACACCACCTCTGGTGGGGCACACTGACTCCATTGCCTCTCTCCTAAGCTTTAGGCTACATCCACACCAGACCGGATAAATCCGTAACCAAAGCTTTTTCTCTTCGTTTTGACCCTCTGTCCACACTGAAACAACGTTTTTCTCCCCCAGAAATGGAGCTTTTCTAAAACGCCCTCCAGAGTGTGTAAATTTGAAAATGCTGATTGGACAGAGCAGTGTGGACGGGGTAACCGGAGAGGTTTAAAAACGCTGTCATGACAGATGGTGTCGGCAGAACAGCATTTCATTGTTTTCTTCAACGCGACCTAACAATTTCAGAACAGACGGCAACGAGACTGAAGCCAGATGAGTTAGAAATGTACTCACCAAATACTTTGACCCATAACTTACTGAAAAAATAAGTATACTCACTTTGCCCTATTTTCTGTCCTTGTTTGTATGAAGGTGGTTTACCTATTTATGCAAGTACTTCTCTGACAATAGATGTGTAACAGCCTAATGTAACATTGTATGGAAATACAAGATAACACTGATGCAGACATGTTTTATACATTTAACAAGATGCTTTATTAATGCAACAGAGTTAGTCAGTTTTTCAATGTTCGTCATCAGCCGGTTCATACAGTCCGTGAACTCCCTGTCGGTTGCCTCCATATGCTCTAGTATTTCTGAGTTCTGCCAGAATTTTGTGCTCCAGTATTTGTTTTTTTTTTACTTTTAAGTCCTCCTGTATGAGAGCCAGCAGCTGTCCATTGTTTAAGTTTTTTTTATTCTGTAACAGCACAAACGCACACTTTTGCGGTGAGATTCGACACCAAACACGTCGCTTGTTTTCGGTAGATGTGTCCTGCACATGCTCAGTAGGAGGAGATTCGCCGAAATCTCCGTTTCAATGTGGACAGAGATATTTTCAAAAAACGCCTAGTGTGGACGCCTATTGTTTTTACGCAAAACTGGCGTTTTCGAAATTACCCGGTCTAGTGTGGATGTAGCCTTAGTCTTCATGCCCCGTGGAAACTGCAGCTGTTCCTACAGTATAATTATCTACAAACATTAACAACTTAACGCACTGGCAATTATCACCTTCTCTACACTTTATTTCCTTCAATAGCTTCAGAGCTTCACCTTAATAGGCCATATTCTGAGCAAGTGAGTCTTCATTACTAGCTGTTGTGAGAAATCAGGTTCATAGGTTCAGTGAGTGGGGACGGAAGGCACTCACTACCTTTTAAAAAACTTATCTACTTATTTGTAGGACAAGGCAGACACTAAACATTAAGTAAACCATTCAAGTTGCACTCAGTTGCAAGCACTCATCTAAACTAAGTGTGTGAAGTGGCAGGATAGATCAGACACTAATTGTACACACACTGACAAACACCCAATGGAAATGCGTGCCAGACGTTATAGTGCACGTTGGCACTAATGATCTAGGTGGAAAGGAGGAAGAGAACTTGTACGGAGAGTCTAGTGAGTTAGGGAAGGTGCTGAAGAGCAGGGTATCCAAGGTAGCAACCCCAGGATTACTGCTGGTGCCGCATGCTGGTTAGGGCAGGAATAGAATGATAGTAGAGATGAGTGAGGAGCTGAGTAGTGCTGCAGGAGGCAGAGTTTCAGATTTCTGAATCATTGGGATCTCTTCGGTGAAGGTGTGACAGGTGGAAAAAGAGGACAGGGTACACCAGAGTCTGAGGGGGACCAATATCCTTGCAGGCTGGCTCGCTAGAGCTATTGGGGAGGGTTTAAATGAATTTGGTAGGGTGGTGGTAACTAGAGTGATAGGATTTAGGATGGAGCAGATGGGGTAGAAGTTGATGCCGTGTGTACTGAGACTGTGAGGAAGGGCAAGCAGATGATAGGGCAAAATTGCAGCCAGTGGGATAAGTTAAAGTGTAACATGGGCCAAACTCAAAAAGGGTGATGAATACAGGACTGGAAGTGTTTTATTTGAATGCCGGCAATATACAGAGTAAGGTAAATGATCTTGTAGTGCAGTTAGTGATTAGTAGGTGCGACATTGTTTGCATCAATGAATTATGGCTGAAAGAAGATTATTGTTTGGAGTTTAACATCTAAGATTCAGATTATATCACAAGGTCAGGAAAGTAGGCAGAGAAGGTGGGTGACTGTAGGAAATCAAATCCTTAGAAAGAGGTGACATAACATCAGAAGATGCAGAATTCTTGTGGGTACAGTTAAAAGACTGCAAGGGTACAAGATGCGTTATGGGAGCTATATTCAGACCTCCAAACAATAGCCAAAATGTGAGATATAAAATTCAATGGGAAATAGAAAAGGCACATCATAAGGGCAACGTTACATAGTCATGGGGGATTTTAATATGAGGTAGATTAGGAAAATCAGATTGTTGATGGATCCTGGAGAGGGAATTTACAGAAGGCCTACAAGATGGCTTTTTAGGCCAGTTTGTAGTTGAGCCCACTAGGGAAAAACAATTCTGAATGGGGTGTTGTGTAACGAACCAGATTTGATTAGGGAGATTAAGGTTTGGCCTTAGAAGACAGTGATTATAATATGATAGAATTCACCCAACAATTTGAGAGGAAAGGATAATGCCAGATATATCAGTATCACAGTGGAGTAATGGGAATTACAGAGACATGAAAGGGGAGGTGCCCAAAGGAGATTAGAAGCGAACACTAACAGGGGTGATGCCGGAACAACAATAACTAGTCTTTCTGGGGCAACTCAAAAGGCACAGGTTAGATAAATCACAAAGATAAAGGGAGGATGAGGCAACAGTGGCTATATGGTAAGTCAAAGACAGAATAAGTGTAAAAGAGAGGACATATAATATAGCAAAAGTTGGTGGGAAGTTAGAGAATGATGAAGCTTTTAAAAACCAAAAGACATCTAAAAAAAAACCGTAAGGAGAGTAGGGATGAAATGTGAATGCAAGCTAGCCAATAATATAGTGAGTGTAGTTGACATTACTAAGGAGAAAGTGCTTGGAAAGCTGGAAGGTCTGAAATTGGACTACAGCCCAGGGTTCTGAAAGAGGTAACTGAAGAGATTGTGGAGGCATTAGTAAAGATCTTTCAAAAGTCACTAAGTTCTGGAATGGTTCTGGAAGACTGAAAATTTGCAAATGTCTCTGCACTCTCTAAGAAGGGGGAGACTGAATAAAGGAAATTATAAGCCAGTTAGCCTGACTTCAGTGGTTGGGAAGAAGTTGGAATCCATTATTAAGGTATCGCCTACAACTCATAATCGCCTACCAACATAACCGATCAACAGATGATGCAATAGCCACTGCTCTACACACCGTACTTACATCTGGAGAAGAAGGTCGCTTATGTGAGAATGCTGTTCTTGGACTACAGTTCAGCATTCAACACCATAGTTCCATCCAGGCTCGACAGGAAGCTCAGAGACCTCGGCCTTGACCCTGCCTTGTGCAGCTGGATCTTGGACTTCCTGATACATCGTTGTCAGGTGGTAATAGTGGGCTCCCTCACCTCCACCCCTCTGACTCTCACCACAGGAGCCTCTCAGGGCTGTGTACTAAGTTCCCTCTTTACTCATGGAAACATAGAAGCATAGAAAACCTACAGCACAATTCAGGCCTTTTGGCCCACAATGCTGTGCCGAACATGTACTTACTTTAGAAATTACCTAGGGTTACCCATAGCTCTATTTTTTCTAAGCTCCATATACCTATCCAGGAGCTTCTTAAAAGACCCTATCGTATCTGCCTCCACCACTGTTGCCGGCAGCCCATTCCATGCACTCACCACACTCTACGTTAAAAACTTACCCCTGACATCTCCTCTGTACCTCATTCCAAGCACATTAAAACTGTGCCCTCTCATGTTAGCCATCAATGGGTATATTCCCTGTATTCCCATGACTGTGTCACCACCCACAGCTCTAATCTGCTAACTAATTTTGCCGATGACACTACTCTCAATCTCAAACAATAATAAGGTGGCCTACAGGGTAGAAGATATCTCTCTGACACAGTGGTGTCAAGAAAACAACCTCTCCCTCAATGTCGCAGAAGCGAAGGAGCTTCTTATGGATTACAGGAGGAATGGAGATAGGCTAACCCCTATTGACATCAATGGATCTGGGGTTGAGAGGGTAAACAGCTTTAAGTTCCTCGCCATCCACATCACCAAGGATCTCATGTGGTTTGTACACACCAGCTGTGTGGTGAAAAAGACAAAACAGCGCCTCTTTCACCTCATACGGTTGAAGAAGTTTGGTATAGGACCCCAAATCCTAAAAACTTTTTATAGGGGCACAATTGAGAGCATCCTAACTGCCTGGTATGGGAACTGTACCTCACTTAATCGCAGGATACTGCAGAGAGTGGCGTGGACAGCCCAGCACATCTATGGTTGTGAACTTCCTATGATTCAGGACATTTACAAAGACAGGTGTGAGAAAAGGACCTGAAGGATCATCGGGGACTCGAGTCACCCCAACCACAATCTGTTCCAGTTGCCACCATCCAGGAAACAGTACCGCAGCATAAAAGCAAGGACCAACAGGCTCCGGGACAGCTTCTTCCACCAGGCCATCAGAATGATCAACTCACGCTGATTTGAGTGTATTTCTATGTTACATCGACTGTTCTATTTATTATAAATTACTATGATTGCACATTGCACATATAGATGGAGACATAATGTAAAGATTTTTACTCCTCACGTATGTGAAGGATGTAAGAAAAAAAGTCAATTCAATTCAACGTGATTTCAGGGCACTAGGAGGTGAATGATAAAATAGGCCAAAATCTGCATGGTTTTCTTCAGGGGAAATCTTGCCTAACAAACCTGTTTGAATTCTGAGGATATACGAAGCAGAATAGTCAAAGGATAATCGGTGAATGTTGTGCACTAGGATTTTCAGAAGGCCTTTGACAAGGTTCTGCATATCGAGGGTGCTTAACAAGTTAAGAGCTATGACATTCAAGTCACTTTTTATTGTAATTTCAATCATAACTGCTGGTACAGTACACAGTAAAAACGAGACGTTTTTCAGGACCATGGTGCTACATGAAACAGTACAAAAACTACACTACATAAAAACAACACAGAAAAAAAACTACACTAGACTACAGACCTACCCAGGACTGCATAAGGTGCACAAAACAATGCAGGCATTACAATAAATAATAAACAAGACAATAGGCACAGTAGAGGGCAGTAAGTTGGTGTCAGTCCAGGCTCTGGGTATTGAGGAGTCTGATAGCTTTGGGGAAGAAACTGTTACAGTCTGGTCATGAGAGCCTGAATGCTCCGGTGCCTTTTCCCAGATGGCAGGAGGGAGAAGAGTTTGTATGAAGGGTGCATGGAGTCCTTCATAATGCTGTTTGCTTTGCAGATGCAGCATGTAGTGTAAATTTCTTTAATGGCAGGAAGAGAGACCCCGATGATCTTCTCAGCTGACCTCACTATCCGCTGCAGGGTCTTGCATTCCGAGATGGTGCAATTTCCGAACCAGGCAGTGATGCAGCTGCTCAGGATGCTCTCAATACAACCCCTGTAGAATGTGATGAGGTTGGTGGGTTAGGAGATGGACTTTCCTCAGCCTTCGCAGAAAGTAAAGACACTGCTGGGCTTTCTTTGCTATGGAGTTGGTGTTGAGGGACCAGGTGAGATTCTCTGCCAGGTGAATGCCAAGGAATTTGGTGTTGCAGGAAAGATACTCGCATGGATAAAGCAACAGCTGATCGGCAGGGGGTGAAGAATGGAAATAAGGGGAGCCTTTCCTGGTTGGCTGCCGGTGACTAGTGGTGTTCCACAGGGGTCTGTACACTCCCTGCCCCTCAACTGCTTATTTTTATGTTATGTATCAATGACTTGGATGATGGAATTGATGGCTTTGTTGTCAAGTTTGCAGACAATACAAAGATAGGTCGAGGGGCAGGGAGTATTCAGTAGCAGTGACTCTGCAGATTAGAGAGATTGGAGATCAGGCAAAGAAGTGGTAGTTGAAATATAGTGTAGGGAATTGTATGGCCGTGCACTTTGATAGAAGGAATAAAATGTAGTCTATTTTCTAAATGAAAAAAATTCAAAAATCAGAAGTTCAAAGAGACTTGGGAGTCCTTGTGCAGGATTCCCAAAAGGTTAACTTGCAGGTTCAGTTGATGGTAAGGAAGGTAAATACAATGTTAGCATTCATTTTGAGAGGAATAGAATGTAAAAGCTGAGGCTTTTTAAGACATTGATTAGATTGCACTTGGAGCATTGTTAGCAGTTTTGGTCTCGTTATCTAAGGGAAGAGGCGCTGGCATTGGAGATGGTCCAGAGGAGGTTCACGAGAATGATTCCAGGAATAAAAGGGTCAATGTACTGTATGAGGAGTGCTTGATGGCTCTGGGCATGTACTCATGGGATTTAGAAGAATGAAGGGTGATATTATTGAAACCTATTGAACGTTGAAATGCCTTGATAGAATGGATATGGAGAGAATGTTTCCTGTGGTGGGGGAGTCTGAAGGTTGATTTATACTTCTGCGTACAAGCCTACGCCGTAGGCTTCGTAAGTGGCCTGCGCCGTTGTGAGCATTTATACCTGTGCGTTGGTGTCTGTGTCGCTCTGTAGTTCACCGCCAGAACGCTAGTTGGCGGTGGGGTTTCTATGCCACTGTGTAGAGTTTCTTTGTGTACTTCAAACAATGGCGACTGAGCACATCATGTTGGAGTTGGAGATAATAAATGTTGAACAAGGGTTACCTTTTACTGAAATTACTTCAACGCAGAAAAGAGAGAAGACATAGGAGGAGATGGTGTGTACGACCATTGAACGGATTGAGGCAGAAGGAGGGTGAATTCTCTGTGCTTGTCCAGCGACTGAGAGACATGGACGAGGAAATGCATTTCAAATATTTTCCGATGTCGGCAGGTAGATTTGACAATTTGGTTCATCGTCTCCGACCATTTATTTCGCATCAGTGTACAGTATACCTATAGACAGGAGGAAATGCGATGCTACCAAGCGGACCAATCACAGTTGTTGCGGTCTGCGTCACCACGACGCACAGTTACATTTTTGGAGAGGTGCGCATCAAGCTGTGGCATAGGTTACATGGCTACTGCGTACCTATGGCGTTCGTTTGACACAGAGTTATAAATCAGCCTTAAGATCAGGGGACACAGCCTCAGAATAAAGGGATGTCCATTTAGAATAGAGATGAAGAGGAATTTCTTTAGCCAGAGGGCCCTGAAACAGTATAAGTCATTTCCACAAATGGCTGTGGAAGCCAAGTCATTGAGTGTATTAAAAGTGGAGTTTGATAGGTTCTTAATTAGTCAGGTCATCAAAGGCTACAAGAAGAGGGCAGAATAATGGGATTGAGGGGGATAATAAATAAGTCATGAGATGGGATGGCAGAGCAAAACTTGATGGACCAAATGGCCTAATTCTGCTCTTATGTCTAATGGTCTTATAGTCTTAAGAATGAACAAGAGGTGGAAGCTGATGTCTCTGTCATAAATTCAGATCACTCCCATCTATATTCTCAATATCTTTCTATTCTGATCTATTTAACTAATCATCTAATTTTAAGAGCCAGCCTTCAGAAAGAACAGAGTATCACTATTGCTATATTTAATGAATTATTTAAGACTTACAGTCGTGCTCTCTCTCTGTGTCTTCTGCATTTGCTTTCCTGTCTCTTTTCATCCACAGGTCTACTTCAATCAGGAGGTTGATGGTCGTTATTCAAATCTCCTGCAGTGAGATTGTTAGCGGGCTGATTCATTTGTTCTGTCTGCTCCCTCTGGTTGCTGATGGTCAGCCATAGTGAAACCACATTTGAATTTTACCCAACACATGTTGGACTTCAAACACATTCCACGTTTGTATTCTAGGAGACAGGAGTCATCTGAATCATTCCAAAAAAAAGCTAAATCTCAACTTGCTTACACACACACGCGCACACACACACGCGCACACACACACGCGCACGCACGCACACACACACACACACACGATGGCGCCTAGTGGCTGCCTCTTCCAGCTCATCTGGGAAAAGCAGCTTAATTTCTCTCTTTAAAATCTTTTTTTTTTTATTTTCAAGGTGGGTTCTATTGAGGTCCTGATCTGCAAGTGGCACTCACATCTGTGAGTTTTTTTTAACATGGCTAATGAATTCCCATTCCTGGAGCTTGTCGGCTGACTGCTTTCCGATATTCTCCAGGCACGGCTTGGGCATGGTGCCTCCAGGCTGAGGCCCTCGCAGCCTTGTGGATGACTGATTTCAGGCCGGTGTTGCCGACTGAGGCGTCACGGGAGATGGAACATTAGCATTTCACTGTGGCGGATGTATGGAAAAGCGACACAGCAGACGGTAATATCACAACAACGACCGTCGGTCTCCACTTTCACTGTGAAAGTGACTGATATCTCTCTGTCCCCCGTCAATGGGTAAACAACAAGACCGCACTTGGAATATTATGAGTAGTTGTGGGCTCCATATAAAAGAAGATATGTACTGGCAGTGCAAATGGTCCAGCGTAGGGTCATGAGAATGATTCTGGGAATGAAAGGTTTATCATACTGTACGAAGAGCATTTGATGGCTCTGGGCCTGTACTCAGTGGTATTTAGAAGAATGAAGGTCATCTCATTGAAGCCTATCAAATGCCGAGAGAGTGGATGTGGAGATGATGCGTCCTATGGTAGGGAAGTCTAGGGCCAGAGAGAAGGCCTCAGAATAGAGGTATATCCATTTAGAACAGAGATGAGGAAGAATTTTTTTAGCCACGGGGTGGTGAAGCTGCGTAATTCATTGCCATGGGTGGTTATGGAAGCCAAGTCAGAGTGTATTTAAAGTGGAGTTTGATAGGGGCTTGATTAGTCAGGTCATCAAAAGCTACAAGAAGGCAGCTTGAGAATGGGGTTGGAGGAGATAATAGGTAAGCCATGTGATGGAATAGTGGAGCAGACTTGTTGGGCTAAATGGCCTAATTCTGCTCCTGTGTTTTATAGTCTTATGGAAAGAACAAATGGTGGAAGCTGATGACTGTCATAAACTCCCATCTATATTCTCAATATCTTTATATTCTGTCTACTTAACTAATCATCTATATTCAAAAACCAGCCTTCATTACAGAGTGCCACTACCATTATACTTGATGTGTTATTCATGACTTGCTGCCATGCTCTCTCTGTGTCTCTTCATTTGTGTTCCCAATTCTTTTCATTTGCAGGTTTTCTTCAATCAGGAGGTTGATGGTCGTTATTGAAGTTTCCTGTAATGAGAGTGTTAGTGGACTGTCTCACTTGGTTGTCTGCTCCCTCTGGTTCTTTAAGATTAGTAATGGTGAACTCAAATTTGAACTTCACACATTTGTATTCTAGGATACAGCAATGATCTGAATCCTGGCTAGTTATTTGCATTTTATGAGACACACACTGTGTCTATGTCTCTGCATTTCAAAGTTCTTTCCAAAAGCACTATAACTCAATCAGTGCATTGATATATTATATATATTATACATATTTTTACCTTATGAGTATTCTTGTTAAGGAAAACAACATTTTGGTTCTCTCCTCAAGTGTTCCAACCTCTTTACAAATAAAAATTTTGCAAAATGCCAATTTCTTTCTGAAATGTGCGCATCTCACACCCAAAATTGCAATGCACAGAATTCCATAGATTTCTATCTCATTAACCCAGACTCCACATGGCCAGTATGGGATCTGGGTTTCTCTCTCTCACTCAAGTAAACTCACGGTGGCGATATGTCACACAACATTTTTCAAACTCAAACCATTCACACTTTATGGGGAGGAAGGGTGCAGGTGAAATGACCCCCTTCCTACAGGAGTGGGTTGGGAAAGTTCCAACCACTACTCAAGCCCTGCTGCCGCTGATGACCCTTTGCTTTCCAGAGCAGGATATAGGCAACCCTGAGTGGAATGCGGCAGAGTCCTACAAAGGACAGAAGGTGCCCTTATTGGGAGAGAGCTTGAAGAATGACCCCTATCCATTAATAGATTTCTTGCCCCTATTTCCCTGGCAGTGCTCCCTCCACATGGCATAGAGGGTGGGAGTGGGAACCCCGTTTGCCTGCTCTCTCTGGACCCCTGTTTCAAACAATGCTAAGAACGTTTCCTTATGGGTCCACCTGGGGCCCTCCACCGCCAGGCTGTTTGTCTAACTTGTAGGCCCAATTGCAGGGACCTTCTCCCATGTACTCTAATCCCTCTAATGATCTAAATGCAGCATCTACAGTACTTCAATCACTGGTCCCAATAAGGGCAGCACCACTCACTTTAAATGGGAAGCCTCTGTTTTAACTGAATACCCCTCCATAGTCAGGTTAACCTATGATCATCTGGTGTGTCACAGCTACCATCGAACACACCTACGACCAAAGACCCTGCTGAAGGACTTCTATCCCTTTCTCGGCTGTGCTCTACTCCTCCCGGGGCTGCAAATCCCACTCAAAGAGTAAAGGATACCTGGTATTAACTGCCTTCTTTCACACTGCCCCATAAAAATTCATCACCACTGTTAATCACCTGGTGGGATGACGACCTCCCCCCCCCCCACCCCTCAAGACACCATCTCCCTGTTGGATAAGCTCACTCCAGCACCTCCTGGATCACAGACCCTCAGCAACCACATGAGCAGAAGCCCCCCTGGGTTCTGCCTACACCTGTTACCCAATTTCACCGGTGTCATAGTGGTGAACTCTTTGATGAAGGTCATCTCGGTGAGGCACCCTGTGTTATACTCCTCAAGTCCCTTTCTCTTACACTTGTCCCATTCCCCCAACCTACTGCACTTCCTCAGCATGCTTCATGAAAGTTGGAGCAGGGATCCCATCACAGACCCAGTACAGTGCACACACTGGTATTAATTGAGTAACAAATCCCAGGTACCAGGCTCACCCGAGTACTTTTCCGGGGGAGGCAGACAGTACTCTTCGATGGGAGGAGCATACAAGGACACGAAGGGCAAGGTGGAAGCTGCAGTTGCAGAATGTTGATGGGCATTCTCAGACAGCTGGAGTGACTGAATCTGGGCCACAAGTTCAGCTACATTGGCAGAAAGTGACTCCACTGCCCTGAACAGAGTCCAGCTGGGTCTCATGTCTCCCCAGCATCACTCCCTGACCAAGGTCTGTTGGATCCATTCTGGCCAGATTGGACCGTCAGGATGCTGGAGCAGGATCCAATCACGGACCCAGTACTGAGCATACAGTGATATTAATTGAGTAACAAATTCTGAGGTGCAAACAAATTTGGCATCAAAGTTCAGGCAGAGATCAAAACATCCAGAGAAATCCAAAAACAGAGTCAGCCAGCATTCAGATGGAAAGCCTCAGGAAAACTCACTGACACAATCTAACAACAAACAGGTGAAAACCCAGGGCTGAAATACACTGAGCAATAAACAGAGAGGCAGATGATAGGTGGAGCACAATGAGGCACAGGTGGCAGCAATACCAGTAATAATGAGAAACAGATGAGAGGCGGAGTACTCAGTGATACAGGGGCCGGAGTAGAGCAGGAGCGGGGACAGGAGCACATGGCAATACAAAACCACAGACTGACAGCTAGGGGGAGACACACAAAAAGACAGAGTTCAACTGGAGGTACTGAGATTTCTGAATGGCCGTGAACCCATGGAGACTACCTCACTATTCCTCTTTTTGCACAATGTGTTTGCTTTTTGTAACCAGTGAATTTTCTGTCTTGCACTGTACTACTACCACAAAACAATAGCTTCCACAGCGTACGTCAGTGATAATACACCTGATTCTGATTCTGAAATGGGATTAGTGTCGGAGGCAAAAACGTTGGCATTTTCCCCGTGGGCCGAGCGGCCCTTTTCTGTGATTTACAACACAGTGTCTCTCTGTAAGCTACTGTTATATTTGTGGCTGGGAGGGATGGAAACCTTTGGCACTTTTAGCCGCAAGGTATCTCCATTGAAGTTGCAGTTCTGCAAGCCAGATCTAATGCAAGGTGCTTTATACATGCGAGCTTTGTCTGGATCC
Organism: Hemitrygon akajei; assembly: GCF_048418815.1. Classification (NCBI taxonomy): domain Eukaryota; kingdom Metazoa; phylum Chordata; class Chondrichthyes; order Myliobatiformes; family Dasyatidae; genus Hemitrygon; species Hemitrygon akajei. The sequence goes on from NC_133131.1 coordinate 77,439,692, forward strand.
TTTCATCATTAAAATCACACAGAAACCTGTTTTTCTCTCAGCAATCAACATAAAAATGTATAAAATTACAGGGCACGCAGCACAATCACTTACTGTTTCTGGCTGCAAGTGCTGAATTTACAGTTTTCTGCCCTCACAAGTGGCTACAGGTTAAATATTGTTCCAGCTTTTTTACTATTGCTGAAAATAGGCTCTCCTTAGCTTTGTGGTGCTGCAAGTTTACAGAATGATTTGTTCAGAACTGATGTCTGTGTTTAAAATTGCTTTCTCTCATACTTACACTGCAGCACTTAGTGACTGTACATCTTCAACATAGTCTTCCACCTCAAAGATATGATCAGCCATGACAAAAATTTCCATCATTTCCACCTCATTCTTTTCTTCCTAGGCCATCCTCAGAAGTGTGTGTGTGTGTGTGTGTGTGTGTGTGTGTGTGTGTGTGTGTGTGTGTGTGTGTGTGTGTGTGTGTGTGTGTGTGTGTGTGTGTGTGTGTGTGTGTGTGTGTGTGTGTGTGTGTGTGTGTGTGTGTGAGTGAGCACGCGCGCACACGCTCCCACTGCCTCTCCCAAGGTCTATCGGCAGCCTGAGTCAGAATGGGTAGATCCAAAGAGTATTTCCACCATCGTGGTAACGGGAAGGTCCAAGGTCCAAGGTCAGGCAACCCTCAGAGAACAATGCAGTGATGAGAGAAGAACAATGGCATCTCCAGGGATGCAGTGCTCTCTCAGTATTGTATTCTGTCAGCCTGGTATAGAAATGACAATGGCCAGAAATAGAAATGGTCTACAGAAAGCGATGGATACAGTCGAGGCAAAACCCTCCCCACAACTGAGCACATTTACTGAGCATCCATCATTAAGGATCCCCACCTTGCAGGCCATGTTCTCTTCTCACTCCTACTACCAGGCTGGAGTTACAGGAGCCTTAGGTTCCACAGCAGGAACAGTTATCACCCTACAACCATTGGGTTTCTGTTCCAGTTTCGACAACTTCTTTCACCTAAACTCTGAACTGATCCCACAACCTACAGAGTCACTGTCAGGGACTCAACAAATTCATGTTCTCAGTATTATTTTTTTTTTAATTTAATTTGCATAATTAGTCTTCTTTTGTACACTGGCTGTTTCTAGAATAGAATTTATAGTTTTTCATGGCCTAGTGATTAGCACAACGCTTTACAGACCCAGGTCCAATTCCCACCGCTGTCTGTAAGAAGCTTGTAGTTCTTCCTGGACATGTGTGGGTTTCCTCCAGTGGCTCTGGTTTCCTCCCACAGTCAAAACATGTATCAGTTGGTAGTTGATCACTGTAAATTGTCCCATGATTAGGCCAGGGTTAGATCAGGGGATTGCTTGGTAGTGTGGCTTGAGGGTTCAGAAGGGCCTATTCCGCACTGTATCTCAATAAATAAATTTTCTATTCATTCATTTCTTCTGCAAGAAAAACATATCTCATGGTAGTATATGATGATACACACCTACTTTGATCATAAAGTAACTTCAAATGTCAGATGAAATTCTTTACTCATAGCTGTCCAACTCTGAGTTGAGAACACTACCTCAGACACTAAGCACAGGCTGAATCAACACAGAACCCTAATAGCTGCAACATTTCATGGAGAGAGAGAGACATTGTAATTATCCTATTATTCTTTTTCTGAGGCAAAATGATGCTTTTAGCTGCCTCAAAGTCTTTTATTTGAAAGGAATTTATTCTCACTTGATGCACTATGAGCTTCTCTGCTGTGAAATAACGCCACTTAGCCACAAAGATATCATTTCCTCTAGTTGTCCTCTGCAGAGAGCATCTGCTCAAATTTAGCTGCACTTTTCCTTTTGTTAACCAAATACCTAATTATGTGCCCTTTGGAAAATAGCAAGATCTGATCTACCAGAGTGGGTTGGAACTTTACTGATAACTTTTTTCAAAAAGATTTGATTTTATAGGGAGAAGGTGCTTGGGAAGCTGAAAGGTACAAAGGTAGATGTAAGCTGGACCAGATGGACTACACCCCAGGGTTTTGAAAGAGGTAGCTGAAAAGATTGTGGAGGCATTATTGTGTTTAATGGTCCATTGTGGACTTCCAGTCAAGATGGTGATAGTCTAGTCGCTTAAAACTGTCGCTACGTTTTATTCCTTATCTCCGCACCATTTCTCTCCTTTTTATTTACACCAGATTCGGTTTAGACCAAAGGGACATACGGGTCTGACTGACTAACCTTGAAATTGCAAAGTTGAGGGGAGTGTTGTTATAATCTAGAAAATCCTCTATGCTTTTGGAGAACACCAACAGACTGAGTTATGGGAAGGGGTGGTGGCAATAGATAAACCACTATTTAAATTCCTTATAATCCACAAATCTTACTTTTATTTACCAATGTTCTTAAAATACCTTTAAAGTTCTCCATTGTAAGTATGAATGCCATTGATTCCATCACTAACTGAATTGGCCTGTTTAAAAATGCATGTGAATGGAACTGCAGCTTTTGAATGACTGGGAATAAATCCAACTGTGGCAGAAAGTGATACCTTGCTTACAGAAAGCTTGATGTATAAGCACTGATATTTTGCTCCTTGAACAAACAACTGGAGAGAAATGTGGATACCTGCTAAATCATGTCAATAAAAGAGAGACAAGGAGCAGTCTATTCTCTGCAGCAATTTCTGAGCGAAAATACTGTGTCCTGCAGAGAAAAGAAAAGCCATTCCTATTTGCTCAATACATTCTACATACATTGTCAGAATTTAAATAGAAATGGAAAATTTAGGATCAGTTGATTTGAACTAACTCTTTGATTCCTATTCATCAAGTGGCATGACCATTACTTTGGCCACCATTTTTAAAATCTTAATGTCCTCCTGCCAAAAATAAAGTACAAAGTCATCCACTTTTGACTGGCCAAAAGAATAGTTCAGATTATTTGTGAAATGGACAAAGTTGAGAGAGAGAGAGAGAGAGAGAGAAGGCATGGTGTGTTTTAAGAGATTGTATATTAAAGCAAGATTTTGGTTAATGATGTTTGCCACGTGATTGTGCGTGTGTAAGTAATCAGATTGTTGCAAGATCCTGTAATCTATTTTATTTTTTGAATTTTTCTTGGTATTTTCTGCATTTATTGTCTTGAACTTGTTGGTCTTTTATTTTGTATTTTTATCATTTTTTGTGTTAACCACCTGGTCCTGCATTGCAATAAGGAACCATTCTGTTTCTGGTAAGAGGTCTCCAATTCAGGCGTTCAAAACTTCCTTGTCAACATCTGTTCTGCTCAGATCATGGGGATGTCTTCCATGGAAGGTCATGCTCTTCTATTGGTTAACTCTTTACATTTTTCTGGGTTGTGCTTCTATTTAATTTTAGTAGTGTGTAATTCTTATCAGAATTGCAGATGCTCGCATTGAGTGCTGAATCCTGTTTTCATTGATAAAAATATATCCTTAGAAGTTTTATCTGACTGTTAAGTAAATTCTTGATATCTGTTATTCCTCTTCCTTCTTCTGTCCTAGGAACTGCTTATCTAAGTGTGTTTGAGTGTGCATAGTGTTTTCTAAAATTTGTCCTTTCAGTTTCGGACCAAGATATTATGCCAAAAGCATACATTAACGTGGGTTTAGCAAAAGTGTTTAATGGCTTTGTTATATTTTTACTGTTGAGTTCTGTTTGGCAGATATCCTTAAGCCTTGAGGTAAATTCTATGGAAAGTTTTCCCTTTATTGCACTATGATCTGTTTTCTTTGCTTGTTGATATCACAGATACTTACATCTTTCATATTAATCTATCAGTTGTATTGTATTCTGCTGCTCTGTATGGCATTCTATTAGCTCTATTGCACCTGTCTTTATGTTTCATGTTTACACTTATCTAGTCCAAACTTCATGTTTATGTCTTTTGAAAAGAGTTCTACTACTTGAATTAATTGCTTTAGTTTTGCTGATGAAGGACCATATAATTTCAAATAGATAGATAGATAGATAGATAGATACTTTATTCATCCCCATGGGGAAATTCAACTTTTTTCCAATGTCCCATACACTTGTTGTAGCAAAACTAATTACATACAATACTTAACTCAGTAAAAAAAAATATGATATGCATCTAAATCACTATCTCAAAAAGCATTAATAATAGCTTTTAAAAAGTTCTTAAGTCCTGGCGGTAGAATTGTAAAGCCTAATGGCATTGGGGAGTATTGACCTCTTCATCCTGTCTGAGGAGCATTGCATCGATAGTAACCTGTCGCTGAAACTGCTTCTCTGTCTCTGGATGGTGCTATGTAGAGGATGTTCAGAGTTATCCATAATTGACCGTAGCCTACTCAGCGCCCTTCGCTCAGCTACCGATGTTAAACTCTCCAGTACTTTTATATAATAATATATATTTTATTTTATATTTTATTTTTTATAATTAAAATAATTATATTTTATATAATAATAGCCTCATTATTATTATCATTGTTTGTTTTTGTTTGTCTTTTATACATTGGTTGTTTGTCAGTCTTTGTGTGTAGTTTTTCATTGATTCTATTGTATTTCTTTGTTCTACTCTGAATGTCTGCAAGAAAATGAATCTCAGAGTTGTATATGGTGACATGTAGATACTTTAATAAATTTATTTGAACTTTGTTGAAGCCTGTGTTATCACTGAAACTTTCCTTTATAGCTAAACAGTTTGTACAATATCCACGAGCAAAAATCTCCTTCTGATAAAGGCAAGTCTGAAAAATTGACTTCGGCAAAGCCACTACAAACTCTGCTCTCAGCCGTACTCTACACATGAAAAGTGACTAAAAGCAAACAAATTTGTTTGCAACCTGCCATCAGACTTACTTCAACTTTAATCGTCAGACAAGATATCCACACCAACACTACCTCCATAACATCAGCAACACTGCTCCCACATCCCACCTCAGTTCAGTCGCAGCCCGAAACATCCATCCATGTCTTTGTTCCACAGACTGTCTCTGGGTGATAAACATCCAATTTACTGACACCCACATATGAACCAGCTCCATTAAATTATTGTGAAAATTGAATGTATCACATGCAGACACAAAATGGTTCAGATAAACTTCAGGATGAGTTTCCTCTCTCCCTCCACTTTAAGTAATGTTCTTTCTTAATATTTTAACTCTTTCTGATGCCATTAATTGCAATACATTGGAGGTATGATTAAAATAGAATGATTTTATGTATTTTCCTATTTATGAACATGGACGTCTATAAAAATGGAATATGTGCATTACTCAAGGACAATGTATATTTTGACTGTTTCAATGCACTCAACTAGTTTCCCTCGTTCCTCTTTTCCATTTTCCTGCAGCCATCCATTATTTTTCTACCTTGCACTAATACACCTGCTGGTCCACTTCGGATCGCAGGAAAGTAATAACAAGACTCTTTGTTTTCACATTCCTTCCTTTCAAACTTTAGTTGCACCTGATCAGATCTGTACTGAGGCCAGATGTGGAGGAGAGAAAGAGTCGGTGCCTGATATTGATGCAAGACAGGCCTGCACTGGGTTAAGAGGCACAGTGACAGATGGTAGATCATGGAATACCTGATACCATCACATTGTTAAATGCTCTTCACAGGGATTTGGGCTGTGGAGTTGGAAGATCACAAGGTTAGGGGAGATGGAGATAAGGCATTGATGAAGGGGATTGGTACATTATTCTGCATGTAGGGGAGGGGGAGTTGGGTGCACCTAAACAATGTAGTTGATGTATTGAATTGAATTAACTTTATTACTTACATCCTTCATATACATGAGGAGTAAAAATCTTTGCATTACGTCTTTGTCTAAATGTGCATGGTCATTTATAATAATTTATAATAAATAGAACAGACAATGTAACATAGAAACACACTCAAATCAGCGTGAGTTAATCAGTCTGATGGCCTGGTGGAAGAAGCTGTCCCGGAGCCTGTTGGTGCTGGCTTTTGTGCTGTGGTACTGTTTCCCAGATGGTAGGAGCTGGAATAGATTGTGGTTGGGGTGACTCAGGTCCCCAATGATCTTTCGGGCCCTTTTTTCACATCTGTCTTTGTAAATGTCCTGAATCATGGGAAGTTCACAACTACAGATGCACTGGGCTGTCTGCAGCACTCTCTGCTGAATCCTGCGATTGAGGGATGTACAGTTCCCATACCAGGCAGTGATGCAGCCAGTCAGGATGCTCTCAATTGTGCCCCTGCAGAAAGTTCTTAGGATCTGGGGACCCATACCAAACTTCTTCAACCGTCTGAGATGAAAGATGTGCTGTTGTGCTTTTTCACCACATAGCCGGTATGTACGAACCACGTGAGATCCTCGATGATGATTACGCCGAGGAACTTAAAGCTGTTCACCCTCTCAACCCCAGATCCATTGATGTCAGTAAGTGCTAGCCTGTTTCCATTCCTCCTGTAGTCCACAGCCAACTCCTTTGTTTTTGCAACATTGAGGGAGAGGTTGTTTTTGTTACATCTCTCTGTCAGGGTGATGACTTCGCTGTAGGCTGCCTTGTTATTATTTGAGATTAGGCCATGCTATCCGGTTTGGGGGGACTACAGTACAGGACCAAAAGAAGCTGCAGAGGGTTGCAAATTTAGTCAGCTCCATCCTGGGCACCAGCCTACAAAGTACCCAGGACATCTTCAGGAAGCGGTGTCTCAGAAAGGCAGCATTCATTATTAAGGACCTCCAGCACTCAGGGGATGCCCTTTTCTCACTGTTACCATCAGTAGGAGGTACAGAAGCCTGAAGGCACACACTCAGTGATTCAGGAACAGCTTCTTCCCCTCTGCCATCTGATTCCTAACTGGACATTGAACCTTTGGACACTACCTCACTTTTTTAATATACAATATTTCTGTTTTTGCACAAATTTTTAATCTATGCAATATGCATATACTGTAATTTATTTATTTATTATTATTTTTATTATTTTCTTCTTTTTCTTCTATATTATGTATTGCATTGAACAGCTGCTGCTAAGTTAACAAATTTCACGTCACATGCTGGTGATAATAAACCTGATTCTGATTCTGAATCAGTGTAGTGTTGTCAGCAAATTTAATTAGCAGATTGGAGCTGTGGGTGACGACACAGTCATGGGTATACAGAGAATAAAGGAGGGGGCTTAGTATACAGCCCTGAGGGGAACCTGTGTTGAGGGTCAGAGGGGCAGAGGTGAGCGACCGCATCCTTACCATCTGCCGGGGGTGATCTGACAGGAAGTCCGGGATCCAACTGCGCAAGGCAGGGTGACGACCGAGGTCTCTGAGCGTCCTGTCAAGCCTGGATGGAACTATGGTGTTGAATGCTGAACTGTAGTCCAAGAACAACATTCTCACATAAGCATCCTTCTTCTCCAGATGTGTAAAGACGGTATCCGGGTTGGCTGTTCTCTGGAAAGGACAGGAGAACTTAACTATAGCTACTTCCAGGAGAGTGCAGCCTGGATCCCAAGCAATCCTTCAAAAGGAATGCCCATCAAAGTTCCCAGTGATACTAAATGAACCGGATATGAGAGGGGAAAGGGGATGGGGAATGGGGGTGAAGCATTACCAGAAGTTCGAGAATCGATGTTCATATACTGTATCCATGCTCCTGCTGTGGCCTCCTGTATATCAGTGAGACCCGACATAGATTGGGAGATTCCTTCACCAAGCACCTACGCTCTGTCTGCCAGAGAAAACAGGATCTCCCAGTGGCCACCCATTATAATTCCACTTCCCATTCCCATTCCGATATGTCCATCCATGGCCTCCTCCACTGTCGTGATGAGGCCACACTTAAGTTGGAGGAACAACACCTGATATTCCATCTGGATAGCCTCCAACCTAATGGCACGAACATCGATTTCTCAAACATCTGTAATGTGTCCCCCCTTCACCATTCTCCACCCCCTTTTCCCTCTCATTGTATCTCCTTGCCTGCCCATCACCTCCCTCTGGTGCTCCTGTCCCCTTTTCTTTCTTCCATGGGCTTCTGTCCTCTTCTCACAGACTCCCTCTCTCCAGCCCTGTATCTCTTTCACTGATCAACTTCCCAGCTCTTTACTTCATCTCTCCCCTCCCCCATCTTTAAAATCTACTTCCCTTCTTTTTCTCTCCAGTCCTGCTGGCCCGAAATGTCGACTGTACTCTTTTCCATAGATGCTGCCTGGCCTGCTGAGTTCTGCCCGCATTTTGTGTGTGGTGCTCTCTTTTTAAATTCTTCATTGAAGTGAAAATTTTGACACACCTTTCGTTACAGCATCCCTCAAAATTTTCATCATTTTGGAAAACCCTCAAGTAAAAAAATACACCACTTTCTTCACAGTGTCTCAGTTGGGTCTCAGAATATTTTAATGTGTTTCCATAGAAACCTTCAGGAGAAATATTGCACTCAAATATTTTCAACACCAGCATCCACAGTCCCTTTCCAGAGACAGAAAATGTCCGTACATTAACTGGAAGGTGGCGACAGGAGTGCCTATGCAGATCCTAATAAATCTGATGCCCAGGTAATAGTCAGGAGTACAGTAGATAGTGGATAACCTCAAATAAAATCTGAAAAACACTATTTAAGTTTGATGAAGGGCCTTTATTTTGGTCCATTAACACTGCTTCTCTCTCCACAGATGCGGCTTGACCTAATGAATACCTCCAGTATTTTCTGTTGTAATGTTATAGCTGCCAGGAGAAGTGGAGGAGACTGATAGAATTACATTGTCTAAAAGGTTAGGGAAGGCTTAGAAGAATTTGGGCCTTCTGTGAGCAATGGGAATAGTTCCGTCAATTGTCCTGATGAGATGGTGGAACAGCCTGCCCTGTGCTGCATGATAATGTAATAACCTTCTCGGTGCTTAAGCAAGGATTTCCTTTCAACTTGGTTGCTAGTAGCATAGCTTGGTGTGTTCAGGGAGGAAGAAGGCTTTGGTGAAGGGACTTGTCATGTCCATTCTGAGGCAGCTCTCTCACCTTTTGTCTCCACCGGACACCCAGCTCCAAGCAGCTGTCTGCATTCAACAGCAGCCACACCCCAGTACACTGCTTCGGCAGGTAGGCTAAACTAGGTGAGGGTAGCTGGCAGCTTCACACCACAGTGAGACGGGGACATGAAGTCAACTCCGGTGAATTGAACAGACAAGATCTACAGACAGATCCAACAGCCAGGAAAGCAGTACTGTAACACTCCATGGAGAATGAAGAGCATGACAAGGCTCAATGGATGTCATACTCATCCACTACAACACAGGAGGATCCTAATTTGTGATGCTTGTTTGTACGGCTGGACCCAGACTTCTGAAGTTGAGAGAGTGGAACTGCCCCAGTGCAATATCGTCTCCACTTTAAAAACTCTCCTGCATAGGTTTCTTGTCATAGTTGGATTTTGGAAACCCTTTGTGTTTTAGAAATTGTTTTGTAATTTGGAAATGTTTTCAGAAATTTGTTTTATTCAAGAGGGTGGAGAAATGGGAGACTAGCAGGGGGAGTGTTGGAGATTTAGGGGAAGTATATAAGGAGAGATTGGGTAGGCTTGGTTTATTTTCCCTGGAGTAAAGGAGGCCGAGAGCTGACATGATAGAGGCGTGCCAAACTAACCTGACAGCTTCCTTACACTCATACTTAATGACATCACACACATGTGATATTTTTACAGATGCCTTGCTGATGGAGTACACAAATCTTGCACTGTTGATAGATCAGCTATTTGATGTACTAAGTGGTAATAGCAATCTGGTTTGCAAGCTTCCTTGAACTAAATAATTTAGCCAGTGTTGTCCAGTTTGATACAGGCCAATTAACATAACCCCATTGTTTTACATTGCGATGAGCCAGAAATATGTGTTCTATAGACAGTGCTGTTTGTTTGCAAAGCTATCCTTTTAACTTCAGACTGACTATTGTGGTTATATTAAGGACTTTGCCCAAGGGTGACCTGCCGGCTAACAGAGGGATGGAACACCTCATAGATACTTTGGTAGTGACATATCTACACCCCACCACCCATGGGATTAGTGTGGATTAGTAAAAGGGTTAGCATGTGTGCTCTAGAGGTTGCATTGTGTGCTCTAGAGCTGTATGTCAAATCATCCCGTTGTCTTAAAAATAGGTGTGACCAATGCTTAACACTCTGATGTTCACAGCATTGAAATAGAGGGAGTGCAGCTAGCACCAGTCAAACTGTTTGTTAGTTTAGCACATCGGGAAGGGGTGCAATTTCAAGAGTGGCTAATGTAATTTAAAATGAAACTGTGCTTCTTAAACTATGAATCTGGCTGGTCCTGCCAGGCATTCTGGAGTCCAGCCTGACCCAGCAGACATCCAGGCATGATGTAGCTCATGACCCAGTGAATTCATTGTTTTCCTAAGCTTCTCTGGGGGCTTTAAGAGAAAGCTTTGCAAGGTAGGAAAGGTCTGCTATTTTCACTGAGGTTCTGGAGAACCTCTGGACATACACTGTTGATGTAAAGGGTGAATTTAGCTGTAACAGTCAACCTTCAGAACGCTAAAACAGATTAATTTAATCTTAATTTGGACAAATTAAGTGAATATATCTTCAAATGCCAACTCCCATTATCAGCAGCCTTTGAGTTAAGATACTTCTCACTACATTATACCCTTATTACACACAGTTAAGTACAGGTGTCCCCCACTTTACGAATGTTCGCATTATACCACTTCGCTTTTACGAAAGACCTACATTAGTAACCTGTTTTCGCATTGCAAAGAGGATTTTCGTTCTTACAAAAACTTTTCCATATAGATTAATGGTTGTTTGTTTACGCCATTTCGGCTTAAGAAAGGTTTCATAGGAACGCTCTACCTTTGTAAAGGAGGGGACCTGTATTCTTATGGAGCAATATTTTTGCTTTACTCTTCATATGATCCATTGAATGCAGACACATTTAACATTACTGCAAGTCTCATGCCCACAGCTCACATTCATTACAGACTTCTAGCGAATCAGTCATCACTGAAGTGTCAACTGAACACATCTTGAAGGCTTGGACAGAGTAGGACAGTTGATATAAGAGCTGCCGAATGATTCCTGCGACCCAGATTGAATCCCAGCCTCCAGTGCTAGCTGTGTGGAGTTTGTATGCTTCCTCTGTAATTGTGTGAGTGGTCCATGCAGACCGGTACGTTAATTGGCCATTGTAAATTTCTCTTAGGGAGCATCAGAGACTGACAGGACTTCATGGGATTGGTGTAAGTAGGTGTTTGAAGGGCCTGCTTCAAGTGGTTGACTGCTTGATCTCTGGTCCAAGGTGATCCCAGATGATAGCATCTAACCAGAAAGGGAATGGGTCCTGTCTTGCACTTGGAGGAAATTATGTTAATTGTGACCAGAGCCACTGGCTCATAATTTTAAATTATTTAGCACCTATTATTTATTGGAGTTGTACCCTGTGGAACACACAGTTTATCATTTGTACCTAATCCTCCTCATGACATCCTCATATCTTTGCACTGGGGTCTGGAACAGATACTAATTCAGTGAGAAGATGTCGATCATCACAGGAATTCAGGTATGACGATTGTTTCCTGCCTACCATGACAAAATGTTCACTCCTGCCAAGAGATTTTCCTGCTTGCTCCTTCTCTTTCTAGCAGCGTGTGTCAATCCTGGAGTCTCTGGTGTGTTGTCTTCATGTCGAGGCTTCCACACAAAGTTCTTTGCTACATAAAACACCATCTCTATATTCTTTACCAATATTGTAAAATTCCAGCTTGCAACCTGGACTCATTGAATCATAGAAACATCCAGCAGAAGATAATTAGGAAATAACCTGGAATGTTGCCTTCAAATATCAATGGTGATGAAAGCATGGTGGGCTGTGCAAGGTTTACAGACTGCTTTACCTGAAACATTGAACTCCAGTTTACAAGTGTTGTCATTTAATCAGCATTGCATGCTGACTAATGGTATTTCCCCTCTACCAACTCATCATCAACAACTCTACCGTTAGAATTGTTTCAATATTCAGGTTCCTGGTCACCATTTTCCACAGGACCTCATGTGGGAGAGCCATGTCTCCTTCATCCACAAAAAGGCTCTGCAGAGGATCTACTTCTTGCAGCAATTAGTAATGTTCCATCTTCATCAGAACATACTAGTGTAGTTCTACACTGCCATCCTTCAAAGCTTCCTCACATCAGCACCACTGTTTGTGGTGCTCCTGCTGAGACCCAACATAGATTAGGAGATCCCTTCTCCGAACACCTATGTTCCCTCTACCAAAAAAGGCAGGATTTCCCAGTGGCCACCCATTTTAATCCTGTTTCCCATTCCCACTCCAACATGTCAGTCCATGGCCTCCTCTCCTGCTGAGATGAGGCCACACTCAGGTTGGAGGAGCAACACCTTATATTCCATCCGGCTAGCCTCCAAACTGATGGCCTGAACACCATTCTTTTGAACTTCCAGTAATGCACCCCATCACCATTCCCCATTCCCCTCTCCCTCTCTCACCTTATCTCCTTACCTTCCCATCACCTCCCTCTGGTGCTCCACTCCCTTCTCTTTCTTCCATGGCCTTCTGTCCTCTCCTATCAGATTCCCCCTTCCTCCAGCCCTGTTTCTCTTCCACCAATTAACTTCCCTGCTGCTTACTTCTCCCCTCCTCCCGTCTCGGTGACACCCATCACCTTACAATTCTTCCTCTCCCCCTCCCCCTCCCCCACCTTCTTATCCTGACTCCTCGTCTACTTTTTCTCCAGTTCTGATGAAGGGTGTCAGCTCAAGACATCAACTGTACTGTTTTTCATAGATGCTGCCTGCCCTACTGAGTTGCTCCAGCATGTTGTATGTGCCAGCCATTACTGTCTGGTTTGGTGCAGCATCTTCTCACAATACACCATATCTACAGCAAACTGTCAGGACAGTGCAAAAGATCATTGGCCACAGTCCACCATCACTGAGGACTTGCATGTGTCTTGGAAGAATCATTGTAGATGCTACCATCTCAGCAAACTAGCTTTTCCAAAAGCTCCCTTCTATAAAGCACTACAGAGCTGTTAAAACAAAAACTGAAATGCTTCTTCACCCAGTCAGTTAATCTGATCAACCATTTTAGTTAGCTCATCCCCACTCCCCTCAATATATTACCTCAGCCACTGCACTGCACTCTAAACATTTTAAAACACTTTCTATAATGTTATTTATTTTAGAAATGCATGTTGGTATTTGGGCTTATTTCATTCCATTTCCATACTTTAACCTCTAACTTTATTTTTATACAGTATAATCCTTTATTGTTTGTAATTGTTGAAAGCCATTGATTTTTGTTACATATTACATCAGCACACCACAGAAGATCCTAATACATGTAAATATATATGGTGAATAAAGTTAAAGTGAATTTCTGGACTACTGTTTGGTATATCTCTGGCAAAGATTGGTATGTTCACATTAAAGCTGTGACCATTATGATAAATATCCTAGTTCACACCACAGTATTCATGAGTACATTGGTTGCTGCATCAAACAGCAAGTATTACAGAGCCAAATTAATAATTAGAGATTTCATTAGGATGTTGGTGTGTGGCCTAGTGGGCAAGGCATCAGATTAGTAACCTGAAGGTCACTGGTTCGAGCCTCAGCTGAGGCAGCGTGTTTGTGTCCTTGAGCAAGGCACTTAACAACACATTGCTCTGCGACGTCACCGGTGCCAAGCTGCATGGGTCCTAGTGCCCTTCCCTTGGACAACATCGGTGGTGTGGAGAGGGAAAGGCCTGCAGCTTGGGCAACTGCCGGTCTCCCATACAACCCTGCCCAGGCCTGCGCCCTGGAAACTCCAGGCACAGATCCATGGTCTCTTGAGACCAACGGATGCTACCACCATTAGGATGTAGATATGGTGCACTATAAATTTCAAGGCAACTGAGTTTGATGGAAAGAACATGGAAGTCGTAGTTTAGTTTTTGAATTGAACAAAATGCAAACACAATTTCAGTGTTCTGGGGTCTCGAATGATCAAAAAATGACACCTGTACATTGTAGAAATACCCAGAACCTAACTATTGAGGAGATGAATTACATCCTAAGGTGTTGTAGTGAGCTCTTTGGGCCTGTGTAGGGCACCAGAGAGCACAGAACACCATGGTTTATAGAGCACCTGAATTGGTTAATTGTTGATTAATGAGAATCGTTAATCATTTGAAGTTCCTTGTGTTTTCTCGAGCGACTCGCTCTTTGTAATGTGGTCTCCTGGTGCCTTCTGTTTAAACTTGTTAAGTTTATTTTGATTGCCTTAGGGACTCCATGTTCCTTGTGTTAAATAAGCAGATGTGTCATTAGTGCAAAATCACTGGGCCCTAGTATTGAGCATGTTACTTCCCACAGTGTCACTCGGCTGAGCCACCAATGTTTTGCTGGAACTCTTAAGAACAAATCTGATCGCCATCTCTACATTGGAGTCTGCCTTTCCAAGAACTGGGTTCTGACTTTGCCAGCGTACATCAGAGCAGTAGTGTGGTCAAACTAATTTCTGGATGAGCTCAACCTTGAATTTCTGAGCTTTGGCTCCAGCCCCAGGGTCTGCTTGAGAATCATGATATGTCTTTTCAAGATTTCAGATCACATTACTTCATCTTCAGATGGTTCCAAAGTATCAATTCAACTAAAGCCAAATCCAGCTTTAATTTTCTAGAACTTGGTGTTCTTGAATGTTTCTGTTTTGCCTCCAAATATATTTAAAGATAATATTTTCATTTCAGAGATAAAATCTTAGTGTTCAATCTATTATCTCCAGAATTCTCTTCCTAAATCCCACTGCTTTGCTCTGTTAGAAATCACTTTCAAATGTTTCTAACTCAAATCCTCAATCTTCTGTCCAACACTGCTAGTTTCCACTTTGACCTTAAGATATTGAGTACCTGTGAGAACCGGGTGTAGGAGAGTGGTCACGGACATTTAGCATTAAGTGTAGAAGGCTACAACCCAAATGCAGAAAAGATTGACACAGGTGCGTGCCCACTGGTTAGTGTGGGTGTCGTGGGTCAAATGACGCTAAAGAATAATCTGCTGTGTGCAGTTCTGATAATTGTGTGCAGTTTTGGTCACCTGCCTAGAGGAAAGATATCAGTAAGATTGAGAAAGTATAGAGCAAACTTACAAGGATGTTGCCAGGACTTGAGGACCTGAGTTATAGGGAAAGGACATTCTCCCCCTGGTGTGTAGGAGAATGAGGACAGATTTGATAAAGGTGTAAAAAATCATGAGGTTACAGATAGAGTAAATGCAAGCAGTCTTTTTCCATAAGGTTGGGTGACACTAGAACTGGAGGCCATTGGTTAAGGATGAAGTGTGAAATATTTCAGGGGAACTTGAGGGGGATCTTCTTTATTCACTGGGTGATGAGAGTGTGGAATGAAATGCTAGTGGGAGTGGTTGATAGGGGTTTGATTGCAACATTTAAGAGAGGTTAAGCTAAGTACGTGGATGGGAGGGGTATGGTCCAGGTAAACAGGATAACAGTTTGGCATGGATTAGATGGGCCAAAAAGCCTGTTTCTGTGATGCAGTGCTCTTTAACTCTACAACATCTGCAATATGAAACTGTCATTTTAAAAGAGCAGGTGCTCTTTTTCCCCCACTGATGCCTCAATAAATTGAGATTGGCCGAGATGGCTGAACTTCTATACTATTTAAGACTCCTGCAGGCAATGTTACTTTAAGCGATAGAGTATCCTTCCCCTGCAATGGCTGAGTTTAGTCAATCTGAAATTCTACTTATGTACCATTCTATTAATGTACATCACAACTTGCTTAAAATGTTATTCAGGATTTTGTCTGGGTCTTCTGAACAACTGCAATATGGTTGATGATTGTGTTTTAAGGTTATGGAGGAGACTGCCCTATGGAATCAGACTTCAATCATAAGCTTTCCTCAAAAAAAACTCCAACTTAAGTAATAATAGTCATTAGAACTTTCCTTCCATCAGTTCTGAGGTTGCATATGGTTTCTGAGGTTACCAAATTTCCTGGGAAAGTGCTCGCCATTTCAAAATACACCAGATTGTATTTATTCATGCCTGGCAATCTACGTTTGCTGAAAGGCAAGCAATTGCTCGAATTGGAATTTCTCACTTTCTTGTTCCCACTCCTCTTCCCGATGCTGGATTTCTTGTGTCTCTAATTTCCTCTTGTTCAACCCCTGCCCTTCTTTATACTCATGACTGGCAAATGTATCTTCTGCTGTCTGGGTCCCTGCTCTGGAATTTCTCACCTAAAACTCTCTATCTCCTTACAACAACGGAATCTGCCACTCTCCCATATCAGATTTTGTACTCAACATCTGCCTCCTTAAATGATTACATTCTCTAAGAACTCCAAGAGATTTTGCAACACTAATGATGTTACATATGGAAGGGACTGGCTGCCAAAGCTATTAAGCAATTCCCTAGAATGCTGCAGTGCTTCAAACCAGTTTTCTTCCCAAAAGTAAAATATTGATTCTGAGAGCAGCTGCTAAAGGTGCAAAGTTCACCCAGCACCTTGTAGCGTAGAGAGTGCAAGCTGTAACCACGGTCACAGAAATTGGCTGATCCAGGTCTGGAACACTGGTCCAAAAAGAAGAATGTTACATTGAGAATCAACACAGAACCTGATTCAAGCTAACTCCAAATTAAGAGTTCTTCCAAGTTAGAGGTCTTCATGACATTCAGCCTACAATTCAACAGGCACAATCTTTGCTTCTACCACTTACCTCAATGGTGAACATTGACAATAGTGAAAGCAGGCAGGATCCTTTCACAGGGAGACTATAAGATATAGGAGCAGAAGTAGGCCATTTGGCCCATTGAATCTGCTCTGCTATTTCATCATTCGGATTCAGATTCAGGTTCAGCTTATTGTCATTTAGAAACCACAAATGCAATGCAGTTAAAAAATGAGATAACATTCCTCCAGAATGATATCACAAAAGCACATGACAAAACAGACTACACCAGAAAATCCACATAATGTTTGGCAATCTCCAATCCAGAGTCCGGAGAGGCTGCTGCATATTAATATCATGCTACCATCTTAGCGCATTCCCTGGAAAGGAGCTCCAAACCCACCAGACAAAACAAGACCAAAAACTAAAGCTACAAGACCTGCACAAAACCACATAGTTACAACATATAGTTACAACAGTGCAAACAATAGCATAATTGATAAAGCAGACCATGGGCACAGTAAAAGTAGTCCAAAGATATTAAAAGAAACCACCACACAGTTTCCACAAGTCCTCAGGGTCCCAACAGACTCGCCATCCCACGCCAGCGGCAGAAGGGAATACCCTCGCTATGGACTTCCACGGTGCTGCCCAACTCAGCCTCGCAGACGCAGCATACAATGAAAGCTCTGTCGAACCCAGCCTCACAGACGCAGCACACTGTGAAAGCGCTCCAACCGCAGCGGACTCCGAGTCCATCGAACCTCCGAGCCTCCGACCATCCCCTCCGGCACAGCTTTTCCGAGCACATCCTCTGCCGAGTCTATTAAGACACCCCTGCCAACGGCCATCGGCAACGTGACCCCGAGGACTGGGGGCCTGTTCTTCCCAGCAGAGACCCGGACCTCACAGCAGCAGCAGCAACGAAGAAGGTCTTCATGGAGATTTCCAGATGTTCCTCCGTGTTCCCACGTCCGTTTTTCATCTGATTATGATTGTACACGGCACCCTGCTTCACAAATAACAGATAATCAGCTCTGGAGTGGCCACTGCAAGCTGTGTCGCACCGCCATCTTGGATGAAAATGCAAGAACATAGATCATGGTTGATCTATTTCCCTCTCAGTACCAATCTCCGGCCTTTTCCCCATATACTTTCATGCCCTATCTGGCCCTATGCGGCCAGGTGCCTGCGCTCACCATTTTGTAGCCATCCAATAGTGAGCGCTAGATCCCTGCAGCCAATATTCTATGCAAGTTGAAATTAAATAAACAATGGGAAGTTCCTTTCAGGTAACATTTGGTATGAGACTCTGCAATCGAATAATAAATGCAGAAATCTTGTAATTTTAGTGACAATGAACAAAGGAACAAGCTTATTTTTTCCTTAATATTACCTACCATTCCAGTTTTCAGATGCAAGGAAGATTTATTGTTAAATGACCTATCAGATAGTATTCATACAAAGTTAATCACTATATATTACTAATTTCAGTATTACTTTGACAGTCCATTAAATTCCACCTTCAGGCTTATCAGCTGCCGAGAGTCTCAAAGCATTTGATGGACTCCAGTATTCACAAACACTTATAATTTTTAATAGCTTTGAATAATTTTCAATCACTTCAAAAGTAGAATATAAATACAAGAAAAAAGAGACCAGGAATGATTTGAAGCAATTATATTTATGTTTACAATTAATTACACACAAGTACCTCGATTGCATAAGAACAGGGTAAAGTTCTCAAATGATCCAAATCCACTTCTTCTCTGCTGAACTGAACAAAGCCTCTGCGCCAGTGGCAGGTCAGACCTGGCATGGATCCAGTGGGCAGATTTCCCAGCATTACAGCCGGCAGTTGGCACTCTGTTGCTGGATCCCAGGTACGCAGTTAAATGCACGGCTGGAACGATAATCGCAGGAAATCCAGCACTTCAAGCAAGTGGTCTTTGGAAATGATTCAGTTTGTTCATCTGGATTCCCAAAAGCCTCATTCATCCTGCAGGAACAAGATGCATCCTTTATTTTGGTGGTAGGACTAAGACTTGCTGCGGCAAGCAGGAGGAGTTCATTCTGTTCACTACATCCACAGTATTTCCTAGGGGAACAACCCCATTAGTCCCATTTCCCTCTCCTTATTTACCTGTACCCTTGCAACTTTCTCTCTGTCTCACACAGGTCTAAGGGCTACTCTTTTCCCAGTTATCTGTCGAGTTCTGTTCATTTGGGCTATGTGAGTATTTGGAAGATATGCACACGTTTCCTGTTACAAGCATGCGTGTGAGGGGGGAACGGGGGATTGTGAGGATAAAAGGCAATGGCCCTCATCTATTGAACAGAGACATTGAAAGTAAAATTGCTTAAACAAAAAAAAAAGCCTTTGTTGTCTGAACGTTAACAGTTGTAGCAGAGGATGGCTTCCAATTATAGGATCCCGCCAGCATTCGACAAGAGCAAGCCTTACAAAAAAGCTAAAAAAATCAAACTGGAATGTTATGGAGCTTGAAAAGAACAAGCAGGCCCGTGCAGTTGTGCTGTTGCTTTTGGGAAGAGCAAGAGATACCGTGATGGGAATTTCAGTAGAAGATTTGAACAAAGATGATGGTATGAATACACTAATAAATACACATGAATATGTTTTTCGGAGGGAAGAAAGGGATTGGAATTATGAGGCATATTCAGACTTTGACAAAATTCCCAGAGACAACTCTAGAAATATGGCCGATGTTCCAGCTCCCACTACGCTTCAGTACGCTGCACCAGTGAGGGTTCATGCCCACAGGGCTGCACAGGACCCAAAGTTGCCCACCTTCAGGCCAAACCTGGACATACCAAAAACGCAGCCGACTGGCAAGCTCCAAAAATGGGAGCACAGCGTCATGCGGAAGTGCAGTTTCTGAGCGTCCCTGTGGATCAAAGATCCCAATAAGGCCCTGAAAAGGAAAACAGAGACATTAGGATAGGAAGGATTTAACTGTTTCACAGATGAGAAGTTGCCCATGGTGCCATCATTAGCTCTGCCCATCGACAGGGATGCTTTATGCTGGGGTAAGTGGGGGAGGGGGAAGGAGGAGGATTGATGCTGTTTTGGGTGGGAGGACTTCTAATTCGATGATGTCTATGGAGAGTAAGAATTTCAGGTTGTATATTGTATGCATTCTCTGATATTAAATGGAACTATTGAACTATTGATTATATTATAGATTTTGAACAAAAGTACAGTCACACACGTAAAGTACAAAATGGAACTTCCTGCAGTATTAGCTTTTCAATTGCTGGATACTGCATGTATAGACATAACGTACAGCTAACATTAACTGCATGAACAGAACTTACAAATCAGCACTGAAGAGAATTTTTTGGAGAAAAGGTCGAAGACAACAGCTGGAATAAGTTTTATCAGGCATACTTGACTGAGCAGAAATGACAGTACAGCAAGCATAGATCCCAGAGGGACCAGACAAGGGCACCTTTATCTGGCACAAATCCAATACACAAGTACGACAAGAGATTGAAATGTGTGGTGTGTCAAAGTATTTACCACTAGACAAGGAACTGTCCTCACCAAACTGAAGAAAATAACAAAATCTAAAGATACAGAAGAGTACCATATAACATTGTTTGCAAAGGAATCACTTACTAATGCGGAAACATTTGAGGCAGAGATTTTGATGATAGAATCTGTAGGATCTGTTCTTGATATAGCATGCATATGCATAGTGTGTGCAGAAAAATGGCTTGAAAGATATGCAAGTGCAGAAACTGTTGCACACAGACACACCCAGTAACAAAGCATTTAAATTTGGAGATAGAAAGGTTGTACATTCCACCTCTGGAGTGAAAATTCCCACAAAATAGGGCAGACAAAATGTTGCATCGAAACGGGGGTGGTACCAGTGAACATTCTGTTACTCTGGAGTAAAACTTCCCTAAAGAAAGCAGGAGCAGTACTGGATATGGAGGTGACCAAGAAATGATGCATGAACAGCCAGTGTCTCTTGAGCTCCCCAGCTCTAGTTATTACTGTGTGAACACTCTACAGCCTATTGGGGAAAGTGAGCTGGAGATAGAGAGGAGCTACAAGGAGTTAGTCACCCTGAGGCTGCCGGAGTTAGATAAGTGGGTGTCTGTCAGGGAAAGGATAGAAAGAGCTCAGATAGTAGGGGGCACCCCTGTGGCCATCCCCCTCAGTAATTGTTATCTTGTTTTGGATGCTGTTGAGGGGGATGACCTGACAAGGGACGACCACGGTGATCGGGTCTCTGGCACTGAGTCTGGTTTCATGGTGCACCTTGGAAAGTTTCCAGGGCGCAAGCCTGGGCAAGGTTTTTTTTATGGAAGACCAGCAGTTGCCCAAGCTGCAAGTCTCCCCTCTCCACGCCACCAATGTCGTCCAAGGAAAGGGTATTAGGACCCATACAGCTTGGCACCGGTGTCGTCGCAGAGCAATGTGTGGTTAAGTGCCTTGCTCAAGGACACACACCCAGCCTCAGCCAAGGCTCGAACTAGCGACCTTCAGATCACTAGACGAATGCC
Source organism: Hemitrygon akajei (assembly GCF_048418815.1). NCBI lineage: Eukaryota > Metazoa > Chordata > Chondrichthyes > Myliobatiformes > Dasyatidae > Hemitrygon > Hemitrygon akajei. The sequence continues at coordinate 77,460,859 of NC_133131.1, forward strand.
TTAACCACTTGGCCACACGCCAACACACAAATTTGGTAGGGGGATGGGAACTGGAATGACAGGGCTGAGGAAAGGGAAAACAGAGATGATAGAAAGGACAAGCAGGAGATGAGGCATAATCACAGCCAGTGGCATGAATTACAGGGCAATAGAGACGTGGTGCAGTTAAAACAGAAAGCAACAAATACTGAACTGAAGATGTTGTATTTGAATGCACACAGCATAAGAAATAAAATGGACGATTTTGAAATTCAGTTACAGATTGGCAAGTATGATGTTGTGGCCATCTCTGAAAATTGGCTAAAGGACGGCTGCCATTGGGAGTTGAATGTCCAAGGATATACAGTTAGTAGGCAGAGTAAGTGATGTAGCCCTGTGTATAAGAAATAATATTAAATCATTAGAAAGGAATGACATAGGATCGGAAGGTGTAGAGTCTCTATGGATTGAGTTAAGAAATGGTAAAGGTAAAAGGACCCTAACGGCAGTTGTATACAGGTCTCCAAACAGCAGCTGGGATATGGATTACAAATTACAGTGGAAAATAGAAAAGGTGTGCCAGAAAAACAATGTCATGATAATCGTTGGGGATTTCCACATGAAAGTGAATTGGGAAAAGCAGGTCATTACTGGACCTCAAGAGAGAGAATTTGTAGAATGTCTAAGGAATGGCTTTTTAGAACAGCTTGTTGTTGAGCCCACTAGGGGATCAGCTGTGCTGGACTGGGTGTTGTGCAATAATTCAGATGTTACGGTCCGGTCCGGAGCCCGCATTTTGGGTCTTGATCCAGTCCACGGACTCTGGACTCCGGGTCTTGTAGCCGACCCTCCTTTCACCCTTAAGCCAAATAGGATCATCTTGGCTAAACAAGGTGTACCTGTTGCCTATCAGCTGGCAGGTGGATATAAGGGACTCTGGGACTGAACCTAGTTGGAGGGTTGTTCTGAACCTGTTTGCCATGTTCCAAGGTGTTTTGTCTGATTGGCTCTGTTCATTCTGGTTGTCCTAGCTTAAAGGGCCTAAGGCTTCATCCCCAAGTTCTGTGAGTCAGCCTTGGAGTCACCCTGGACCAGGTTCCCTCCTGATCCCTTGCATCTGTTGGGTAGCAGGCTGGACTGCCATTGCCTGGTGGGGGGACTCTGTCCCCTTCCTACCCCTCACCTCTGATGGGTTGTGCCTGCTACCTGCCCAGGTGTTCTGTGTCTTGCCTGGGCCTCTGTGTTCCTGCCTGGGAGGTGGCCCTGCCCAGGAGTTATGCAACTGCCCAGGGGGCTCTCCTGCCTAGCCACGGACTCCGGGACCCAGCCTAGCCACGGACTCCGGGACCCAGCCTAGCCACGACCTCTCTCTGAACCCCAGGATTACCTAGCACACTTGGGCTCTTTTGCATGCCCTGGTCTCCCCATCTGGTTCTATCCTTTAGTTATTCCTGTCCTGCCCCTAGTACTTCAGTGCCTGCGTCCTGCACTTGGGTCCAGCCTCCTGTCCCTTTGTGACACCAGAGGTGATAAGAGAGCTTAAAGTTAAGGAACCCTGAGGGAACAGTGATCACAATATCATTGAGTTCACTTTGAAATTTGAGAAGGAGAAACTAAATTCCAATGTGTTGGTATTTCAGTAAAGGAAATTACAATGGCATGAGAGCGGAACTGGCCAAGGTTGACTGGAAAAGGACACTAGCAGGAAAGACAGCAGGGGGCAATGGCTGGAGTTTCTGTGAAAAATGAGAAAAAAAAATTCAAATGGAAGAAGGACACTACTGTGGCTGACAAGTGAGGTCAGAGCCAAAGTAAAAGCAAAAGAGAGGGCATACAAGGAAGCCAAAGCTTGTGGGCAGATAAGGGATTGGGACGCTTTTAAAAACTTGCAGAAGGAAACTAAGAAGGTCATTAGGAAAGAAAAGATGAGTAATGAAAGAAAGCTTGTGACTAATATCAAAGAAGATACTAAAAGCTTTTTGAAGTATATAAAGGGTAAAAGAGAGTTGAGGGTAGATATAGGACCATTAGAAAATGATGCTGAAGATATTATAATGACAGACACAGAGATGGCAGAGGAACTGAATGCATATTTTGCATCAGTCTTCACAGTGGAAGACATCTGCAGAATGCCAGACATTCAAGAGTGTCAGGGAAGTGAAGTCTGTGCAGTGAAAATTACCACCGAGAAGGTGCTCAGGAAGCTTAATGGTCTGAGGGTGGATAAATCTCCTGGACCTGATGGAATGTCCCCTCAAGTTCTCAAGAAAGTAGCTAGAGAGTTTGCAGAGGCATTAACAATGATCTTTCATGAATTGATAGATTCTGGCATTGTAACGGATGACTGGAAAATTGCAAATGCTACTCCGCTATTTAAGAAGGGTGGGAGGCAGCAGAAAGGAAACTATAGACCTGTTAGCCTGACATCAGTGGTTGGGAAGTTGTTGGAATTGATTGTTAGGGATGAGATTACGGAATACCTGCAGGCACGTGACAAGATAGGCCAAAGCCAGCATGGTTTCCTGAAAGGAAAATCCTGCCTGACAAACCTACTGCAATTCTTTGAGGAAATTACAAGCAGGGTAGACAAAGGAGATGCAGTAGATGTGGTGTACTTGGATTTTCAGAAGGCCTTTGACAATGTGCCACACATGAGGCTGCTTAGCAAGATAAGAGCCTCTGGTATTACAGGGGAGTTACTAGCAATGGTGGAGCATTGGCTGATTGGCAGAAAACAGAGAGTGGGAATAAAGGGATCCTATTCTGGTTGGCTGCTGGTTACCAGTGGGGTTCCACAGGAGCCAGTGTTGGGACCGCTGCTTTTACAATGTATATCAATGATCTGGACTATGGAATTAATGGATTTGTGGCTAAATTTGCTGTTGAATAGAAAGCTAGGTGGAGGAGTGGGTAGTGTTGAGGAAACAGAGACTTGGATAGTTTAGGGAAATGGGCAAAGAAGTGGCAAATGAAATACTATATTGGAAAGTGTATGGTCATGCACTTTGATGGAAGAAATAAACAGGCAGACTATTATTTAGATGGGAAGAGAATTCAAAATGCAGAGATGCAAAGGGACTTGGGAGTCCTTGTGCAGGATACCCTAAAGGTTAACCTCCAGGTTGAGTCAGTGGTGAAGAAGGCAAATGCAATGTTGGCATTCATTTCTATCGGCATAGAATATAAGAGCAGGGATGTGATGTTGAGGATCTATAAGGCACTCGTGAGACCACAGTTGGAGTATTGTGTGCCGTTTTGGGCTCCTTATTTTAGAAAGGATATACTGACATTGAAGAGGATTCAGAGAAGATTCACCAGAATGATTCCAGGAATGAAAGGGTTACTGTATGAGGAACATCTGGCAGCTCTTGGGCTGCATTCCCTGGAGTTTAGGAGAATGAGCGGGATTTCATAGAAACATTCCAAATGTTAAAAGGCCTGAACAGATGAGATATGGCAAAGTTATTTCCCATGGTAGGGGATTCTAGGACAAGAGGGCATGACTTCAGGATTGGAGGACTTCCATTTAGAACAGAGATGTGGAGAAATTACTTTAGTCAGAGGGTGGTAAATTTGTAGAATTTATTGCCAAGAGCGGCTGTGGAGGCCAAGTCAATGGGCGCATTTAAGGCATAGTTAGATAGTTTCTTGATTAGCCAGGACATCAAAGGGTATGGGGAGACGGCAGCAGAGTGGGGATGACTGGAAGAAATGGATCTGCCCATGATTGAATGGTGGATCAGACCTGAGGGGCAGAATGGCCTTGTTCTGCTCCTATATCTTATGGTCTTATAAAGACATTACTGAGAACCAATGTGAGAATGAGGTACTAAATGTCACAGAGAACATGACCCCAGATGAGAAATACAAAGTGTTGCTTAAACTTCACAAGCAGTTCGGACACGCTTTGATTGATAGACTCAGAAACTGCTCAGGAAACAAAGATGCAGATTATTTTTCCATTCTAAAGCAGATAATTGGCAGCAGTAAGACATGCCAAAAAGTTTGGAAAGCCCACGCTCAAGCCTACAGTTGGTCTGCCACTAGCATCTGAATAAATGAAACAGTAGCTGTAGACCCACATGAACTCGAGCAAGGAGTGTGGTATTTCCCCTTCATTGGTGAGTTCACACGTTTCAGAGCTGGTAACATTGCAAACACAAAGAGACCCTCAGAGACAGGAAACAAAAACTTCTTCCATTCCTGGTGTGTGCATGGCCCGCCTTGGAAAGTATTCTGCGATAATGGTGGCAAACTTAATAATGATGAATTTAGAGATATTGCGGAGAACTTTGACATGGAAACAAAGACAACAGTGGCACACAGTCCTTGGTGTAATGGATATTTGCAGCGACACAATCAAATGCTTACTGAAATAATACTTAAGGCAAAGAAAAGCAATGCAACACAGCACAAACTGAAGACGATCAGAATTCAACGGAGAATGACACAAAAAATAAAAGAGTTTACTGATATAGTGTCACATAACACAGACCGTGCTGAGGAGAGTGCAGCTGAGGCCCCAACAGAGTTGCTCAACTGTGGCACAGACAGTACTGAAGCGAGTGCAGATGGGGACTCAACAGACTTGCCTGAACAGAAATTATCACAAGTATGAAGACAACTTGGAAGTTTCAGTCTTAAAACAGGACAAACTGTGAGATCCGTAGACCAAGACACTCTTATCTCAATCAAAGATGAAGTCTTAAGATGAGCAGGCATAAGTTGGTACAACTTGAATTACCTATAACCAGCCATGGTCACTGGCACTGCAGGGTCAGTTGACAGGTCATGTCTCGACAAAAGTTATATTGAACCAAGTGTGGATCAAACCGGACCCTCTGAGAAATGTTAAGATGAAGATGTCCAAGTAACTAAGGAGGTTTCGTTTGAATCTGCAACATAGGATGAAATCAGTAGTTGGACAAATAATGGAATGTTTGAGAAAGCCAGAGACAATGGCCGAAAGACAGTGTCTACAAGATGGGCATGCACCCTGAAAGAAACCCCGAAAGGAACTAACCAAAAGCATGCTGGAGGCTAGAGGTTTTGAGGAACTGAACATAAAGGAACTATTTAAAGTTTCACCAACACGTGCATCAGGATCTCTCAGACGATTTCTCTCAGTGATATGTCAAAAGCATTGGCCACCTCATTCCATGGACAGAAAATCTACATTCTTACAGGGAATGGAGCTGTCACGTGACATTTACATTCAAGCCCCGCCTGAAGCCAGAAGGGAAAGAACACTGGAAACTCAAAAAGTGTGTGTAATGTCGAGCAGATGCATCGCTCTACTGGTATTAAAAAAATCAAGGAAATAATGGTGAAAACTGGTGGAAAGATGTCATAAGTGGATCTGGCTGTTTTTTTTATTACTGGCAAGGTTCAGAATGTCACATGATTGGAGTACTTGCCTGTCATGTGGATGACTTCATATGAGGAGGCTCACAAAGCTTTGCCACAACAGTTATCCCTCAGCTAAAGTCAGCCTTTCAAGTTGGACGCAAGGAATATGACAGATTATACTACATAGTGATAGATACTGTACCCTGGCTGCTAACAGAACAGTATAACTGCACCAAGAAAGCTACATCAGGAATCTTCAGACAACCCACAAGGAATCCTCACGTGCCACACAGAGGGACGCACCCCTCAGTGAAGCTGAAGCTGAGCAACTCAGGACAAAGGTAAGCCATACTCTATGGAGGCAAGGCAAAACAGACCTGACATCATGTTTAATGTCTGCAACGTGGCATCCAGCATACCAAAAAAAAGCCACAATACAAGCTTTACAATGGGCAAACAAGATAGTGCCCAAAATTCAATGTGAAATAGTAGTCTTGAAGTTCCAAAGATAAATTGCTGATGTTTGTTGTCTTCAGTGATGCCTCACTTGGAAATCTTCCTGATGGATGTACTTAAGTGGGACATTTTATTGTACTGATGGGAAAAGAGGGAAGATTTTCACCTCTCCAGTGGCAATGAAAAAGGATCTAATGAGTTGTATGGAGTACACTGGCAGAAGAAACCCTTGTAATGTCTGAAGGTATTGACAATGCTGTTTACCTGGCCACACTCTATTCTGAGCTTTTCCATGATCACCCAAAGAAGAACAGTCTACAAATAACTTGTGTCACAGACGACTACTGTTTAGTTGATACCATCAAATCCACCAAGCCAGTTACAGAGAAGAGCCTTCATAGAACATAGAATAGTACAGCACCTTACAGGCCCTTCAGCCCACAATGTTGTGCCGATACTCAAACTCTGCCTCCCATATAACCCCCCCCCCCCACCTTAAATTCCTCTATATACCTGTCTAGTAGTCTCTTAAACTTCACTAGTGTATCTGCCTCCACCACTGACTCAGGCAGTGCATTCCACGCACCAACCACTCTCTGAGTGAAAAACCTTCCTCTAATATCCCCCTTGAACTTCCCTCCCCTTACCTTAAAGCCATGTCCTCTTGTACTGAGCAGTGGTGCCCTGGGGAAAAGGCGCTGGCTGTCCACTCTGTCTATTCCTCTTAATATCTTGTACACCTCTATCATGTCTCCTCTCATCCTCCTTCTCTCCAAAGAGAAGCTCCCTTAATCTCTGATCATAATACATACTCTCTAAACCAGGCAGCATCCTGGTAAATCTCCTCTGTACCCTTTCCAATGCTTCCACATCCTTCCTATCTGAGGCAACCAGAACTGGACACAGTACTCCAAGTGTGGCCTAACTTGAGTTTTATAGAGCTGCATCATTACATCGCGTCTCTTAAATTCTATCCCTCGACTTATGAAAGCTAACACCCCATAAGCTTTCTTAACTACCCTATCAACCTGTGAGGCAACGTTCAGGGATCTGTGGACATGTACCCCCAGATCCCTCTGCTCCTCCACACTACAAGTATCTTGCCATTTACTTTGTACTCTGCCTTGGAGTTTGTCCTTCCAACGTGCACCACCTCACACTTCTCCGGGTTGAACTCCATCTGCCACTTCTCAGCCCACTTCTGCATCCTATCAATGTCTCTCTACAATCTTTGACAATCCTCTACACTATCTACAACACCACCAACCTTTGTGTCATCTGCAAACTTGCCAACCCACCCTTCTACCCCCACATCGAGGTCATTAAAAAAAATCACAAAAAGCAGAGGTCCCAGAACAGATCCTTGTGGGACACCACTAGTCACAACCCTCCAATCTGAATGTACTCCCTCCACCATAACCCTCTGCCTTCTGCAGGCAAGCCAATTCTGAATCCACCTGGCCAAACTTCCCTGGATCCCATGCCTTCTGATTTTCTGAATAAGCCTACCGTGTGGAACCTTGTCAAATGCCTTACTAAAATCCATATAGATCACATCCACTGCACTACCCTCAGCTATATGCCTGGTCACCTCCTCAAAGGACTCTATCAGGCTTGTTAGGCACGATCTGCCTTTCACAAAGCCATGCTGACTGTCCCTGATCAGACCATGATTCTCTAAATGCTCATAGATCCTATCTTTAAGAATCTTTTCCAACAGCTTTCCCACCACAGACGTAAGGCTCACTGCTCTATAATTACCTGGACTATCCCTACTACCATTTTTGAATAAGGGGACAACATTCACCTCCCTCCAATCCTCCAGTACCATTCCCATGGACAACAAGGACATAAAGATCCCAGCCAGAGGTTCAGCAATCTCTTGCCTTGCCTCGTGGAGCAGCCTGGGGAATATTCCATCAGGCCCCGGGGACTTATCTATCCTAATGTATTTTAACAACTCCAACACCTCCTCTCCCTTAATATCAGCATGCTCCAGAACATCAACCTCACTCATATTGTCCTCACCGTCATCAAGTTCCCTCTCAGTGGTGAATACCGAAGAGAAGTATTCATTGAAGACCTCGCTCACTTCCACAGCCTCCAGGCACATCTTCCCACTTTTATCTCTAATCGGTCCTAACTTCACTCCTGTCATCCTTTTGTTCTTCACTTAATTGAAGAATGCCTTGGGGTTTTCCTTTACCCTACTCACCAAGGCCTTCTCATGCCCCCTTCTTGCTCTTCTCAGCACCTTCTTAAACTCCTTTCTTGCTACCCTGTATTCCACAATAGACCCATCTGATCCTTGCTTCCTAAACCTCATGTATACTGCCTTCTTCCACCTGATTAGATTTTCCACCTCACTTGTCACCCATAGTTCCTTCACCCTACCATTCTTTATCTTCCTCACCGGGACAAATTTATCCTTAACATCCTGCAAAAGATCCTTAAACATCAACCACATGTCCATAGTACATTTCCCTGCAAAAATATCATCCCAATTATGAGCCTTATAGCCTCATAATTTGCCCTTCCCCAATTAAAAATTTTCCTATCCTCTCTGATTCTATCCTTTTCCATGATAATGCTAAAGGTCAGGGAACGGTGATCACTGTCCCCCAGATGCTCACCCACTGACTGATCTGTGACCTGACCTGGTTCATTACCTAATACTAGATCTAGTATGGCATTCCCCCTAGTCGGCCTGTCAACATACTGTGACAGGAATCCATTCTGGACACACTTAACAAACTCTGCCCCATCTAAACCCTTGGAACTAATCAAGTGCCAATCAATATTACGAAAGTTAAAGTCACCCATGGTAACATCCCTGTTATTTTTGCACCTTTCCAAAATCTGCCTCCCAATCTGCTCCTCGGTATCTCTGCTGCTACCATGGGGCCTATAGAATACCCCCAGTAGAGTAACTGCTCCCTTCCTGTTCCTGACTTCCACCCATACTGACTCAAAAGAGGATGCTGCTACATTACCACCCTTTCTGCAGCTGTAATAGTATCCCTGACCAGTAATGCCACCCATCCTCCCCTTTAGTCTAACCTAATCATCCTCTCCCACATAGTTCTCCATTTTTCTTTCATCAATGTGCCTATCTAAAAGTTTCTTAAATAGTCCCTTCCTTAGGAGTCTGCAAAGCTTCAGCATATCTAAAACTTTGACAAAGCTCTATAGATGTGTGGTGGACCGTATATTGACTGGCTGTATCACAGCATCATATAGAAACACCAATGCCCTTAAATGGAAAATCCTGCAAAAGGTAGTGGATACAGCCCAGTGTGTCACGGGTCAAGCCCTCTCCGTCACTGAGCACGTCGCCACGAAGCACTCTCGCAGGAAAGCAGCATCCATCATCTGGGATCCTCACCACCCAGGACTACTTCACAAAGCGTAGTTCTTTCTCACTGTTGCTATCAGGAAAAAGGTATAGGAGCCTCAGGAGCAGTTATTACCCCTCAGCCACCAGACTCTTGAACCAAAGAGGTTAACTTCTGGCTTCACTTGCCTCGTCATTGAAATGTTCCTACAACCTATGAACTTGCATTCAAGGTCTCCTCATCTCATGTTCTCAATATTTATTACTTATTTATTTAGTGTTATTATTTCCTTTTTTTGTATTTGCACATCTCATTGTCTCTTCACACTGGCTAAGCACCCAAGCTGATGCAATCTCTCATTGTTTCTGTTATGGTTGTTATTCTATCATGGATTAATTGAGTATGCGCACAAGAAAATTAATCTCAGGGCTATATATAGTGACATATATGTACTTTGATAATAAATTTATCTTGAACTTAAATGTCTCTAATGTATCTGTCTCTGCCACCTCCCCTGGCAGTGCACTCCACACACCCACCACTCTCTGGATAAAAACCATGTGTCAGACATCTGAACTCAAACCTGAATGCAATTTCTGCAGGAAATTCACTTTCCTCATCTGTATCAGAACTAGCCATTTCAGCTGTAAGTCATCCATCTACAATATTAACTCAGTTTTATTCTCTCCATCGGTACAACCTGACCTGCTGCACATGGCCCACAGTCCTTCATTTTGCACCATAGTCTCTAGATGCTCTTCTATTCCTTCTCCAACTACCTCTATTAACCCTCTGACTGGATAATTCCAAACAAGTTATCCATATCGCAGCCCCAACCTCTCCTCAGAGGCATTTTCTTTGTCCTATCCACTCCTTGTCCACCCACTCTCTCTGCAGCTTGAAGCTAACCTACCTTCAGTTTTCTGCAGATCTGATGAAGGTACTTGAATCATAACATTAACTTATTTCCTGTAATGAACCTTCAGCATCTTTGAGCTGGTTTAGAATTCCAGCATCTCTTGTGAACTCATTTTCTCTTTCTAAGGATGCTGCCTGATCTGCCGTATCCTTCCAGATTTTTTCCATTTTTATTTAAGCACTTTATAGGGCACCAGAAAGTTTTAACTGGATTTGTTTTTCAATGTGGGATACATTGAACAAAATCAGATTGGGAAAAGAATATTCACGCAGGATCTGGCCCCCAGTGCTTAAAGAAACCACTATCAAAATGTCATTCCTAAAAAACCACTTCACAAAGCATAGTTTCAAGGATAAGTCATGGGTAAAACGCTCCAGGAGATCCTTTGGGACACTTCTGATCTCCACTGAATGCCCTCCTGGCCTTCTCCCACTGCATGCTCCACACAGTTCCCAATTTCCTCTCTCCCTCCATGCTCACAGGAGATGTCTGTAGCAATGAAAATGGGCCGAAATGTAAGTCCATCTCTTCAATTAAGTACCTGCAATACAGGGTGTTTGCAGCACACTGACTTTACTAAGGCCTGGTGTCCAATATCCAAAGGACAAGGCAGAGAACAACAGGCCAGTCAGTCTGACATCACTGGTGGGGATGTTACTGGAGGGTATTCTGAGTGATAGGATCTACATGTATTTAGATAGATAGAGGAGCCAGCATGGCTTTGGACATGGGAAGTCATGGTTGAAGAACCATTTATAGTTTTTTGAAGAGGTAGGGCAGTGTTTATTGTCTATTTGCTCTTTGACAAGGCCTTCAACAAGGTCCCATCAGGTAGGCTGTTATGGAAAGCGAGGTCTCATGGTATCCAGAGAGAACTAGTCGGGTGGATTCTATACTGGCTTAGAGGCAGGAAGCAGTGGCTGGTGATTGAAGATTGTTTCTCAGAATGGAGGCCCGTGACTAGTGGTGTGGGATAGGTGTCAGTGTTGGGACTATTGTAATTTATTATTTGTGTAAATGCTTTAGATGCAAATGCACAAGGCTTGATCAGTAAGTTTGCAGGTAACACAAAATTATGATGCACTGTTGAAGAGAAGAAGGCTATTATAGCTTTCACAGAGATTTTGATCAGTTAGGGAAGTGGACAAACCCATGGCAAATGGTTTGCAACACAGATGTGTGAGGTGATGTATTCTGTAAAGTCAAACTAGTGTAGGACTTACACTATGAATAGTAGGAGTGTAATGGAACAGAGAGACCTGGGAGTACAGTAGCATCATTTGTTGAAAGTGCCATCACAGATTGCCACTTTACAGTTGATAAAGTCAAAGGAACTGTTTGGCAGTTGTGCTTTCTCTCAAAAATATTTACTCTTGTCTCCCTTTTACAAAGCTCAATTGAGTTCAAATGGAATTTGCATGACATAAACAGATTCATATCCAAAGAAGTTGCTATACTAATTCACATCTGAGACATTATGCAATTATGTTTTCCTCTCTAACTTGGAAGTTTAGGTTTAATACCATTAAGTTCAAGCTGTTAAATTTATGTAGAGCAGAAGTACATAAACAGAAAAAATAGACTTTAGCAAGAAATAAAGTTTTTTTATTTACATTTTATATAAATCGTTAAAAATAATGCAAGTTTCAGCAACTCACTCCAGACTTAAATCATTCATTCTAAGTTGAATGCTCCGTTGAAAATTTTTCATCAGGGCCTCTTCCTGAAACATTGCACGTGGAAACAAGTGATTAACCAAGACCCCAAAAATCTCATTAACTGTTGTACAGTCTGAACCTCAGAGTTAGTCAAGAAGTTATTTATAAATAGTCAGAAGGTCATGATATTAAGTGATGTACAGTCAGAGTGCTAACAATAAATTCTTGTTTCAACCTCAGGCTGAACTCTTAGAATACATGGAAGTCTGCTAAATTACTGTGGAATGTCAATATTACATTTTCACTAGTGTAATTTTGATTCCATTGAATCTATTTTGCATGTTTACTACAGTGGTTGGCACGTTATTGTTCATTAAGCTGTTTATAGACCTCTATGCAAAGTCAAAGTACCAAGTGGTGGGGTGGAGACACATCTCTATCAGAGGAGGTGTAAAACAATCTTTCTCTTCACTAGCCTGCAGGTCACCCTTGGGCAAGATGTAGCACCTGCTTAGCCCCTGATCAAGGTCACGTGAAGCCATCGAAGCAGGTGGTGGATGGTCGTATGAGCAGCTGGTGCAGATCATAAGTCCTGGTTATGTGACCACTGATGCTAGGGAGACAATGTCTGAAGAGTATTGGTAATGGCTGGGGTTACTCATCTTGTAAAGTCACCGCCCAGAAGAAAACAAAGGCAAATGACTCCTGCAGAAAAATTTGCCAAGAACACTCATGGAACAATCAACCATGATCGCCCAAGTCTTAAAATAAGGATGAATCACTACATAAACATAGTTTTCAGAAATGTTGTTATTTTCACCTTAATCTACAAACTTCCACTAATGCTTCAAGAATCTATCTCAATGTACACAAAATATAATTTTAATATTTGTCTGATTAGAGACAAACAGTACAATGGACCTATCTTCTCCCATTAACACAGGGTTTTTAGAATGAAATAGAGTTATAGTCTATTTTGCCTCATCTATGAATCAACAATATCCTCAGACTGCTGAGTGTTTTGTTTCCCAGACAGCAGAAAAAGGGGTGACTTTTAAAATCTTCTGCTTTATGAAGCCAATATTGATTCATCTATCAACATTGCATTAATAATGAAAATGGCAAGAGAGAGATATTGCTTTTTCTTAAAGCATTTCCAATCCAAGACATTCTGCAAGGTTTGAAAGCTTTTATCTTTGTGACCGACTGTTTCAAGATTTACAGTGAATAGATAACACACATGTATTATTTGACCAGTTGATGAATGATTGCTCAAATTTACTTTGTACTCGTAATTCACACTACATCATTATTCTGCTTAATCTGGAGTTCTCTTTCAAGAAAAATTATGAGTTTGAATATATGCCAGCTAACTGATGGACTTCCTGCCCAAAGAATCTTCCTTTTTATCCCAATTTTACACTAGTTTTATGAAAATGTGTGCAATATTCCACTTCTGGTATCCTTTATACAGTAAGCTACAGATCTCAGAGCAGACCAGACAGATGAAAACAGAAGCAAAGTTGTCTCAAAATTGAACTAATGAACATAAAATGATGAGAAGCAGACCAGGTATCAGCTGTGAAGAGAGAAATGAACCGTGGCCTTTCAGTAGAATTAGGCCAATGCACTAAGGGTAAGAATTTGCATCCAGGCTTGTCAACCTGTATAATACCTTCTGCAGAGATGCTAATGGAGATGGTTTTCATTTCCACAGGAAAGTTGCAATTGTTGGGGGCAAATGTAGTAGTGTATGTAGCTAGTTGGGCCACAGTCTTGCTGTGATAGTGATCCAGGTTCAACTCTGGTTTTGCTGCTTTCTGCATATTCTCCTGCATTGATTTCCTGAAAGTGCTCCAGTTTCCTCCTACATCACAAAGACATGAAAATTGGCCCAGTGAATGGATGAATGGTGAAATCTGGGATAGTTGACAGGTTGTGGGGGAGAAAGAGATAGGATTAGTGTAGGGCAAGCCTACGTGGATAGTTTCCTGAAGAATCTGTTTCCATAGTGCATGACTTTGAGCTTGTTTCAGTATAAGGATAAGGACTTGGCCTTGTGTCAACAGGAGAAGATGGATTTAGGCCTTTGAGAGAATAGAAGCCTGTGTATACTGATCTGTTTAACACAAATTACACTAGTAAGGCAAGGTAAAAAATATGGTGTGGTGATCCAGAGGGCTCATTTGTGTCCCCATTGGGAAATATAGATAATTGTTTAGAAATGAAGCAGTTTCAACAAAGTGATTTGGGAGTTGTAACACATCCATTGGCAGAGCCTTCAAGGACATTGAGAATTCACAGAATTTGCTCATGGTTTGATTTCAGTAAAAGTGGTCCCTTTTATTTGTTGTGGCAGTTTGGTTTATCCTTTTCTAACCTCCCCTTTAATTTTGTTTCTGGTGATTATCTTAAATACTTCTTCTTGCGTTTCTCTCATGTTGTCAACCAGTAAAAACAATCCATCATCATGATCATAACATTTCAAAATGCGGAAGGAATGAAAAGAATTTACAATGCTTAGTTGAATAAACATGTTGTGACTTCTGTTTGATTGCACTGAAAATTAATCTACTGTTAACTGCAATGAAATTATATCATTTACATATAAATTATTGCAGCAAAAAGAGACGTGATAATTTCTATTTAGGCCAGGTACAATGCACAGTCTAAGTACGGAGGCAGCCAGGTAATTGGGATGACGAAAAGTTTATTACACATATTATCTTAATATAAGAATCTCATATATTAGAATACTTTATCACTTGTCTCATGTTTCTTAATAAACATGCAAATTGTAGAGCACCAAGGCAGCATAGCAGATAGCGCAGATGTTCCCAGTGGGGTGGTTATGTGTCCTAAGGGAGTGTGTGTAGAAATGGAAGTCATGGGTGGGGGATGGAGTTTGTTTAAGGTATTTGGGAGGGGGTTTGGTAAGCAGCACCCTAACTTGAGGCATGAGATCCAACTGACCATGTCAACTCGTTGCCATCATCAACGTCCCATAGGCATTCCCAGTTTGTGTTAATTTTTTATTGTAATTTAGCCCCGTAAATGATGGATAAATACATACAATGAAATCTCTACAAGTCTGAAAGTGCTGAAGCCTTGAATTCTAATCCTGCAAAGAAACAGAAACAATAGACAGTGCATTAATGCAATGTTACATACCTGGAGTATGGCTTTATTCCATTCCCTTCAGATCAGTGATGCCCCATGTGTCTTATTTGTAATACTCTACTGTCTGATGAAGCCACAAAACCATCAAGATTGCAGGAACACTTTCATAAAAGACATCCTGAAAAAGCTGCTTATGGTATTACTCATTTCCAGAAGATTAAACAAGCATTTGAAAGACATTGCACACTCGAGTCATTTGCCAAGAATGCAAAGGATGACCTTGAGAGTGGTCTTATTGCTTCTCATAACATTTCCAAAATGATAGCAAAGTCTGGAAAATCTCATACAAATGGTGAAAGATTAATATTGCCTGCTGTATCAGAAGTGCTCATCTCTGTTCTCAAAATGGATGCCAGTATTTAAAAAACAATTTCTCTGACTAATAACTCTCACTGCTATTTATAATAAGTTCTCAGTGCTCACTAAATACCATCTATAAATTTGCTGATGATACAACTATTGTCGGTAGAATCTCAGGTGGTGACAAGAGGGCGTACAGGAGTGAAATATGCCAACTAGTGGAGTGGTGCCACAGCAACAACCTGGCACTCAACATCAGTAAGACAAAAGAGCTGATTGTGGACTTCAGGAAGGGTAAAACAAAGGAACACATACCAATGCTCATAGAGGGATCAGAAGTGGAGAGAGTGAATAGTTTCAAGTTCGTGGGTGTCAATATCTCTGAGGATCTAACCTGATCCCAACATATCGATGTAGTTATAAAGAAGGCAAGACAGCGTCTATACTTCATTAGGAGTTTGAAGAGATTTGGTATGTCAACAAATATACTCAAAAACTTCTATAGATGTACAATGGAGAGCATTCTGACAGGTTGCATTACTGTCTAGTAATGAGGGCAGGACTGAAAGAAGCTGCAGAGGGTTGAAAATTTAGTCGGTTCCATCTTGGGTACTAGCCGACAAATACCTAGGACATCTTTAGGAACCGGTGTCTCAGAGAGGAAGCTTCCATTATTAAGGACCTCCAGCACCCTGGGCATGCCCTTTTCTCACTGTTACCATCAGGTAGAAGGTACAGAAGCCTGAAGGCACACACTCAGAGATTCAGGGACAGCTTCTTCCCCTCTGCCATCTGATTCCTAAATGGACATTGAACTCTTGGACACTGCCTCACATTCAATATATGTATACTGTAATCGATTTACTCATTTATTTATTATTATTATTTTTTCTTTTTCTTCTATGTTATGTATTGCATTGAACTGCTGCTGCTAAGTTAACAAATTTCACGACACATGCTGGTGATAATAAACCTGATTCTGATTCTATAGCTCATCAAATTGACGAAATGAGTGAAGTCAACTCATAGTTGAGAGTATCAACTATGCACAGAGCTACAAATACAGAATTTGGGATACAACTGGATGAGTCAACTGTGCGAGAAAATGGGCCATTGTTAATGGCGTATGTACGGTTTTTCAAAAATGGAAAAGTTCATGAACTTTGTAAAAAGTTAAAAACAAATATCAATGGAGAATCAATCTATGATGAGCTCAAAATGCATATTGAGGTTAAAAGTATTTGGATTAGGAACATGATTTCTTGTGCCACAGATGGAGCACCACATATGACAGGTCTGTTTGCAATCCATTATGTAATTTATCGTCAATATCTCGCAGCCAAACACCTCAGCCAATGACTTTTTACCAGCATGACTCTTGTAATATCTGCTATCAATGAAATTTAAGCTCATCCATTAAACAGCAGAAGATTTCGTCAGTAATACCAAGATAATGATGAAGAGATTGAATGGGCTTCTTCATGCTGAAGTGCATTGGCTGCTGCTTAAGATGTTTCTTTGAGCTTTTTGACACTGTGGTTGAATTTTTGCTCAAAGTCAACATTTTGGGTAAAAAGATTGAACTTTTATGTGAGATGTGGCATACCTAGCCAATCTGTATGTCGAAATGAACATTCTAAATATGAAACTGCAGGGTGAGAATTTCAATTGAATCCAGGCAAAAAGTTCAGTGTACACTTTTATTGGAAAATTATAAATATATAAGCAAAAGATCGAGAGAATAATGTTTTCACAGTTTCCCTGCATGGAAAGTATGGCATCTCTTTCACAGACGGTGATTTGCAAGAGTACTGCTTACACCTGCAATCACGGAAGGAGGATTTTCTGAATCGATTCAAGGATATAAACAATCTGAAAATTCTGGACTGTGTAATTAACCCATTCCTTTACAAGCTGGATGAACAGGAAGAGAGCTTGCAAGAAGTAATGATCAAAATTCAGAATGATCAAGAACCAAAAATGCTTTTCAAAAATGTCAGCTTTTGCAGCATGTGCGAAGTTTCCTGGTTTTAGAGAATTACCAAATTGCTCTTCATTGCATTTCCATCCTCCTACCTCATTTGAAGAGGTTTCAGTGCAGTGAATCGTATACTCACAAAGAAACAGAATCTGCTTTGGACATTGTTACACCTGGGGATTTAAGTCTTTTGCTATCACAACTTGAACCAGATATTTCAACTCTTGTTAAAAACCATCAAGCTCAAGGATTGCATTGGTAATGAAGCTGCCGTACAGTGCACAGGTACTGTGTAAGCTAGGCTTAACAACAAATTAAAGTGGAATCTTTTTTCTCATGTTAGCATATGGTAAGCATGTTTTCATACTATGGGAGCACTGGGAAGGATATTGTGCCTAAGAGGGGCGTTGGCACATATGAAAGTGCTTTTGGGGGGGTATGTTGGGTCAAAAAACATTGGGAAGCAGTAGGTTAGCACAATACTATTACAGCTCAGGGTGTTTGGAGTTCAATTCTGATGTCCTCTGCAAGAAGTCTCTGTACCTCCTCCCCATGGAGTGCATGGGTTTTCTCCATGTGCTTCAGTTTCCTCCCAGAATCCAAAGACGTACCAGTTGTAGGATAAGTGGTCAACTTAAGTTGTCCCATGATTAGGCTAGGGTTAACTTCAGGTTGCTGAGTGGCGAGGCTCGAGGGGCTGGAAAAACTTAATTTCACGCTACATCTCTAGGTAAATGAAATTAATTAATAACCTAAAATTGGGCTCAACAAATTAAAGGGCAGGAATTTTATACTTTATACCATACACTTTGCTGTGGACAATAGCTGTGGACTTCTCTTTAAAGTTTGTTTGTTTTGCTTTCCACAAATTATTGCCACAGCAGAAACTGTTGCTCAGCAGAATTCATGTATTTCATGTTTTGTATCCAAATGAACGGAATACCCAACACTTGTATTAGCCTCATTTATGCTCATCTAAGGTCTGGTGAGGGCTTTGGCCTTCACATTTTCAGGCAAAATTCCAGACCCCACTCCACATTAAATGAAATAATTTCTTTTTCTGCTTGCATCGAATAGTTTTCCTGGCTACTTTAAAGCTATGACCTTTAATTACTAACTTCTCTGCTAATAGAAACAATACACAGGGATCCTTGGGGATATTGGAAAGGTAATTATATCAGTGACCAAAACCTAAGGATAGTGGTTGACAGGAATTTTAATGACTGGGAGACTTTATACTGTAGGGTTCCACAGGACTCATTTCAAACCCCCTTTGCTTTTAGTGACAAATGTAGAAGAGGGACCACAATTAAGAAGTTGTATAGCTAACAATCATACAAAAGTTGGTATGTGATTGATTGTGAGGAAGATTTTAGGTGGTGGGAAGTCTGTTGCAGTGTGCACATATACAAAGCTAAGCAGTGAGTGAAATATAATCTGAAAAATCACCCAAGATGCAAGCTTCCTTTGGGGATTTTTAATGAGATGTTACTTGCAAAACTACAGAAACTAAATTAAGTATTAAATTCAATACAGAATCATCACATGCTTGAAAACACTGATACCATCAGTTATTCTCACAATTGGTGTTAACCAAGGTAAAGTACACATGCAACATTCCATAACTATGCCATGTAAACAAGAGTAAACTCATGGCTCAACAATGTGTAATACCCAGAAACATCCTATTTCCTTTCAGATACATCTATTAAATGTTCACCAGTATTAACAAAAGACTCACAGATGTTGCTGTTTGGCCAGATCTTCAGATGGAAAATGTTGCATGGCTTCAGCACTATTGGATGAGATTAGACTGTGCCAACGTGTCTTGCAGTGCTTTCAGCACACTGACTACTTCTTCTGCACTAGGAAATGATTTAAGCATCAACATAGAAATGCTTCTCTATGCACTGAGAAAGCTTGACTTCCAGGACAGGTAACTGGCAGACTGGTTGTCAAACACTTATAGTCCTGCTGTGACTAGGTCTCGATAAGTCAGATACCAAGCCAAATCTCATGCAATCTCAAGGCTCTTGAATGAGGGCTTTGTGGAGATTGGTTTGCCAAATGTGTGTCCTAGGGCTGATGGAAGTTCAGACTGTCCATGTCTGCGCAGATGGAATTGGTATCAATAGCAACTGTTGACTGAAGTCTCTGATGTGATGAAACTGCAGAAGATCTTGACTATCAATAGATCTTGACAACCAATACCTAGACCATGTGAAAGGCATATTGGCTGCGTGGTGTAGACAGGTTCTTCTTGTAGAGCTGGAGCACTGTCTTTTTTACAGCCAAAATGATGCTGGACCTATTTTTTAGTAAGCTGCATTGGCTGTTGCAATGCCAAAGCATGACTGATTTTGGTTGTAGGCTCACTACTAACTCAGCTGTTCCTTTATGCATCTTTGCCTCAGTTTCATGCTCTTCCTTGAGCACATTTTGCATAGCCCCTACACACACTCCCTCCATGTCTCTATTTGAATCTCATCTTTGTGTTTAGCATAAGCTACTTCGGCTCTGATGTGGGCTTGTGCTGCAGTTATGCTAATCATGGATTTGTTGGAGCATGGCAAAGATCTGATTGATGCACCACATTTCATGTCTTGGTGATTGACATCGTTTGGGTCGAAAGCTGGCATTGTTCTGCACAGCATTCGGATGCTTATTCAAGATTCGAGCCCACGTGTGATGCCTTTGAATACGAGTTATCTTTTCGCTCTACTGCTCTTGCAGTGTGTACATACAAAGCTATCCAGTGAGTTCAATGTTTCAAGTTTTCAATGCTTCCATTTAATATCAGATTGAGCTTTATAAATCTTAATCTGACTATAAGGTTAGTAAAGAAAATAAAAAGAAAAAGGGTCCATTTTAATGGAACAGTCTAATGTGCATGTTGGAGCTCACGGTTCCCCATCAACCTCCTCTGAGCATCGCTGACCCTTGGACCCTCATTCCAAGTCCATCCTCTCCAGTGGTCTACCAACTCTCTCTACTCATGCCTTCTCTCTTCATCTCTCATCAACAAAAGACCACAAAATCCCTTCTCCCACACCCACAAGAAAGAAACAACACGCCTCTCATTGGATGGCGCACATTTCAAAGCCCCCGTTATCTCTAGTCGTAACCCAAACATTGCTGCTACAGAGAAACCATTACCTCAGCAGTGAAAGATTGCAGAGAGGCCATTACATTAGCAGTGAAACCTTACAGCACGCTACACAGTTTAAGTACAGGAGGTGATGTTCATACAAAGCAGCCTGTCCCTAGAGAGGCCAGAACAGCAGGGTCTAATGGTCTGGTTAGACCATGGTAAATAACGCACAATCAAGAGAAATGTGTGCTAATGAATTTGAAGAGGAAATATGGGACAAGGAAATGCAAAACAAATGGTCAGATGTTATGAAGTGAAATAAGGCAGAAGGCTTGTGAGCTGAATGCCCAGAAACCCCAAAAATTATCAGGATATGTAGACAATGTTGTTAAGAAGCTATATGGCTTTTGTTAGCCAAGACACAGGATACAAGATCAGGGAGATTATGCAATAACTGTCCAGACCATCCATCAGATCAAATGTTTACAATTCTCGTACCACATTATAATCTGGAGTGGATTTAGACTGAGATTTTAGAGGCATAAATCTAGGGTTTAACCACAGCGAAGCATGGTGTGCCATATTGTACTGAAACAGCAGACAGTAGTCATACATACACAATTACAGTCATAGGTTCATTAAAAAGTGAATTCTGTGAACTCAAGTGCAAAATATTTGTTTACAATTCCAAATTTGAATTAGACCAGTTATCCCTTCTGTACCAAATGAGAAGTACTTGGGAACTGTCAGATTAGAATTGTATCTCCTAGCACAGAAGTTCACAACCTTTTTTATGCCCTGGACCCCTACCATCAACTAACAAGTCCATCAACACTAGGTTAGGAGCCCCTGTCCTAGTGAGTGTTTCTCTCACTTGGCTTACTTATTTATTTAAATCTTACATCCATCCCACAACATGAGGGAGTAAAAATCTTTGGGTTATGCAATGTACAAACATGTGAAGTTATAAGCCTAATGGCTTGTAGAAAGAAGCTGTCCTGTAGTCTGTTGGTCCTGGCTTTAAAACTGCGGTACCGTTTGCCAGAGGAGGCAGCTGAAACAGTTTACGGTTGGGGTGACTGGTGTCCCCGATGATCTTCCAGCCATTCGTTCTATACCTGCTGCTGTAAAAGTCCTCAATGAAGGGAGTTCACATCCACAGATGTGCTAGCCTGCCTGTACCACTCTCTGCAGTGCCCAGAGATCAAGGTTGCTGCAGTTCCCATAACAGGCAGTGATACAGCCAGTCAAGATGCTCTCAATGGCTGTCTCATTACCACTAGAAATAAGGCCAATCAAAGTCGTGTCATCTGTGAATTTGATTAGCAGTGTGTGGCAGCACAGTCATGGGTGTACGGGAAGTAGAGGAGGGGACTCAGGACTCATAGAAACATAGAAACAAAGAAAACATACAGCACAATACAGACCCTTCGGTCCACAAAGCTGTGCCAAACATGTCCCTACCTTAGAACTACCTAGACTTTACCCATAGCCCTCTATTTTTCTAAGCTTCATGTAGTCATCCAGGAGTCTTTTAAAAGACTCTATCATTTCCGCCTCCATCACAGCCACTGGCAGCCCATTCCACGCACTCACCACTCTCTGCATAACAAACTTACTCCTGACATCTCCTCTGTACCTACTTCCAAGCACCTTAAAACTATGCCATCTCGTGCTAGCCATTTCAGCCCTGGGAAGAAGCCTCTGACTATCCACATAATCAATGCCTCTCATTATCTTGTACACCGCTGTCAGGTCACCTCTCATCCTCCGTCGCTCCAAGGAGAAAAGTCAGAGTTCACTCAACCTATTCTCATAAGGCATGATCCCCAATCCAGGCAACATCCTTGTATATCTCCCCTGCATCCTCTGTATGGTTTCCACGTCCTTCCTGTAGTGAGGCGACCAGAACTGAGCACAGTACTCCAAGTGGGGTCTGACCAGGGTCCTAAATAGCTGCAACATTACCTCTCGGCTCTTAAACTCAATCCCACAGTTGCCGAAGGCCAATGCCTTCTTAACCACAGAGTCAACCTGCGTAGCAGCTTTGAGTGTCCTATGAGTGTCCGACTCATAGTCACTTGGTCAAGTTTGAAGAAGAAAGCCAATTCATATCAGAGTGCCCTTTATTTCACTGACTGTGTGAGGTGGAGAAGGAAGAAAGTTAGCACACTCAGAGATTTTACTTAAAATTTTCAGTGATACTCTCGCACTTCTTCATTATGCACACTCTGCCTATTAGCGGAATTAGGATATAAGATTCCTTTGATATATTTAAGCACCATAAAAAGATATAAAAGAAAAGCCTGGAATTGGTGAAAAATGACTGTGCACAAGAACATTTATGAATGGGCAACACTTCAATCCTTGAAGTAGCAAAAGTCACAAACACACAATCAGTTGTCAATTTGTAAGGCACAGGAGGTACCTAATAAAGTGGCCATTGGGTATATGTGTAAATGTTATTTGTTTTTATGATGGCAGTACAATGCAAGGCATAAAAAGGTTACGATAGTTACAATATAACATAAAATGAACATAAAGAGAAAAATGGGAGGAGGAGTGGAGGAGGAGGGAGGAGGAGTAGCGGAGAAGGTGAGTAGGAAGAAGTTTTTGGCCAGCTTCAGATTTTATCAGAACTCCCAGTCAACTGATCTAAACAACAGTTTGGCCCAAAAGCCAAACAGATGAAAGAATGACAATTTAATTCAATCTTTTATGAAGGTAGATAACAGGTCAGAACTCTGCATCAGCGCAACATGCTAGATTGTTGTAATTTTAGGAATATTTGAATGCAACCAGACCAATCAAGAATGATTTGTCTCTGGGAGAGAAATGCCACCTGCCTAATAAATTGTGATAGCTTGAGACCTTTTGTGCTGCAGTGTCTAAGCCATGTTTAATGAATGTCCTATTCCAACAGCAAAATATGATTGGTACCAAAGTCAAAGCTCCCCGCTGGCAAATATTCAGCTGATAAAAGCCATGGATAATTCTAGTTGCAAAGTTTGCTCTAACATAAATATTTTGGGAGTTGTGTAGTAGCAGAGACTGTACCTACATAAGTGGACATAGCACAAGAGAAAATTAAAACTGTACATTAGATTTTCACATAATAATGACAATTAAAGAATACATCACAATTCCCAGATTAATTGGTTTTATCTGTCCTACAGCATGTTTGTCATAGAAGCATAGAAACATAGAAAACCTACAACACAATACAGGACCTTCGGCCCACAAAACTGTGCCAAACATAACCTTACCTTAGAATTACCTAGGCTTACTCATAGCTCTATTTTTCTAAGCTCCATGTACCTATCCAGGAGTCTCTTAATTGACCCTATCGTTTCCGCCTCCACCATCGCCACTGGCAGCCCATTCCACGCACTCACCACCCTCTGCATAAAAAACTTACACCTGACATCTCCTCGGACCTGCTTCCAAGCACCTTAGAACTATGTCCTCTTGTGCTAACCACTTCAGCCCTGGGAAAAAGTCTCTGACTATCTACACGATCAATGCCTCTCATTATCTTGAACACCTCTATCAGGTCACCTCTCATCCTCCGTCGCTCCAAGGAGAAAAGGCCAAGTTCACTCAACCTATTCTCATAAGGCATACTCCCCAATCTAGGCAACATCCTTGTAAATTTCTTCTGCACCCTCTATGGTTTCCATGTCCTTCCTGTAGTGAGGCAACCAGAATTGAGCACAGTACTCTAAGTGGGGTCTCACCAGGGTCCCATATAGCTGCAACATTACCTCTCGGCTCTTAAACTCAATCCCATGGTTGATGAAGGCCAATGCACTGTATGCCTTCTTAACCACAGAGTCAACCTGCCTAGTAGTTTTGAGTGTCCTATGGACTCACACCCCAAGATCCCTGTGACCCTCCACACTGCCAAGAGCCTTACTATTAATACTATATTCTGCCATCATATTTGATCTACCAAAATGAACAACCTCACACTTATCTGGGTTGAACTCTATCTGCCACTTCTCAGCCCAGTTTTGCATTCTATCAATGTCCTGCTGTAACCTCTGACAGCCCTCCACACTATCCACAACACCCCCAACCTTTGTGTCATCAGCAAATTTACTAACCTATCCCTCCACTTCCTCATCCAGGTCATTTATAAAAAATCACAAAGAGTAAGGGTCCCAGAACAGATCCCTGAGGCACTCCACTGGTGACCAACCTCCATGCAGAATATGACCTGTCTACAACTACCTTTTGCCTTCTGTGAGCAAGCCAATTCTGGATCCACAAAGCAATGTCCCCTCGGATCCCATGCCTCCTTACTTTCTCTATAAGCCTTGCATGGGGTACCTTATCAAATGCCTTGCTGAAATCCATCTGCACTACATTTACAGCTTTACCTTTATCAATGTGTTTAGTCACATCCTCAGAAAATTCAATCAGGCTCATAGGGCACGACCCGCCTTTAACAAAGCCATGTTGACTATTCCTAAGCATATTATGCCTCTCCAAATGTTCATAAATCCTGCCTTTCAGGTGCTTCTCCATCAACTTAGAATGTATCCATGATGGCTTTCTTGAGCAGCATGTTAGTGAACTTACAAGGGAAAAGTTGCATGCCATCTTGGACAATGTCTCCCATCCACTCCATAATGTATTGGTTAGGCACAGGAGTACATTCAGTTAGAGACTCATTCCACCGAGATGCAATGCTGAGTGTCATAGGAAATCAATTCAGACCATTCCTGTCTGTGGCCATCAAACTTTACAACTCCTCCCTCGGAGTGTCAGACACCCTGAGCCAATAGGCTGGTCCTGGACTAATTTCCACTTGACATAATTTACTTATTATTATTTAATTATTTACAGTTTTTATATTGGTATATTTCTACACTATTCTTGGTTGGTGCGACTGTAACAAAACCCAATTTCCCTCGGGATCAATAAAGTATGTCTGTCTGTCTGTCTGTCAAAAAGCTATCTTAGATCTAGTCCTATGCAATGAGACTGGTAACATTAACGATCTTTAGTCAGGGATCCTCTTGGAAAGAATGATCATAGGATGATTGTATTTTGCATACAGCTGGAGGATGAAATAGTTAGATCTAAAACTAGTGTATTATGCTTGAACAAGGGAGACTTCAACGGGATGAGGGAGGAGTTGGCTAATGTGGACTGAGAGCACAGGCTATTTGGTAGGACAGTTGAGGAACAGTGGAATACTTTCAAAGAGATTTTTCTCAGTGCTCAACAAAAGTATATTCCAGTCAAAAGTAAGGACAGTAAGTGTGGGGAGAGCCAGCCTTGGATAACTAAGGAAATAAAAGATAGTATCAAATTAAAAGCTCATGTGTACAAAGTCACAAGGAGTGAAGACTGGAGGATTGGAAAAACTTTAAAAAGCAACAAAGAAAAACAAAACAAGAAATAAGGAAATGGAAGATAGAGTATGAAAGTAAATTAGCACAAAATATAAGAGCAAATAGCAAAAGTTTTTATACATATATAAAGCGGAAGAGGATGGCTAAAGTCAACATAGGTCCCTTGGAAGAAGAGAAGGGGAAATTGATATTGGGTGATAGGGAAATGGCTGAGGCATTGAACGACTATTTTGTGTTGGTCTTCATGGCGGAGAACACGTCTAACATGCCAAAGAATGATGTTATGGACAAAATGAGAGGTGAGGACCTAGATAAAATCACTCTCACTAAATAGATAGTGATGAGCAAACTAGAGGGCCTGAAGGTAGACAAGTCTCCTGGTCCTGATGGGATGCATCCCAGGGTGCTGAGGGAATTGGCGGAGGTTATAGTAGACGCATTGGTAATCATTTACCAAAACTCTCTAGACTCTGAGCAGGTCCTGGCAAATTGGAAATCAGCAAATGTCACTCCACTTTTTCTAAAAGGATGTAGACAAAAGACGGGCAACTTTTTATCCAATTAGCTTAACATCTATAGTTGGAAAAATGCTTGAAACTGTCATTAAGGAAGAAATAGCAAAACATTTAGAAAGGATGGGCTCCATTAGACAGATGCAGCATGGATTCAGAAAGGGCAGGCCTGTTTTTGACAAACTTACTGGAGTTATTTGAGGACATAATGAGTGCAGTGGATAGAAGGGAACAGGTGGATGTCATATATTTGGATTTCCAGAAGGCGTTCGATAAAGTACTGCACAAGAGACTTATAAATGAGATACAGATGCATGGAGTTGGAGGAAGTGTATTGGCATGGATAGTGGATTGGTTAACCAATAGAAGGCAGAGAGTTGGCATAAATGGGTGTTGCTCCGGTTGGCAGTCAATGTTGAGTGGGGTTGGTGCTGAGCCCGCAGTTGTTTGCCATTTACAATGATGATTTGGAAGAGGGCACTGAGTGTAGTGTAGCAAAATTTGCTGATGACACTAAATTGAGTGGAAAAGCAAATTGTAGAGAGGATGTGGAGAGTCTGCAGAGGGATATAGATAGGTTAAGTGAGTGGGCCAAGGTCTGGCAGATGGAATGATGGAATACAATGTTGGTAAATGTGAGATCATCCACTCTGGAAGGAATAATGGAAGAGTATTTAAATGGTGAAAGATTGCAGCATGCTGTTGTGCAGAGGGACTTGTGAGTGTTCGATCATGAATCGCAAAAAGTTGGCTAGCAGGTTATAAAGAAGGCAAACGGAATATTAGCCTTCATTGCTAGAGGGATGGAACTCAAGAGCAGGGAGGTCATGCTGCAACTATACAGGGTACTGGTGAGGCCACACCTGGAGTACTGTGTGCAGTTCTGGTCTCCATACTAGGAGAATGATATACTGGGTTTGGAGGCAGTGCAGAGGAGGTTCATCAGGTTGATCCCAGAGATGAAGGGGTTAACCTATGAGGAGAGATTGAGTCACCTGGGACTATACTCTCTGGAATTCAGAAGAATGAGAGGAGATCTTATAGAAACATACAAAATTTTGAAAGGGATAGATAAGATCAAAGTAGAACAATTGTTTCCATTGGTAGGTGAGATTAGAAGTAGGGGAAATCACCACGAGATTTAGGGGAGAAGATTTAGGATGGAGATCAGGAGAAGCTGTTTTTCCCAGGGAGTTGTGAATCTGTGGAATTCTCTGCCCAGGGAAGCTGTTGAGGCTTCTTCACTAAATACTGTACATTTAAGATACAGTGTAATTTTTACATAGTAGGGGAAAAAAGGGTTATGGGGAAAAAGGCAGGTGGATAGAGCTGAGTTTATGGACAGATCAGCCATGATCTTATTGAATGGTGGAGCAGGCTCAATGGGCCGGATGGCCTACTCCTGCTCCTATTTCTTATGTTCTTATGTTAACTTACCAACCACTGAAGTAAAACTCACTGGTCTATAATTTCCTGAGCTATCTCTACTCCCTTTCTTGAATAAGGGAACAACATCCGCAACCCTCCAATCCACCAGAACCCCTCCCATCCTCATTGATGATGCAAAGATCATGGTCAGAGGCTCAGCAGTCTCCCCACTAGCTTCCCACAGTAGCCTGGGATACATCCCATCCGGTCCCGGTGACTTATCCAACTTGACGCTTTCCAAAAGCACCAACGATCCTCTTCCTTAATGTCTACATGTTCAAGCTTTTCAGTCCGCTGCAAGTCATCCCTACAATCGACAAGATCCTTTTCCGTAGTGAATACTGAAACAAAGTATTCATTAAGTACCTCTGTTTTCTCCTCTGGTTCCATACACCCTTTTCCACTGTCACACTTGATTGGTCCTATTCTATCACGCCTTATCCTCTTGGTCTTCAAATACTTGTAGAATGCCTTGGTGTTTTCCTTAATCCTGTCCGCCATGGCCTTCTCATGGCCCCTTCTGGCCCTCCTAATTTCAGTTTTAAGCTCCTTCCTGCTAGACTTATAATCTTCTAGACCTCTATCATTACGTAGTACAGGTAGTCCCCGAGTTATGAACGTCTGACTTACGGACAACTCGTACTTACGAACCAAGGAAGGAGAACGCCGTCCACCATTTTAAGTTGGATCGCGACGCCGTCCGCCATTTTAAGTCAGATTGCGACACCGTCCCACCATTTTAAGTCGTTGCCATTGATGCTGTGTTGAGTGTTTAACTTTGTATTTGGCTTAAATTTTTCTTAGTAAGATTCACCCAGACCCTGCCCGCACCCCCACTTCAAGTCGGCTGGTGGCACAGTGAGATCAGCCCTGGGCTGGAGAACGGACTTCCCCAAGTTCGATCCAGTAACAGACTGCTCCCGTGCCGGGTTGATGGCAATCCAGTGACTCCCGTACCATCCGTGCTGGGTTGATGTCGAGCTCGCAACTCGATCTCGTTAAAAAAAACACTGCCACCGGAATATTGTGGAGGATCAAATACCCAAACCCAACATATGCCCAACTTGTCCCATTCAGCCTGTCTCAGTGCAGTGGTCCTTAGGACCCAGCAGACCTCGGGAGCCAGCGCAGCTCGGGAGCCACTGCCCGCAGTGTTTCTATTCCATTGATGGGAAGCAATCACGATTGAAAATAAAGTGGAAATAATAAAGTGTTTGGAAAGAGGTGAAACGCCATCGGTCATTGGAAAAGCGTTAGGCTACAGTCAGTCAACGATTGGAACAATTTTAAAAGATAACGGATAAAGTGAGAATAATGGAGCATGTGAAAGGTGCTGCCCCGATGAAAGCTACAATTATTATTAAGCAACGCAGTGGTTTAATTATTGGAATACATACATTTCTTAAGTGTTTTATATGCATGGAATGGTAAAATATATTCTATATACTAAGACAAACGTTCGACTAACTGACGCTAAATAATACCAGATGTACTTGTTCCGACTTCCGTACAAATCCGACTTAAAGACCGACTCAGGAACGGAACTCATACGTAACCCGGGGACTGCCTGTATTTTGAACCTTTCGTAAGCTTTTCTTTTCTTCTTGACTAGATTTACAACAGCCTTTGTACACCACGGTTCCTGTACCCTACCATCCTTTTCCTGTCTCATTGGAACGTACCTATGCAGAACACCACGCAAATATCCCCTGAACATTTGCCACATTTCTTCCATGTTTCCCTGAGAACATCTGTTTCCAATTCAGACTTCCAAGTTCCTGCCTGATAGCCTCATATTTCCCCTTACTCCAATTAAACATTTTCCTAACTTGTCTGTTCCTATCCCTCTCCAATGCTATGGTAAGGGAGATGGAAGTGTGATCACTATCTCCAAAATGCTCTCCCACTGAGAGACCTGACACCTGACCAGGTTCATTCCCCAATACCAGATCAAGTACAGCCTCTCCTCTTATAGGCATATTTACATATTGTATCAAGAAACCTTCCTGAACACACCTAACAAACTCCACCCCAACTAAACCTCTCACTCCAGGGAGACACCAATCAATGTTTGGGAAATTAAAAATCTCCCACCACAACAACCCTGTTATTATTACTGCTTTCCAGAATCTGTCTCCCTATCTGCTCCTCGATGTCTCTGTTACTATTGGGTAGTCTATAAAAAACAACCAGTAGAATAGTATTGACCCCTTACTATTCCTAACTTCCACCCCCAGAGACTCAGTAGACAATCCCTCCATGAATTCCACCTTTTCTGCAGCCGTGACACTATCTCTGATCAGCAGTGCCATGTCCCCACCTCTTCTGTCTCCCTCCCTGTCCTTTCTGAAACATCTGAAGCCTGGCACTTGAAGTAGCCATTCCTGCCCCTGCACCATCCAAATCTCTATAATGGCCACAACATGGCTCCAAGTGCTGATCCATGCTCTAAGCTCATCCACTTTGTTCATAATACTCCTCGCATTAAAGTAGACACATCTCAAACCATCGGTCTGAATGTGTCCTTTCTCTATCACCTGCCTATATTCCCTTTCACACTGTCTCCAAGCTTTCTTCATTTGTGAGCCAACCTCCCTTTCTTCCGTCACTTCATTTTGGTTCGCACCCCCAGCAATTCTAGTCTAAACTCTCCCCGTAGCATCAGCAAACCTCCCCGCCCGGATATTGGTCCACCGGAATTCCTTATCCAGCCATCCTTTTTGTACAGATCACACCTGCCCCAAAAGAGGTCCCAATGATCCAGAAATCTGAATCCCTGCCCCCTGCTCCAATCCCTCAGCCACACATTTACCTTCCATCTCATTCTATTCCTATACTCACTGTCATGTGGCACAGGCAGTAATCCCAAGATTACTACATTTGAAGTCCTGCTTCTCGACTTCCTTCCTAACTCTCTGTAGTCTGTTTTCAGGACCTCCTCTCTTTTCCTAGCTATGTCATTGATACCAATATGTACCACGACCTCTGGCTGTTCTCCTTCTCACTTCAAGATATCATGGACGCGATCAGAAACATCCCGGACCCTGGCACCTAGGAGGCAAACTACCATCTGTGTTTCTTACCTGTGTCCACAGAATCGCCTGATCCCCTAACTATAGATAGATAGATAGATACTTTATTCATCCCCATGGGGAAATTCAACATTTTTTCCAATGTCCCATACACTTGTTGTAGCAAAAACTCATTACATACAATACTTAACTCAGTAATAATATGATATGCATCTAAATCACTAACTCAAAAAGCATTAATAATAGCTTTTAAAAAAAAAAAAAAAAAAAAAAAGTTCTTAGGTCCTGGCAGTTGAATTGTAAAGCCTAATGGCACTGGGGAGTATGTCCCCTATCACTGCTGCCATCCTCTTCCTTTCCCTTCCCTTCTGAGCCACAGGACTCATCTTATTTCATCCATGAACTCTTTAAAACTGATACGTTTTTACTGCAGGGGTCCCAGACCTGCGCTGCATAACTCCATTCATAATCTAAACAAATAGCAGTAATGAGTCCTGACAAAGGGTCTCGACCGGAAACGTCGACAGTGCTTCTCCTTATAGATGCTGCCTGGCCTGCTGTGTTCCACCAGCATTTTGTGTGTGTAGCAGTAATGAGTCGTGGTCTCAGCACAGTAAATCATTGGCACATTCCCCACCACCACCATGATTGCATTTACATGAGCGGCTGCCTCAAGAAGAGAACATCTGTGATCAAAGATCTCCTTCATCTGAGCCACACCATCTTCTCACAGCTGCCAAAAGCAGGAGGTACAGAAGCCTAAAGCTCCACACCACCAGGTTCAGGAACAGCTGGGTTTCTTGAATCAACCTGCACAACCCCAATCACATAGCAAACTATGACCATCTGGTGATCTTTTATTGCAATGGACTTTGGTTTTTTTTTTGGCTCTCATTGTGTTCTTTCTTAAAAAGCTTACAGTAGTGTAGTGGTTACACAACGCTTTACAGTACAGGTGACCCGGGTTGATTCGCTCCACTGTCTGTAAGGAGTTTGTACATTCTCTCTGTGATTGCATGGGTTTCCTCTTGGCACTCTGGCTTCCCCCCATGGTCCAGAGATGTTCCATTTGGTAGGTTAATTGATCACTGTAAATTGTCCCGTGATTAGGCTAGGATTAAATCAATGGATTGCTGGGTCTTGCGGCTTGAAGGATCGCAAGGGCCTATTCCATGTTATAGCTCAATAAATAAATAAATAATACTTGATTTATTTATGTTTCTTGTGAATTTTAGTAGTTAACTGGTAATATGCGCCTTTGATGCAGCAGCAAATAAGTTTCCATTGCATGTACTTGTGCATGTGACAAGAAAGTCAACTTTGACTTTAAACCACATACATGCTATCAAATGCCAGCATTTTATTTCCTGAGTGAAGAGAATTTCCAGCTGGTTACCGCAGCTACTATCTGTGCAGCCAGCTACTCCTCAAATGAGCGGTGCCGCTTAAAATGAGATCCTGAATTGAAGTGTTGATAACTAGGCCAAAGTCAGCCCTTGGCCCTCTCGAAACCAGCAGGAAACTTTGTTGGCACTGCCAAACTAGGAGGGAGAGCCCTGCTGCTGATTAAAACTAGAAGGTGGCAAGAGAAAGAGTCAACTAGGGAAATTGATCTCCAGGATAACCATAATGGGATTTTCTGCAGGAAGCTGACTGCAATTAGTCTTCCGCCCAAACTGTGGCAAGTGGAGGCAGAGCAAAGAAAATTACTTGGATTTCTGTCACAAAGTTCACAAATCTACAAAGCTAATGAAGTACTTAATTTTTAGTGTAGCTACTCTTGCAAAGTGGCAAACATGTCAACCAGCGTGTACAAAGGACATATGAACAGAGATCAGTGATGTTATTTGCGGAATGAGTGTCAATCGGGATACTGGAAGGCAGCTCATAAAAAGTCTTCCCTGCCGAAGGGTTGTGGCCCAAAACGCTGACTGTACTTTTTTCCATAGATGCTGCCCAGCCTGCTGGGTTCCTCCAGCATTTTGTGTACGTCGCTCGGATTTCCAGCATCTGCAAATTTTCTCTTGTTTGTGTCATGAAGAGTGCCATGGGATTTGCCACAGTTCAATGACTTATACAACCTTTCAATTCTGTACTAGAGCGGTAGACTTGATATTACAACTCATTCTCAGAGCTGGAGCAGAGGCAGGCTTTTATCACTGAGCTGAGTCTTCAGTTCCGCTCTACCGCTTTGATATTTCATAGATCTTCGTATTGCAGAGGAAGCCACATGCTGCCATTCCTCTCCTGAGGAGCAACCTAGTTAGCTGCACTGTTCAGCTTCTCAACAACACCCTCCCCCCAACCACAGTCCCCATCTCTTCCAGCTTCAGTACTCTTTCATTCAGCAATTGATTGCTTTTGAAAATTACAATATAACTCCTTTACCTGAACATTCAGAAATCCAGTTACTCACTTACTCACCTCCACTCTCTGTGGTTCACTGAAGTGTGGCTGTGTAACATCTTTTCTAAGACGAGAGCTACAAGTGTGTTGAGGTATTCGTAAAATGACATTCCGATGGTTTGGAAAATCGGCTCCTCCAGCACCACTGACACCCAAAACATGCTGGATAATTGGAATTTTTATTTTCTTAAAAAAAAGACACTGTGCCGACCCACTTCCCAGCGCACTCGAACCGGCTCACAAATCGGCGCGCGCTGGCATTGAGGCCGGTCCCAAACAGGGCGCCAAGCCTGCTTCACCAGCAAGGGGAAAAGCCCGCGCGCGGGCCGGGACTGTGAATCCTACAGCATTGCCGCCCGGGGAGGGCGGGATCAGGAAGGCTTTAAAGCGAGGCCGAGAAGTTCAAATAAATCTCTTTTTGCAACTGCAGCTCATCCACTACGTGTCGTTATTTCAGCGCTGCGTGTAGCACACCACTACAATTGGTGACCCCGACGTGATATGAACATGCAGCCTTCTGATATTTGAGCCGAAGATGAACAATGCCGCATCTGTTCATGCAGTTTTGTTAAAACTGCCAAGCTTCTGGACGCTGCGACCTCACCTCTGGTTCCAGCAAGCAGAAGCCCAATTCCACATTCGGCAGATAACCTCGGATGCCACACGTTACTACTACGTGGTGAGCTCCCTCGACCAGGAGACAGCCGCCCAGGTTGAGGAGTTCATACAGTCGCCCCCGGAGGACGGCAAATACACAACATTCAAAGCCCTGCTCATAAGGACTTTCGGACTCTCACGGCGTGAGCGAGCTGCCCGCTTACTGCACCTGGATGATTTGGGAGACAGTCCGCCATCGGCTTTGATGAATGAGATGCTGTCCCTGGCCGGAGGACACAAGCCCTGCCTCATGTTTGAGCAGGCATTCCTGGAGCAGCTGCCCGAGGACATACGCCTGCTGCTGTCTGACGCGGATTTCAGCGACCCACGGAAGGTGGCGGCCCGGGCGGGCTTGCTGTGGAAAGCCAAGAAGGAGAGTGGGGCATTCGTCACACAGATCACCAAGCCACGTGCCCAACAGCAGACCAGACCAGGCCTGGCAGCAGAGCCCACTAACCCCAGAGGGAGGGGTGAGGAGCCCAACAAACAATGGTGCTTCTACCACCAGCGGTGGGGCGCAGAAGCCCGCCACTGTAGCCTGCCCGGGAAACGCCAGGGCCAGCCGCCACTGATGGCTATGGTGGCTGGCCATCGGGATAGCCTCCTGTATGTCTGGGACAAGCGGTCGGGACGCCGCTTTGTGGTCGATACCGGAGCCGAGATCAGTGTCTTACCTCCGACGAGTTATGACATCCACAACAGGGCACCGGGTCCCACCCTGAGGGCTGCAAATGGCAGCACAGTAAGGACCTACGGCACCCGTATGGTGCGGCTACAGTTCGGCTCCAGCCAGTTCACGTGGGACTTCACACTGGCTGCCATAGCCCAACCGCTCCTGGGGGCAGATTTTTTGCGAGCTCACAGCCTACTGGTCGACCTGCAAGGGAGGAGACTGGTTCACACCGAGACTTTTCAAACGTTCTCCCTGGGTGAAGCCCAGTTGCCGGCCCCACACCTAGACTCCGTCACCCTGTCCGACAACGACTTCACCAGAGTCCTGGTGGATTTCCCATTGGTTCTGGCACCGCAGTTCATGGCAGCCATGCCCAGACACGGCGTACAGCACCACATCCCGACACAGGGACCACCCCTCCACGCCCGTGCTCGAGGGCTTCCCCCGGACAAGCTCCGACTGGCGAAGGAGGAGTTCAAGAGGATGGAGGAATTGGGGATCATACAGCGGTCCGACAGCCCATTGGCCTCCCCCCTGCACATGGTGCCCAAAGCATCAGGGGGCTGGAGACCATGCGGCGACTACCGCAGGCTGAACGAGGCTACAACACCGGACCGCTACCCTGTGCCGCACATTCAGGACTTTGCAGCAAACCTGCACGGCGCACGGATCTTCTCCAAGGTGGACCTCGTCCGGGGATACCATCAAATCCCAATGCATCCGGACGACGTCCCCAAAACGGCTCTCATCACCCCGTTCGGCCTTTTCGAGTTCCTCCGCATGCCGTTCGGCCTAAAGAAAGCCGCACAGACGTTTCAGCGGTTAATGGACGTGGTGGGACGTGACCTGGACCGCTTTCATCTATTTGGACGACATCCTCATAGCCAGCAGCAGTCGTCAGGAGCATCTGTCCCACCTCCGTCAACTCTACACCCGACTGAGTGAATATGGCCTGACAATCAACCCGGCCAAATGCCAGTTCGGGCTCGACACCATCAACTTCCTGGGCCACAGGATTACTAAAGACGGGGCAACCCCTCTGCCTGCTAAGGTAGACACAGTCCGCCATTTCCCTCGACCCAACACAATCAAAGGCCTTCAGGAATTCATGGGTATGGTAAATTTCTACCACCGCTTCCTCCCTTCAGCTGCCCAAATCATGCGCCCCCTGTTCGTCCTGATGTCGGGTAAGGGCAAGGACATTACCTGGGACGAGGAGTCCGCCGCCGCTTTCATTAAAACGAAAGAAGCCTTAGCAAACGCCGCGATGCTAGTGCACCCCAGAATGGACGTCCCTACCGCCCTCACAGTGAACGCATCTAACACGGCAGTCAGTGGGGTGCTGGAACAACTCATCAAGGGTCGCTGGCAACCCCTGGCGTTTTTCAGCAAACACCTGCGACCACCCGAGCTCAAATACAGTGCTTTCGACCAGGAACTGTTGGCACTATACCTGGCAATCCGGCATTTCAGGTACTTCTTGGAAGGTAGGCCCTTCACCGCGTTCATGGACCACAAACCGCTTACCTTTGCGTTCACGAAAGCATCCGACCCCTGGTCGTCCCGCCAGCAGCGACATCTGTCCTACATCTCTGAATACACGATGGATGTCCGGCATGTCTCGGGTAAGGACAATGTCGTGGTGGACGCTCTCTCTCGCCCTAACATCCAAGCCCTGTCCCAGGGGGTAGACTATGAAGCATTGGCGGAGGCGCAGCAGGCAGACGAGGAGCTCCCAAGTTACAGAACCGCAGTCTCCGGTCTGCAGCTCCAGGACCTCCACGTAGGCCCAGGTGAGAGGACCCTACTCTGTGACGTCATCACCGGCCAGCCCCGTCCCGTCGTCCCGCCACCTTGGCGACGGCGCATTTTCAACTCCATTCATAACTTAGTGCACCCCTCCATCAGGTCAACCGTCCGGATGGTCTCCAACAGGTTCGTTTGGCACGGACACCGCAAGCAGGTCAGTGAATGGGCCAAAACGTGCATGCACTGCCAAACAGCCAAGGTGCAGCGGCACACCAAAGCCCTGCCGCAGCAGTTCCACCCCACCCGCCGGCGTTTCGACATTCATGTGGATATCGTGGGCCCCCTGCCAGTGTCGCGAGGAACGCGGCACCTCCTCACTATCGTGGACCGGTTTACAAGATGGCCAGAGGCAGTCCTGCTCACCGACACCACCTCCGAATCTTGCACCCGGGCACTGATCGCCACCTGGGTATCTTGCTTTGGTGTACCGGCCCACATTACCTCCGACAGAGGCACCCAGTTCACCTCCAGCCTGTGGTCAGCGATGGCCAGCCTTTTGGGGACACAGCTGCACCACACAACTGCCTACCACCCACAGTGGAATGGACTAGTGGAGCGTTTCCACTGTCACTTGAAGTCGGCTCTCATGGCCTGCCTCAAAGGGCCTAACTGGGTGGACGAGCTTCCTTGGGTCCTGCTCGGAATCCGCACGGTGCCCAAAGAGGATCTGCACACCTCGTCGGCCGAGTTGGTGTACGGCGCACCCCTGGTCATCCCAGGAGAGTTCATACAAGCCCCAAGGGGGCAAGAGGAAGAACCCGCAGCAGTCCTGGGCAGACTAAGTGAGAGTCTCGGTAACCTGGCCCCCATACCCACTTCACAGCACAGACGGACCCCCACCCATGTACCCAAAGACCTGCTAAACTGTAAGTTTGTTTTTGTACGACGGGGCGGACACCGGACACTGCTACAGCGGCCCTACGAGGGGCCGTTTACGGTGATCAGAAACAACGGGTCCACATTCGTGCTGGACATTGGGGGGAGAGAGGAGGTTTTCACGGTGGATCGACTCAAACCGGCCCATGTGGACTTGGTGCAGCCGGTCGAGATTCAGGCACTGCGGCGCAGAGGCAGACCTCCCAAACAGAGTCCGACCCAGACTGAGGACATTGGGGGGTGTATCGCCGGTTCTGGGGGGGGAGGCGGGTTATGTGGCGACCCACTTCCCAGCGCACTCGAACCGGCTCACAAATCGGCGCGCGCCGTCATTGAGGCCAGTCCCAAAAAGGGCGCCAAGTCTGCTTTACCAGCAAGGGGAAAAGCCCGCGCGCGGGACGGGACTGTGAGTACGCGCCCCCTACAGCATTCCCGCCTGGGGAGGGCAGGATCAGGAAGGCTTTAAAGCGAGGCCGCGAAGTTCGAATAAATCTCTTTTTGCAACTGCAGCTCATCCACTACGTGTCGTTATTTCAGCGCTGCGTGTAGCACACCGCTACAACACTTCATAAACATTAATGAAGTGACATTGACCAGAAGTATTGATGCCATTTGGGATCTGACCTGCTGGGATATTTCTGGCATATTTTGTTTCATTCTAAAACAAAACCAGTCAAAGTAACACATTTAAATCTGTTCCCACCATTCTTTTAAGCATTGTGTTCTGGGCCCTTGTAAGTAACTTGTAATAAATTATCTTAATTCTCCACTTTTCAAGAATCTAATTTAAAAACAGCCAATATGTTGGGTAAAATGTAGGCATTTTGCAGATATCTATTTCAGTTTGATTTTGACTTTTAAAATTCTACAATAACAAGCTTAATGTGTAAGTATTTTACAGAAACTGAACAACACCTATTGGCGCATCTGGCATTCAGATTGTTTGCATAAACTTCCAAAGTTTCAGATACAAATCTTTTCCTCATTATTTGTCAACATGGATAGGTTTATTATTGCTAAAGTTTGTTAACTCCCTGTGAAACACCAAAGGTTCCATATTTACACTGGACGGTACTGGACCTCAGTGGGGTGCTGTGAAGTGGACAGGGATGTATTGCACCATATGTGTAATGCCCGTCACTTATTCAATGCGGGTGTAAGGATCAGTTCTGTTTCAAAGCGTGGTGTAGAAGGCACACCAGGAGTGGCAACAAGTCCACCTAAAAATGAGGTGCCACTTTGGTGAAGCTGCAATCGAGGTGCTAAAGAGCGAAAAAAAACCATGCAAATGCTCTGTCAATAGATCAGATCCAAGCCAAATAATTCTCCCACATCTAGCTGTGAACGGTGGTGGGCAACTAAAAAGCTAAGGGCAGGAGGAAGCTCCAAAGACACCCCCTTTCTCAGTGATGACAGATTCTAGTAGGTTTGTGCTAATGGCAAAAAGGAAAAAAAAACATTCTCTCAACTGTTTCCAAACAGAATTGTTGACTGGATGTGGCTGAGGTCACTAGCACAACAGAAGCTAATTAGAATCACTTTACAAGAAATGGCTGACAGCACTGAACAACATTCCAGCTCCTAAGATTTGTGCCGCAGAACAAGCCAAGCCTCCAGCCGATCTGCTTCAATACAATTACATCACTGGCATATACCCAACAATGCAAAACATTGCCCAGACATGTCCAATCTATAAAAAATGGAATAAATTCAATTCCGATAACAACTCTTGGCCATCGACAAGTTGGCGATGACAGAACTATCATGTAGCACTTATAGACCAATAAACTGTTCCCTAATGCCCCGGGTTTTTGTAAGGACCCATCAACTCCAGTTTTCATTATAAAGTCTTGCTTCAAAATTTGACCAGAGAGCTTAATTCTAGAGAGGAGGTACACTGAGAGTTATTGCGCTGGAATAAAGGCAATAACTTCCTAATGCAACACACAAAAAAAGCAGCAGGTCAGGGAGCATCTATAGAAATGAATAAGCAGTTGAAGTTTCAGGCCGAAACCCTTCTTCAGGACTGAGAAGGAAGGGGGAAGCTGCCAGAATAAAAAGGTGGTGGGGGGGGGAAGGAGGTTAGCTGGAAGGTGATAGGTGAAGCCAGGTGGGTAGGAAAGATAAAAGGCTGGAAAGGAAGGAATCTGATAGGAGAGGGGAGTGGATCATAGGAGAAAGAGAAGATAAAGGGTATCCGGGGGAATATGATAGGCAGGTGAGAAGAGTTAGGAGGTCAAAATGGAGAATAGAGGAAGAGTGGATGGGGAGGGAAAAATATTTTTACCAGAAGGAGAAATCAATATTCATGCCATCAGGTTGGAGGCCACCCAGATGGAATATAAGGTGTTGCTCCTACACCCCAAGGGTGGCCTCATCTTGGCACAAGGCTGTTGCATCATCGTCTGATATGGAGGAGCCACTGCACATGATCAGAAAAAGCTGCAGAGGGTTACACACTCAGTCAGACCCATCATAGATACTAGTCTCCCCAGTATTGAGGACGTTTTCAAAAGGCGGCATCCGTCATTAAGGACGACCATCAGCCAAGACATACTTTCTTCTTATTACTACCATCAGGAACCTGAAAGCACACACTCAATGTTTCAGGAACAGATTTTTCCCCTCTGCCAACTGATTTCTCAATGGCCAATGAACTAACCTCACTATTTTTGCTCACTTTTTCCACTTTGTATTTAATTTAAATATATATATGTATAGATCTTATTGTAATTTATAGTTCTTTTTATGTATTCCACAACACAACAGATCTCACAATGTATGCCAGTCATGTTAAACCTGATTCTAAGTCATGCCTTGCAAAAAAAGAAAATTGTGATGGGTATTGGAAGGCAGTTATCCTTGTCTCAGGAAATCACTGCAGCAATCTCTCAGGTTTGTGTAATGGTATGTTATTTCTCCTTGTTATAATCTTAGCTCCATTTAAAAGGCATAATTCAGGATGGGATACTCCCCATTGATAGACAAGTGTAGTACCACAGTGCAGTTCAAAGACAAGGCAACCTCTTGAATGGAATTCCAAGCCCCAATCTAAACATTTATATCCTCCGTTACCATGTGTAGCACAATGGCTACAATCTATCCCATCTCAGAATGAATTATCATCACTCACCTAAACTAATCCAGCAGCACCTCTCAAAATGGCAACTCTCCCGTCTAAAAGGCGAAGGCAGCAGAAACTTTGAAGCATTCGAAAAGTCCCTTACTGTGATATTATGTTCTATATCACCATTCCTTTAGTACTGCCCCATGCAACTTTTAAGAGTTTACCCTCCACCCACCCAGCTTGAAAACCCTTCACCACAATTACTGCAACAGTTCAAAAAGGTGGAAGGCCACCATCTTCTCAGAGATAATTAGGGGTGGACAACAAATGATGGCCTTGCTAGTTACGCCTACATCCCAAAAATAAGATAAGTAGCTCTACTCACAAGCTCTACCTTGCAGACCCATGGTTTGGGCATTCTGCATCAAACCAATTACCTGATACCCTACCCAGGTACTAACTATTAAGGAGATACCTCTAAATGACATTGTCAGTCTGGCATGAAACATCATCTCTTGACGTTTCCACAAATTTCTCAATCATGAGCCTCGGTAGGCTGTGAAAAGTCACACCACCCCCCTCCCCCGAAAGGTTTCAAGGTTTTTGGGAAACATAATAAAGTTAGGACAAATATCGGCTTTTGGTAGATTTTTAGTTATCCACCAGTGGAGCTATTTATTAATTTAGTGCTCTGTTCTTTCATATAAGGCTCAGCAAAACACATACCAATATCGTAAGTCATAATCAGTCACACGTGTACTTAGATTTGCTTTGGCTCCTAGTCCACAAAGCCCTACTTCTTGCCCTATCAGCTCCTCAATCCCTTTTACTCTCTAAGGTCCTTGCAGCCTCAAATATTCTCCATTCTTTGCTCCACTATTGGTGGCTATGTCTTCAGATACCTATACATGAGCTCCAGAATTCTCCTCCTAAATATCTTCATCTATTATTAGTCCTTCTCCAAGTCTTCCCCTAAGCACTACCTCATTCATTAAGTATTATTTTCATCTGCCCTAATACTTTGTCACAGCTTTATAAAATTCTATCAGACTGCGCTTGGTGTATGTTCTTGTTGGCTTATTACAGGAAGGATGTGGAAGCTTCAGGGGAGATTTACCAGGATGCTGCCTGGATTAGAAAGGAAAAGTTGACTGAGCTAGGGCTTTTCACTTTGGAGCGAAGGAGGACGGGAGACAACTCAACCGGGTGTACAAGATTATGACAACGCATAGACAGAGTGGACAGCCAACGCCTTTTTCCTTAGAGAGCAATGGCCATCTCCAGAGGACATCAGTTCAAGGTGTGTGCAGGAAAGTTTAGGGGAGATACCAGAGGTAGAGTGGTAGGTGCCAGCAATGCCAGGAGCAGTGACAGAGCCGGAGCAATGGGTACATTTAAAAGACTCTTCGACAGGCACATGGAGGTAAGAGAGACAGAGTGTAGAAACGAAGGGTTAGATTGATCGTGGAGTAAGTGCATATAGGCTCACAACTTCATGGGCCAAAGAGCCAGCATTGTGCTGTACTGTTCTATATTCTATGTCCTTTACGTAGCATATTACCAAAGTTCATCAAATAATGCTTGATGAAGCTTCTTGCACTGTTCCATTACGTTGAAAGTACTAAACGGTCAAGTGCCTGTTGACTGGCAGGGCAGTATATAAACGTTTATATGATATCACAAAGCTACCACCTCAAAGCAGATGTTAAAGCTGAAGTAAATTGAATTTTGTATTCAGTAATTCTCTGCTACGAATTTTGACCAATCCTCACCCTTTTGCTCATTTCTGGTTCTACGCCAAGTCAAAATTCAACTCACAACTAGTGAAAGAATAAAAAATAATGTATTTTTTTTCTGGCTGCGTGGTTTTCTAAATGAAATGAATGCGACATTTTACTCTGTGCACAGAGACATTAGATATAAGTAGGTAGCTTGGTTAAGAGAAGTACGATCAGAGTTGACCGACAGAGGGTGCTGTGATCTGACACTCAGGAATTATACAACACTGCGAAGAAATCTGACTAGACAAACCAAGCAGCCAGTAGGGTTCTATTCATAGGAAGCTTATATCAGATCTTACAAGCTCTTTCTTGCAGCCATTGGGATCAGGAGATGTAATTCCATTAAAATAAAACAATGAAACGTCTTGAAATTTCCATTTGCTTTCATGCATCTTAGTCTATTTTAAAATAATGGACAAAATGTAATGTTTTACCGTTCGTGACAGAGCAGCAGCGTGTTTAGCCCAGAAGAAGGGTCTCAGCCCGAAATGTCAACTGATCATTCTTTTGCATAGATGCTGCCTGACCTGCTGAGTTCCTCCAGTATTTTGTGTGTGTTGGGTATGTTTAGATTGTTGTATTGTGGGAATGCAAGGATAGTGATGACAAAGAAAACTCCAGGCTCCTTTCATCTACTCCAAATGTTTCCTTTAAATGCTGCCCACTCAAACTTGCAGCAAGTTAAATTGTAGTCACTAAGGCTATAACAATCCACTTTGCATTCTCTGCCATAGCTCTCCCTGTCCTGACAAGTCAACTCACTGAATCTCAGACAGGTTTCAGCATGGAAAGAGGACAGCTGCCCATTCAAATTTATTCACCATAGCTAGCTCAACTTTCAGTGGAACCTTCAACCAATCCAGCTCCTTGTTCAAGCTTCAGCCTTTCTCCAATTTCACTCTATTTCCTCCTGTGCACACTTCTAAATCATCTCGATGTTGAAACCCAACTCCCTCTCTCTCTCTGCCTCTCATAATCATGAGCACCACCGCTGTCTCTCACCCTCCTTTGCTCCATCTCACTCACTTTGGTCAGGCAGATGTAACAATTTTGGCTATCGTAATATTTGATGGGTATGTCCTTAAGAACTATAAGATGGAACAAGCTGCTCCACGCATTTGGTTCAGAAGAATTTATTTGTACGTTGTAATTCTCAAAGGTGTACACACCCAAAATTCCCAACATCTCAGAGAGAGCGAGAGAACGAGAGACAAACTGCTGTTTGATAAAGCTGTGAGTTTTAGACTGTGCATGAAGTACCATATCAAACACCAGGTGGGATTCTTCCTGACCAAGCAAACGTGCACTTATGCAGTAAATCATCAAATACGATTCGCTTGATGAATTATTCAGCGGAACAAAAAAAGCTGCCCGAGCATGGGATTCCCAGGCTAGTAACCGGCCAATAGAATGAAGAGAGTGGAGGCAAGAGTTTCCACTGAAAGTTGAGCTAGCTATGGTGAATAAATTAGAAGTGATGAATGTGATGAAAGTGAGGAAACAAACACTTTCGGTTTAAGATGGCGCTGGTGAAACCCAGCAGCTACTTACTGGCAGCAAACAAAACAAAGAATGCAACTAAATACTTTATTAATAACACTTTTTCTTGAAAAATTTCTGGTAAACAATCACTGTAAGCAATGGTGAGGCGAGCAAAGGGTCGAAGTGCGTGGGTGCGAGGCGGTCAGGCCGAGGTTGAGGTATGTTTGTGGCAAAGTCGGGGTGAGCGAAGCGGAGGAGAGGCAGATACAAGGCCTGCACACTTAAACTGAGAGCAAGGTTTGATCAATCTAGGCGTCAGTTCAATTTGGAAAGGTGGGGAACGGGCCAAAACGTAGGGGCGGGGTCCAGGCACAGAACATATCAATGCAACAGGGCCCGGGTCTTAGTGTGAGGAATGACCCGTTGCTTAGATGATTTAGATTTCTGGTCAGGTAGATTAAAAAGGCAGGGTGTTGGGACAAGAGGTGAGGGTCAGGCAGTTCTACTTACTGCCCCACAACATGTATTCGGCAATGCACTTAACTGAAGCTGCGGCCTGCTCCAGCTGCTCAGGGCGCTGTATCTGAGATTGACACAACATTTTTACTTGGCTCTGTTCTGAATTGAGGCAGAGGCCGTGGCCTGTTCTGGGCCTCGTGTCAATGAACTCACTTTGTTCTAATACTCTTTGCTTATTTTTATTGCTTGCACAATTAGTTGTTTCTGTCTACACATAGGGTGTTTGACAGTCTCTTTTTAATGGGCTCTTCTGGGCTTCTTTGTTTTGTGGCTGCCTGTAAGGAGACGAATCTCAAGGTTTTATAATGTATGCATGCATTGATAATAAATGTACCTTGAACTTTGAATGTGAAACTATTGTGTGTTACTTTGGTTACTAGCAAGAGAATTATACCGTGAGTCCGCAGAGAAAGCATTACTTGCGTTATGAAGAGATTACAATTCACTTGTCAATTAAAGGAGGCTTTTACCAGTTCTTTATGCAATCAGGAGCAGGGAGACCTTTCAATACCACCATAATGAAGCAAGTAACAATAAACAGAAGAAATTCTGCGGATGCTGGAAATCCAGAGTAACACCCACAAGAAGTCCTGATGAAGGGTTTCAGCCCAAAACATCGACTCTTTATTCCTCTCGATCAGCAATTTCCAACCTGGGGTCCACAGACCCATCAGTTAATGGCATAAAA
Source organism: Hemitrygon akajei (assembly GCF_048418815.1). Taxonomy (NCBI): domain Eukaryota; kingdom Metazoa; phylum Chordata; class Chondrichthyes; order Myliobatiformes; family Dasyatidae; genus Hemitrygon; species Hemitrygon akajei. The sequence goes on from NC_133131.1 coordinate 77,505,397, forward strand.
AGGATTGAGAAACTCTGCTCTAGATGCTGCCTGAACTGCTGAGTTCCTGCATGATTTTGTGTGTGTTATTGCAACTAACTGCTGTTTTTCAGATTCTACTCATCTGAAAAGGGGTTATTGGAATCCAGCCTGAGACAATAGCTCAGTTTAGAAAGGTGCCTGAGGTTCTGGGGCCTCCTCTGTGGTGATTGTAGGAGTTGACTCTGGGACTGCAGGAAGTGATTCTGACAGCTCTAGATATTTTCCTTCTGGATGCGTTGACAAGATGCTTTGTCACCGGACAAAGTTTCAAGCCAATGCTTTCATTTTGACCGTGCTTAGATGACCAACATAGAGGTCCTCAAACACTTTAGCTCTCAGCTTGAATGATACAACAACTGTCAAACTGTATGCTTTTCCACCCAATGCACTTAGCAACACTGGCACTTCCTTTTCATCACCTATTTAACTTGCTTCAAAATGCTGCTCAGTTCACCCAGTATACATCAGCCAGTTAACTTTTGTGCAATCAAATGCATCTATATTCCCAACGTAACCAACTATTTCAGCTCTTGTTAAAAATTTATGATTGTTATCACCCAGTACTCACTATTTATGAACCTATGAATTTGTCAGTTTTCCACTTTTTAAAAATTTATTCATGTCTCTCCTCTGGCAAAGATAAAAAGTACTGCCCCAGGCAGTTGCTGATGAAAAGTTAGGTCAGGTTTAATTCATTAAGATGGGAAACCTATTCAGTGCTGATTGACTTCTTTTCAAACTTGAATGAAATCATCTTCGAAAATCGAGAGCAAATAACTAATGGACATTAGTATTCTGTATCTTAATTTTTCCTCTTTCCTGTTCTATTGTTTCAGTCTCCCATTTGCTGCAATGATTTCCTAAAACTCACTAGTTTAAATGAAATGATAAAATGAGAAGATGGAAAGTTAATGAACTATTAATTCAGTGATCTCTATTCCATGATATGGCCCTGCCTTCTGTTTTTTTCCCCTTCAACACATGCCAACTTACTCATGAAAATATAATTCAATTTAATGGATTATGCTTAATTTGGATTTGTTAATGTACCTGGGAATAACCTGTTTTCTTTGGCAGGAAGATCAGTGACCAAAGCATACCGGTTGAGGAAAGTTTCCAAAACCAGCTGAAGGGAGATGGAGAGGATCATGTCATTCCTCTCAACACATTATTACATCATGATATGGACTGTACAATGTGAAAGGGTGGTAGCTGATTCAAAAGTGACTTGGGGAGAAAAAGTACATAAGATCATGAAAGTGTATTAGACCAGTCCTGATGAAGGATCTTGGTCCGGAATGTTGACTGTACTCTTTTCCATATTTGCTGCTCGGCCTGTTGAGTTCCTACAGCATTTTATGTGTGTTGCTTGGATTTCCGATATCTGCAGATTTTCTCTTGTTTAATATCATTAAAATAAGTTTTGCAAGTCCATGGAGAAATAACGGGAAGATTTTCAAAGAGCTGTTGTAGACACTAAGTGCTGAAATAACAATGATTTGCTGGTGTGGCCTTTTATTTATTCTATTATGTTTGTTATTCTTTTTTGGATTTATTGAGTATGCCTTCAAGAAATAAACCTCAGGTGTCATATATATTATGCACTTTGATAATAAATTTCCTTTGAACGGTAATATAATATAAAGGGTATAAATTTAAAGGGAGAACAAGAACAAAGGTTCTTGAATGTGTATGTCATTGAAGGAGCCAGAGCAAGTTGAAAAGATAATTGCAGGAAAGCGTGCAGGATTGTGGGCTTTGTGATTTGATGCATCAAGCACAAAAACAAATAAAAGAAGGACTTGCAGTGAAGGATGGTATTATAGAAGTCCACATCATTTAAACCTTGCTTCAAATGTGGTACTACATCCAGCCCTGGTCTCTATGCTAAAGGAATTCAGCGCAGCCTCTGAAGATCATGCAGGAAAGAATTAAGAGGAAGCTCCTGGGGATAAAGTGGGTCTTGTTGCTAGAGCAGGGAAGATCTGGGGGATGTGTCAATGAAGGAGTTCAAAATCAAGTACCGAAATAAAAATATGTTTGTAATGGTTGAAAGCTAGAAGATATGATGCTGAGTCAATGGTAGAGAAACACTAGTGCTGTGAGAAACATATTAATGAGCAGACGTGATGATGGCATAGAATTCACTGCCCACAAAGTGGTTGGGATCAGATCCAGTTGTCACTCCCAAATCAGTTAAACAGATACGCAAGAGAAAGAAGATAAAGATTCGGCAGAAGGTGCAGGGAAAAGTAACTGCATGGACTGCTTTTACCGAAAGCAAATATTGGTTCTGTGGGCCAAAGGCCGCATTCAGCACTGTAACAATGGTGTGATTTAGCCTCGTTTTATATTGGGTTCTGGGATTTTGTACAATTGCACAAATAAAAATGACTCTTTAATAAGCAACAGGTGAGCTGACCTCAACACCAATCTTGTGCCTTCTCAACTAAGTTTTAGTCATGAAACCTATTGTTATAAAATATCACAGTAAGTGGGGAAACCAGGCACAAAGCAAGTACATCAACATTGGTTTTCTATTTGCTTTGAAAAGAAAGACATTCTTTTGTGAATCTGTACAGAATGGAGAAGCGTTTCCTATGCTGCTGATCATTCTGCCTAGGGACAGTGACTCACATGTATAAATAGCCAATGATGATGGGTAATCTGACATTAATGATGACCGGTATTGCAGAGAAAATGTTAGTTGGCCTCTGATCCAGCTGTATGGTTATGACACTGATATTTATCTAACAAAGTGGAAAATTGCCCAAGGTTTTCCATGAACTAAAAGCAGGACAAATTTAATCAGCTATTGCTCCCTCTGTCTATTGTCAACTATCAGCCAAGTGATGGAAGATGTCATGGATTATTCATTCTAGTGGAGGGTTCCCAACCTGGGGTCCATAGACCCCTCGGTTAATGGGGTAGGGATCCAAGGCACAAAAAAAGGTTTTGAACTTGAAGGACTTGAAGTTATTATCTGTTAAAATTGTAAAACAAATTCTCACTTCTGTGAATCTTAACTTGACTAACTCAAAGGTATTGGAATGGTATATCAACTGAAAATAAACATCAAAATACATTTTCTGTAGTGTATGTGGATTTCAGCAAGGCATTTGTCAAGGCTTATTGAGAAAGTAAGGAGGCATGGAATCCAAAGGGACATTGTTTTGTGGATCCAGAACTGGATTGCCCACAGAAGGCAAAGAGTGATGTAGACGGGTCATATTCTGCATGGAAGTCAGTGACCAGTGGTGTGCCTCAGGGATCTGTTCTGGGACCCCTAATCTTTGTGATGTTTATAAATCACCTGGATGAAGAAATGAAGGGATGGGTTAGTTTGCTGATGACACAAAGTTTGGGTGTGTTGTGGATAGTGTGGAGGGCTGTCAGAAGTTACAGTGGGACGTTGATAGGATGCAAAACTGGGCTGAGAAGTGGTAGATGGAGTTCAACCCAGATAAGTGTGAAGTGGTTCATTTGTTAGGTCAAATATGATGGCAGAATATAGTACTAATGGTAAGACTCTTGGCAGTGTGGAGGAACAGAGGGATCTTGGGGTCTGAGTCCATAGGATGCTCAAATCAGCTGCACAGGTTGACTCTGGTTAAGAAAGCATACAGTGCATTGACTTTCATCAATTGTGGGATTGAGCTTAGGAGCTGAGGGGTAATGTTGCAGCTATAATGGACCCTGGTGAGACCCCACTTGGAGTACTGTGCTCAGTTCTGGTTACCTCACTATAGGAAGGATGTGGAATCCATAGAAAGAGTGCAGAGGAGATTTACAAGGATGTTGCCTGGATTGGGGAGCATTCCTTATGAGAATAGGTTGAGTGGGCTCAGCTTTTTCTCCTTGGAGTGATGGAGAATGAGAGGTGACCTGATAGGTGTACAAGATGATGAGAGGCATTGATCATATGGATAGTCAGAGGCTTTTTCTCCAGGGCTGAAATGGCTAGCATGAGAGGGCATAGCTTTAAGGTGCTTGGAAGTAGGTGCAGAGGAAATGTCAGGGTAGATTTTTTATGCAGAGAGTGGTGAATGTGTGGAATGGACTGCCGGCAATGGTGGTGGAAGCAGATACAATAGGGTCTTTTAAGAGACTCCTGGACAAGTACACAAAGCTCAGCAAAACAGAGGGCTATGGGTAATCCTAGGTAATTTCTAAGGTAAGGACAAATTCGGCACAACTTTGTGACCCGAAGGACCTGTATTGTGCTGTAGGTTTTCTATGTTTCTATGTTTCTATGAACCCTTGATCTAGTGGCATTTACTCACCAGTAATATAATCACTGAAGCTGAACTTGCATTTGCCTAATATCGTTTAGTCCAGAAGTGATAAATTGATATTGAAGCCTTGTCTGAACATGGACCAAAGAGCTGAATTGTAGAGGTGAGGTAAGAGAGGGCCACGGACATTAAGGCAGAATGTGACTGCATTAGGGTTCAAAGACCCTAGTAAAACTAATGGCAACAGAACTCAATGGTAAAACTCTCCACTGACGATAGCATTTGGGAAAGGCCAATAAAAGCTCAAAGTTCAAAGTACATTTATTATCAAAGCAATAATGCTTAGTGCTCTAGAGTGTACCATTCATTCTCAAAAAAGTCAATGGTCTTAATGGAGTGCACTTCAGCTCATTTTTAGATAATAACATGAATGCTTTGGATAAATAATTAAAACTTCAGTAATTAATCTTCAAGGAATTGATTATTTCTGTACATGAGGAACATTTTTTAGAAACTAGATGGGAAAGTAAATGATTCAAACTTCCGGAGACTAATTAGTTATTTCAAATTTAACAAGCCTGATCACCTAAGCAAATCCAAAGTGCTATATCAGACCATTACCATTGTATAGTTGAGTTAAACATAAATGACTAGCAACTTTTTTCTACCATACATTACACGGCAGGAACAAGCAGAATATTTGTTGTTCCAGAATAAAGGATCAGCCATTCTGGAAATCAAAAAAAAAATTACCCTTAACCCAATGTGTAGTGAATCTTTAGAATTCACTCTCCAAGAAAGATGTGAAGGTTTGGTTACTATACATTTGAAAAAGTTTTTTGCATGTTAGAAGAATCAATGGATATAGGATTAGTGCAGGAAAAAGGCACTGAGATAAAAAATCAGCCATGATATTGAATGGTGCAGCAGGCACAAGGTTCTGAAGGGTTCATTTTTATGAAAACAAGTTCTTCCATTTATTAATCGAGTTTCCATAGTGCTTCAAAAATATCACTTCACACTGCTTTTGTTTCTCTCCTTCTCTCTCCTGACGTTTGCTGGTTGCTTACCTTCACTAGGTTTAAAGTCAGGTACCCTCCAGCCAACAGTGCTGACGGACTGACCTTAGGATATGGACCACAGTGGTGAAAAGGCCACATGCCATCATCTTGTAAAGCACACATAGGGACTGGCAGTAAGCATTGACCTTGGCAGTGACGTTGCTTTCCATAAATCAAATTTTAGAATCTTACTCTCCTCAGTATTTTCATCTGAGTGGGAAATATTTCATCAATCACCAATGCCGTGATTTTAACATAACAATTCCTTAGTTCACTCTCTGGTGAGTCTCTCCTGTTTCTATCACCCAATCTAATCTTACAGTGCTCCATCTATCTAGCCTTGCTTGATCTTCTTTTATTGAGTTAGTCTCACTTCCTAAGTTGTTGCTTAGGAAGTTTCAGGATTGAACTCCAGTGAAAATTGAAGGAATGGCAACATTTTCCAAATCAGTAATGCAGCACAAAAACAGAGAAGTTATTTAGTTAGCACTTGAATTACTAAGGCATAGAGGCTAAAGACATTGTGCTGGTGAATGGGATGAATATAACTGAGGAATTAATAGTCAGTATGGATAAAGTTTATCTTTTATTAGTGTGTACCGGGCTCATGTCTTCAGCTGCTAAACTTAACTTCTTTCTCTTTCTGATACACATTTCACATGCTAAATAAGGTTACCTCAGATAATCTCTTCACTTGCTTTTGGAAATACAGTAAAAAAAATTAGAAAAGTTCACATTTAAGTAAAAAAAATGTCCGTGATAATAGTTAGTTCTCAACATTCTTCCATTAGAGTAGCAGAAGTTTTACTTTTTAAATTAAATTACACAAGCGTCTGTGAAATTATAGTCTTGCTGTTTGTTTGATATATACATTCTTTGATGAAACTCTCCCTCTCTTTCGAAGCATCTTTCACTCAATCATTGTCAAAAATCATCTCAATGTGCAGCCCATGAGTCATTATGAAATGATAAATTGCTTTTTTGTTCAGATTAATGGGAGGCTGAGTGTCCTTCAGAGACATGGAAAATGTGCTTCTTATTTTTTAGCCAAATATGTTGTTCAGAAGAGAGGATGCGGGGAGCCATAGCCAGTCCCTCTGTAAAGGAATGGAATTCTCTTCTCTTTAGCCAGTCGCTCTGTATAGAAATGGATTACTCTTCTCTTCAGGAATCAATGACAGCATAAGGGAAGAACCCAATATGGCAACTATAGGGTGATTCAACCTGATTACAGGTCCTGAACATCTCCCTTAATCATCCCTCACCCTCCGCTCTCCCTATCATCCCTATGCCACCCATCACTATCCATCACCTATCATTGTTCCACCACCCACTCTCCATCACCCTCTGTCCCCATCAACCTTTACCCTTAGAACAATTGCCACCCTTCTCTCTCCCATCAGTCTGTCCCATCACCCATTACCTTAGAACAGTTACCACCCATCACTCATTACCTTTAGGACAATTACAACCCATTATACTCTGTCTCTTTCACTTCCATCACCAATTACCCTCTGTCTCCATCACCTCCATCACCCATTAGCCTTAGAACAGTTACAACCTATCACCCGTTATCTTTAGAGTAGTTACTACCCATTATCCTCTGTCTTCATTACCTCCAGCACCCATTACCCTTTCTAACAGTTACTACCCCTTTATCACCATCACCCCTCAATTATACTCCATCTATTCACCCCTTTGTCACCTGTCACCCATTACCGCCTATCTCCATCACCCCCACATCACCCATTACCCCTAGAACAGTTATCATCCCTCCATAACTCATCAACCCTTATTTGTGATTGTCTTTCTGTTACTCAACTGTAACCTATCATGCATATGCTTGCAGTCCTATATTGCCTCCTGCACCAACAAAGCCTCCCCTTTAAAATTCTCATCGGTTTCAACTTCAACCACATACCCTCTATCATCTCTACAAGTCAAACATGTCTCTGAGATATCTGTACAATTCCATTTCTGAAAATGCCCATTGAGTAATTCCTCTGATACCAGAGGTTGTGGTTCCACCTGCCTCAGTCCAAAGCTATACATTTCCTTCCATAAACCAAACAGCATTTACTCCATAAAACCCACCTCCTTAACCAAGCTTTTAGTCATCTTCGTGACATTTCTCTATCACATGGCCTTCAAACATTTACGTGAGGCACTGTGAGACTTGAATCTTTGAGAAAGGTCCTACGCAGATGCAAGCTATTGTCCTGATGAAGAGCCTCAGCAGCTGTTCATTTCTCTCCATACATGCTGAATTCCTCCAGCAGTTTCTGTGTGTTGCTCTGGATTTCCAGCGTCTGAAGAATCTCTTGTGTTAACTGTTCTTAATGCCTTCTTTGTACAGCTTTGATTAAAAAATACTTTAACTGAAGTTTCCTCAATAAATATTGTCCAGGTGCTGCTAAATGATTGTTCTTCATTTTTTCTTTGTATGTATTGCTTAAACAGCTGACCAGGGTTTACTCTGGAACAATGGCTTAGCCCTAAATCAAGCCTCAAGCAATGTTTATAATTTATTCATCACACAAGTATAAAACTATTGTTTTATCCTCCCGGAACAACAGCAGAAATATAATAGATGTGTTTTCATAATCTCTCAAGATCCTGTAGAAGCACCAGGGGGGTTTTGGAAAGGAATCACAAACATTCTCAGCTTTGCAGACCAAGATTACATTAGGATTTGGCTCTGAGCTCAGTCAAATAAAACAAATAGAGTTGTTCATTCATCATTTACCTTTGCAAGAAGAAAACAATATCTTTTCCTCAAAGGCAGAATTTTGTGTGATTTTATATAACACAGAGTTTGATGATTCGAAGCACATTCTGTTGTGTATTTAATATTTCAGTAATATTTGAATAATATTGTAAAAATATTGTTTGATTAAGCATTCTTGTTCATTTAATTCATTTTGGATTATGTGTAAAAGTACATGAATGGCCATGTCATTACGTCACCATTCATATGTGTGCACCTCACTTAAGTAAAGAAACAATATGTACCTATTTTCCCAGTCTTCCTATACTTTTCTTTTAACTAGTTTTATGCTTTGGAGTTACAAGACAAAACAATGGCAACGACGAAGTGTTAAATAGATCCGAGGTGCCTACCTACCCATGAAACACAATGAGATGATTGAAAAAGTGCTGTGAGAAGCAGTTGAGTAAAATAAACAGCACAGAACATGCTTCTATGGGAAGAGACAGGAAAAAAGGCAGAAAATGGATGAATTCACAGGTTCATAAACAGTGGGTACCAGCTGATAATCATCATAATTTTTTATAGAACAGAAATGCTGGCTACATCAGAATGGTTTACACGTTTAATTGCACAAGGGATAACTGGATATTGTATACTGACTGAACGGAGCAGTATTTTGAAGCAAATGAAATAACCAATGAAAAGTGAGTGCCAGTTTTGCTGAGTAGATTGTGTGGAAGGATATACAGATTGCTTAGAAGTTTAACTGCTCCAAACAAACCAGCAGAAATGAGCTTTGCTGATATTGTGAAAGTAATGCAGGAACTATAATGTATGGATCTATTTCTTTGCGAGCAATAACTCACCTTAGCAATACATATTGATCTGCTGTCTGTGCATGTGCATTGATCTGTTGTCTGTGCTTGCACATTGTTCTCCCTCCCTCCCTCTCTCTCTCTCTCTCTCTCTCTCTCTCTCTCTCTCTCTCTCTCTCTCTCTCTCTCTCTCTCTCTCTCTCTCTCTCTCTCTCTGCCATGTGAATACACCAGCTAAAAAAGAAAACAATTGGATAGGTATATGGACAGGAAAGGAATGGAGAGTTATGGACTGAGTGCAGGTAGGTGGGACTAGGTGAGAGTAAGCGTTCAGCACGGACTAGAAGGGCCAAGACGGCCTTTTTCTGTGCTGTAATTGTTATTTGGTTATATGGTTAAAATCATATCCCATGTGCACATTTTCATTTAATTGATATGTAGTTGCACAGACACAACAAATTGGAGATGAGTAAGAACCTGGATATCAGATAATATCACCAACTACAATTACATGACAATTACGGGATGAGACAGTGAGAGGAAAGAGTTAAATAGTATGTAGGCCGTCACAGACAGTAACAATGGGGTGCATGAATAACCATATAGTACATAGTGAAAGACACGGAACTAGCATAGTTAAAGTGAAAATAACATGGTGATGGCTTTTGCCAGGAATATTAACAAATTCGATAGTGTTATTGAAGGCTGGGAGTCATTTATCAAGAGATTTGAACTGCATTGTGAGGCAAATAACGTGGATAAGCAAAAGAAAGCCCCCATGCTTCTTAGCTTAATTGGTGCTAGAACATACAATATCTTATGCAACTTAGTAACCCCTGAAAAGACAGCAAGCAAAACATTTGACAAAATTGTTACAATTTTACAAAATAACTTGAGCCCGAAACAGCTGGTAATATATGAGAGATTTAGATTTTACAAAAGAAACCAGACAAAAGATGAAACCATTTCTGAATACATTGCAGAACTGTGCAAACTGTCCCTGTACTATGACTTTAGAGATGGGCTTTCTGATGCATTAAGGGACAGGCTTGTATGTGGCATGCAAAGTCGAATCAATCAGAAGAGGCTACTGTAGAAAGATGCCTGACCTTAGAAAGGACATTGACCATTGCAATACTGTTAGAGATGCAGCAAAGAATGCAGCAGTACTACAGAAAAAGATTTTAGAATGTGAAATGCACACAGTGTCTCTGAATGGTGCAAAAAGCCAAAAATGTTATCCATGTGGCAAATCTCCCAAGATGCAAATGACTTTAAAATAAAAGTTTGCAGAGTGTCACAGACAAGGCCACATAGAGAGTGTGTGCAAGGCAGACAAAAAGCACAGCCAAGTGAACAATTTCAAATACAAAACTAAAAAAAAGCATAAAGTGACTGAATGTGAAACAGAATCAGACAACACAGAGTTTGACAAAGGTGAGTTGTCATGTCTAGAACTGCATAGCATTACTGAAAAAGATCACAAAATCATACGGATCACAACAGATGTGTCTGATCAAAAACTGAAAATGGAACTGCATACAGGGTCTGCCTTGTCTGTAATTTCAGAGGCTGATTGCAACAGACTGTTTTCGAAGCTACCATTAGAGAAGATCTCAGTGATGCTAAAGACCTACACAGGCGAAACAGTGTCTCCCAAAGGCAAACTGAAAGTGAATGTGATATGTGGAGGTCAAACACAGAGTTAGAACTTTACGTGTTGAACAGTGGAGGGCTAGCACTTTTCAGACATGAAAAATATGACTAAACTACCACACAATCAAAGATCTCAATGTGTCATCAACAGGCAACTGCAGCCCAAAGGGTAGTGCTATCCAGAGACTGTCACAGTTGCTTAATGCTAATGAGAAGGTGTTTGAGAAGGGTATTGCCAAACTCAAAGGAATGAAGGCCAAAATTGAACTGGATGAAACAGCAACACCAAGATTCCATGAAGTGTGTCCAGCGCCTAAGGCACTGCGTCCTAAAGCGGATGCTGAACTTCAGAGCTTGGAGGCATCTGGGATTCTCTCCAAGGATGAAGGAGTGATTGGGCCAAAGCCATTGTCCCTGTGACGAAGAAAGTAAAGGCTGCAGCTGTTCACATATGCAGGGATTTCAAAGTGAGCATCAACCCAGTATTTGAGTTATTAACTTCAAACTTTCTGTATAATCACTCAGAGTTGAATTGCTCATGCATGTAACAAAAGCTGTATAACTCATCTCCTTCTACCTTAGGCCACGAAATTATCAATCACCCCTGCTGTGGACCACTTCTACAAAGAAGGGATCCGTATGTTCCACGACCACTGGATTAAGTGTGTAAATGTAGGAGGGGACTATGTTGAAAAATGAATGTGCTAGCTTTTCTAAAATTGACTCCTTCTACCTTAGGCCACGAACTTATCAATCACCCCTCAAGATTGTCTTGTCACAAGCCTATATGAAAATGGAGACTGAGGAGTCAAGCAAGATGTTCCTCACAATCAACACTCACAAGGGACCGTTTCAGTACAATTGCCTCAACTTTGGCATCACATCAGCTTCAGCAATTTGGCAAAGAGCAATGAGCCAAATGCTCCAGTATATCAAAGGACCACAATGTTATCTTGATCACCTGATTGTGACTGGCAAGAATGATGAAGAGCACCTCCAGAACCTTGGTGAAGTGCATACCAGGCTGAGTGAGCATGGTCTGTGCACAAAGAGACAGAAGTGTGAGTTGTTGAAAAATGAAATCTCATATTGTGGACCTGTCATTGACAAGTCACGAGAGAAGATTGAAGCAGTGCTACAGGCACCCAAACCAGAATATGTGTCACAACTCATGACCTATACTTGTAAACTACTTCCACTGGTTTCTCCCAAACATTGCTACAGTGCTACACCCATTGAATGCACCGTTACAGACAGGAGCAAAGTGGGAATGGTCAGAAAGATGTGAAAGGGCATTCAAGGAAACAAAGAGACTAATAACAACTGATGAACTGCTCACCCATTATAACCCATCCCTGCCCATCAGACTGGCCTGCGATGCATCCCCTTCTGGCATTGGTGCCATTTTGTCACACACTATGAAAGATGGACCCGAACGTCCAATTGTGTTTTGCTTCAAAATCACTGAAAGTGCAGAATGCATCTATGCACAGACCAAAAGACCCTTAGCCTAGTATGGGGAATAAAGAAGATCCACCTCTATCTCTACAGACAAAAAGTTTACACCAATGACAGACCACCAGCCCCTTGAGCCCATTTTCAATCCCAGGAAGGGAATTCCGGTGATGGCTGCTACTCAGTTGATCACTGTTCTTAGGAGCCCACTCTTATGACATAGAGTTCAAGGGTACCAAACAACACAGCAACGCTGATGGCATGTCATGTCTTCCACTGTTGGCAGTGAAGAAGTCTTCATATTGTGACCTAGCAGAAATTTTCCACACAGCATTGGTGGACCAGTTGCTATTAATAAATTCTGAAACACAAAGAGAAACAAGGAATGATATTGTCAGAAGTCTATGAAATCACTGTGCAACAATGGTCAACTATGTTTCCAGAGTTCTCAGCGAGATGAGACCAGCTGTTAGTATGTCAAAGAAAGCTGATGTGTGGATCTAGTGTTGTGGTTCCCTCTAATCTGCACACCAGAGTGTTAGAAAACCCGCATGAAGGACACCTGGGTACAGTCAAGATGAAGAGTCTCACCTGGAGCTACATGTAGTGGCCAGGAATAGGTAAACAGATTGAAGACTTGGCCAAAAGCTGTCAGGATGCCAAAATGTTCAAAATGCACCCTCACAGGCACCATTACACCTGTGGGAATAACTGTCATCATCATGGCAAAGAGTACATATTGACTTTGCTGGACCATTCCTGGACTCGATGTTTCTGATTGCTGTGGATACACATTCAAAGTGGCCAGAAGTTATACCAATGAAGTCAACCACTTCAGCAAAGACTGTCTCTGCTCTGAGGACTACCTTCGCCAGAAACAGTTTACCAAAACAAACTGTGAGTGACAATGGACCACATGTCAGAAGAATTCAGACTGTTCATGAACAAAAATGGCATCAGACATTTCAAGTCAGCTCCTCACCACCCAGCAATGAATGGGTTAGCTGAAAGGTTTATCCAGAATGTCAAGGAGTTGTTTAAAGTGGTGGAGAAGGAGGACATTCCTTTACAACACCAGGCGGGCAACTTCCTTTTTGTGTATCGGAGCTCTGTTCATTTGACAACAAATCAAACACCTGCAATACTGTTCATGAGCAGGAATCCGAGATCTCCTACAGACCTCCTGAAACCAGACCTTTGGAGGGAAGTGCAGAATAAACAGTTCAGTCAGCTGCCAAGTTAATCATCAAGGAACTTCAAGTTTGGACAGAAATGTCCTAGCATGTGATTACCAAAAAGACAATTGGACACCTGGTAGGATAGCTACAAAATCTAGACCACTGATGTGCACAGTGTATGTTGAAGATCATACAGTTTGTACATGGAGATATCATGAGGGCCAGATACTGGCTGCTCAACTGAAGAACACACCTGAGTCCAATGCATCCAACAATACAGACACACAACAGCTCCCAGACTTACCTTTCACTGACCAAAAGACCATAAGACAAAGGAGCAAAATAAGGACATTCAGCTCATCGAGTCTGCTCCACCATTCCATCGTGGCAGATCCCAGATCCCACTCAACCCCATACACCTGCCTTCTCACCATATCCTTCAATGCCCTGATCAATCAGGGAACTATCATCTTCCACCTTAAATATACCTGCTTACTTTACCTCCACAACAGACAGAGGCAGAGCATTCCACAGATTCACCACTCTCTGGCTAAAAATATTCCTCCTTACCTCTGCTCTAAAAGGTCACCCCTCAAGTTTGAGGCTGTGCCCTCTAGTTCAGAATGCCCCCAACAAACATCCTCTCCACATCCACTCTATCTAGTCCTTTCAACATTTGGTAGGTTTCAATGAGATTCCCTTCTAAATTCCAGTGAGTATAGGCCCAAAGCTGCTAAACACCCCTCATAAGTTAACCCCTTCATTCATGGAATCATCCTCCTAAATCTCCTCTGGTCTTTTCCCATTGTAAGTCATTATCTCCTTGTTTTTATCATCTATTCTGATTGAAATAACTGCCAACATTGCATTTGCCTTCTTTACCACAACCTGTAAATTAATTTTCTGGGAGTCCTGCATAAGGACCGTGATGCCCCTCTGTGCCTCTGATGTTTGAGCTTTCTCCCCATTTAGATAATAGTGTACACTATTGTTCCTTTTACCAAAATGGATTATCATACATTTCCCAACATTGCATTCCATTTGACACTTTTTTCTCCATTTTTCCTACTCGTCTAAGCCCTGCTGTAGTCACATTGCTTCCTCAGCACTACCTACCTCTCCACCTCTCTTTGTATCATCTGCAAACTTCGTCACAAAGCCACCAATTCCATTACCCAAATCCTTGACAAACAATGTGAAAAGCAGCAATTCCAATACCGACCCCTAAGGAACACCACTAGTCACTGGCAGCCAAGCAGAAAAGGCCTCCTTTATTTCCATTCACTTCCCCCTGTCTGTCAGCCATTCCTCTATCCATGCTAGTACAGTCGCCCTCCTTATCCGCGGGGGCTTGGTTCCGGGACCCCCCACGCAGATACCAAAAAACGTGGATGCTCAAGTCCCTTATTTAACATGTCTCAGTGCAGTAGACTTTAGGACCCGGCGGAGTTCCAGACCTTATTTAACATGTCTCAGTGCAGTAGACTTTAGGACCCGGCGGAGTTCCAGACCTTATTTAACCTGTCTCAGTGCAGTAGACTTTAGGACCCGGCGGAGTTCCAGACCTTATTTAACCTGTCTCAGTGCGGTGGACTTTAGGACACAGCGGGGCTCGGGACCCGCCACCCACAGTGTTTCTGTTCCGTTGACGGAAAACGATCACAATTGAAAATAAATTGGAACTAATAAAGCGATCGGAAAGAGGTGAAATACCATTGGTCATTGGAAAAGCGTTAGGCTACAATCAGTCAATGATTGGAACAATTTTAAAGAATAAAGTGAGAATAATGGAGCATGTGAAAGGCCCTGCCCCAATGAAATCTACAATTATTACTAAGCAAAGCAGTGCTTTAATTACTGAAATACATACATTTCTTAAATGTTTTATATGCATAGGAAGGTAAAAGATATACTATATAATAAGACAAACATTTGACTAACTGACGCTAAATAATACCGGATGTACCTGTTCCCACCTATGCACATATCCGACTTAAAGACTGCCTATACTTTAAATTATCTTTAGATTACTTATAATACCTAGTACAATGTAAATGCTATGTAAATAGTTGTTATACTGTATTGTTTAGGGAATAATGACAAGAAAAAAAAGTCTGTACATACTCAAACAGTGAGTGCTGGAGGGAGAACTTCCGGGATTTCCTGATCCGCGGTTGGTTGAATCCGTGCATGCAGAACCCATGGATAAGGAGGGCTGACTGTATTTTTCCTGTAACACCATAAGATTTTATCTTGGTAAGCCGCCTCATGCGTGGCACCTTATCAAATGCCTTCTAAAAATCCAAGTAAGTGACAACCACTGACTCGTCTTAGTCCCCCCTGTTTGTTACTTTTCTCAAAGAACTCTAGCAGGTTTGTCAGGCAAGATTTCCCTTTATAGAAACCATGCTAACTTTGACTTATTTTTGGTCTCCAAGTACCTGGAAACCTCATCCTTGATAACAGAATCCAACATTTTCCCAACTACTGAGCTTAGGCTAACTGGCCTGTAATTTCCTTTCTTTTGCCTTCCCCCTTTTTAAAGCATAGAGTGACATTTGCAATCTTCCAGTCCTCCAGGACCATGCCAGAATCAAGTGATTCTTGAAAGATCATGACCAATGCATCTGCTATCTCTTCAGCAACTCTCTCAGGACTCTGGGATGTAGTCCATCTGGTCCAGGTTACTTATTCACCTTAAGACTTTTCAGCTTGCCTAGAGTGTTTTCCATTACTACCTCCCAGCATCATTTTCCAGTAGTCCAATATCAACTCTCACCTCCCTTTTACTCTTTAAATAACTGACAATCTTTTAATATCTTGCTTTATACCATTGGCCTCTTTGCCCTCATAGTTCATCTTTTTCCCATCTAATAGCTTTTTTAGTTGCCTTTTGTTGGATTTTAAAAACTTTCCAATCATCCAACTTCCCACTCACCTTAGGTACCATATATGCCCTTTCCTTGGCTTTTATGCAGTCCTTAACATCAAGCAAGATTAAAATCCTCGAGGATGAGAGCAGGAAATGGACAGGTGTTCAGCACATGCTGATTGGTCTCCCTCTTTTCTCGTTACTGCTGTCGGGCAGGAGCTACGGGAGTCTTGGATATCACACCACCAGGTTCAGGAGCAGTTGTTGCCCTGAAGGGCTTCTGGAGGGGCTTCACACACTTCTGTGCTGAACTACCTCTGCAGCTGTGGACTCACTTTCAGAGATTCTGCAGTTTGTGATCCAGCACTGAACTTGACTCTGCAGCTGTGGTTTGCACCCATCAGCACTCCCCTCGGCCCTGAACTGGCCCCAACACTGTGGATTCAATTTGGGGGTTAATGTGTTACTTTTTATTGTTTGCATGATTTGCTTTTTTACACACATTGGATGTTTTACAATCCTTGCTGTGTGAGATTTTTATAATGGGTTCTATTGTGTTGCTTTGTCTTGTGGCTGCCTGCAAGAAGGAAAGTCTCAAGGTTGTATACAGTGTACATAACCTTGGTAATAAATGTACTTTGAAACTTACAATCTCAACAAAATCATACCCAGGATTATTTTTGATGCAAATCCCCACTTTGATTGTACCATCTACATCCTGTTGGCCTGTTGTAAGATAACAAGCAGAAATGCTTCATCTTTGACCTTTAATGCAACAAAAATGTCTTGATGGAGAAAGTGCCTATGCTTATTTGCATGCTCAAAATTGGTGAATGGATTGTATTCTTGAGACGATTCTAATCCTTACCGCTTTTAAAAGCCTTTTGGGGGGGGGGGGGTAGGTCTAGATATCCTGGCTACAGTCTGTTTGCTCAGATGCTAGATTATAAATTTTTGTTGACATTATAATGGTGCTGAGGCAGATTTCCCTATATGTACAAGTCCTTCTGGATTTCCTTTTAAAATGATGTCTTTTTGAAAAATTTAAGCATCATATCATTTAGTTCCTCGCAGCACACTGGGATCAGAATTGTCAGTTGTTTTAGTCCATGTTGGCTTACTGCATGACAAATACACACTAGAGAGTACAAACAAGTGGTAGGAAGAGGATGTCTATCACCTTCTACAAGGAAAGTCTGGCATCAGCTTTGACATCTCAATGAAACAAATGAATTGGAGCATCATTCTTGAGTCACTGGCAGGAAAGGTGAATTCAGGGCTTGTGAACAACAGGTACACACGGGTTGGAATGGTCTCATGTATAATAGAATATTGATCTTTCAAAAACTCGTACCAAATTGGAGCGTTTTTTCCAAATTATGTCTTTTCATTGTGTGAAGACGCATACTCAAGAATCTTTTCCAGTTTCAGGACTTTCTGAAAGTCTTTCCTACCTCTTTCTCAACCTCAGAACAGTATCCCACCCCTTACCTAACACCCCCAGCCCCCCCTCACATCTGGACTGAACTTATACATTTTCTTTGACACAGACTGTAGAAAGTTCAAACCTGTTGTCCTTAACCAGAGCATGTAAAGAAAATTCAGGCATGGAGGTTGTGACAGAGTTCTGCAATATCTGCATTGCTAAACTTCAATCTTTTTCTAAGCTAAGGTAGCATAGCAGTTGGTGTAATGCTTTACAGTACCAGCAATTGGAAGAAAGGGGCTTGATTCTTGTTGCTATCTGTAAGGAGTTCATGCATTCTCCCCATAACAACATGGATTTCATCCGGGTTCTCCTATTTCTAAAGATTACAAAGACGTACAGGTTAAGGTAGGTAATTTGTGGGCATGGTATGTTGTGTCAACACCTGGGGAATGCTGCCAAGTGTATCCTTGAAGTGCATTGGTTGTTGACACAACAAAACACTGACAAATAAAGCTAATCTTAATAATAGATCAAGATTTCGGTATTTTTAACGATAGCAATGTGTATATATATATATATATATACACAATTTGAACATAATGCAATTGTTTGAAGTATCACAGGAAGTATTTCTGATATGGAGTGAGTACAAAATTGTTGTTTTTAGAGTTGGATTTTGCTATGGAAAAAGTTCCTGCTCCCCTTGTAAAGCGCATCTGAAACCTTAAAAAAAACTAAATGTACGTAGACAAGTTGAGTGAGTGAGCAAACACTTGATAGATGGATAACAGTGAAGTTCTCCACTATGGTAGGAAAAAATAGAGAGCTGAGTATGACCTAAATGGTGAAAAATTGGGAAATGGAGCTGTGCAAATCACCTTGGGTATTTCTGCACTCCAGTCACCAAAGGCAAACATGAAGGTGCTCAGGTACTTATACAAAGACATGTTATTTTGGCTCTCTTTGCAAGAGAAAATTTTACTACAATTACACAGGGTCTTGTTTCAAAAGTTCAGAATTCAAAATAAATTTATTATCAAAGTACATATATATAACCATATACAATCCCCAGATTTGTTTCCTTGCAGGCATACTTAATAAATCCAAAAACCATAATTTTATCAATGAAAAACCACACCAAATGACATTCAAGCAGTGTGCAAAAGACAACAAACTGTGTAAATACAATTATTATTATTATTATTAATAATAATAATAATAATAATAATAATAATAATAATAATAATAATAATAATAATAATAATAATAATAATAATAATAATAATAATAATAATAATAAATAGGTAATAAATATTGAGAACTTGGGATGAAGAGTCCTTGAAAGTGAGTCCATAGCTCAGTGATGGGGAAAGTGAAGTTGAGTGAAGTTATCCCCACTGGTTGATAAGTAGCAACTGTTCCTGAACCTGAGGGGGAGAGTCCTGAAGCTCTGTGCCTTCCTCCTAATGGCAGCAGTGAGAAGAGAGCATGGCCCGGGTGATGGTGGTCCTCAATGATGGATGCTGCTCTCCTGTAACCAGCAAGCTCCATGTAGGTGTGCTCAAGGATGGGGAGGGATTTACTGTGATGGGCTGGGCTGTATCCACCACCTTTTTTTTTGTTTTTTTTTTGCGTTCATGGGCATTGGTATTTTCATACGAGGCCATGATGCAACCAGTCAATATACTCTCCACCATACATCTGTAGAAGTTCATCAAAGTTCTAGGTGTCGCACCAGATCTTCATAACCTTCTAAGGGAGTAGAACCATGCTTGCTCTGTAACTGCACTTATATCCTGGGCCCAGGACAGATCCTCTGAAGTGATAACACCAAGGAATTTAAAATTGCTGACCACACCTGGATATAGTGTGCAGCTTTGCTTTCCTTCCTCAGGGCAGCTGTAGTGAAGTTTTCCCTGTCTAATTCCTGGGATGGCAGGACGGTCCTGTCATGAAAATTTGGGTTGACCAGATTATAGTCACAAGGATATAAAGGCATAAGGGGGAAGGGGATCTCATTGAAAGTCCTTCAGCGTGAGACAGACTAGATGAGAAGATGAATCCAGTCAGTGGACTGGGGTTTGGAATGGATGGATTGAATGGATTGGGATGATTTGGGGATGAATCAAAATCTTCAGAAAGGTATTCAGGACTGAGATGACAAGAGGGTGGAGAATCTGTGGAATTCTCTACCATGGTAGAGGTTAGGTGACTAAATATATTTAAGAAAAAGGGAGATAGATTTGTAGAAAAGCAGCATCCATCATCAAAGATCCTCACCACCCAGGACATGTTCTTTTCTCACTGCTGCCAGCAGGTAGAAGGTACAGGAGCCTCAGAACTCACACCACCATGTTCAGGAACAGTTACTACCCCTCAACCATCAGGCTCTTGAACAAAAGGGGATATCTGCACTCATTTAAAGACTCTACTATATTGTTATTTCATGCTTGTTATTTATTGCTATTTACTTATATCTGCATTTGCACAGTTTGTTTACAGTTAACAGTTCCTGATGTTTACACTTTACAGTTACTCTCCTATAGATCTGCTAAATATGCCCGCATAAAAAGAATCTCAGGGTTTTATGTGGAGACGTGTATGTACTCTGATAATAAATTTTACTTTGAACTTTGAACTTTTAAATGGAAAAGGCACCTGGCACTGCTGGGGAGAGCTCAGGGAAATGGCATCAAGGTGGAGGAACACACACAAAATGCTGGAGGAACTCAGCAGTTCAGGCAGCATCTATGGAGCGGAATATATTGTCGATGTTTTGGGCTGAGACCCTTCATCAGGACTGATAAGGAAGGGAGGAGAAGCCAGAATGTGGGGGGGAGGGGAAGGAGTACAAGCTGGAAGGTGATAGGTGAAGCCAGGTGAGGGCAAAAGTAGAGGTGGGGGAGGGGGAAGGAAGTGAGAGACTGGGAGGTGATAGGTGGAAAAGGGCTGAAAAAGAAGGAATATGATAGGTAAGGAGAGTGGACCATGGATGAAAGAGAAGAAAGAGGGACACCGAGGGAGGTGATAGGCAGATGAGGTGAATAGTAGAGGTAAGAGGGGATCCAGAAGGGAGAATGGAAAAAGAGAGAAATTACCAGAACCTAGAGAGCTCGATGTTTATACCATCAGGTTGGAGACTACCCAGACAGAATATAAGGTGTTGCTCCGCCAACCTAAGGGTGGCCACAAAATGGCAGTAGAGGAGGACATGGGCTGACATGTTAGACTGGAAAAGGGGAGTAGAATTAAAATGGTTGGCTACCCAGAAGTCTTGACTGATGCAAATGGAGAAAGGGTGGTCGACAAAGACATCCCCTGATCAACATCAGGTCTCACTGATATGGAGGAAACCTCACTGGGAACACTAGACAAAGCGGTCCCCCAATCTATGTGGGGTCTCATCAATGTAGAGGAGTTCACATTGAGAGTTCTGGTTGGAGGACCAGCCAGTTATTGTACTGACAGACAGAGCAGGCTCAAATGACTTTTCCTGCATTCCTATGGGGCATTTAGGTGTGATTATTTTTGATCAGCAACTCAATGTATTTTCCTGCTCCCCCATGAGATTTGCGGGGCTGGGAAATTATTGGAAACCTGGCTTGCTGGTAGATATTTGGCAGTGATCTTATGCTGAGGTCACAGATTTGGTATATAACCACAAAGCTATTTGATGGCCACGTTTCAGAGAAACCGATAAGAATTAGCAACAGAAGTAATGTATTAACAAGAAAATTAAAACAGTATTGGTGTGAAAGACAGTAATCTGCACTTATATTGATATTTAACATAAAAATTATCATATTTCAAGGCATTTCCCTGATGGAGACTGGCTTCAGTGTAAGGCATGGGGGAAATTAACATATGCGGTGAAAAATTTATTCAGAGTGATGGGATTTGATGAGAAATAAGTTAATTATTCATCTGCTTGGTTTACTCATGCGCTGTACATTGCATCTTCACTGCCTCTGGTTAAGTAGCATTTAAAATCTCAGTGACTTGTTTTTGAGTGACTACTTAATTGATCAAAATCCATTTTCCTTGCTACTTTAGTCATTTTGAATGCCTCTTCTCTCATGCTTAAACTGACACTCTTTGCAATGATGTGACGTTCTGCTCATCTACCACCTGAGCAGGATTCATAGTGTTCTCTCAGATTGACTGGAACATCAAAGTGAGAAATGAGAACTTCTCAATGATCACTTGTCTTTCTTTAGTGTTCCACATTAAATTAATTCATAAGAGCCAACGTTCACTTCCAACAAGGAGAGCATCGTTCTGTGAAAGGGAAGTTAAATCACAGATAAGAGTGGAGTTGTCAGAACTTAAAATGATTCCAAGCACAAGAGGACTGCTTGTCATTGATAATTGGATTCCAAGAGCTGAAATGACATAATTTACGTCGTATTTTGAGCAAAGCGTGGTATGAAATGAATCCGTAGTGATAGTCAAGGCATTTGTTAACCCTTTAGTGCAAAATGAAAAGTTGAGGGAAGAGAAAATTATTTGTCCTGTCAAGATAGATATCCACAAAAATGTAAATAACCTCTGTATAAAAATGAAAAATAAGCAGAAAGTGTTGGAAACATTCAGAAGTTCAGGCAGCATCAGGGAAGAGAGAAACAGAATTCAAATTTCAGGTTGAAGACAATGAGAAAAAGGTACTGAAGCTTTATATTACAGAGCGGGTGCGGAGGGATGGATAGAACAAAGGAAATGTCACAAATAAAGTGAAACCAGATTGGCCCACATACTACAACAAAAAGGAGCCACATGGCGAATAGTTTAATGGGGAAAGTTGGAAAAGAAATTCTCGCTCTGAATGAATGACCAACCAGAATTGACTGTTAGGCTAGGTGAGAGAAAAGTCTTAAGAGGCAAAGGCTGGGTTTTGAGAATTATTCACTAGCTAAGAAAAGCATGATTAATTATTGCTGAAAATGATACAGTTTTGGAACTTGTGAGTTGGTTGTGGGGACAGTGGAAGCATTTTAGTTGCAATTTGAACTTATATAGACTGGGACACGCCAAGCCCAGCCGGTGAAGTCAGCTCTGGTACACAGGGCGGATGAAATCTACAGTGAGATCCAACAGCCAGGAGAGGTACTGTAACGCTCCGTGGAGAGCAAAGGACAGGACAAGGCACAGAAAGTTTCATGGTCATCCACTGCTGCCAGGGAAGACTCCAGTTTGTGACACTTGTTTGTACCATTGGAGTAAAATCTCTGAGGTCGAGAAAGTGGAACTGCCCCAGTACAATGGCTTTTCCACTTTAAAAACTCTCCCACACAGGTTTCATGTCATCGTCGGACATGACAGACAACCACCATACATAGATCTAATCATTATCTCATGACAGCCCATTTCTGAAACCCAGTCTCACTATGCCTATCAAATCATAGCCACTTCACATAATCAGTGATTTTAGTACTGTTAATTGTGAGAGTGATGCTAGGCATATTAGGCTTGTCTCTGAAACAGTGCTAAAGAGATTATCTACTCGTAGTCCCATTGCCATCCGTGGGCATTTGCTGCACTCAAAACTACTGCGGCCTTTCTTTCAGTACTGACTACACCTCAATAACATACTTTGAGGTATCCTGAGATGATGAAAAGTGGAATCCAAATGAAAGATCCTTTGTTATGTCTGGGTTTTGGCAGTTGAATTTACAAACAGTGATTCAGAGGAAAGAGGGCCTCCAGAAGTAAAGTGAGGAAATAATTTGCAACATTTTCCCGCAATCTGTAGTCACCTTCTTCCACACCAGGGTACCCGTCCTGGGGTCCACAGACCTTGTGGTTAATGGTAAGGATCCATGGCATAAAAAGTTCAGAACCCCTGCTCTTCACTGATCCTAAATGTACCTCCACTGCAATCTGTAACTCTATCACACCACCACAATAACCCTTGCTCCCACACCAGCCACTTAATGGCTCAGGAGGACTGGCAGATTACAATGAACTGTAAGCACTAAACTACTGGCACCCATAGGATTAGCACAATAATTGTTTCAACTCCCACAACAGATGAAATAGAAACGCAACTTCATTCCATTGAAGTGAATGTAACTGAAGTCCTAGCCTAAAACAAGTTATGCAGTGGGATTTATATTCAAAACTTCAGAACTTCTATGCAGCTACAGCTACAAAAATAGTTACTTGCTAAACAGATAATGACATAACTAATTCTTACAAGCTCAACAGTTCAATTGAGTCTCCATCCCTTCATCTGCTCACCCGGTCAATATTCATTTCCAGCCCTCCCTCACTCGTACCTTCCCTAACCAAGCCAACCAAGCTTTGAGGAAAGAAGGTCCTTCAGAGATTTCCTGTCAGTGATCGTTGTCGGTCTTTAGAGTTCAAATTTTTACAGTCCCCCCTCCCCCATGGAACACATTGGACTACAAATTGTACGGATTCTGAAACTACACATTGGCATGGTGCATTGCAGATACACCACCTTCTTGGGAGTTTGCAGTGCTCTTCTAACAGACGTGAGGCAAAAGGAAGCCACACAATGCCATAGGCTGTGTTACTCTTGATTACTAGGTACTCCTGATTATCATGCCCAAAAAAAAAGACACAAGCTACATTTAGAATGTCTAGTCATTGTCTCCATGGACTTTATCAAGGTCCCACATGACAGGCTAGTCTGGAAGGTTAGATCCCAATGGAGCCAGGAGGGGTAGCTAATTAGATTCATAGCTATCTCAATAGGAGGAAGCAGAGCATGAAGATTAAAGGTTGTTTCTCAGACTGGAGGCCTGTGACTCGTGGTGTGCCACAGGGTTCAGTGTTTGTTATTTATATGAATGATTTGGAATGCCTCTACAAGACATGCTTAATAAATTAGTGGATCAGAGACAGAGAAGAAGATTATTAAAATTTACTGGGAGATCTGGATCACCTAGGTGAGTGGGCCGAGGATTGGCATCTTTCAATACAGATAAGTGTGAGGAGTTGTATTCTTGAAATCAAAGCAGGTTAGGATTTATGCTGTGAATGGCTGGGCCTTGGGAAATGTTGTAGAACAGAGTAACCTACGAGTACAAGTACATAATTAAATGAAACAACATCACAGGCAGTCAGGGTGGTATGGCATACTGGCCTTCATCAGTCAAGGCACTGAGAATAGGAGGTGGGGCACTTTATTGTAGTTATACAAGACATTGTTGAGAATGCACTTGGAATACTGTGTAGAGTCTTGGTCACCTTGTTATAGGAAAGACATCATTAAAATGGAAAAATTGCAGAGAAGATTTAAGAGGATGCTGTCATTACTCGAGGACTGGGGTTACAGGAAGAATTTTGAGATTGTATTGGGTCTGCAGACCACAAAGTTTTAAACTTAAACACAGACTTGAAGGCCTATCAGATATGTAGCTATGAGTCCTCTCACTAAAGTTCCCAACCTTTTTTATGCCATTGACCAATACTGTTAGCAAGGGGTCAGTGGATCGCAGATTGGGAACCCCTGCATTAAACGGAGATCATACTGTAACTAGGCAATCTTCAAAGACTAGGTCACTTCCCTGTTTACTCTCCATGGTGAGCTTAGCTACCAATAGTCACTATTTGAGAGGTTGCACACCCCCACCAAGGAGGAGATACTTCCAGCTAACAAAGTAGTTTAAACACATTCTTACACTACATTTAAAACTCACAGAGGATTTCCATCTTAAACATTACCAAATTACAAACCATTAACACAAACAGCATACCGTTTCTAAAGCACAAGGCATGAAGAATTAAGCATTACGTATGTAACATGTTGTAATGTTTCACTGCTAATGTTTGGGTTATGACTAGAGATAACGGGGCTTTGGAATGCAGAGGCTATCCAAGGGGAGAAATGTTGTTCTTCCTTGTGAGTCTGGAAGAGAGATTTTCGCGGGGTTTTTTGTTGGTGAGAGAAGAAGAAGGAAGACGCATGTGGAGAGAGCTGGTAGACCCCTGGACGGAGTGGACTGAGAGCGAGGGTCCGAAGTTCAGCGACGCTCGGAGGAGGTCGATGGTTGATGCATAGCCATAGCAGTGAGCTCCAACGAAGCACAATAGACTGTTTCATGAGAATAGGCCCTTCTCTTTTTTTTGTTTCTTTACAAACCATAGAGTCAAATTAAGAATTATAAAATCGTTTAATCAGGTATTGTGTACTGTTTGATATTTCGCAGTGCAGAGTTGTTTTCTCCTAGACAAACACGTGCTGGCCAAGCCTGAGGGTTGCATGTATTTCCAAAGCACAGGTACTGTTCCTATAAATTAAAAAAGACATACCATTAATGCAGACAAACCCACCATCTGTTGCAGAACCCAAAGCTGGACGAATGGATTCTAATTCAAGCTTTGTTACTTTCATGGTTTCTTGATGTTCTTTACCCCATTCCTAATAAGACTGAACTACTGTCTATATTTATAACATTTTCTATAAATGGGGACCCGTTCATACACTTTGAAGTCACTTGGGTGACTTCACAAACATCTGTCATTTGCCCAGATATCCTTTTAACAGAAGTTGTCTGAAAGCATTTTTTGAAGACATAAACCTCAGCTTAATGTTCACAATTCATAATTAAAGCTGTAAAGCTAACTTTTAAGAAAAAATAAAACTCCCAAGTATAAACATATTAGTTATTAATATGCTAAATGTTATTATCCATCTGTTCTGCAAGCTTCCTTGAACTAAGCAACTTAAAGCCAGCCTATCTGTTTGAAACAGAACAAATTAAACGAACTGTTATACTATATCTCAAGTAGTAATAAAGCAGGTGCACTGACTCTTTCCAGATGAAATACAGAGCTTGTTTGCAAAGCTGTGTAACTTGGGCAGATTAAAATAGTATCTCCACCTCAATCAACACCAATGCACCTCAGGGGTGTGTGTTTAGCCCAGTGCTCTACTCTCTCTACACCCATGGCTGTGTGGCTAGGCACAGCTCAAATGGCATTTATAAATTTGCTGATGATACAACCATTGTTGGCAGAATTTCAGGTGATGATGAAAGGGCGTACAGGAGCGAGATGTACCAGCTGGTTGAGAGGTGTCACCGCAACAACCTTGCACTCAACATCAGCAAAACCAAAGAGCTGATGTGGACCTCAGAAAGGGTAAGATAAAGAAACACAAGCCATTCTTCATAGAGGGATCAGAAGTGGAGGGAGTGAGCAATTTCATGTTCCTGTGTGTCAATATCTGTAAGGACCTAACCAGGAGGAAACATATTGATGCAGCTATAGAGAAGGCAAGACATCAGCTATATTTCATTACGAGTTTGAGGCAATTTGGTAAAACACTCAAAATTTTCTACAAATTTACTGTGGAGAACGTTCTGACTGGCTGCATCACTGTCTAGTATGGGGGAGTGGTAACTACACAAGATCAAACTAAGTTGCAAAAAGTTGTAAAATTAGTCAGATCCATCATGGTTACCAGCCTCAGTAGTATCCAAGATGGAGTGGTGCCTTAGAAAGGTAGCGTCCAACATTAAGTATCCTCACCACTCAGGACATGTTGTCTTTGCACTGTTATCATCAGGAAGGAGGTACAGAAGCCTGAAGGTACACCCTCAGCCATTCAGGAACAGCTTCTTCCCCTCTGCCATCCAATTTCTAAATGGAAATTGAACCCATGAACAATACTTCACTAATTTTTTATTTCTGTTTTTTGCACTACTTATTTTAACTTAACTATTTAATAGACATATACAGCATATATTTCATTTTAACTCAGTTTTATCTCTGTATATTTATTTATCATGTATTTCATTGTACTGTTGCCACAAGGATAAAAAATTTCATGACATATGCTGGTGATATTAAGGCAAAGTCCACACTACACCAGATAAATCCGTAACCGAAGCTTTTTTTCTTCCTTTTTACCCTCCATCCACACTAAAACAGCGTTTTCGTCCCCCAAAACCAGAGCTTTTCAGAAGTGCTTTCTAGAGTGGGTATTTTTGAAAATGCTGCTCGGGCAGATCAGTGTGGACAGGGCAACCGGAGACTTATGAAAATGCTATCAGACGGCAGTGCGCTATTTCATTGTTTTCTTGAACGCAACCTAACAATTTCAGAACAGAGAGCAACGAGACTGAAGCCAGAAGAGTTAGAAATGTACTCACCAAATACTTTGACCCATAACTTACTGAATAAATAAGTATACTCACTTTGCCCTGTTTTCTGTCCTTGCTCGTATGAAGGTGGTTTACCTATTTATGCAAGTACTTCTCTGACAATAGATGTGCAACAGCCTAATGTAACATTGTATGGAAATACAAGATAACACTGATGCAGACATTAAAGCATTCATACATTTAACAAGGAGCTTTATTAATGCAACAGAGTTAGTCAGTTTTTCCATGTTCGTCGTCAGCCGGGTCAATCTGTCCATGAACTCCCTATCGGTTGCCTCCATACGCTCCAGTATTTGTTTTTTTTTACTTTTAAGTTCTCCTGCGCAAGAGCCAACTGTTATCTGTCGGTTTAAGTTTTGCTAGTCTGTAACTACACAAACACGCACTTTTATGGCGAGATTCGACACCAAACACATCGCTTGTTTTCGGTAGATGTGTCCTGATGTGCGCATGCGCTGGCCGTGCATGCCGCATGTTACAGTCGCTCCAACTAATTTTCTTACTTTTCTAACTTAAATTATTGGTTGTATTTTTTTCTCGGTAACACATCGAAGCTGCGCCCTCTCTAACATGCTGGTGGAGAGAGTTTTATTCTGGTTTTTAGCACTGGAAATATTTACATTCGGCCACATCTCATTAGTGGAGCAGTGGCATGGTCGCATTGTTTATTCCAGGGACCAGCTGATCGCGCTTAAACCCGCCGGTTTAGCGAACTGAGCGGCGGATACCCCTGCTGAAATCTGGAGAAAACACACAGAGGATGCAGAGGGGGATCAAAAATGGGAGGGAAGAGGACCGGGTCGAGACAACACAGACTTATGGAAAAGTGGAGTTATAAGCCGTGTGTCGCCTCTCTCATTATGGGCAATGTGAGATTGCTGGGTAACAAAATGGACGAGTTGACCGCGCTAGCCAGGAGTCAGAGGACTTTTCGGGAGAGCAGTGCTATGTGTTTTACTGAAGCGTGGCTGCACGAGGACATTCCTGACCAAAACATTTCCACAGAGGGCTTCCAGACCGTTCGGGCCGATCGGGATTGCACTGACAGCGGTAAGCATAAAGGAGGGGGGGGGCTTACTGTTCTGGTTAACAAGAGATGGTGCAATCCTGGTCATATTACGATCAAGGAACTTGTCTGTAGCCTGGATATTGAACTTTTTGCTGTTGGACTCCGGCCATATTATTTGCCAAGGGAAATCTCATGCAGTTGTGGTTGTTGTGTTCATCCCTCCCTCTGCCAACCCGACATCAGCGTGTAACATCATTCACACTGTCATAGCCAGACTACAAACCCAGCACCCGAGTGCCCTCATTACCATCTCGGGTGACTTCAACCATGTTACCATGGCTGCCCAACTTCACGCAGTATGTGAGCTGTACAACCAGAGGGGAGAGGACCCTGGACGATGTATGCTAACGTTAAGGATGCTTACAGCTCCTCTCTCCTCCCCCCACTGGGAAGGTCAGATCACAACCTGGTGCATCTCAAACCCTGCTACATGCCTCTGGTGAAGAGTAAATTGCAACCTCGAGGGCAGTGAGGAAATGGTCGGGGGAGGCTTATGAGGCACTCCAGGATTGTTTTGAGGCGACAGACTGGCAGGCACTCTGTGAGCCACATGGAGAGGACATCGATGGGCTCACAGAGTGCATCACTGGTTACATCAACTTCTGTGTGGACTGCAATGTTCCGGCAAGAACTGTCCTTTGTTATTCAAATAACAAGCCATGGGTAGCAAAGGACATTAAGGACATCCTGAACACTAAAAGGAGGGCATTTAGAGTGGAAACAGGGAGGAGCCGAGGACAATACAGAGGCATCTGAAAACCAAGATCAGGGATCAGGCTAAAGACAGGTATAGGAGGAAGCTTGAGTGGAAACTCCAGCAGAACAACATGAGAGAGGTCTGGAGTGGGATAAGGACCATCACTGGGTTCCGGCAAACTAGCAATAGAGGAGCTGAAGGCAGTGTAGACAGGGCCAACGAACTTAACCTGTTCTTCAACAGATTTGACACTGTGGCCCCTGCCCATCCCACACATGATTCATCTGTTGTCAGCCCCCAACCAACACATACTCCACTCTCCCCTCCTACCCCTCCTCACAGCCCCCCACCCTGCTCTCATGACTACACCCCTCCCCCACCTGAAACCACCACGGTGGGCTTCACAGCTGAACAGGTGAGAAGACAGCTGAAATGTCTCCACCCAAGCAAGGCTGCAGGCCTGGATGGTGTCAGCCCCAGGGTGCTCAAAGCCTGTGCTCCCCAGCTATGTAGAGTACTTCACCATGTCTTCAACCTGAGCCTGAGTCTCCGGAGGGTTCCTGTGCTGTGGAAGATGTCCTGCCTCGTCCCTGTACCGAAGACGCCGTGCCCCAGTGGCTCCAATGACTACAGATCGGTGGCATTGACCTCCCACATCATGAAGACCCTGGAGAGACTTGTTCTAGAGCAGCTCCGGCCTATGGTTAGGCCACACTTAGACCCCCTCCAGTTCGCCTACCAGCCCCGACTAGGAGTTGAGGATGCTATCGTCTACCTGCTGAACCGTGTCTACGCCCACCTGGACAAGCCGGCAAGCACTGTGAGGGTCATGTTTTTTTACTTCTCCAGTGCATTCAACACCATCCACCCTGCTCTGCTGGGTGAGAAGCTGACAGTGATGCAGGTGGATGCTTCCCTGGTGTCATGGATTATTGATTACCTGACTGGCAGACCACAGTACGTGCGCTTGCAACACTGTGTGTCAGACAGAGTGGTCAGCAGCACTGGGGCTCCACAGGGCACTGTCCTGTCTCCCTTTCTCTTCACCATCTACACCTCGGACTTTAACTACTGCACAGAGTCTTGCCATCTTCAGAAGTTTTCTGATGACTCTGCCATAGTTGGATGCATCAGCAAGGGAGATGAGGTGGAGTACAGGGCTATGGTGGGAAACTTTGTCACATGGTGGAGCAGAATCATCTGCAGCTTAATGTGAAAAAGACTAAGGAACTGGTGGTGGACCTGAGGAGGGCTAAGGCACCGGTGACCCCTTAGGTTTCCATCCAAGGGGTCAGTGTGGACATGGTGGAGGATTACAAATACCTGGGGATACGAATTGACAATAAACTGTACTGATCAAAGAACACTGAGGCTGTCTACAAGAAGGGTCAGAGCCGTCTCTATTTCCTGAGGAGACTGAGGTCCTTTTACATCTGCCGGACGATGCTGAGGATGTTCTACGAGTCTGTGGTGGCCAGTGCTATCATGTTTGCTGTTGTGTGCTGGGGCAGCAGGCTGAGGGTAGCAGACACCAACAGAATCAACAAACTCATTTGTAAGGCCAGTGATGTTGTGGGGGTGGAACTGGACTCTCTGACGGTGGTGTCTGAAAAGAGGATACTGTCCAAGTTGCATGCCATCTTGGACAATGACCTCCGTCCACTCCATAATGTACTGGTTAGGCACAGGAGTACATTCAGCCAGAGACTCATTCCACTGAGATGTAACACTGAGTGTCGTAGGAAGTCATTCCTGCCTGTGGCCATCAAATTTTACAACTCCTCCCTCGGAGTGTCAGACACCCTGAGTCAATAGGCTGGTCCTGGACTTATTTCCACTCAGCATAATTAACTTATTATTATTTAATTATTTATGGTTTTATATTGCTATATTTCTACACTATTCTTGGTTGGTGCGGCTGTAACGAAACCCAATTTCCCTCAGGATCAGTAAAGTATGTCTGTCTGTCTGTCTGCGCATGCCCAGTAGGAGGAGATTCACCAAAATCGCCAAGTCAATGTGGATAGAGATATTTTCCAAAACGCATAGTGTGGACGCCTATCGTTTTTACATAAAACCGGCATTTTCAAAATTATCCAGTCTAATGTGGATGTAGCCTAAATCTGTTCTGAATCTGATTATCTCCAAGTTAATTATAGCTTTCAATTTGCATTTTCAGAACTGAAGGTTGACATCCTTTTACAAGCAGACTAAACAAACTTAGAAGTTTATTTACAGCTATTCTTGTTCTTGCAAGTGGCAGCTGCTGCATTTAGGAAGCAAGGTTAGCAAAAAGTCAGGCAAGGATTTTCTGTCACGGGTTGAGCAAGTGGAGATTTTATTTCTTGGAATGTAGGAGATTCAAGTGTGACTTTACATGTGCAAACATCATGAGTGTACAGATAAGGTGACACTTATAGTCTTTTTCCTAGAGACATGGAACCAAAAAGTAGGGGGTATAGGTTTAAGGTGAGAGGTGAAAGATTTAAAGGCAACCTATGGGCTAACTTTTTCACACAGCGAGTAGTGGATATAGAACAAGCTGCTAGAGAAAGTGGTAGATTCAGGTACAATTACAATATCTAAAAGTCATGTGGACAGGTATATATATATGACAGGTTTGAAAGAATATGGGCCAAGCACAAGCAGCTCAGACAAGCTCAGTAGGCAACATGATCAGGATGGACGGGTTGGGTCGAAGAGCCTGTATCTATGCTTTGTTGCTTTGTGATGTCATGATTCTCAACAAGACGATATCCCCATTTGGAGTGATACTAGGACTGATAAGCCAGACAGAAGTTTCCAATTACAGTGTCGAGAGAGATGAGCACTCGGGGTAAGGCAGCCCAGCTGCTGAGAAACCTCACTGCAGTCTGATGGTAGCACCATTAACCACAGTGCAGAAGGATGTCATAGCCATACACCCATAGTCCCATGGACCTGGAAGCTTAAATTTCTAGTTCAGAGTTCGTTTACAATGTATTTTCCACTTCAATTCAGTAACACAGAGTATTAAGATCACTTCTTATGCAATTGAACTTCCAGCCATATTCTGCCTAGAGGTAGAGCAGGTTAAAATGCCAAATAATAAGAAGTGATCTTATCAAAATATAAGACTTTGAGGGGGCTCAATAGAGTAAACACTGAGGGAGGACATTTCCTCTGGTAGGGAAATCTGGATCAAGAGAACACAACTGAAAAATCAAGACTTACAATTTGAAAAGCAAACATGAGGAAATCTGCAGATGCTGGAAATTCAAGCAACACACACAAAATGCTGGTGGAACACAGCAGGCCAGGCAGCATCTATAAGGAGAAGCACTGTCGACATTTCGGGCCGAGAAGGGTTTCTGCCCGAAACATCGACAGTTCTTCTCCTTATAGATGTTGCCTGGCCTACTGTGTTCCACCAGCACTTTGTGTGTGTTGCTCACAATTTAAGATGAATATTTCTGGTCTGAGAAGTTTGTGAATATTAATCTATAAACTTCATCGTCAAACTGGAAGCTTTTTGATAACAATCCATGATTTAATGGTTGTCATTAAAGAGACTAGCTTATTTTTTGTGACTTGTTAATCACTAATTTAAAAACTCAGCTCTTGCAGTGTGATTTAAACTCACATTTCCAAATTGCATTCGTAACCGGCCCAGTAACTTAGGAATGGAATGTCAAAGAGTAGTCAGGAAAGTGTTGGTAGGGCTTGGACAGTGAGTGTTGGCCTCTGCGTTCTCAAAGTTGTTGAGAGAGGCTAAATGTTCATGGATTTGTAAGTTGCAACTACCATCCCAGAGTCTAATGAATCCCATAAGGTGGCTATATCTTCATCCTTTCTTTCAGGTTCCCTCGCTGGTACTGCCACCACGCTCTTCTGTTGTATTGACTTTCTGCTGAAGACATTCCCATTTATTCTTTTCCCCTTCTGTGTCATGTTTTGATTGGTGTCTGAAGTTTCATAATTCTTTCTAATGGACCTTTGCATCTTTGATCTTTCAAGCCTTGCCGCACTCATTTTTTCTTTATTGGAAATTGCATACAGTAAAGTTCTCACTCAGCATTTAGTACCATCATTCCCACAATCCTGATTGAGAAGCTACAGAGCCTGGGCCTCTGTACCTCCCTCTGCAATTGGAAGACCATAGTCTGTGCAGATTGGTGATAACTTATCCTCCTCGCTGACAATCAACACTGGCGCACCTCAGGGGTGTGTGCTTAGCCCACTGCTCTACTCTCTACATACACACGACTGTGTGGTTAGGCATTGCTCAAATACCATCTATAAATTTGCTGACGATACAACCATTGTTGGTAGAATCGCAGATGGTGACGAGAGGGCGTACAGGAGTGAGATATGCCAACTAGTGGAATGGTGCCGCAGCAACAACCTGGCACTCATTGTCAGTGAGACGAAAGAGCTGATTGCGTAAGATGAAGGAACACATACCAATCCTCATAGAGGGATCAGAAGTGGAGAGAGTGAACAGTTCCAAGTTCTTGGGTGTCAAGATCTCTGAAGACCTAACCTGGTCCCAACATATTGATGCAGTTATAAAGTAGGTAAGACAGTGACTATACTTCATTAAGAGTTTGAAGAGATTTGGTATGACAACAAATACACTCAAAAACTTCTACAGATGTACCATAGACAGCATTCTGACAGGCTGCATCACTGTCTGGTATGTGGGGTGGGACCGAAAGAAGCTGCAGAGGGTTGTAAATCCAGTCAGCTCCATCTTGGGTACTAGCCTACGAAGTACCTGGGGCATCTTCAAGGAGCGGTGTTTCAGAAATGCAGCGTCCATTATTAAGGACCTCCAGCACCCAGGGCATGCCCTTTTCTCACTGTTACCATCAGGTAGGAGGTACAGAAGTCTGAAGGCACACACTCAGCGACTCAGGAACAGCTTCTTCCCCCTGCCATCCGATTCCTAAATGGACATTGAACCCTTGAACACTACTTCACTTTTTTAATATACATTATTATTGTTTTTGCACAATTTTTAATCTATTCAATATACATATACTGTAATTGATTTACTTATTTGTTTATTATTATTTTATTTTGTTTGTTTTCTTCTAGATTATGTACTGTATTCAACTGCTGCTGCTAAGCTAACAAATTTCACATCACATGCCGGTGATAATAAACCTGATTCTGATTCTGATTCTGTGCAGTTTTATTATGTTGGTAAAGGTCTTGTTTAATTAAGTTATCGAGGTATAGCATCAGACAGCACTGGTCCTTTGGTCCACTGAATCTACTACTCAACCATCACCATGAACCAAAGGTGATTACTTCATTCAACTTCACTTGCCCCATCATTAAAATGTTCTCACAACCTACAGACTCACTTTCAAGGACTCTTCTTCTAATGTTCTCAATAGATATTGCTTATTTATTTATTATTATTATAATTTCTTCCTCTAGGTATTTGCACAGTTTGTTGTCTTCTGCATGCCCTAGTTGGTCAGTATTTCAGTAATTCTGTAATTACTCTATAGATTTATTGAGTATGCCCACAAGAAAATGAATCTCAGGGTTGTATACAGTGACACACGGGTACTTTGATGAAACATTTACTTTAAACTTTGAAGTTTGTATCTCTACTGATCATTCAGTATCCCAGGTTAATTCCAATTTATTCTCCCATCATCCCTTCCCTGGTTCAACCATTCAAGTACACATAAGGGGCAATTTAAAGTGGTCAATTAGCCACTCATGAGCATGTTTTTGGAATGTGGGAGGAACCCAAAGTACTAGAAGGTAGCCCACATAGTCACAGGGAGAGCAGGCAAACTCCACAGAGATAGCACGATTGAATCCAGGTCACTGACACAGTGAGACAGCAGCTCTGCTATTGTGCTTTATATTTGCCCTCAGGTGAGTTATTAATAAGCTGTCTGGAACCTCTTGTATGATGCTGAAGTCTCTTCTTTCTTATTCATGCCATTCCATCCTTCTGGAAATTTCTAGAGTACTGTGCAAACTTCTTAGGCACCTATAATGTACATAGCTAGGGTGCCTAAGACTTTTACACAGCAATGTATTAGTCAATGTGGAGCAGAGAGCAATTTTGTAAATCCGCTGGGAGCAAAGAATGTAGGGAATGGTGAGGGCAAAGCACTATGGGAGGGGTGTGGGACTGGTGCCAGGACAGGGTTTATTGATCACTATAGAATGTCTTTCTGGTGCTTCATGCTCGCTCCCCTCTCCCTTCCCCTTTGTTTAACCATCGTTCCTCTCTCCTGCCCCCTTCCCACGCTCAGTCCACAATAGAGACCCATATCAGAATCAGGTTTATCATCACTCACACGTCATGAAATTTGTTGTGTGTGTGTGCGTGTGTGTGTGTGTGTGTGTGTGTGTGCGCGCGCGCGTGTGTGCGCAAAGACTTTTGCTCAGTAATGTATATTCCACACTGAATTTCCTGGTTTCCATTGCTGTACACATTGCACTTTCCAACCACAGCCACAGCCATTCTTTTGATATTTTTATGAATAAACAGCTGTTCTTTAATTAAATAAAACAAACAACGCAAAAGCTGACACATAATTTTTTTTACTCTTCCTATAATCTCACACCAAATGTCACACGTGCATAAAAACCTAAGAGGCGTCAAGCACAAAATAAGGCAAGATTACCGTCAAGTAACAATCATCTGCTCAGGAATGCTAGTGATCTGAAATACAATTGCCTTTGGCAGGTACATTTTGTCCCACTGATGGCATAGATAATGACTGTGAACTTTCCATGACCCTTTCTCAGCATGAAAGTTCTTTCATCAAAGTTAGGAAGAAGATGAACAAAGCCCATTTTTCACATTCAACAACATTACTTGCTTTCTTGTATTCAGTACATGAATCACTGTCAAAAAGTGAACAACATTTAATTGATCTGTTTTTATAAACAGTAGAGAATGTTGGCTAATATCTCATTGGTTTCATTGCTCTCCGCATTAGCACCTTTCTTTTCCAAATAATCAAAATGTGAGGGGGAATTGAAATAAATAGCATTCAGTTCAATGCAATTTCATTAAGGATAAGAACATAAAATGCAGGGATCTTCAGACTCCATCTGTGGTGAGAGGAAGTGAGTTAGCAGATCATTAGAACTGGAAAAGTGAGAAAATAAGGGTGTTTTAAATTGGTAGGGTGGGGAATACAGCGATTATCATTCAGCTGGTAAAATTGCCAGAACTGGCAGATGCTGCATAACGCAGCTGCTAGAAATCCGAGATAGAAATGAATGCTGGAAACTCTCAAGAAGGAATTTTGGAGAGCAGAACAGGAAGGAATAGAAAGTAGAAGGACAGAGTAACAAATGAGGAAGTGCGGTGGAAAGCTGGAATAACAAGAAAGCTGATATAATCAATCAGGAAATGGCAGCTGGGATTTCTGTGACATGGACCAAGGAAAGAGAAGCTTGAAGGTCTTACTGTGACAGGATGGAAGAAAAAGCTGTAGTCAACAGCGTGTGACATTCATTAGTTATATCAAGGGAAGGAGAGGCAGAAGTTTTGAAAAGCCTATTAGAACATCTCAGGTTAAGGACAGAGAGAAGGTCGTGATCAGACACGTCATAAGACATGGCACATAATGATGATGAGAGAGTAATGTTACAGGTGGAGGACCTAACATCAGAACTGACCTTTCCTGACACAAACAGGGATGGAATTGCTGAATTGAACATTGAGTTCCAAGTTGACAAGCTGGCCACCAAGCTTACATTGGGTTTCATTGGAGCAGTAAACAAAAACAGGGTGTGCAATACAGGATGAAAGTGACGGGATTGGAAGCTCAACATTCCCCCCCCCCCCACCTTGTAAAACAGTGTTTTGTAACAAGATGTTTTATAATTCAGCCACACATTCTGTCATCGGTTTCTCTGTTGTAGAGGGGACTGCATCATGAGCTCTCATTTCTCTGTGCTATATTTTGTTTCACTTGGATCACTATATGGTGAGAATCAGTGTGGAAAAAGGACAGGCATTGTAGATCCATAGAATTAGAGCAGCATTTTTACTTTTTATTCAAATCCTTGTGCAATAAAAATCACATGCCTTTTGCCTTTCCCAAGCACCAACACTTCTTTAATTCCTTACCATTAAAACATACTCCAATTTCTGATTTTCCTACTGAAATGGATGATTCCACTTTTTCACCTGGCATATTTCATTTGATATGTTATATCCCCTTGAAGCCTTCCTGCATCTCATTCACAACTCTCACTGCCAGCCAGCTTTGTGTCATCAGCAGAACTGGATATATTACACCTGATACCTTCATCCAAACTGTAGGTGGGACCTTAGGAACAATTGCTGCAGCAACCCATACCTCCCTTTTATTCCTGTTAATTAATGGCCAATTAATGCTAATGTATTACATCCAATACCAAATGCTGATTAGTA
Source organism: Hemitrygon akajei (assembly GCF_048418815.1). Classification (NCBI taxonomy): domain Eukaryota; kingdom Metazoa; phylum Chordata; class Chondrichthyes; order Myliobatiformes; family Dasyatidae; genus Hemitrygon; species Hemitrygon akajei. Next base: position 77,543,135 of record NC_133131.1, read on the forward strand.
ATTTTAATTCATAATCTTTTGGGAGAGACTTTATGAAAAGCTTGTGTACAGTGTAAAAGCATCACAGCCACATACCCTCTGACCTATTCTACTATAAGATTTGTCAAACATATTTTTTTCTGCAGTCCATGTTCAGTCTGTCCAATCAAATTTTGCTGGATATACTATTATGTACCATATTCTATTTACTTGGTGAGCTTCATGGGGAACAAGGAACATTGCACCTTGGTGTACGGTGTATGACAATCCACTAAAGAAACTGATTTATTTATTTAATGATACAGTGTGGAGTATGTCCTGCGAGGCATGCTGCTCCAGAAACCCCAACAAACCTGAATAACCCAGACTTAGTCATGGCACAATTTGCAACTTATCATCATTTCTTGCTGCTTTAATAATAATTCCTTCATTCATGATAAACTCCAGCATTTTCCCTTCAATATATGTCGAACTACAATTCAGATCTCATTTTCTTCCTTCCTTAGATAGTAATTTGCTGCTGCATCATCCATCCCTGTACAGATCATTCTGGAATCTGTGGATCATTGGAACATTAAGCCACTGCATCCATTCACAGCCATAGCCACCACCTTCAAAATCTTGAGTTTCCTCTCAGCAGCTCCTGTACACTTACAGCACGAAATCACAGTAATGTCTTCAGTACTAATGTTTAACTCATGCTAAATCCCTTGAACTCTTCATTCATTCTATTCCTGTAGCCCCCCTGACCCTCTTCAGGAAGCTCTTTGTGTCTTCTCTGCGTAATTTGTTCAATGTCTCAGCCATTTCTTTATTTATGATAGAGTTTCCTCTGCCTCAATTTATAAGAAGCAAACAATAACATTAGCTAATCTTTTCTTTTTTACAAATCCATTGAAGTTTTTCCTGTCCCCTTACCTTTGCATTCTGCATTCCCTGTATTGTGCTATACAACTCCTCAAGGAGTCTAATGAGGGAGCACAGACATCCTCAGCCTTTCCTGCACAGAATGGGAATATACCCACTAAAAAAGCTCTATATTAGATTGGTATTAACTCAAAGGGAAGAAATGGCAATGGAGAATGTGCAAAGTTTGTGTTAATTTCTTAATGTTGGATTTAATTTAATTGATTTGCGTGCATGCAATACTTTTAATTGTTCTCATGTTTTAATCTGTTTATGAAGTGTTGAACAGTTTAACAAACTTTCAATATAAACACTGTTAATTGATAACAGATGAACTTACGGTGGGAAGATCATTAGTTGCCAATCCCGTTCATGACCAAGTACTGTTACGTACACATAGACAGACCAATGCTTGGCCGTCTCCTATCAGCTGCTACCAAGTTCCCAGTGGAAACCCAAAGGGGAGCATGAGGCTTCTGCATCTGGCAAAGGCAGGTAACTGGCCAGCTTGGACAGGTAACCAATCAGCAGACAATTCCTTCCCCCATCCTCTATTAGGTGATCAAAGGATTGGTCAGGTGGTGAAATCTTAACAAGAATACCAAAGGAAGAGAAATCCTTCTTACACCAAGGGGTGATCCATCTACTAATTATCCTGACATCGTCCGCTTTCTTATTTAATTATTGACAGATCTGGATACCACTGGAAATATCAGTATTGATCATGCAGCACTAATTGCCCCCCCCGCCCCCGTAAAGGTCACTTCATTAAGAACATGTCTGGAGTTGCATGTTCACCAGACTGAGTAAGATTTCCTTCCCTGAGGACATCACTCAACCAGGTGGAATTTTAAAATAATCTAGCATTTGCATGGATGGCAGAGTTCCTGAAGGAATCACCTCACTTTAAACTGCCCAGCTGCTGCAACAGGAACAAATTTTTGCTTCTGTATCAATGGTCTAAGCTCCAGATGTTATTCAAGTAACTTAGCCACTCCATATCTCCCTGCATCATCCCTGATTTGTGACTCTCAGGGGCACATTTTTGATACCAGATGAATTCTTCAGTTTCCTTCAGCAATGCTTTATTATTCATAAACTAACTAGGCCAGTATCACTCATGTTACTCTTTATAATTTTATAACATTGATTTAAATGGTGCCTGCAACAATCCAATTTGTTCTATTGCTCCTTTGCCTAGGTTATATCACAGTGAATAAAAATTACCATCATCATTATGTGCCATGTCGTATGACCATGATTGTTCTTGGCAAATCTTTCTAGAGAAATGGTTTGCTTTTGCCTTCTTCTGGGCAGTGTCTTTACAAAACGGGTGACCTCGGCCATTATGCTACACCTTGCCCAGAGGTGACCTGCAGGCTAACAGAGGGAAGGGGCACCTTACACCTCCTTTGGTAGAGACGTAACTCCATCCCACCACCCCAATAAAGACATCCCCATATGAAATGATTGTATGTCACCCTGGTTCCAGCCAGCTGGATTAGAGCTCTGAAAGATCTTGGTTGTTTTGGTGATCTGTCTCTGAATTGCTTGCCTGTTCTCCAAAGAGATGTTTATGGTAATTGCTGTTCTAATGTTTTCCTACACTAATAGGTGGTACACTCTTCACATCTATAACATATTCTCCTCAGACCAAGATGTCCCAAAATAATCATTTTCCACTATTATCCCTAAAATCCACATTCTTCTTTCAGACTGTTTGTTATCCAGGATGTCATTGGGATTTAGAGAAAAAGACTCAGCCGAAATGAGTTGTGGGTTTAAAACCATTTCTCCACTTGGTTATAAGCCTGTCTCTTTGCAAATTAGATTTGGGTTTACCATTTGGTTTGGAGTCGGCACAGACAGTTTTTCCAAGATTATCCATGCAAGTCATGAAGTCAGACATTGATGAACTGAATACTGTGGTTGTTACATCTGTGAGACTGTATTCTTCTCCATCTGGCATGTGTGATACCTCGAATTCATGGAATTTTGGTATTAGGCAAATAAGGAAAAGATGCAGTATACTGTTCAATTCTCATTACTAGATCATGGGAAATGGAGATGGTTGTCGAAGTTATTTTGTCTAGAGAATAATGATGATATATGGGCTGTGATAATAGGGGAAGCATTGAAACTTCAACAATAGGAACAGTAGAAGCCATTTGACCATTGGTTCACTTTGTAATTTCATAAGATCTTCAACTACAAATTGCTTCTTACGCATCTTAATTTCTTTATTCTCTGTCAGGCTCTTTCCCAATTATTTAGCCTCTTCGTTGAGGAGAAGCCCTTCCTTCACTACTTGTGTAAGTGTCATCAAATCTCACTGACCTTCTAATAACTTTATTAAACCAAATATACAGGGATGACAGTATGATATTCACCCACAGATTTAGCTTCAGTAATTTAAAAAAAACAATACTTTCCTATTTCCTTTTCCAGCCTTTTTGCAGCTGAAGTTATATATTTATTTATTGGGTTACAGTGTGGAATAGGCGCTTCCGGCCCTCTGTACTGCTCCGCCTCCCGATTTAATTCTACCCTAATCACAGGACAATTGACAACGACCAATTCACTTACAAATTGGTATATCTTTGGACTGTGGGAGGAAACTAGAGCACCCAGAGGAAACCCATGTGGTCAGAGGGAGAGCGTGCAAACTCCTTACAGGCAGCAGCGGGATATGAACCCGGGTCACTGGTACATTAAAACATTGTGTGAACTGCTATGCTACATTCCCACCTGGCTCTCTGCCAAAAGCAAACTTGTATACCTGCACCTAAACCTTCAGGTTGTTGCTGCATATTACAACTACCTGCTGTCCAAGCTGATGATCCTTGACTTATATCATTAACTAGAAGAGCCATCCAAGAAACGGTCCAGTCTCTACTATCTTTCCATTAACCAGAACCTATGCTCTGAGCAGACAGTAGGACTCTGAGAATAGAATAAGCAAGGTCTCCATGTGTTGAATGATGTTCTTCCATGTTGTAATTATTCTATGATTTCATGGAGTTATTGGGGTGTAGGGGTTGCAGAGAGGGGTAGCACATCTGGTGAAAGGGCTTGTCGTGTCCATTCTGGGGCAGCTCACTCACCTTTGGTCCCCACTCAGCTATCATCTGTGGCTTCAAGCAGCTGTCTACATGCAACAGAGGCCACCCTCCAGTACACCGCTTGGACAGGCTAGACCAGGTGAGTGTAGGCGATGGGCATCATACCGCGGTGAGATAGGGACACGTCTGTCCTAGCACGCAAAGCCAGCTCTGGTGGACTGGACAGATGAGGTATACAGAGAGATCCAAAGGCTAGGAACGGTCTCTGCAACACTCGGTGGAAAACAAAGGGCATGACGATGATGTGGTCGTTCACTGCAGCCAAGGAAGACCCCAGTTTGTGATGTTTCTTCGTTCAAAGGTCCAATTTAAAGTCAGAGAAATGTATACAATGTACATCCTGAAATGTTTTTTCTTCACAAACATCCATGAAAACGGAGGAGCGCCCCAAAGAATGAATGACAGTTAAATGTTAGAATCCCGAAGTCCCCTCCCTCCCGTGTGTAAGCTGTAGCAAGCAACAATCTCTCCTACCCCCACCGGCAAAAGAAAAATGCATCAGCAGCCACCACGAACACTCAAGTGTGAGCAAAGCAATAGCAAAGACACAGACTTGCAGTTACCCCAACGACTTTGCGTTTCACCTGGTATATGACATACCACAGGCTCTCTCTCTCTCCCTAATAAGGGAGAAGGAGGTGTCTCCATGTTCCCAGCGAGCAGGGAGACATAACAAACAACTTGCTGGTTTACAAAGTTAAAAGTCCGTTGCGTCACTTTTTTCAAGCTCTGTGCCAGAAGATCTCAAAGATCTCGGGTCTCTGGGCACACAGCCGTAGATATTCCAACTCCCCCGACGACACACGGGTCTCCTGCTGTGACACCGACCCTCGATCCGCCCGACTCCGGAGCCCTGAGATCCTTGGCTTCCAAATCCAAGCCACGCTCTTAGGCCGAGCCCTTGGTGTGCCGAGCAACAATGGCCGGTTATGAAATCCCGAGAGCGGGTCCTAGTCCCACTAAGAACCCTAGTCAGTGTGCAACAGGTCAGGGTCTTCAAAAGAACCCTGAAGAGGAAAAGATATTAAAGATGGAAATAGAGTTGCTTCCAAAGATGCAAGCAAAGGAGTCGCTATTTTGCGCCATCATTAGTCCGCTCCGCCTCCTCGTATCACTGGAACCAGATTTCTGAAGCCGGGCGAGTGGAACTGCCCCAATTCAAGGGCTTTGCCACTTTAACAGAGCTCTCCTACACAGATCTCCCGTTACCATCGGACACGATGGACAACCACCATGGTGCTAATATTATACAATACTCCCATGAGAATAATAATCATAATATTTTGTATTCTCCACCTTTGGGACATCATACTAAATACTTCTGGAAAAACCAAGTTCTCTGCATCCACTGGTTTCTCATTACCCATCCTGTTAATTATAATCTCAAAGAGTTTAATTGATTTCAGTCATTACTTGCCTTCCACAATTCTCTGATGATTCTGCCCAAACACATAATAATTCTCTCAGATCCTGTCACCTAATAGCAGGCTGTAGTGTTATTTTCTCTGCTAATAATGTAAAGTAATTGGTCTGTATTTTCTAATTTTCATGCTCCCTACTTTCAGGATGAGCAGAGTTTCTTGTCTAAGCATCCAATATGCAGGGACAGTTTCAGCCGGGGCTGCTTTATACTTTCCACTGGGAATTCATTCCACAGGATAGTGTACACTTATTGCAAATTGTGAATTAATCTAAGTTCTTCACCAAGGTAGAAGAAAAACAACAAATCAGTTCTCGTAACATTGATGATGGTGTGATTAGGTAAGTCTCCCCTCTGTCACACCGATCAGACTTTAGATAAGACATCAAGTCATTAGGGAAGATATCAAGGACATTTACTGAAATGCTGCCATGGAAACAGCTGCTTGGAGGAACTAAAAAAGCTGGGTTGTACTCCATGCGGAGAGAAGATTAAGGGCAGATGTAATAATGTTCCAAGCCGTGAGGGATGGTGATGAAGTACAACATTTGTTCCCAGAGGAAGACGGTTCAGTACTCAGAGGAGTAAGGTTTTAATTAATTGGCAAAGGGACCAAAGCTGATATCAGGAATTTATTTTCAACATATCAGGCTGTTATGATCTGGACTGACCCGTCTGAAAGGGTAGAGGAAGCAGATTCAAAAGACATTTGAATAAGTATTTGACAAGAGTCAAAACTGGAAGTTTCTGGGGAAAGCAGAGGGATGTGGGATTAATTGGATAGCTCTTTTACAAAGAGCCAGCACAAGTGCAATGGGGTCAGATAGACTCCCGCTCTGTTTCACGCTAAGAAAATAATCTTCTGGTAAGCCAAGCTGTTTTCTTTTAAAATATAGGACAAAAAAAATCAGAAGGACAAGATGACTTTGCCAGAAAAAATATTCAAATTGCATGATGGCTTTATTATTAAATCAGAACTTCTGGACTGTTTCTGTTTGATGTTCAAACATTAAAGTAAATGGTAAGAGGTAACATTGATACAGTGGTACTAAGGCCAATCCTTCGGTTCAGTCTAACTATTATATAAAACAGATTGATTTATCCGCAACAAATACTGTACAACAGTGTGTGAGAAGTACACAACAAGGGCAGAAAGTAAATCCTCCTCATTGTCAGACATTGAACATAGAACAGTTTTCAGGCCCTTTGGCCCACAATGCTGTCAGAGCTTTCAATCTAACCCTTCCCTCCTAGATAGCCCTCCATTTCCTATCATCCATGTACGTATTTAAGAGTTTCTTAAATATCCATAATGTATCTGCCTCTACACCACCGCTGGCTAGACGCTCTATATTTGACAATTTCATCCTCTTTTCACTAGTCTCTTAAAACCCACAAGTCACAAGACAAATAAATGGAAAGTGCTGGCGAGGGGAGGAGGGATATTTGTTTTAATTTCAGCTTTTCAACGTCTGCAATTTGTTCACTTTTCTATTAGACTAAACTTTTTGCTGTGTCATCTTTCAGAATGTCCAAGACATCTTATTTTTGGTTATGTTCTTAAGTCAGAGTTACTCAGCATGGTAACATAATTGTTAGCACAACACTTTACAGTACAGGCAACTCGAGCTCAATTCCCCCTGCTGCCACTCTCTCTGTATTCTAAAACAAACCTGTTTTATCAGTTGCAAATCAAAAGTTAGTCCTTCAGATGCTGGTAATCTAAAACAAAAAATATGGCAAGCACTCAGCAGGACAGGAAGTATCTGAGGAAAGAGAAACAAACTTAGTGTTTCAGTTCAGACACCGTATATTTAGAACTAGGAAAGAGAGATAAAAGAAAAATTAATTTTAGGTTGCAGAAAAGGTGGTAGGAAGGAAGGATAGAACAAAGGAAATATCTGTGATAGAATGAAATGAGGACAGATGGATTAATTGGCTAGTTACAGGACTATTACATTTCTGGAACCGTATTTGCACATATAAAGTTCTTAAATAAAAACAGAAAATGCTGAAAACACCCAGCACAGACTGCATCTGTGAAGGAGAAACAGCTAACTGTTTCAGGACCAAGACCCTTCATCAGAGCTGTGGAAGAGAGAACAGAGGTTTGTTTTAGGTTGCAAAGAGGGTAGGGAAGGAATGGATAGGACAAAGTTTGAGGCCAGGGCTACTGTGGAGAAAAGCTGTTGAGGCCAACTAGTAAATGGGGCAGTTGGGCCAATAAAAGTGAGAGAGTGAGAGAATGAATAAATCATGAATTGAGGACAATTAGAGTGAGAACATAAGCAATATTAAAGTTGCAAAATGTAACATTGAGGCATGTGTCAGTTTAATCCGGCACTGGTGACGCTCGGCGACTACTTGCTGGTAGACAGTGAAGCGAAGAAAACAACTACATACTTCGTTAAGCACACATTTGCTGGTCAACAATCATCGGATACATTAGCCTGTAACTTCCCTTTGAACTTGGAGGCGTCTCGATACAGCAGAACAAGACAAGACGAGGCAGCGGGCACATCGCCTAGAGTAAGAAAAGACTCAAGTTTTGATCGACTTAAGCACAGGGCTGAATTGGAAAGGTCAGACAGAGGCTGAATTGAGGTGACAGTGTCCAGGCCCCACAGTGTATCAAAGCAAAAGAACCCAATGATTGAATGGTGATTTAATTGCCAGGCTGCATTAGAAAGGTCGGGTAGAGGCTAAATCAAGGAAGCAGGATCTAGGACGCAGAGCATATTGAAACCCCAGAACCCAATGTTTGAACAATGATTTAAGCAGCAGGCTGAACTGGACAGGTCAGGTGCAGGCTGAATCAAGGAGACGGGGTCCAGGCTCCAGAGTGTATCAAAGCAACTGAACCCAATGTTTGGACACTAGATTGAAAAGATCAGGGCGTCAGGGCCTGAGATGAGGGATGGTCCAGTTCAGCTCGATGCTCCGAGACATTCGTTTGGCTCTGCACTGAACTGAGGCCGTGGTTTCATGTCTGTCAACAGACCCTCTTTCATGGACTTCAGTTCTGAGTACTAGTTGCTTGCTTTTATTGCTTGCATGAATTTTCTTTCTTGGCAGATTGCATGTTTGATCGTCTTTTAAAAGGGTTCTTTTGGGTTTCTTTGTTCTGTGCCTGCCTGTAAGGAGATGAATCTCAAGGTTGTACGATGTATACATACTTTGATAATAAATGTACTTTGAACTTTAATGTGACCAGCTAACCAGGCTGTACTAATGGAGACAAAAAAACTGAGTCAATATTACAGATGGATGACTAAGAAAGATATGGTCATTTCTGAGACAGTCAAAGAAAGTGAGTTCCCTAAAGTTTGAGAGTTTGCTATTTAGTCTAAAAGTCTGTAACATGCCCATATGAATGACAAAGTTTTGTTTTTGAAGCTTGCATTGTAGCTTGTTATTACAGTCCTGGGGTCACAAACAAATGGATTAGATAGGAAGTGGGCCAGAGAATTGAAGTGACATGAACTTCTTTTTTCTTTCTTTCCCAGTTTTGACAAAGGGTCTTAGACCTGCAGCATTAACTCTGTTTCCCTCCTAAAGGTGCTGCCTGACCTTCTGAGTGTTTCCAACGTTTTCAGCTTTTATTTCAGCTTTCCAACATCTGTAGCCTCTTTTTTCTGGGATTTCAAATGACATTTTTTTCCCCTGTGACTTGGACTGCAGTACACCCTGGTGTGATGGCAGTGAGAGCCCTCAGGCTGATGAGAAATGAATAACATTTTCTCACTTTCAATTGTTCCACATTATAAGCAAAAATAGGACTGCCAATTGATTATCTTCTGCAAGCTGAGAACTGATGTGCAGATGCCGCATTTACAAAGTGGGGTTTGATGTACAGAAATCATGCAGAAAAGTGGGAGCAAGTAGGGGCTAACTGAGAACTTCCTCAAACATTCATTCATCAAAGATCAAAGTTCAGATTCAATTTATTAACAAAGTACATACAGGTCACCATACATAACACTGAGATGCATTATCTTGTGGGCATACTCGATAAATCTTTTTAATAGTAACCATAACAGAATCAATGAAAGACCGCAGCAACTTGGGCGTTCAACCAGTGCGCAAAAGACAACAAACTGTGCAAACACAAAAAGAAAGGAAAAATAAGAAGAAATAAGGGAGCATGTCCATGGTGGTGGGGACCCCTGATGATGGACGCTGCTTTCCTGCAACAATGTTTCATGTAGATGCGCTCAATGGTTGGCAGGGCTTTATCCACGATGGACTGGACATATCCACTACTTTTTGTAGGATTTTCCATTCAAGGGCATTGGGGTTTCCATACCAGGCTGTGATTCAGCCAGTCAGTATACTTCCCACTACACATTTATAGAAGTTTCTTAAAGTTTTAGATGTCATGCTGAATCTCCGCAAACTCCTGAAGTCATGCTTTCTTCATAATTGCACTTATGTGCCGGGCTCAGGATAGGTCCTCTGAAATGATAACACCTCGGTATTTAAGATTCCTGATCCACTCCCCTCTGATGCTCCGATGAGGACTGGCTCCTCATAGTGGAGAGCTTCCACTAACAATATAGCACGGGGATAGATAGTACAGCTGGTTCTTCACCATGCCAGGAACTTGGGTTTCCACCAGCAATTTGTGTGTGTTACTTGGGTTTCAACTTGGTTTCTGGAGCTGTTTGTGTGGAATCAGCACATCCTCGCTGTTACCGTGGGCGCTCATTTCTTCCCACATCCCAAAGATTAGCAGGCCGGTAGGTATACTGTTCGTGTAAATTGACCCCGTCCCTTCCTCAGTGAAGAGGAAAGTGGTGGAACCTGAGGGGGATGGGGTTGAAAGGCATGTGTGGACAATTAATGTGGGAATGGAACTGGCATGAACTCTATGGGTTGAATGGCCTCTTTTATGTCATCAGGAAATTTGGAAATATCAAACTGTTTCTGAACTGGGCATTTCACTCATTGCCAGGAGCTCTATTCTGCTTGAGCTTTTTGATGGGAGGGCTCATAACCAGCATTTAAATAGGAATGTATTGCATTTGGCAACATTCTTGTTTATTTTCCATTGTTCTTCTCCTTGGATAATTCTCCTGATTTGTTTCCTACTCCAACTATTTTACATATCTCCATTGGTTTGTGACCAAGTTCATACATTGGCTCACAAATCCAATACTGAAACAAATATTGTGATAGCAGTTATGTGTATCAGAGGCTTCCAGATTGTAGTATTGCAGTGGGGATTTCATTCCAGTCTTTGCCAGCACTTGATACTGCGACAATATCACAGCACTTCCCGTATAAACACTTCACACGGTGTGTTTCAGCAAAGCTTAGAGCATTAACCTCTCCCAAAGCATTTAAACTCTGAGCTGAAAGACCAAATAAGGTTGGATTTTGTGCAACTCCCACACTCACCCTTACATCCATTTTGCCACCCTCCCCCTCCTCCGTACATGACTGGGTCAGATACCCTGTGCTAGGTGGGCTGTCGCTCCATCTGTCAAAAGGAGTGTCAACATGTGCAGCAATTATTACTGCTGCCTCACTACGCCAGGGAACTCGAGTGCCGTCTGTGTGGGGCTGGCATGTTCTTCTTTTGATCTCATGGTTTTCATTAAAGTGGCCCCATTTCCCCCCACATCCCAAAGATTTGCTGCTGCAAAGACATTTAGGACAGACAACTGGCAGGACGTTCACAGGACAGGAGATGGGCGTGAGTGTGAGAGTGAATAACTGTATTCAGGAAGGAGGAACGGGACTGATTTACTGGGAGGCAGCATGAACTCGATAGGTAGAATGGCCACTTTCCATGCTCTAATAATGTAAGAGTCAAGCGGAGACAAGCATTGGCAGAGGCTTAGGAAAGGCCTGGTTGTGGCAAGTGGAGTTGGGGTCAAAACAGAGCCGTGGTGTCCCCGGGAGTGCAGAAAGTCCTGATTTCTGATCAATAAACGAGGTCTGAGCCAAACCATGGCAGTGGGTCCAGGCTCCAGAGCAGTCCAAGAGTGAGGACAACCTGCTGTTTGGACCATTTAAGCACTGGGTCAGATTGTAAAGGTCACAGTGACGGGAGGGGGGTGTGAAGCATGGACTGGTTTTGCTCGCTGACCTACATTTACTCAGCTCTGTGCTGAAATGCCGTGTCGGCTGCAGTGATGCCTTTAATTTGTGTCTTCAGTAAAACTTTCGTTCTGAAGTTATTTGCTTACTTTTATTGTTTGCGTGATTTTTTTCTCTCTCTGTGCATAGGGGTGTTGGATGGTTTGTTTTTAATTGGTTTTTTTTGTTTTGGGGCTAACTGTAAGGTCATGAATCGCAAGGTTGTGCAAGGTATGCATACTTTGATAATAAATGTACTTGAACTTTGAAGTGGAAAACCATTGCAGAGGTTCCTGCAAGTGTCTCATAGTCAAGAGATTTACATGATCAAGGTGCTGAGATATTAAACTAATGTAGATATGAGTTAGATTAGATCAGCAACATTCAATACCACATGCCTGTCATTCAGCAATTGCCTACATCAGTTCCCTGACACCCATGGAAAATGTCTAGCTGAGCTTGGCATCAAATTCACATTAATCCTGCAGAGATGCAAAAGCAACAGCTGTTCACCATGACAGGAAACCATTCAAACTGAGTTGAAGTGTCTCCGACAACTGGATATCCACAACAAAAACAATGAATCTACTGTGGAATTTGGCACGACATGTGTGCTTCCAGCAAAAATTATGTCTGATCAGAGACAGCAGTGTCGTTCAGGAGGATTTGCACAGTTCATGAGTTGAAACAGCGTAAAACATTCCACAGATCCATTATATCACTCAGCTTGCAATGGAGTTCCTGAGCAGAATGTACAATTTACTGAATATGCTCTCGCTGAAATAAGATTGGAACACATTCTGACAAATATTTTGATAACTTTTCAAAAGCACTCCTTGAATTGTAGACTGTGCTGATACGTACGCAGAATGAACAAGATTTCATTGGGTGCATTTAAGGCAGATGCTGATAGGTTCGTGATCAGTCAGGCCATAAAGGGATACAGGGAGAAGGCAAGAGATTGGGGCTGAGAGGGAAATGGATCAGCCATGATGAAATGGCAGAGCCGACTCAATGGTCCCAATGGCCTAATTCTGTTCCTATATCTTATGGACCAAACTGAGAGAAAAAAAACCACCAACTCAAGTGTGCTAGCTGCTAGCTGGAGTGTGTTCAATATCCTAGTGGTCTTAGGTGGTGGTGTGAGGTGAATTATCACAAAGGAAAAGCTGAAAGCAGTTAGAAAGGAAAGTGACAGCAGAACCACGTAGAAAAATCTGTAGTTTTTTTTGCCAACACATGTTTATCAAAGACTGCTTCTCAATGGATAGCCACAGACAAGGTCCTCAGTGTGGAATCTAATGCTACAACAGGAGGCAAACAAAATAGGAAAAAAATCAGAAAGGAATCAGATTTAGAGAAAATGCCTGAAATTCGACTGGAAGGTAAGGGTGATTGATCAATACCATAACTAGCAGAAGTGGTTCCCCAATACATTGGTAAAAATATCTGAACTTCATGCACATTTGGTCAAATTGTTTATGGGTGGTAGGGTCAGGTGTCTGGTCTGCATCTTTATCAGATCTTAACTATAGAGATTAAAGGAATCAAGTGAATCCAAGTGACGAGCTAGAAAGCCTGGTTAGGAGTGAGTAACTAGTAGTTCACTCAACATGCAGAATTGTGAAGAAGTCTTGACACATATAGATAGCTAGGGGGCCTAAGACTTTTGCACAGTACTGTAGTAATTGTACGTATTGCTCTGTACTGCTGCTGCAAAAAAATGCAAATTTCTTAACATATGTAAGTGATGATAAATCTGATTCTGATTTGGGTCTCTATTGTGGACTGAGAGTGGGAAGGGGGCAGGGAGAGGAGATATCCTTGTTGGGAAAAAGGGGAAGGGAGATGGAAACGAGCAGGAAGCATCTGAGAGACATTCTGTAATGATCAATATACCAATTGTTTGGAATCAAATGACCTTGCCTGGTATCTCAGGGCTAGGTGCGTTTGCACCCGTAACACTCCCCACCCCTGGCACTCCTTCTCTGCCACCTGTCCCATACCCCTCCCATGGCACTCCACCCTCACCATCCCCAACACTCTTTACCCCTGCCAGATTTACAAACTCGCTCTCTGCTCCACATTGACAAGTACAGTACTATGCAAAAATCTTAAGCATGCTTGTAATATATACTGTATGTGTCTAAGTCTTCTTCATGGCACTGCAGGTTGTAACAGAAGTCGAGCGAGGAGGTCTCAGAACAGCGAACGTGCCCATGATGAACGAGGCATGATGAAGAAACAGTCTCCTCGTTCTCAACACAGAATGAGTCAAAGTACTTCCATATATACGTTTGGTCAAAAGAAGAGATAAAACAGGAAATTGGTGGTTAATTTTCATTTGCAAAAGCAAATCTTTGAATCTTTCTTCTCTCTCTCACTACATTTTTTAATATAAATTTTTGCACTAACTACTTAGTTGAACTATTTAATGTACACATATATATGCTTACATAATTCACTGTTTTTTTTCTATATTTATCATGGTACTGCTGCCGCAAAGTTAACAGATCTCACGGCATATAGTGGTGATTCTGATCTGTGATATGTATATAGGTACGATGTACACTCCTTGTACCTAATAGAGTGGCCAGAGGAGTGCAACCTGGTGTGGTCTTCTGATGCTGTAGCCTATCCATTTCAAAGTTCAATATGTTTTTCATTCAGAGATACTCTTTTGCTCACCGCTGTTGTTTACCGTTGTTTATGTCAGCTTAAACCAGTCTAGCCATTCCTCCCTGACCTCTCTCATTAATAAGTGTTTTCACCACAGAATAACTACTCTCTGGATGTTTTGTTTTTGTTATTCTCACCATTCTTTGTAAACTTTAGAAACTGTTGTGTGTAAAGATCACAGATCGGCAGTTTCTGAGATACTCAAACAACCCCATCTGGCACCACCATCATTCCATTTTGACAGTCAAAGTCACTTAAGATCAATAGAGACCTTGATCCAATGCCAGATCTGCCCGACAGAGCAAAGTGACAAACGTACCTATATTTGTCACACCGCACATCCCAGACTTACAACAGATCCACAAAAATCTAAGTTTACTTAACTGGACACTGTTGATCCTTAGGAACCACCACCACGGCACAGTCAGCACAAAATATCTCAATGCCTCTTTGTTTTGGTTCAGATTTAATCATTTTGTCTGAAAATGCAGGTTAAGAACTTTCAACGTTCAGAAATCTGTGTTGTGGTAGAGTCAAAGAAACAAACAACACCTCTTCATGAAGAACTGCTTGTAACTTAGATAACTGACTGCATTCCAAATAATTAGCAAAAATAACAGAAAAGATTACCCATGGGATTTTCTTACCCATGGTTCAAATAATTATTTCTGAGCAATTTGCAGCTTTCCTTTTTCATTACGTTGGAATTGGTTGTTAGATTAAAACATATTCAGAGCTGGGGATTTCAGTGGAAGAAATATTCTCTCAGGATTATTTCAATTTTGCTGCCTACCTTAGAGATCTGTGGTATTTCCATGGGGATAATTCTAACTATTCCTTTAATAGGTTTAATTATTGTGAAAATTTCAGAGTATGTGGGTTATAAAGAACACCAGTCATTCTATGATAACTAAAAACTTCTTACCTATATGGGTTGTTTGGGCTGAAGTAATGTTTACTAGTTAAATGAAATAGGCAACCAGATTAACCATGTCATCGGCTTCCCAAATTTAAACAGTGAAAGGTATAGTGAATCTATTTGGAAACATTACATTAAGATACTTAATTTTCAGACCCATTTGGAAAATATACCAACACAATCACCAGCTTTATCTGACTGACAATTGACCAGCTTCGAGTCCCAAGTCTGGGCTAAGAAAGAGCAGCCAATTAATTGAAAAAGACGCATAGAATATGTTATGCAGGGGAATTAAATCTGTTCATACTCAATGCCCTGATCAGCATCCAGAGATGATGAGATGTGCACATTTGTTTATGGTAAAATCTGGGATTAGTAGGAGACAAGTTCTTTTACAGTTGAGCACCTCTAAACATACTTATAAAGATGACACTGCAAATCCGACAACCAAAATTATTCTAATGAGACCCAGTTAGGAAAATATGTTGATGAGGTTTTGATGCTAATAGCCAATTAGTGTGATGTGTTTCCAAACATGGAATGGCCCTGCCATCTTACACTATATACTGTTGACATAGTATTTTGGGTTAAAATTGCAGACTTGTCGGCAGCACTCTTATGCTCCTAGCTATGGGACACTATGGACTATCTTTATACCACCATAGACCTGTCTTCAATTGTGTCTTCTGAACTATGTTCTCGTCTTCACAGTTTGTTTTTCTTACTTAACTGTCTTGCATAATTTATGTATAATTTATATTCAGTGTGCTTTACCTATGAGCCAGTAAGCCTGCTGCAAGCAAGTCTTTCATTATACATGTACTGTGCTCACCATACTTGTGCACACAACAATAAATTCAACTTAATTTGATGTCCACATAAAAAGTTAGCATATTACGAGATTCCATCTCTGCACTACAAGTAATATCCTTGACAATTCCATAACCAGTAAGGCCATTTTGAGAATTAGACAATAAAAAGCTTATGTGGCGACCCACTTCCCCGCGCACTCGAACCGGCTCACAAAGTGGTGCGCGCCGGCATTGAGGCCGGTCCCAAAGAGGGCGCCAAGCCTGCTTCACCAGCAAGGGGAAAAGCCCGCGCGCGGGACGGGACTGTGAATATGTGCCCCCTACAGCATTCCTGCCCGGGGAGGGCGGGATCAGGAAGGCTTTAAAGCGAGGCCGCGAAGTTTGAATAAATCTCTTTTGCAACTGCAGCTCACCATCTGCCTGTCGTTATTTCAGCGCTGTGTGTAACACACTGCTACAATTGGTGATCCCGTCGGCCCAAATGATATTTGGACCGGAGATGAACGACGCCGCATCTATTCATGCAGTTTCGTTAAAACTGCCAAGCTTCTGGACGCTGCGACCTCACCTATGGTTCCAGCAAGCAGAAGCCCAATTCCACATTCGGCAGATAACCTCGGATGCCACACGTTACTACTACGTGGTGAGCTCCCTCGACCAGGAGACAGCCGCCCAGGTTGAGGAGTTCATACAGTCACCACCGGAGGACGGCAAATACACAGAATTCAAAGCCCTGCTCATAAGGACTTTCGGGCTCTCACGGCGCGAGCGAGCTGCCCGCTTACTGCACCTGGATGGTTTGGGAGCCAGTCCGCCATCGGCTTTGATGAATGAGATGCTGTCCCTGGCCAGAGGACACAAGCCCTGCCTCATGTTTGAGCAGGCATTCCTGGAGCAGCTGCCCGAGGACATACGCCTGCTGCTGTCCGACGCGGATTTCAGCGACCCCCGGAAGGTGGCAGCCCGGGCGGACTTGCTGTGGAAAGCCAAGAAGGAGAGTGGGGCATCCGTCGCACAGATCACCAGGCCACACTCCCAGAAGCAGACCAGACCAGGCCCGGCAGCAGAGCCCACTAACCCCAGAGGGAGGGGTGAGGAGCCCAATGAACAATGGTGCTTCTACCACCAGCAGTGGGGCACAGAAGCCAGCCACTGTAGCCCGCCCTGCAAGTTCCCGGGAAACGCCAGGGCCAGCCACCGCTGATGGCTATGGTGGCTGGCCATCGGGATAGCCTCCTGTATGTCTGGGTCAAGCGGTCGGGACGCCGCTTTTTGGTCGACACCGGGGCCGAGATCAGCGTCTTACCTCCGACGAATTACGACACCCGCAACAGGGCACTGGGTCTCACCCTGAGGGCCGCGAACGGCAGCACAGTAAGGACCTACGGCACCCGTACGGTGCGGCTACAGTTTGGCTCCAGCCAGTTCACGTGGAACTTCACACTGGCCGCCGTAGCCCAACCGCTCCTGGGCGTGGATTTTTTGTGGGCTCACAGCCTTCTGGTCGACCTGCCACAGAAGAGACTGGTCCACGCCGAGACTTTTCAAACGTTCTCCCTGGGTGAAGCCCAGTTGCCGGCCCCACACCTAGACTCCGTCACCCTGTCCAACAATGACTTCACCAGAGTCCCGGATTTCCCATCAGTTCTGGCACTGCAGTTCACGGCAGCCATGCCCAGACACGGCGTACAGCACCACATCCTGACACAGGGACCACCCCTCCACGCCCGTGCTCGAAGGCTTCCCCCGGACAAACTCCGACTGGCGAAGGAGGAGTTCAAGAGGATGGAGGAATTGGGGATCATACGGCGGTCCGACAGCCCATGGGCCTCCCCCCTGCACATGGTGCCCAAAGCAACAGGGGGCTGGAGACCATGCAGCGACTACCGCAGGCTGAACGAGGCTACAACACCGGACCGCTACCCTGTGCTGCACATTCAGGACTTTGCAGCAAACCTGCACGGCGCACGGATCTTCTCCAAGGTAGACCTTGTCCGGGAATACCATCAAATCCCGATGCATCCGGATGACGTCCCCAAAACGGCACTCATCACCCCGTTCAGCCTTTTGGAGTTCCTCCGCATGCCGTTTGGCCTGAAGAATGCCGCACAGACGTTTCAGCGGTTAATGGACGTGGTGGGACGTGACCTGGACTTCGCTTTCATCTATTTGGACGACATCCTCATAGCCAGTGGTAGTCATCAGGAGCATCTGTCCCACCTCCGTCAACTCTACGCCCGACTGAATGAATATGGCCTGACAATCAACCCGGCCAAATGCCAGTTCGGGCTCGACACCATCGACTTCCTGGGCCACAGGATTACTAAAGACGGGGCAACTCCTCTGTCTGCCAAGGTAGACACGGTCCGCCATTTCCCCCGACCCAACACAATCAAAGGCTTTCAGGAATTCATGGGTATGGTGAATTTCTACCACCGCTTCCTCCCTTCAGCAGCCCGAATCATGCGCCCCCTGTTCGCCCAGCTGTCGGGCAAGGGCAAGGACATTACCTGGGACGAGGAGTCCGCTGCCACTTTCATTAAAACCAAAGAAGCCTTGGCAAACACCACGATGCTAGTGCACCCCAGAACGGACGTCCCTACCGCCCTCACAGTGGACGCATCCAACACAGCAGTCAGTGGAGTGCTGGAACAACTCATCGAGGGTTGCTGGCAACCCCTGGCGTTTTTCAGCAAACACCTACAACCACCTGAGCTCAAATACAGTGCTTTCGACTGGGAACTGTTGGCACTATACCTGGCAATCCAGCATTTCAGGTACTTCTTAGAAGGTAGGCCCTTCACTGCGTTCACGGACCACAAACCGCTTACCTTTGCATTCACGAAAGCATCCGAACCCTGGTCGTCCCGCCAGCAGCGACATCTGTTCTACATCTCCGAATACATGACAGATGTTCGGCATGTCTCGGGAAAGGACAATGTCATGGAGGACGCTCTCTCCAGACCTGACATCCAAGCCCTGTCCCAGGGGGTAGACTATGAAGCGCTGGCGGAGGTGCAGCAGGCAGATGAGGAGATCCCTAGTTACAGAACCGCAGTCTCTGGTTTGCAGCTCCAGGACCTTCCCGTAGGCCCAGGTGAGAGGACCCTACTCTGTGACATCACCACCGGCCAACCCCACCCCATCGTCCCAGCAGCCTGGCGGCGGCGTGTTTTCAACTCCGTTCGCAACTTAGCGCACCCCTCCATCAGGTCAACCGTCCGGATGGTAGCCAACAGGTTCGTTTGGCATGGACTCCAGAAGCGGGTCAGTGAATGGGCCAAAACGTTCATGCACTGCCAAACAGCCAAGGTGCAGCGGCACACCAAAGCCCTGCCGCAGCAGTTCCACCCCACCCGCCGGCATTTTGACCACATTCATGTGGATATCGTGGGCCCCCTGCCAGTGTCGCGAGGAGCGCAGCACCTCCTGACTATCGTAGACCGGTTCACAAGATGGCCAGAGGCAGTCCCGCTCACCAACACCATCTCCGAATCCTGCACCCGGGCACTGATTGCAACCTGGGTAGCACGCTTTGGTGTACCGGCCCACATTACCTCTGACAGAGGCACCCAGTTCACCTCCAGCCTGTGGTCAGCTATGGCCAGCCTTTTGGGGACACAGCTGCACCACACAACTGCCTACCACCCACAGTCGAACGGACTAGTGGAGCGTTTCCACCGTCACCTGAAGTCGGCTCTCATGGCCCGCCTCACAGGGCCTAACTGGGTGGTTGAGCTTCCCTGGGTCCTGCTCGGAATCCGCACGGTGCCCAAAGAGGATCTGCACACCTCGTCGGCTGAGTTGGTGTACGGCGCACCCCTGGTCGTCCCAGGGGAGATCATACCTGCCCCAAGGGGGCAAGAGGAAGAACCCGCAGCAGTCCTGGGCAGACTTCGCAAGAGGCTCGGTAACCTGACCCCCATACCCACTTCACAGCATGGGCAGACCCCGACCTGCGTACCCAAAGACCTGCAGAACTGTAAGTTCGTTTTTGTACGACGGGGCGGACACCGGACACCACTACAACGGCCCTACAAGGGGCCATTTACGGTGATCAGAAACAACGGGTCCACATTCGTGCTGGACATTGGGGGGAGAGAGGAGGTTTTCACAGTGGACCGACTCAAACCAGCCCATGTGGGCTTGGAGCAGCCGGTCAAGATTCAGGCACCGCGGCGCAGAGGCAGACCTCCCAAACAGAGGCTGATCCAGACTGTGGACATTGGGGGGTGTATCGCCGGTTCTGGGGGGGGGGGTTATGTGCCGACCCACTTCCCAGCGCACTCGAACCGGCTCACAAATCGGCGCGCGTCGGCATTGAGGCCGGTCCCAAAAAGGGCGCCAAGTCTGCTTCACCAGCAAGGGGAAAAGCCCGCGCGTGGGACGGGACAGTGAATACGTGCCCCCTACAGCATTCCCGCCCAGGGAGGGCGGGAACAGGAAGGCTTTAAAGCGAGGCCGCAAAGTTTGAATAAACCTCTTTTGCAACTGCAGCTCACCGACTGCGTGTCGTTATTTCAACGCTACGTGTAGCACACCGCTACATTTATCCATTATTTGCAACATATTGCAGAGTATGCTCACAGACAACGAAGCTCAGGGTTGTATGTGGTGACATGTATGTACTTGGATAATAAATTTTACTTTGAAATTTGAACTCTGACTATCCCCTACAACCTTTTTGTTACATTTCTTCTCAAGGTACAAACTTCCTCTTGTAGCAACTGAAACTTTTTAAGAGGACCAGTGGCAAAAGATTTGTATCCAAGGAACAAAGACAGTGAAGTGGGGGAAGTGCAAATAATCTTGGGTTCTACAAATGCCAATTTTGGGGCAGCACAGTAGCGTAGTGGTTAGCACAACACTTTACAGTACAGGCAACGTCAGGTTCAATTCCCCCTCCCCCTGCCTGTAAGGAATTTGTAAGTTGTTCCCATGACCGCGTGGGTTTCCTCTGAGTGCTTCAGTTTCCTCCCACAGTCCAAAGACATACCAGTTGGGAAATTAATTGGTTAAATCACTGTGTACTTCCCTCCTGCAGTCTATTAGGGGAATTTCTGAACCACAAGAAGAGGTGGAATGTTTGATCCTTAAAACTCTCAAGGCTAAATCTGACCTGCCTTGAACCTGACCATGTTTAGTTTTAAGGGTACCTGCTGGGGAGGGGGGACAGCCAATGTACTCCCAGATGAAGAGTGCACATCTAGTGCTTAAACCAGGGGCTCCCACCCGGGGTCCATGGACCCCTTGCTTAATGGTATTCGTCCACAGTATAAAAAGGGTTGGGAACCTCTGACTTACTTTATGTCCATCTTAAAATGCATGCAAATGATCCTGGGGTTTCCGACAATCTGACAGTTCAAACAAGTCTGGAGCAATTGAACGCAGGAGTTAGGCATCCTATCCTCTGATTTATTGGTCAGCGGAGCAGGGGTTTCCCTTACACCCATCGCTAGTCTGTCCTCCTCTCATCCACCAATTCTGAGAGTCAGTGAGCCACGGACCACAGATCTCCAGACCCTGAGCGACAATTGCCCACTTACCAACGTTGTCAAACCCCAAGCCTTGACTTTAAGCGATCATTCCAACACTGTCCTCCTTGCTCTACCACAGTTCCCTGCTAAGATTCCTCACCATCAGAGCTTCACTTCCGCTGGACTTTCTCTCTTCCCTAATTCCTAACTCTCCGGTCAGCCATCCTCCTTCCCAACTCTTCGCTCTTCATGTTCGAGGTCAGTTTATTGTCATTCAAAATGCATAGCGCCAAGCAGAACAACGTCCCTCTGGACCACAGTGCACATATAATACACGCACACACACATACACACACGCACGCACACACACGCACGCACGCACATACACACACACACACACACACAACACATGAAGTAATATTAATGCAAATAAATTAGCATACAATAACGTGCGTTTACAACACAAGTTAAAAAGTAAACAGTATATGGTAACTGGCTCACTCAATAATTATCCAACTTCGGACAGACAGCAGGCGCAAAAAATTGCTTTCCTCCCCATAACCATTACACTACCATGAGCACCATAGCAGTTAGTACAATGGTATTACACCATAGCAGTTAGTGCAATGGTATTACAGCTCAGGACATCACAGACCAAGTACTTGAGACATCGGAGTTCAACTAGAGCGCAGACTATAAGGGGTCTGTACACCCACCGTGTAGAATGCCTGGGTTTTCCCCAAGTGCTCCGGTTTTCTCCCACAATCCAAAGACGGATCGGGTAGGTTAATTGGCCATTTGTACATTGCCCCACGATTTGGTTCGGATCAGTCGGGTTTGTTGGGGTTGCCTGGGCGGCGAGGCTCGAAGGACCGGAAGGGCCTACCTACTCCGCACTCTAACGCTCAATAAAGAAATGAGTACCTAAAGTCAGAGGGGCAATGTGTGCATCTGCATTACACAAGGGATAGCACAAGCTTTTACCAAAGCAGGTATCACAAAAATCCAATAACGTATGGACTCACTTGCAGTGCTGCTGTGTACCACAGTGAAAACAAGGTGAAGCAGGCATCTTTTCTTTCTATTGTACCCATTTTGTGTCCCACTGAACAGAACTGGATCTCCATCGCATATATGCTGGCACCACCATGTGCAAATAGAGTCACTGGTATTGAGTCAACTGAGATTCAACACATTCAACACTCCAGGTACGGTCGTAGAGAATGGGAGATTATCATCTAGCGGAGAGATAAAGGGGGCTGGCACAAGGTTGAGAAAGTCTTGAACTGCTTCAAACCAGCCTGAGCCACAAACTACAGGCTAAAGCATACTACAGTAAACTCATGCCGGTTACCAACCTAACAGCAATGCTACAAGCTCTGGAACAGAGCCTGTTCCTGGGATCAGTCATGGGAGAAAGGGAGAAGCAGGAGGATCTCCAGTACTGTGCAGAAGTCTTAGGCATATCTGTATAATTAGGGTGCCTAAGATTTATGAACAATACTATACTAATTTTATGTATTACAATACTCTGCTGCAAAACGAAACCTAATTTCATGACACGTGAGTGGTGATTCTGATATGGGTCTCAGTTGCTGACTGAGAGTGAGGAGGGGACGGGGAGAGGGGCAACATGGTTGGGAAAAGAGGAAGGGAGAGAGAAGGGAGCAAGAAGCAGCAGAGAGACATTCTTGCGATGATCAATAAACCGAATTATCTTGTCTGGTATGCCGGAGCTGGGTGTGTCTGTACCTGGTACCTACCTCTCTCCCGCCCCCGGCCCTGGCATTCTTTCTCTGCTGCCTGTCCCACACCCCTCCCATGGTGCTCCACCATTCCTTACGTCCTTTGCTCCTACCAAATTTCCAAACTCGCTGTCCAACCTTGACAAATACTGTACAGTGCAAAAGTCTTAGGCACCCGAGCTATACTATATAAATATGCCTGAAACGTCTGCACAGTACCCCCGGATCCCTCTGCTTCTCCCTTTCTTCCACGACTGATCCCAGGAACAGGCACAAACACATTCTG
The DNA here is from genome assembly GCF_048418815.1 of Hemitrygon akajei. Classification (NCBI taxonomy): domain Eukaryota; kingdom Metazoa; phylum Chordata; class Chondrichthyes; order Myliobatiformes; family Dasyatidae; genus Hemitrygon; species Hemitrygon akajei. Next base: position 77,566,564 of record NC_133131.1, read on the forward strand.
CTCCAGGTCCTGACCTCACTGCAGCACATTTGCATTAGGTAGAGATAAGGGGGATTAAGTAGATAACAAATAGTCTGACAACAATGGAAACTTTGGTTCAGAGAGCATTCGTTTCAGAAGTGACTCCCTGTTGACATTGGCTTGTAGTAAGCAGAAAGTTTGTTCTGAAGTTTTACACCAAACTCCGTGGGAATTCTTTCCATCTACAAAGTTTTCATTGATGAAAAAAACGATAAAGCTACAAATACAGGGTTGATTGATAAGTTTGTGGCCTAAGGTAGAAGAAGATGAGTTATTAACTTCAAACTTTCTGCATAATCACTCAAAGAGCTGAACTACACATGCATGTAACGAGAGCTGTATAACTCATCTCCGTCTACCTTAGGCCACAAACTTATCAATCACCCATGCTGTGGACACTTTCTGGAGATCCAAGATCCGTATGCTCCACGACCGCTGGACTAAGTGTGTAAATGTAGGAGAGGACTATGTTGAAAAATAAATGTGCTAGGTTTTCTAAAATTGACTCCTTCTATCTTAGGCCACGAACTTATCAATCACCCCTCATACTGTGAGAAAGCTAATGCAGAGTTGTAAATATTGCTCCTCTCCTGTCAAATTCCTTCCTCTCCAGCCCTTTATCTTTCCTACCCACCTGGCTTCACCTTTCCCTCCCCCCACCTTTTTATTCTGGCATCTTGCCCCTTCCTTTTCAGTCCTGAAGAAGGGTTTCTGCCTGAAATTCTATATTAATCTTCCCCTTCGTTTCCTCCGACTGGGTTCTTTCAGTTACTTGCTTTGCAGCTGCCTGTAAGCAAACAGATCTCAAGGTTGTATATGTACAATGTCCTGTGTATGTTACTCAAAATGGCTTCTTTGGTTTGTTAAGAGTAGGAATGCTTCTTTGTCTGATAAGTGTTTCTCTCGCAGTTGTTTAGCTTTGGACTTGCTGATATGGGGATTGTATTCATTTGTTAACCAATGGGGAATGTTATTTTGTCTTGCGAGGCTGTGAACTTGGGGGGGGTTTTCGCGGTCTTTTGAGGAGAGTCGAGAGGAAGACGCCGAGGAAGGTGGACGTGCGCTGCACTGCTTGGTTGACCACTGGGGGTGGTCCCAGGTGCGAAGACGTGGAGGTCGGAGGCAAGCGACGAGGGGTCGAATGGTTCGATGGTTGAGCTCCAACGATGTGCACTAAACTGACTGAACTTTGATAAGTTGGCGCCTTTTGTTTTTCCTTTCCTTTCATATATATTGTATTGCCTAGTACTCTTTTAGTTTTAGTAAACTCCTTAAAGTGTATTTCATAACGGTATCTGGTGTGAATTTGATACTGTGTGCGGGCGCGAGGCATAAACTTGATTCTCATAGCACCTGCGTGTACGGGAGGTGGGGTTGGTGTGTGGCTGGATCTCCTTTTCCCCTAGACATATATCAGCCTGTTGGTTAAGTGTTACATATAATTTATACATTCGTTGAATCTCTGAATCCAACCAAGCCCCATCCGTAGTTTCTTTTCCCAGTGCATTGATGATGCAGTATCGGTGCTGTTTCCTTCTCTCACACAGAAATCATAGGCTTCATCATCTTTGCTTTCCACTCTGTTCTCACTTTCTCAAAGTCCATATATGATTTTTTTCCTTCCCTATTCCTGTGTTTGTTTGTTTATTTATCAAGATACAACGTGGAACAGGCCCTTCCGGCCTTTCGAGCTGTTCTGCCCAGCAACCTTCAAATTAACCATGGCTTAATCACAGAACAATTGACAAAGTCCAATTATCCTATCAACCAGTATGTTTTTGGACTGTGGGAAGGAACCGGATTACCCCCAAGGAAACCCACATAATCACGGGGAGAATGCACAAACTCCTTACAGACAGCGGCAGGAATTGAACCCAGGTCGCTGGTATTGTAAAGCGTTGTGCTAACCAGTATGCTACCGTGCGCTGTTCTGTGAATCCTCCATTTTTAACTCAGAAGGTAGATTAGCAACCAATATCTCTTACAAGCCCACGAATTCCTATAGTTGCACCTTCTCACAGTTCACTTCCCAGAAGACCCTACAAGGAAAATGCAAGCTCAAGAAACAGCATATTACCTGGTACATTACAGATCTGACAATTCAACACTGAACTTTGTTAAATCCAAATATTCAGTTGCCATGCAACATAAGTTATGAAGACTGTTTATTCCCCTCCATAGACATTACCAGGCCTGCTGAGTTTCTCCAGCTGTGTGTGTGTGTTGCTTTAGATTTCCAGCATCTGAAGAATCTCTCACGTCTATAACACATGTTTGTGAACTAGTTTTCTATTTCTAATGAAGATTCATTAATGAGAGATGTGAACTCGGTTTCTGTCCACAGATGATTCCTGAACTGTTATGTACTTCACCATTTACCCAGTTCCACTGGAAGAATCACATTACCATAAACATTAACTGTCTGTCTGGTAATCTGTGCTCATATCAACGTATTTTCTTGGCTCACACATAGGATGCCGAAGGAGATCACAGCAGGTCAGGCAACAACTATGGAGAGAAGGGCATTGTTTCAAGCTAATGCCCTTCATTAGGACTGGAAGGGAAGAGAGCAGAAGGTAGGTAGAGAGAGGGGGAGGAGGAGCACAACGTAGCAGATGATAGGTGAGTGAAGGTGAGAGGGTAAGGTATGTGGGTAGGGGAATGGGAATGAAAGGGGATAATGTGCAAATCTGAGAGATATAGTAGAAGCGAAGGAAAGAAGCTGATAGGTGCACAGAAGATCGAGAAGGAGGTGAGGAGACAAAGGGAGGCGGTGGGCAGGTCATGAGAGTTGAAGGGGGAAGTGAAGGAATGAGGGAGCCAAATTGAGGGTAAACAAATGGAAATTCCATCAGTTTGAAGACCAAGACAAAATATGTGATGTTCTCCTCCAATCTGCTTCTGGCCTCATTGTGGCAGCATGTTTAATATTTACATCAATGTTAAGATTGTGGGTGTCAACACTTCTCAGCACCTAAGCACTTGATCAAGACCAGTTTGGGTGGTGCAGTCTAGTAGATCTATGCCCCAGCTCCAGTGGTCCAGGTTCAATCCATCTATGGCATCTATGAATAACTTGCATGTTTTCCCTGTGATCTCATGGGATTTATCTGGGTGATTCGGTTTCCTCCTACATCCCGAAGATGTGTAACTGGGTAAGTTAATTAGCTATTGTAACTTGGATGGGCAGGGTGGAGATATATCTCCACCAAAGGAGGAATAAGGTACTCCTTCCCTCCGCCGGCCTGCAAGTCACCCTTGGGCACGGTAGCATCTGCTTAGCCCCCCTGATCAGGTGGTGGATGGTCAAATGAGCAGCTGGTGCATATCACAAGTCCTGGTTATGCAGCCACTGACACCAGGCAGACTATCTCTGAAGAGTGTTGATAATGGCTGGGGTCGCCCATCTTGAAAAGACACTGTCCAGGAGAAGGCAATGGCAAACCACTTGTGTAGAAAGAATTGCCAAGAGCAATCATGGTTATGGATAGAGAAAAGAAGAAGGAAAGCAGTGTAAAGGGGGACTTACCCACAAGAAGAGCAGATTAAAGACAGATAGAAGACCATGAACCCACGTCATACAACACAGCACACAATAATGATGGTGAACTTGCTTTAGGTGGGTAGTGATGAATTTTGTAGATAGACTGAATTAGATAATGTTCAAATGAATATATGCAACATAGGGAAGTATCTTTACCTTGAGTTCTAGTTTACAGTTTTAATCTGTCCTTTAATGTTACAATACTCGGTATAGGCTAGGTACATTACAATTATTGATAGACACTGGATTCCTTGCAGTAAGTGCATTACCTTTAGCTGCACAATCCTGTCTGGTCAGGGGAAAAGAATGGTTAGTTTTCCATGCCAGTGAGTAACACTTCTAATGTACAAATATCAGCCACCCAGGTTCTTCTGCAATCGGCTTTTTCATGGCTAATGTTAGCTTGGAGGATCAACTCCTTTATATGAACAAAATTCTAAAACTGGGATGTTCAGTTCATTAATTAAAGCAGATGCTTTACCTGTACCTTACTGCTCCAGTTACATTCCCTACCCTAAATTATCCCCTCATCACAATTACTTAGCAAGCAAAGTATTCTACATTCCAATAACGTAGAACATTGGAATGCAAATGTTAAAGATGCATACAGCTCCACAGCTCTCACCCACTTGGAAGATCACAACCCGGTTCACCTCATGCCCATGTATAAGCCCAAAGTACAGCAGCAGCTGACTACCACCAAGACAGTAAAGAAACGGTCTCCAGAGAGCATCGAAGCCCTGAAAGGCTGCTTTGAGTTTACTGACTGGATTGTACTTTGTGAACCATATGGGGAGGACATTAACAGACTTACTGATTGCATCACTGGCTACGTCAACTTCTGTGTGGACACTGCACTACCATCAAGGACTGTTCGCCGCTTCCATAACAACAAATCGTGGGTCACTAGTGATCTAAAGGCTCTTCTCAACCACCATTAGATCAGGAGACAGAGAGGGATTGAAACATGTGCAGAGGGAGCTAAAGGGGAAGATCAGGATGGCTAAGGAGGAGTACAGGAGAGAGCTGGAGAACAAGCTTAGTTAACGTAGCACATGGGAGGTGTGGAGAGGCATGAAGAACATCACTGGCTTCAAGCAGCCTAGCTGCAGAGCCTTGGAATGCAGCCATGAATGGGCTAATGTTAAACCAATTCTTCAATAGGTTTGACAGTTGCTGAGTTCGCATCCCCTCATCACACCGGCTCAGGTGCTGAGGTACCCAATGCTCCCTCAACACCCAAGACTCCCCTCCTGCCCCCTCCCCCTGCCATTTCACCATGTAGATAAACAACATGAGCTACCACTGTCTACACCCCTTCCTTCCCCTGCACCTACCATCCACACCTCCACATACCAACTGATATTGCCTTGATCTCTATCTCCCCCAGCCCTCACCTTCCACCAACTCCCCAGTCATCATGGTCTCACCTTCACTACGGAGCAGGGCTGTGGGAAACTCAGACATGGCATATTGGGACCAGATGGTGTGAACGCCAAGGCACTGAAGGAATGTGCTGAGCATCTGTGTGGAGTTCTCCAGTGCATTTTCCATCTGAATCTCAACTGTGGAACCCGACTGTGTGGAAAACTTCATGTGAGGTTCCAAGAAGTCCAGTGGCCCTGACCTCATGAAGACTCCAGAGATGCTGGTCTTGGCTCACCTCAGAACCCTGGCCAGATCAGCCCTCGACCTCCTACAGTTTGCCTACCAGGAGCATGTTGGAGACAGAGCCTACTCTCATTTGGATAAGATGATAGGAGAATCATGCATTTTAATTTCTCAAGTGCCTTCAATACCATATAGCCCTCATTGCTGAGGGAAAAGCTCTGTTCAATGCAGGTTGGCATTTCCATTGTGCCTGGATAATGGATAATGGAGTACCTGACTGGCAGATCACAGCTTCAGAGCTGTGTGTCAGACATGGCTGTAAACGGCACTGGGGCCGCATGGGAAACTGCATTGGTTCCTCTCCAGTTTACCCTGTATACTTCAGATTTCAGAAACAACACTGAGTCATGGCATCTGCAGAAATTCTCTGAAAACTCAGCAATAGCTGAGTGAATAAAGGGAGGATGGGAGGCTGAATACTGGGCCCTGGTGGAGGATTTTGTCAAATGGTGCAAACTGAATCAACTGCAGCTCCACATCAATAAGACAAAGGACATGGTGATAGATTTTAGGAAGACCAAGTCTGCACTGCTCCCGAGTACTATTAATGGTGAGGATATCAATGTGATGAGGACGTACAAATACCTGGGGGTGCACCTGGATGACAGACTTGAGTGGAGCACCCACACAGAGGCTGTGTACAAGAAGGGCCAGAGTCATCTGTACTTCCTGATGAGACTGAGGTCCTTTTGAAGTACTCAGGCCTCTCCTTCACAGGTTCTACCAGTCTGGTGTCGCCAGTACAATCTTCTATGCGGTGGTGTGCTGGGGCAATGGCATCAACACGGGTGATGCCAACAAGCTCAATACACTGATTAGAATGGCTGGCTCTGTTATTGAAGTCATACTGGACACACTGGAGCCTGTAGTAGAACCAAGGACCCTATGGAAAATCCTGACAATTCTGGACAATGTTTCTCACCCTCTGCATGCCACATTGGCTGAACAGAGGAACTCTGTTAGAATAAACTATAGCAACTGCAGTGAGGCCATTCTTACCCTCTGCCATTAGGCTCTATATTGAGTCAACCTATAGCTGAGGAAGTGATGACCCCCTCCTTTTAAACTGTCATTAACCCCTGTTTATGCTCTGTTCAGCTCTGTTTAGCTCTGTTTACCACATCCTGTGAAATACTGTGCAATACTACCATCACTTCTTATCTGGACAGTGTGAATGTGCGCTCTGACTCTTAAAAAAAATCACACGTGATTCAGTCACAGAATGAAATGCGTCTGTAAAATTGTCTTTGACTAATCTCCTGGCCTTAGATCACCTGGACAGAAATTCTTTGAATTCTTGCATCACCATCTTATCAGTGTGAACTTAGAAATCTCGTAAATCTTGTCATCTTTGACCCGTAAATCATGTAAATCTTATTTTTAGGGTAACTTATTCTTTTATTCTTTCCTACTTCTCTTCTAATATTTGTATATCAGTGCACTTGTAATGCTGCTGTGACACTGTCATTTCCTTTGGGATCAATAAAGTATCTATTTATCTATCGAATACCTTACTGTGAAAATATTTCTTCTAAGTTTCACTTTAATTATGTTGAAAACATTGTTCTTCCTATCATTTTTCTTGTTTTGATAAAATGTTTTTCAACACCATAAACAAATAATTCTGTGATCATATTTCTCTTTTCTTGCACACTACACATATTCAGACCACAGCCTTTGGTGTAGTGGATCAAGAGGTTGCTATCGCTTGATGGATCGGTAACTGGGAGCAGAATACCAGTTCCTGCATATTTCAGAATCAGAATCAGTTTTAATATCACTGGCAAATGTCATGAAATTTGTTAACTTTGCAGCAGCAGTACAAAGCAATACATGATAAATACAGAAAAAGATGAATTGCAGTAAGTATATATACGTATATATTAAAATAAGTGGTGCAAGAACAGAAATTTTTTTGAGGTATCGTTTATGGATTCAATGTCCATTTAGAAATTGGATGGCAGAGGGAAAGAATCTGTTCCTGAATCATTGAGTGTGTGCCTTCAGGCTCCTGTATCTCAATCCTGACAGTGACAATGAGAAAAGGGCATGTTCTGGGTGGTGGGGATCCTTAACGATGGATGCTGCCTCCCTAAAGTACCACTCCTTGAAGATGTATTGGATACTATAGAGGCTAGTACTCATGATTAATTTTTCAACTCTTAGCAGCTTACCACGAACCTGTGCTGGCCCCCCTCCCACCTTACCAAGCGGTATTGCAGCCAGGCAGAATGCTCTCCACAGTCTATCTGTAGAAGTTTTCCAGTGCCTCAGGTTACAAACCAAATCTCCTCAGACTCCTAATGAAACATAGCCACTGTCTTGCCTTCTTTATAGCTGCATCTATATATTGTGACCAGATTAAGTTTTCAGAGATAATGACACCCAGGAACTTAAAATTGCTTGCTCTCTCCACTTCCTATCCCTTGATGAAGATTGTTCCCTTGTTCTACCCTTTCTGAAGTCTACAGTCAATTTTTTGGTCTTACTAACATTGAGTGCAAGGTTGGTGCGATGACAACACTCAACTAGCTGGTATACCTCGCTCCTGTATGCCCTCTTGTCACCATCTGAGATCCTGTAAACACTGGTTGTATCATCAACAAATTTATAGTTGGTATTTGAGCTGTGTCTAGCCACGCAGTCATGGGTGTAGACAGAGTAGAGCAGTGGGCTGAGCACACATCCCTATGGTGCGTTAGTGTTAATCGTCAATGAGGTGGAGATGCTGTTTCCAATTGGCACAGATTGTGGTCTTGCGGTTAGGAAGTCGAGGATCCAGTGACAGAGGGAGGTACAGAGGCCCAGGTTCTATAGATTTTCAATCAGAATTGTAGGGACAATGGTGTTAAATGCTGAGCTATAGTCAATAAACAGCATCCTGATGTAGGTATTTGTATTGTCCAGGTGATCCCAGGCCAGATGAGCTCAAGCCCCAGTGAAACAAGGAGATTAGTCAATTTTAGACAATTTTACAGATGTGTTTCACTCTGTGATTGAATCATGTGTGATCTCTTTTAAGTCGGAGTCATACAACGTAAAATCAGGCCCGTCAGCCCAGCAAGTCTACAAGGATTTTCCAGTGCCCATATACACTAACTGCACTTCAATTTTCCTACATTTCCACCAAACCCCCTCCTTCCTACCAGATTCTATCACACCAGGAGAAATTTCAGCAGCCATCGAACCTCATGTCTTTGGGATGTGGGTGAAAACTGGAGCACCCAAGGAAATGCAGTTCATCAGAGAGAGCAAAAGAAAGTTCCATGCAGCTACCACCCAAGATCAAGATTAAGTCCGGGCCACTGTGCCCTTCATGTCTGTTATAAACTTTACAATTAACTTTATAAAAAATTATTCATTACTTTGTTTGAATAAAAATAATAAAATGCTACGTTGTTAACTTTTTGTTTTATTTAATTGGCCATAAAGTTGGTTGTAAGAGGTTCTATAAAAAATGCAAAAGTTTTACTCATCAGTTTGCAAGTACCTGCTACAGAAGGATTGTCGTCATTCCAGAATAAGGCTCATCACGATCTGCCATTGAGTAATTAGGGATGAGCAGTGCATTCCAGCATTGTCAGTGACATGCACATCCCAAATAATGTTATATGCATCTTTTAAAGTGTCACACAGTACACCCACCTTCACCCTCCTTGGAGTTAGAACTGTTCCTTTGCTTCTGAGATGCCAAACCTTGTTAGTCAGCCGATCGTGACTGGAGGTGTTTCTAAATGACTGGAAATATTATGAGCCTGTGTTAATGCAGCTTTAATTAAACCTGGCTGGGTCACAGTATATTTCTATATGTCACCTTGGCCCAGAGCTTGTATTTCAAAAGAGCACCAGATCCGTGTTTTTTTCCGAACTGTCTAAGAGGACCAGTACTCACGCTGGATGACTACGAGTAGATTACGTGCCAGTAATCCAATTTATAGGTTTGAGTGATTAATTTACAAAGGATTATTTCAAAACATTGCTTAAATATCCTGGTTTTTAAATTCTGCCAAGAGCATGAGCAGATTTAATTTCCTCTCAATTAAAAAGAGTGCCAGGTTCTTGTTCCCCCCTCCTCGATTTGTTTGTGTTCAGGCAGCTTGTTGATGAGCTTCAGCAGCTGGAATGGTAGCAGATGGCAGATCATTCCCGCTCACCAAATAAAATTTTACTGATAGGAGAGGGAAATTTCACAGCACGCAAAATGAATGGCCAAATTGCTGTTGCCTGCAGTGGCAGGGAAGATGTTCCTCTGAGCATTGAGCCAGGCAGCTACTAGATACGGGAACTATATTATCTTCAACAAGAGGAAGAAGCCAAGTACGGACCTTTGGAAGTTATATCATTTGTGTCTGGCAGGGTGGACATATGTCTCTACTAAAGGAGGTGTAGGACACTCCTTCCCTCCGCTAGCCTGCAGATCACTCTAGGGCAAGGTGTAGCACCTGCTTAGCCTCCAGATCAGGGTTACGTGAAGCTATGAGAACAGGTGATGCATATCACAAGTCCTGGTTATGCGTCCACTGACGCCAGGTAGACAATCTCTGGAGAGTACAGGTATATGGGGCTGAGAGGGATCTGTGATCAGCCATGATGGAATGGCAGAGCAGACTCAATGGGCTGAATGGCCTAATTCTGCTCGCATGTCATATGTCTATGGAGCATTGATACTAACTATGGTCAACCATCTTGTAAAGACACTGCCCAGAAGAAGGCAATGGCAAACCACTTCTGTAGAAAAACTTGCCAAGAATAATCATGGTCATGGACAGAACAGCAGCGTGAAGGGGGAGGTCTTTCCCACCGGCAATAAACCCTCACCCAGTAGACAGATTAAAGACGTCTTCCCCTCCAACAATAATCCCTCGCCCAGTAGATAGATTAAAGATGCCTTCGCCCGACAATGATCCCTCGCCCAGTAAACAGATTAAAGACATCTTCCCCTCCGACAACGTTCCCTCGCCCATAGACAGATTAAAGGCATCTTCCCCTCCAACAACGATCCCTCGCCCATAGACAGATTAAAGGCATCTTCCCCCCGACAACGATCCCTCGCCCAGTAGACAGATTAAAGGCATCTTCCCCTCCGACAATGATCCCTCGCCCAGTAAACAGATTAAAGACATCTTCCCCTCCGACAACGTTCCCTCGCCCATAGACAGATTAAAGGAATCTTCCCCTCCGACAACGTTCCCTCGCCCATAGACAGATTAAAGGCATCTTCCCCTCCGACAATGATCCCTCGCCCAGTAAACAGATTAAAGACATCTTCCCCTCCGACAACGTTCCCTCGCCCATAGACAGATTAAAGGCATCTTCCCCTCCGACAACGATCCCTCGCCCATAGACAGATTAAAGGCATCTTCCCCCCGACAACGATCCCTCGCCCATAGACAGATTAAAGGCATCTTCCCTCCGACAACGATCCCTCGCCCAGTAGACAGATTAAAGGCATCTTCCCCTCCGACAATAATCCCTCGCCCAGTAAACAGATTAAAGACATCTTCCCCTCCGACAACGTTCCCTCGCCCATAGACAGATTAAAGGCAACTTCCCCTCCAACAACAATCCCTCGCCCAGTAGACAGAACAAGGATAGATGGAAGGCCATGATCGCAAACGACATATGACAGGACACATAATGATGATGACGATTAGCCATGTGGCGTAAGAAGGTTTGGGTATTTGGTGGTTGAAGTGGACATAGTGGTCTAAAAGACCTGTTTCTGGTGCAGATGACTCTACAATTCTATTTATTGTTTGTAGACCTGCTGAGCCAACCTGTACCCACCAACCATAACCCACAGAGGAAGCAAAATGGTGCAGGCAAAGGTAATACACAAATGAAAATGACTCTCCTGGCTCAAAGGAGATCTAGTAGCTAGACTTTACTACACACAATGTGGAGACACATCAATTCATGTGTCCTGCTATTGTAGAATATATACAAATTAGGTGTAATGCCAATGTTCTGAGTCAGAAGGCCAGTGGTTTAAGATACAGGCTATAGGCTAAAGTACCTAGATGGCTGGAGGTCCAGTACTGAGGTGATGCTTTTTGCTCCAATGTCCTGTCTTTCTACATAGCTGGAGAGGCAAAGACCCAGAAAGGAAACTCATTCTTTTGCACGCCATGTAGATATACCTAGTTGCACAATATGCATCTCTTTGTAGATTTGGATTCTAGTCAGATGGAGAGCACTCTGGGGTAGACCTCAGGAATATTGTCGTCTGGGGATAGAGTAATTTGCACCACAGCGGACTTCAATCCCCTAGGTTGTGGAGAAGGTGTGTGGAAGAAGGGTCCCAATCCCAGACATCTGATCCATTGAGATGTGCGGGGTGGCAGGGTCCAGTGAAACCAGAGGTAAGAAAACCATTGCTGAACTCTACAGATCTATGTGTCATAGAGTTGTAGAAAAGTACAGTGCAGAAACAGGCCCTTTGACCCATCTAGTCCATGCCAGAACAAACTGCCTATTCCCATCAGTCTGCACTGGGACCATAGCTCTCCATGCCCCTACTATCCATGTACCTCTCCAAACCTCTCTCAAATGTTGAAATCAAGCTTGTATGCAGCACTTGCACTGGCAGCTCGTTCCACTCTCTCACAACCCTCTGAGTGAAGAGGTTCCCCCGCATGTTCCCCTTGAACTTTGCATGTTTCAGTCTTAACTCATGACCTCAGTGGGAAAAGCCTGCTTGCATTTACCCTATTCACACCCCTCATAATTTGGTAAACCTCTATCAAATCTCCTCTCAATCTTCTTCGTTCCAAGGAATACAGTCCTAAACTATTCAATCTTCCCTTATAACTCAGGTCCTTCAGACCCGGCAACATCCATGTAAATTTCCCCTGTTCTCTTTTAACCTTGCTTATGTCTTTCTGGTAGATGGGTGAGCTAAACTGCACACAATACTCCAAATTAGGCCTCATCCATGCTTTATAAGTTCAACATAATATTTCGTCTCCTGTACTCAATACTTTGATTTATGAAGGCCAATGTGCCAAAAGCTTTCTTTACAACGCTATCTGTCCGTGTGGTGAAATAATACTAGAAAGTGCTGCAAAATCAATGTGGCAATGTGGAAGAAAAAACAGTATCAGATCATTGTTTCTTCATCAGCAATGGAAATAAATAGTGGTGCTGCAGATCTATTCAAAGAATGGAGGAAGAGTTTGGAGGGGATTCTATTCACCCTGGGCTGCATTGTTGTGATAAGGCACAGTTTCTCTCCAAACAAGGTTTGTAAAACCCAGCTGGTCAATTTTAAAGTCAACTCAGAGGATTCCAAGCTCATTAAAATATTTATTGCCAAAAATCGGGACTGAATTAGCTGCCAACATATAATTCAGACTTCTAGGGAGAGTCTGGGGTGAATCAGACTGAGCTTCAGATTTTCTTGCAAGTACAGCTCACTAATTTCTGACAAGCAGAATTTCTTGCCTAAACCCTTTGGATATTTTCCTACTCAAAACATTGCAACTGCTTCTGTTCTTCAGACCACTTTATCAGATGAGTGATTAAACCAATGCAGTCTCTCTTCTCAAAGGAAAAGAAGGGATTCAGGACACAGTTTGAAGGAGATTAGGAAGGAATGGGACATAGTGGAGGAGGTGGTGGGTCCTCCATCACACCCAGGCATTAATGCCTTGGCCAACACTTATCCCAGCGTTGTTGTGGGAACTCGCTGAACGCAAGTTGTCTGCACTTCTATTTTTCTAAAGCCATGGTGTCATCTGATTGTAGCCACCAGGAGAGAGGGATTGAAGCTGGTCTGAATCCACCAGGGGCAGAATGGTTCAGCGTCCAGGACAGAGTCAGTGCTGTCCGCCCACTGCTTCATTCAGCAGAAGACAAGCTCTGCTGTGGTCGTCTACAGTTTTTGGCAGCACTCAATGGACTCAGGGGCTCAAGCCACAGAGTCTCCTGTTTTGCAGCCACTAGTAGGTGTAAGAGCCAGTGCACTCCACCGGGGACAGTGTGGTGCAGCATCCAAGCTGGAGTTGGTGCTGACCCCCCTAGGTTCACTCAGTGGGAGATGGGCTGTATTGCGGTCGACTGAAGATTGTGATGTGCTGGGGGATCTGGACTATATGCATGTAAAGTTTAGAAGGCACTGGTGAGGCCTCACTAGGAGTATTGTGAGCCGTTTGGGACCCTTATCTAAGAAAGGATGTGCTGACATTGGAGAGAGTTCAAAGGAGGTTCAAGAAAATGATTCCATGATTGAAAGGCTTAGCGTTTGAAGGTTCTGGGCCTGAACTCATGGGAATTCAGAAGAATGAGGAAGGATCCCATTGAAACCTATCAAACTTTGAAAGGGCTTGACAGAGTGTATGAGGAGAGGATGTTTCCTATGGTGGGGGAGTCCAGGACCTCAGAATAAAAGGACATCCATTTAGAATGGAGATGAATAGACATTTCTTTAGTCAGAGAGTGGGGAATCTGTGGAATTCATCACCACAGGGGGCAGTGAGGCCAAGTCATTGGGTATACTTAAGGCAGAGTTTGATAGATTTTTGATTAGTCAGGGCATGAAGGGATGTGGGGAGAAGGTGGGAGATTGGGGCTGAGATGGAAATGGATCAATCATGGTGAACTGGCAGAGCAGACTCGATGGGCCAAGTGGCCTAATTCTGCTCCTCTCTATCTCTTATGGTCTTATGGTGAAGACCTAATATGCACCAAAAGAAATTATGGTAGTTTGCACTCTAATTTATATAGCAAGACAGTTCCCAAATGCCATACCTATACCACTCTCATCGCCAGGAAGGATAGCAGCACTAAAGACTACCACAGAGCCAGGGGAAAATGTATAGAACTGTGGTGTTATATGTGGGGGACTGTTTTCCTAATGCCTTGCCTTAATCAAATCCTGAGTGCCTATGCCACAGCGAGCTGCAGGGTAACCAGCAAGCCAGAGGAGACAGCAATTGTGATCTATGTAGTATACAAAAACTTCAAACTGGCAATGTGCAATCATAGGCAAAGTTTCAATTATACTGAGTATTGATGCCGGTAGATGCTGTGTTCAAAACTCACTGACAGAGTGGAAACATTTCCACTGAAAACAAATTCTTAGCAATAAACTTTTCCAAGTAAACGTTGCATCATTTAGTGACTATATCCTCTTTCCTTTACCCACCCTACGCTGCTAGCACACAGAGTTTTGGATGAACGTAAGGGAAGTTAAGAGTTTCTGAAAATACCAGGAAAGAAGGGTATTGCATCGTGCAAAAGTAAAGTGAGTTCTGAAATGAGTGCCAAACTGCAGTCTATTTTAACTAAACAATTAATTTATAATAAACTAATTTAGATTGAACTGCCATTTTACTCCAGTTTTAAAAATTAGTTACTTATTGCACAGCAACAAAAATATTGCCAACTATATGAAAGCAATTATCTAACAATCAAATGCATCATCTTTATAGCTCATAAAAAACCAGCCAGTGTTAAAAGGTCTACAGTTGTCGACTAGAGACACGAATAATGCCCTGTGCACCTGTCCTAGCGGTAATTCATACGCAATTACCTGTCACAAGTTAAATGCATATTGAAACGATGTAATTGTCTTCACAGTACGGTGATGCTTAATGCTCCCTTGTGGCCTGCCTGTTCTATTCTTAGGTTTTGCTTGTCAATCCGCCTGCAATTGTGTCTGTCACATGAAGAGATGTGTCTGGATGCAGGTGGAAGGATGTTCTCCAAACATTCCTTCATTCCTGTTTTGTTGCACATTCTTCAGAGTGAATGAGCTTTCACAAGCTCTGCATCCGCCAGGTAATATTGCCAGTGATACAGTCTGACAGCTATAGTAGGAGAGTGGACTTAAGAGGGATGATACTGAAATCTTTATTTTGAGATGTTTTAAAAGCTCCTAAAGCCTAGAAATATGACAAAGAAGTCAGCAAGCTTGAATGGCATTATTGAATTCTCCCTAGTAAAGTACCTAAAGCTACTCTAGAAGAGGTAATGGGCCAGATCACCTTGACAGCTAGCTGATGGTAATAACCTTCATTATAATAATATCGAGAGCAAGATTGCTGGTTCATCTAGTTCCAACCATCTTTATTGTTCTCCTACCCCTGCCTCCCCCTTGTGGTAAGCCTGAACTACGGCAGACCATGGTGGACAAACACAATTCGTCCCCCTTCGACTAAACTTCCGTTAATCAAGAGTAAGCAGTTTATGAATAATTATCAACTAAAAGACACACAGTTACTAGCTACCATGCTAAGATGCCTGGTTCACCCTCCCAGCACAAGTTCAGGGTAATATTCTGCTCACTGCAGACCATAACGTCATTGAAAAATACATAGTCAGATATGTGCAATTTTTGGATGATGGATGTCTGGCACCTTCCATTGCTGAGGCTGGATCACCATTGGAACATGGAACAGCTCCCACTACACTGGCAACAGCAAGAGGCCGGTTGTCCCTGTCACTGCCTTGACCCAGGAGGTCATCGAACATCACTGTACCAGTGATAATCAACATGTCCTCATTCATATGGACCACCTGCTATCTCTTCGGGAATTTGAATCCATGAAGATAACAGGTGGTCCATATGAATGAGAACATGTTGATTATCACTAGTATGACGATGTTTGATGGCCTCTCCAGAAATCCACAGGCACTTTGTGTCTGAAACCACAGATCACATCTTTCCCATGTTGTTTCTGTTTCTAACTGCGGAGGTTTCATCATAATAATGGAACATCACTTGATTTTACATGCATTCTCATGTTAAAATATAATCTACAGGATGTTATCTATTTTCAGTTCAGATTGATTGTACCTTCTTACCTCTGTAAAAAAATCCTTCACTTTAGTATTACAGGGAGTGAGATACGAGGTCGTTCATCATTCTACAGCCAGCATTACTGGATTTCTCATCGTGTTGGGTCACTAGCAGTGAGGATCCATATAGAATTTTACTGATTTAGATTCAGATTTATGTTTATTTGTCACATGGACTTCAAAATATACAGTGAAACGTGTCACTTGTGTCAACAATCAACACACCGAGGGCAACCACTGGAAAGGTAGGGGGAAGATTCCAGAATAGGAAGGTGGGAGAAGGGGAAGGAGTACAGGTAAGGTGGAAGGTGGATGGTTGGAGGAGAGGGATGAAGTAAGAAACTGAGAGTTGATAGGTAGAAGAGGTGAAGTGCTGAAGAGGAAGCAGGAATCTCATAGGACAGGGCAGTGCACTATGGGAGGAGGAAAGGAGGAGGGGAGGAGGAGGGGGGTCATAGGCAGACAGAATATGAGGTGTTGCTCCTCCAGCCTAATTGTGGCTACATCACCGTGGTATAGAGGAGGCCATGGACCGACATATTGGAATGGGAAGCTGAATTGAAGAAGGAGGACACTGGGAAATCCTACCTTTTGTGGTGGATGGAGTGAACGTGCTCGTTGAAATGGAGCATGCGGCAGAGACCATACCAGGAGCACTGGACACAGTGACTGGACTTCCCATTCCCATTCCAACACTACATGCATTATAGGCTGTTCTGATCCAAGATCTTGATGAAGAGTCTGGGCCCAAATCATCGGCAGTTTGTTCTGTTTTAATAGATGCTGCTTGATTTGCTGAGTTCCTCCAGCATTTGGTATGTGTTGTCCAAGATTTCCAGCATCTCCTTACAGCAGACGTCCTCCAGACCAGGCAATGTCCTGGTAAACCTTCTCTGTACCGTCCACATCCTTCCCTTAATGAAGCTGTAACATATCCCCCTCTTCTTGAATTCAATGCTCTGAATAATGGAAATAAGTATGCTATATGCTTTCTTTACCACCTTATCAACTGTGTGGTCACTTTTAGGGATCGGTGTACTTTTATCCCTAAGATATTCGGTTCATCACTGCCAATGATGACCAATTGATATCATGCCCATTAACAAAACACTCTCCCTTTATGCTGGATCCTCAAAGTGCAGCAATTGACACTTGCCCAGAGTAATCTGCCACTTCTCTACCCATATCTGCAGCTAATCTGTATCCCACAGTATCCTTTGGCAGTCTTCTACACTAGCCACAATGTCGCCAACCACTCTGTTGATATACCGTACACTTACTCACCTAACTAACACATTTTCATCCAATCATCCATTTTTGAAACAGGTCTACAGCAGACAATGTCTCCCTTTCCCTACATTCATCTCTAGAGCATATGGACCGTTAAACATCTGCCAACGTCAGACCTATTGTTTATAGCCTACAGCTACACCCTCAATGCTACCATTCCATCAAACTCAGGGCCCTGGGAATGCTAGGGATGCTTCACTGCAGCACACCCTGGAAAGCTTGTGAAGGTAGAGGGTAAAATGAATGTAGCAAAATACAGAAAAATCCTGGAGGAAAACCTAGAGGATCTGCTATACACTAGCATGAAGGTGGTGAATACATATGCAATTAATTATTTTGTGTTTTATATTTGTAATTAATTTAGGAATGGAGACGGGCTAACCCCTATTGATAACAATGGATTTGGGGTTAAGAGGGTAAACAGCTTTAAGTTCCTCGGCATCCACATTAACGAGGACCTCATGTGGGCTGTACACACCAGCTGTGTGGCGAAAGAGGCCCACAAATCCTCAGAACTTTCTACAGGGGGACAATTAAGAGCATCCTGACTGGCTGCATCACTGCCTGGTATGGGAACTGTACATCCCTCAATCGCAGGATTCTGCAGAGAGTGGTGTGGACAGCCCAGCACATCTGTAGTTGTGAACTTCCCATGATTCAAGACATTTACAAGGACAGGTGTGTAAAAAAGGTGTGCAGGATCATCGGGGACCCAAGCCATCCCAACCACAATCTATTCCAGCTGCTACCATCCAGGAAGCAGTACTGCAGCATAAGATCCAGGACCAACAGGCTCCGGAACAGCTTCTTCCACCAGACTATCAGACTGACGAACTCACCCTGACTTGAGTATACTCTATATTACATTGACTATTCTACTTATTATAAATTATAATAAATTACTGTGATTGCACATTGCACATTTAGATGGAGACATCACTCTGTAGAGATCCGTTTTCACTTTGGCATGAAAGAGTCTTTTTCTGTTGATTAATGTCAAAAAAAGCCAAATTAAATCCACTATGATTCAATGTTGTAAAACAATAAAACATAAAAACTTCTGGGGAGGGGGTGAATATAGGCACCGTATATAGCTAAGGTGTCTAAGACTTTTGGACTGTACTGTATTTGCCAATGTGGAACAGAGAACAATTTTGTAAATTTGGCAGGAGCAAAGGAATTTGGAAATGGCAAGGGTGGAGCACTGCAGGAGAGGTGTGGGACAGGTGGAAGAGGAGGAGTGCTGGGGTAGGGGATGGTACGAGTGCTAACAACCCGGCTCTGGGACACCAGGCAAGGTAATCCTATCCTGAACAATTGGTTTATTGTTCATTATAGAATGTCTCTCTGGTGCTTCCCATCCCCTCCCCTCTCCCTTCCTGTTTTCCCCTCTCCCTGTTCCTTTCCAAATCTCAGTCCACCATTGTGTCCCATATCAGAATCAGGTTTATCATCACTCACATATGCACTGAAATTTGTTGTGTTTTTTTTGTGACAGCAGTACAGTGCAATACTGTATAGGTTACACCACTAGGACAAGACCTCCAGCCAAAGTAAGACACATCCACCACTACCTTCTATCCTTGATGGGCAAGCCAGTTTTGGATCCAGTCAGCCAAATTTCCTGGATGAGCCTACCATGGGGCACCTTATCAAATGCCTCACTGAAATCCACGTACACAACACCTCCTGCTCTACCGTCATCAATCACACACATCACCTCCTCAGAAAACTCAGTCAGATCAATCAGACATGACCGACCACACACAAGCTATTGCTGTTGGTGAGAGCTTTTGCTATGCACGATGTGCTTGCCATATATCCTGCAATAACTGTACATCGATAGTATCTTGTTGGCTGCGCACTGCTTGAGATGATGCAGACAGCGTACACATTGCTGCTTAAATTATATCCTTTTACCAGGCATATGTTTTGCTTTAAAATCATTTCCTTAACTTGCAACATGTTTAGGTCTGTCTACTGTGCCCATTACTAAAAATTTATCAAACGTTCACTCTGACTGGCGAAGGCTGATAAACAAAAGGACAAGGCAGCTTTCACTTGTGAAGCTTGATTGGGTTCAGCAGCTGAAGCTTATTTAAACTACAGACTCTCATAGCAGGGTCAGCGGATGCAAATGCAGCTTCCTCAGCCTCCCCTTTCTGTAGTCTCCAGGAAAGAAGAAAAGGCAGAAATAGACTTTAAAGAAATGTATTAAGTTAATCGCATTTGCTTTCACCATTGATCTTGAAAGGAACTAATGTCGGATTTCGCTTTAGAATCAACAGGAAAATCAATTATTAATCTGATTTTCTGAATAAACTAAAAATGAATTTGTTAATATAAATCCCACCGCTAGCACCATCCTCAAAGAACAACCATTTGTATTCCTGGGTCTTCTTTTAACACATATTCTGTAATAATCCAATGCATTATTCACAAACTGTTTTTGAAGGCATTGAATCCAGTTCCAGCTTTCAAGTTCAAAGTGGTATTTTAAATAGAAGATGCTAAACTTCACACGAAGCTTGATTGGAAATGGTTCAATATTGCTTTTGCTTCTGGACTCCGGTTTGACACTGCCTTCTACCGATAACTATAAAAATACAGCCATTTCAGTTCTGCTTCCTTTCTGACAGGACATGCTAGCAATATGGTATAGCCTCTTCCGAAGGCAGGTAAAAAGCTGATTAACAAGACTAATAGAACACGAGCCTTTGCTTCAAGGGTTCCGTGAAACAACAGGACTGAAGTTTGATCCTCCGAAGTTCTGTGCACAGTTCCAGACACTGCATTACAGAAGAGACATATTAGCTTTAATTCACCTTTTACCTAGGGTTAGAAGGTCAAGTTACTGATAGATCTGTACTCCCTTCAGTATAGAATAATTAACTTCTAATACTTAAAGAATTTTATAAGCTGGATCAATTAGATTATTTTTCCTGGTTAGACAAAGAGACTTAGCTTTAAAATCCTGGTCCTGCCGGCTGGAGAGTAGGAGTAAGAAAGTGATATTTTTAATACAAAATGGAGGGTAAACCAGGAATGCTCCCTCATCAGCTCTGCAAGCCACAAAAAACTTTCTGCCAAGATGAAGTTCAGTGCACAGTGATGTTCAGGGATGCTGAAGCAAGGTGAAAGGCTGGGGATCAAGCATAAGTTAACTGAAGGGAGGAATGGGTTTGATGGATTATTCTGGTGTTCCCAATATGTATTCCGGGGGTATGAATATCCAATCTCTCAACTACCCCGACACCGGCTACGTTACCCATGAGCAGCTTTAGGGTTCTCCTCCACCTGAGATCTGGATTTGCACTCCACTCCCTCCCATTCCACTTAGCTATCCTTCTTTTAACCATTGCCCCACTCTCTGCGTCTTGTTTCCTCTCTTTTATTGATTCCTTTTCTCTCTTCATGTGCTGCCCATATCAATACTGACCTTTAACTGTTTTCAGATTCCCACTTCGCCAGTCTCCCTCGGCCATTTCCCCTAGGTGTATGGGTCCCCTAGATCCTCCAGGGCTATGCTTTCACTCACTCATCCCTTTTCAATTGTCCTATTCCTTTTTCTAAATGCTTTTAATCTGTAATATCTTCCATTTCTGAAGAATGATATTACATTTATGCTGTAATGTTCTATCAATCTACCCCTTCTCTCCCTCATAGCCCTCCATTTTTCTATCAACGATGAGCCTATTTGACCACAGCTATTTCCATTACTTGTTAATGTAATTTATCTGCTTCTTTCACTTCTTTCTCTTACCTCCCCTCCTCCACTCTGCCCACAGTAAGGCTTCCACTTCCTCCACCCTTTCTATTCATGATGAGATGTTCCTTCACTTCATGGGCAGCGACCAACAGAGCAACAGAAGCATAAACTGTAAGACATAGGAGCAGAATTAGGCCATTCAGCCCTTCGTGTCTGTTCCACCATTCCATCACACCTGATTTATCAACCCCATTTTCCTGCCTTCTCCCCGTAACCCTTGACGCCCATACTATTCAACAATCACCACTTTAAATATACCCAATGACTTGGCCTCCACAGCCGTTTGTGGCAATGAATTCCACAGATTCACCATCCTCTGGCTAAAGGAATTCCTCCCCGTTTCTGTTCTGAAGGGATGTCCTTCTATTCTGAGGCTCTTCCCTCTGGTCTTAGACTTCCCCACTCTATCTAGGCCTTTCAATATTTGATAGGTTTCAACACAATCGCCTCCTCATTTTTGTAAACTTCAGCAAGTACAGGCCCAGAGCCATCAAACACTCCTCGTGTGTTAACCCTTTCATCCCTGGGATCATCTTGCGAAGCTCCTCTGGAACCATCTCATGAAGCTCCTCTGGAACCTCTCCAATGACTCCATTCTTTTGTAGGTAGAAGCAGATGTAATATTAACTTCCAGAATAGAGTTGGAAACATGTTTGAGATGGTAAGATGTGTGGAGTAGTGAGAATGTGCAGAGAAATGGAACTGGCTGGCAACTCTATCAATAAAGAGATATTTCCAGTAAAATGGCCTGCATTTTTTGTTGACTCTCTGATATCTCTCAGCTCCATCTTCCACTTCTTTTGAAATCACCTTGGCTTTGTGCACCTTTATTAAATTGTCTCAACACAGAACACTACTTCCACAGCACAAATTACTATTATTTTAAAGTTGGTGATGCATGTCATTTGATTGGCATTCCAAATTGCACCCACGGATTTGGGCAACCTGCCAGTTCAAATTAGTAATACTGGTATTTTTCTCCTTAGAGTCTCACTTTCAAAATGACATTAAACATTCAGTAATAAAAGATACCTTTAATATTGCCGAACATCTCAAGGTACTTCACAGGTGTGTAATTAAACAAAGGCAGGCACCAAGCCACATGAGGAGATGTTAGAACCGTTGAACCAAAGCTTGAACAGTGAGCCCAATTTAACAGTTTACATTCGGAAAAGGGAAAAGAGAGAGAGGAAGTAGGTCTTAGCGCCTTGTTGCTAGTGATGGGGAGATTACATTCAGACTCTATCGACCGGTCAGAATTACAGATGGGAAACTCAGAAGCACTCACTTGGCAAAACTAGAAAAGATTTGCTCCATATCTCCTACCTGCCAGCCAGCCCAAATAATAAACCAACAGTGTATTGGGCAGACGTTCAGGACAGGTTGCAGCTGATAATCCATCGGGAAAAGGTGGCCTTACCAAAGCATGAAGGAGTGGTGCACAGAAGGCCAGGCTGTGTGCAAGGTGGTCGGGAAGAACAACTGTAAGGTTTGCCAATTTTCACTTCATTTAACTTAATCCAAAAGACCACAACAAACCACTGTGGTGAAACACACACAAGATGCTGGAGGAGCTCAGCAGGCCACGGTTATAAGAAGATCAGATTTACTAGCAGAGTAGGTTTACTCAGATGCGTCCAGTACACAGAAGAAAACCTTAACAAAGACAATAGTTGCAGTCTGTTCCTTCATAGCTCTGAAAGTTTAAATTCATCTTTTCTAATTTCTTTTCTTTCCTTTTCAAGGTGGCTGGGGTCCTGTCGGAGTCTGTGATCTACAGTTGCACTCAGACTCCGGCTCGTCAGGTCAGGGGTGGGGGGAGCGGGTTCCCACTCACAGCGCTAGCCAAGCAACCTATCGTTTTCTGTATCTCTAGGGACAGTCTTGAAGTCACCTGACTTCAGGGTGCGACCTTGTGAATGACTCGATTTCTCACTGGTATCGCTGACTGAAGCATCACAGGAGATCAGAACATTGAGACAGTGGGTACAGCTGTCAGAGACCTTTGCACTCAAGCGATCGCTCTCTCTCTATGGTGAGAGAGAGTTTACTGTTGATTCTCAAGTCAGAGGAACTCAAAATAAAGCAACTTTGCAGACTGTAACACCAAAACAGTAAGCTCTTGGTCTCCCCTTTCGCTGTGGCAGGAGTGATATCTCTCTCTCACCCGTTGGTGAGAGAGCACCACATGGCATGTTGAACTACTGGGGTGAATGATGGTTTTTGATGGACTCTGGAACATGGTCTTTTTGAGGGCTTTGATATTGCTTGCATGGTGGGTAGTGGGCGGCTGATGCTTTCTGCTGGAAGAAGTGAGGGGAAGGGGAGGGGAGAGGGGTGATGCTTTGCTGCTGCTTGTGCGTGGGAGGGGGGCTTTGGGGTTCTAACGCTTTTCTGTTATTCATTCTTTGAGGTTTTCCTTTTGTTTCGTGGGTGCCTGTGAAGAGTAAGAATTTCAGGTTGTTTACTGTATAAATTCTCTGATATTAACGCTACGTCCACACTAGACCGGATAACTCTGAAAACGCCGATTTCACGTAAAAATGATAGGCATCCACACCAAGCGTTTTTGAAAATACCTCTGTCCACATTAAAACGGGTATTTGGGCGAATCTCCTCCTACTGGGCATGTGCAGGACACATCTACACAAAACAAGTGACATGTTTGGTGTCAAATCTCGCTGTGAAAGTGCGTGTTTGTGCAGTTATAGACTAGAAAAACTTAAAAGGAATTTGCTAAATGACGGACAGCTGTCATGCAGGAGGACTTAAAACTAAAAAAAAACAAATACTGGAGCGTATGGAGGCAACCGACAGGGAGTTCACGGACAGAATGACCTCGTTGACGACGAACATTGAAAAACTGACTAACTCTGTCGCATTAATAAAGCACCTTGTTAAATGTATAAAACATGTCTGCATCAGTGTTATCTTGTATTTCCATACAATGTTACATTAGGCTGTTACACATCTATCGTCAGAGAAGTACTTGCATAAATAGGTAAACCACCTTCATACGAGCAAGGACAGAAAACAGGGCAAAGTGAGTATATTTATTTATTCAGTAAGTTATGGGTCAAAGTATTTGGTGAGTACATTTCTAACTCTTCTGGCTTCAGTCTCATTGCCGTCTGTTCTGAAATTGTTAGGTTGTGTGGGGGGGTTGCATTCAGGAAAACAATGAAATGCCGCCATCTGTTCTGGCACATCATGACAGCGTATCTAGAAATTTCTGGTTACCCCATCCACACTACTCTTGCCCAAGTGGCATTTTCAAATTTACACACTCTGAAGGGTGTTTTAGAAAAGCTCCATTTTCGGGGAGGAAAACGCCGTTTCAGTGTGGACGGAGGGTCAAAGCAAAGAGAAAAAGCTTCGGTTACAGATTTATCCAGTCTAGTGTAGACATAGCCTAAATAGAACAATTGAACCATTGAAATTTTCCCTGAGTGACTGCAGCATGGGGTGTCCAACCACCCTCCCCCTGAAATCCTTCAAAGAGCTTACCCCAGAGTGCAAAGGATAGTGCCTGTCTATTAACGACTATCCTTTAACTTAACACATTGGCTTGGAATAGGTGAGCCATACACATTCCCTGGGTGCACTGCATTGACCAGTAAGATTTCATGAAGTAAATAATGAATTGACCTTTAAATCATCAAGATCTATAGCAGCTCTAATATCTCAGTCCAAACTTCTCATGCTTTTTAATTGACTTTGTATCCTTCTGCTTTGCATTTCCTCATCTTTAATGATCAATGCTCCTATAAGTTTCCTGCAAACAGGTTGGGTGGAAACCCCTTGTGGTCCATAGGTTTAACACAATGCCTAGTGTTACCTTTTAAATTGCCCAGTTGGGGTGAGGTGAAAACCCAGAGTTGTATTAGAATTGTCAGTTTCCCAATCAGAAGATTAAGTTAAAGTTGCCCCAGGTGGTTTCTCCCATTCTGGCCTATTCTGGATCCAACCACCACCAAAACATCAGCCATTCATTCCCTTCTATAGATGCTGCCTGACATGATAAGTTCCTCCAGCATATTGTGTGGGCTGCTCCGGATTTCCGGTATCTGCAGAACTGTGTTTACAGAGTTTAGACGTAGCTGCATTCCTTGGGGTGCAGCAGAGGATGGCACAGTTAACGCCGCTGCCTCACAATTACAGTGATCTAGGTTCGATCCTGACATTGGGCACTGCCTGCCCCAAGTTTGCACCACCTTGCCATGACTGCATGGATTTCCTGTCACAGGTAGATAGGGTCATAAAAAAAGCTTTTGGCACATTGGCTTCCATTAATCAATGTATTGAGTACAGGAGATGGGATGTTATGTAAAAATGTTATAAGACTTGGTGAGAGCTATTTTGGAATATTGTGTACAGTTTTGGTCACCTACCTATGTAAATAAGATTAAAAGAGTGCAGGAAAAAAGAGCACTGCAACTTGAGGACCAGGGTTATAGGGAAAGGTTGAACAGATGAAGATTTTATTCCCTAGAACATAAACGATCAAGGGGAGGTTTGATAGAGGTATAGATCGGGTAAAGGTAAACATGCTTTTTCTGCTGAGGGTGAGTGAGACTAGAACTAGAGGATATGGTAAAGAGTGAAAGGTGAAATGTTTAAGGGGAACATAAGTGGGAAGTTCTGCACCCAGAGAGTGGTGAGAGTGTGAAGTGAGCTACCAGTGCAAGTGCTGAATGTGGATTCGATTTCAACATTTGGGAGAAATTTGGATGGGAGTGGTTTGGAGGTCTATGGTCCAGGTGCAGCTCAATGGGACTAGGCAGATTAATGGTTCAGCATGGACTAGAAGGCAGAAGGGCCTGTTTCTATGCTGTAGTGTTCTGTGACTCTATGACTCTATGGCTGAAAGACCTCCCTCTACGTTAATAGGAATATAAAGCCAGAATATTTAAAACATTACAGTGTGCTATCTGAAGAAGCTTGGGTACTTTTCTACAATCACAATTCACATACACTCGGCCATCTTATTAGTGACACTTGTATACCTGCTCATTAAAACAAATATATAATCAGCCAAACACGTGGCAGCAACTCAATGTATAAAAGCATGCAGCCATGGTCAAGAGGTTCAGTTGTTGTTCAGACCAAACATCAGAATGGGGAAAAATATGTGATCTAAATGATTTGGACAATGGAGTAATTGTTGGTCTGACTATCTCAGAAACTGCTGAGTTCCTGGGATTTTCACACACAACAATCTCTAGAGTTTACAGAGAATGGTGCAAAAAAACCCAAAAAAAACGATTCAGTGAGCGGCAGTTCTGTGGGTGTAAAATGCCTTGTTAATGAGAGAGGTCGGACTGGTTCAAGCTGACAGGATGGTGGCAGTAACTCAAATAAACACGCATAACAACAGTGGTGTGAAGAAGAGAGAGCACCTCTGAACCCACAACACATTGAACCTTGAAGTGGATGGGCTACAGCAGCAGAAGACTATGAACATACAGACAGTGGCCACTTTATTGGTTATAAAAGATACCTAATGCAGTAGCCACTGACTGCATACTGAAGATTCCTCCTGATATGTGTTTCTCTAATGCATTGCCAATGGTAAGTGAACTCATTGGAGTACATTTTTGTCTTTATTGAGGTGAAGCATTTTCACCATGTGAACTTCAAAAAATAAATTTTAGTTAAAAATTAATTAAAAGAATTCTGAACCATCATGGTTAAAACCAAATGCACATTTTTAGATTCTCTCTCACTTTCCCAAAAGAAGCTCATTCCATTTTAAATTGCAGAGAACTGACAGCCAAAGAGCCTTTAGAATGGAAATCTTTAACATCTGCTTGAAAAGCTGTCCAGCAGAACACATCAGCAGTGCCACTGATCTCTTAAAACTGATGATTGTTATCTACAAAATCCTACTAAGCATCCTGAAGTAAAATCTGATGTTTACTCCTTTGCCTCCTTGCAGTCCAACACTAGGCAACATTATCGCCTTGCCATCAGTTCAACCCAATGAGAGAAATCACTTTTGATCACAAGCTGTATTGTCCATTATTTCACGGGAGATGGACAAATTTTATTGATATATTATTGTTTATGCCTTCAACCTTTATCGCCATCAATCACATCACAACACGAAGCAAATTGTCACTCCATACAGAAGCCATATATACCCTCAACCAGCACAACACAGCTCATCCTATCTCCCAGCACAATCCCACTCCCAAGCTACTCCAGTACAATTTGGCACCATTCAGTCTTAGGCCTCAACACAGAAATCATGTTCACCAACTCAATCCATTACAGACCATTCCAATCATCTTGCAGTATTCCCCAACAAAAATCAGGACCCAACACTCCACCCCAGCCCACCACGTATCACCCATTCTTCTCCAATCAATGATCACATCACAATACCACCCACCCTATCCTATACAAGACAGCACCTCAACTCTGATCAGCAACCTCGCCTTTTCTGCTCTTTTAACACAAAATAATAAAACAGGCAGTGCATTTAAATGTTCCCAAAGTAAACCTTTACTCATAATAAATGACAAATGATAATGAACACTTCTCCAATATCTTGAAAATTTATGAAGCAAGCATGAAGTTTTCTCTCATTATTACATTTGCAATATTCAGCACAGTCCAGGCATACTCATGGGCACAGAGACACATATACAGCAACCACTTTCAGATATTGATGGAACTTGATAAAACATATTTTAACAGAACGATTTTCCAAAGGAATGAAAGGAATTTTTCACCCAATCGTGAATCTGCACATGCAATACTAAAGCTCACACAACACTACAGTTGGTTTGCCTGCATGAAAATTACTTACTGACTTGTAAACCTTTCAGTGACTGCAAAGAGCAAGCTAGAAATGTTAGGGGAAGAGATAGGTTGTTGTGAAAGGTCTTTGACACCAAATAAAATTACTGATATTTCAGATGAAATTGATCAAGTGTTACAGATTAGATGCACTCACATAATGAACCACACATAAATCGTCAGGAGCTATTAGTTGGTATCACTCTTGCTTACACTGATGCTGATTATAGCATTCAACTTCAATTCTCCGCTCTTCTTAGATTGCTCACAGAAACATCTTGTTTCATCTCAGCACTGATATATTTCAGCATAATTGCTCTATTAAATTCAAGAACCTCAAGAGGTTCAGCTGTTGTTCAGACCAAACAACAGAATGGGGAAGAAATGCGATCTAAATTACTTTGACTGTGAAATGACTGTTGGTGCCAGATGGGGTGGTTTGAGTAACCCTGAAAGTGCTGATCTCCTGGGATTTTCAGGCTCCACTGTCTCTTGAGCAGGAGTTCTGCTCCCAGTGTCCACACCACAGACCGCTTGCTTAATGGTGTTGGTCCATGGCGTAAGAAAGGTTGTAAAGCACTGTTAATGAGTTTGCAGGGACTGGTGCAAAAAACAAAGAAATATTCAGCGAGCAGCAGTTCTGTGAATGAAAATGCCTTGTTAATGAGAGAGTTCAGAGAGAATAACCAGACTGGTTCAAGCTGACAGAAAGGCAACAGAAACTCAAATAACCATGTGTTACAACAGTGATGTTCAGAAGAGCATCTCTGAATGAACAAGTCAATGCAGCATAAGACCATGAACTCAGGGGTCACTTTGTTAGGTATGGGAGATAACTAATAGACTGACTGTTTTGACATTTATCATGAATCAAGTGAAAGGAGAAATTGGAAATCAGGAGCCAATGAAGTGGAGACATGAGGGAGTGGCTCTAATCAATTTATTTATGTTGTTATGAGTGAAAGGAAACTTAATTCAAAGAGATGCAAACACGAGGAAATCTGCCAATGCTGGAAATTCAGGCAACACACACAAAATGCTGGTGGAACACAGCAGGCCAGGCAGCATCTAGGGAAGAAGTACAGTCGATGTATCGGGCCGAGACCCCTTGTCAGGAGGGTCAAGAGGAATTTTTAATTCAAAGAGAGGTTATTGACCTGAACCCTATGTATCTCTGTCAAGACCAGCTGAGTACTTCCATGCATTTATTTCAGATTTCCAGAACTTGCAGTTTGTTTTTTAACCTTAACAACACGCAGTATGTTGTCAAATATAGTTTCTTTTGGTGCATGACAGTAGCTTCTTCTTATCAGAACCAGAATCAGGTTTAAAATCATCGGCAAATGTCGTGAAATTTTAACCAGCTTCTCTGAATAGAGGAGTTTTTCTAACTTATCATCTCTGAGAACAGCCAGCAACATCGGTTGTGTACCTGTCAGCCTTTGAGCTCATTTGAAAAGGATATTGATTATTTAAGCCAAAGTTGTGATGTTGACATTTGCTTCACTTAGTTCTCTCACGGTTTAGTCACTGATGCAATCAATGAACTTGAAACACAAGAGATTATGCAGATGCTGGAAATCCAGAGGAACACACACAGAATGCTGACGAACTCAACAAGTCAATAAAGTGTCGACATTTTGGGCCTTCATCAGTCTCGGTGAAGGGTTCCGATCTGAAATGTCAACCCTTTATTCCTCTGTATAGATGCTGCCTGACCTGCTGAGTTCTCCCCAGAATTTTGTGTGTATTAAACAATGACTTTGTCACACAGGGATATTTAAAAAGCTGTGATCCCAGTCTCTCCCATGCCAGCTGAGAGTCAATACAATTGTGCTACATGAGAGTCAGCTGTACTAAAAGTGAAGGTCACTTCTCAGTCTCTCCTTCTTTCAAAGAGGAGCAAATAAGCAGATGTGTGAGTGACTGAAGATGGGGGGGGGGGCATTGTGGTAGGATTGAAGGGGATGTCAGTAGTGGATGGATGCTCAGAGAATTAATGAGGACCATCGAAAGTAAATCAACTGAAGATTGTGAGGGTAAGGGAATGTGCCTATAAAGAAGACATGGATAGTGCAACAAATTATTTGTTTTTCATGGCGGCTTTCAGTCGTTTAATAACTTCCTGCTCTGCATCCCAGAACACTGAACAATATAGTGCAGGAATGGGCCTTTCAGCCCATGATGTGCTGAACTAATTCCGCTAATGTCACCTAATCCCTCTGCCTTCATATGGTCGACGTCCTTTCATACTATGCATATTCATCTTGTCATATCTGCCTCTACCACCACAACTGGCCATACATTCCAGACCCCCGTCACATTCTGTGTAAAATAACCTACTCCACACATCTCCTTTGAACTTACCCATCCCACTCTCACCCACCCTGCAGCATTAGACATTTCAACCCTGGGAGAAACTACCAGCTGTCTACTCTATCTATGCCTCTCATAGGTTTAAAATCTTCTATCAGGTCCCCCCTCAGCCTCTGCCACAGCTGAGAAAAAAACCCCAGTTTGTTCAGCCTCTCCTTATAGCACATACCCTCCAAACCAAGCAACATCCTCCGCGCCCTCTCCACAACCTCCACATCCGTCCTTTGATGGGTGGCCAGAATTGAATGCGATACTGTGGATGCAGACCAGCCAGAATTTTATAAAGCTGCTATATAACTTTCTTGAACTCAGTGCCTCAACTATAAAAGCAAGCATGTCATAAGCCTTCTTCATTATCCTGTCAACCTACGCAGTCACTTTAAAGAGGTATGGATCTGAACCCCAATATTTCTCAGTACATCAGCACTGTTAAGCATTGATCTTATGCAGAGAAACATTCAAGGTGCTGCTGAAAACACAGGAGACGGGGGATATGATGATACTCCTGCTCAGCTTCTCAACCACCTCCAGCTATATAAGGTCCATACACTTAGATCAACTCTGTTTCCATCTCTCCTCATCTCCTGTATATTTCCAGCCTTCTCTTCCATTTCAGGTTTCTAGCAGCTGGTGTATCTTGTTTCGCATATTTTCAGCATCAGTACACTGCTCCTCAAGGATGTGTGCTTAGCCCACTGCTCTACTCTCTTTACACTCGTAACTATATTGGCTTAGAACAGCAAAAATGCCTCCTCTCAGTTCTCCAGTGACTCCGCTGTTGTTAGCAAGAGCTCAGATGGCAATGAGGAGTTGGACAGGAATTAGATAGGTCAGCTAGTTGAGTGGTGTCACAACAACAACCTTGTACTCAATGCAAGCAAGACCAAGGACTACTGATTGTGAACTTCAGGAGGAGGAAGTCGGAAGAACACACACCAATCCTCACTGAGGGAGTCAACAGTGGAAAGGACGAGCAGCTTCAAGTTCCTGGGCATCAACACCTCAGAGGATACACTCTGAGCCCACCACAACGAAAGCAGTTACACTTCATTAGTCATTTGCGGAGATTTGGAATAGCACAAAAGACTCTTGCAGATGTAACATGGAGAACCATGGAGAGCCTGCTGACTAGTTGCATCACCATCTGGCAAGCAGGCATCAATGCAGAGGAACACAACAGGTTTCAGACAGTTGTAGCCTCAGCCAGCTCCATCAGGGGCGCAAGCCTCCCCACCACTGAGGGTATCTTCCAGTGCCTCAAGAAGTAGGCCTCCATCATCAAGGGACCCTCGCTACACGGGTCATGCCCTCTTCTCATTAATAGCATCAGAGAGGAGGTATGGAGCTTTAAGACATATATTCAACATTTTAGGAACAGCTAATGCATCTCCACAAACAAATTTCAAGGCTTATGTCATTGACAGTAACGTGACACTGATTCTGGCTGTGTTGCTATGTTTCTCCCTGACTGCTCTCTTTTCAGCTATTGATCAGGCATCTCCAAAAGCACTTCCATCACCTGTGCATCCTCGATCCCTATTACAGATAGTCCTGCTGCTCTGTCCACCCTCTCCCTCCCCTTCAATTAAAATTAGCTTGTTTTCTCTACATTTGAGTCCTGAAGAAGGGACATTGCCCTGAAACATTATCTCTGTTCCTGCCTCCACTGATGCTTGCTAAGTATTTCCACCACTTCCAGTTTTTATTTCAGATTGCTAGCAGCTGCAGTGTTTTTGATAGTCAATCACGTAATGTTTTTCTCTACTGCAGTAACATGCTGTTGGCACTCACGATTAAACTCAAGCAGAAATTAATTACCGCGAATTACATGTCTTCTCTAATTAATACTGATCCAACTAGAACCTTAATGGAGTAGAACGATCACAGTATCAATTTAATTTTAAAAAATAATGCCCTTTTTGCCTTTCTACTAAATATTAATTCTGCATTTGTTGAATAGCTGCTGAACAAAACATTATTTATGATTCCAGTTCGTCACTTCCATCCCTAACTTTAAGTATTAGACAAGGTGCTGCTTCAGTATTTAACTGGGGCCACAAAGGAATGAGCAGAGTGGTAGAGAGAAGGGTCTGCCCAGTCAATCCAGTATTGGGACTGCTGTGGCAAGTCTATAACACGGTTAATTAGGATTGTGAAGGCTCACTATATATCAGTGTCTTGTATGATGTGTCACTGGATACTGGAAATATTGAATAGACTGTATCATCCATGGTATAACAGAGTTCTCAGTGAATAAAAGGCAAGCAAATCCATTCCTTTAGTCAGAGAGAAACACTGCAAAATGAAAGGTGCACAGAAATCCAATTTACACTGGAAGAGTTAATATCGAATCAGGCACAGAGAGAGAAGGAAGGAAGGACCAGATAAAAGATTTTTTTTAAATGTGGAAAACAGAAGAGCAGCATTAATTCTTAATTCCAAAAGTCTCCAGTGACAAGGGAGTCCCAGAGGAATGGAGGAGTACCCCTGTGAGAGTTCATTTCCAATGGCGGGCAGGCAGGCAGTTTGCCAGCTCTAATATCTATCATGTTATTAAAAGTGTACTCAGGCTTGAAAAGACAAGGTGCTGAGCTTGCTGTAGATCCACAGCTGCTGTACCAGGAAGCTCAGTCTACTCAATGCACTCGAATAAGAAGTCTGAAAACTAAGATAAGAGGGACAACACTTCCATCACAGCAACTCTTCCACTTGCTTGCTTTAATTGCATATCTTTTCCTCTCTGAAGCTACTGAAATATTTACAGTGAGTACCGTCAGGCCAGTGGAAAATACAAATTTCACATCCTCACTTAAAAGAAGAAAAACGATAGGCAGCACGTTTAATGTCAAAAGTGTGAAAGTGGCTATTATCCATCGGCAGGGAGATGCTAAGTAAATGCTTTGAAATTTATGAGCTGTTTCAGAGGTCAGAATAGTAAAAATGAAGTGAAAATTGAGGCAATATGAAGCTTAACAGTGATATCTAATATACAGTTGGCTAAAAATTCTTCTGTCCTTGAACTTATGCAGTGTAGAAGCTGATGCCAGTTCTCTCTGGCACTGCTGGTTTTCTATCACAGAGTACTTGTGTGCTAAACTTGTAGCTATTTGTTAATCATTGCAAAAATGGTTCACTGTGCCTACAGACCCTGCAAGCTTCAATGAAAATCATAAGAGTGGGCTCTGGATGTACGTAAGTTGAATGTCTCAATTCCTCCATGTATGAGCACATCAGACATGCTGAGGAATCTGAAGTAAAATTGAAGACCTTCTGAAGTAGATGAAAATTGGAGATTTAGTGGGGTGGCAAAGTGTCACAGCTTCACAGGACCAGCAACCTGGACTTGGTCCTGACATTGAGTTGGCCTGTCATCCCTGTGACTGTATGAGATTCCTCGAAGTGTTTCGTTTTCCTTCCACATCCCAGACAGGTTGAATGTCCGTACAAATTTGGAACAGGATTCTGAAGGTGTTTTAAGAACAGTTTATTCCCTTTTGCCCTCATATCTGTGAAGAGTCCATGAACTCACAAACATTATATAAATTGCGAGGACGTGGGTTCAAGTTTGGAAAAGTGAGGATAAAGTAGAAGGGAAGGAGACCACAGGAGAAGTTACATGAGTCTCCAGAATAAATGAAAAGACAAAAAGTTTAGAAAAAGATAAGAATTTAACTTCAGGTAACATGCAGACAAAATTGGAAAGGGTGATGAATACAGGACAGGAGGGTGTTATATTTGAATGTACTCAGCGTACAGAATAAGGTAGACGATCTTGTAGCACAGTTAGAAATTGGCAGGTGAGATGCTGTGGGCTTCACTGGGTCATGGCTGAAAGAAGATCATGGTTGAGAGCGTAACATCCAAAAATACGCATTATATCGAAAGGACAGGCTAGTGGGCAGGTGGGGTGGGGTAGCTATGTTGGTAATAAATGAAATTAAATCCTCAGAAAGGGATGACATAGGACAGGAAGACGTAGAACCCTTGTGTGTAGAGTTAAGGAACTGCAAGGGTAAAAAGACCCTGATGGGAGTTTTATACAGGCCTCTGAAAAGTAGCCAGGATGTGGGCTACAAACTACCATGCGAGATAGAAAAGGCATTTCAAAAAGGGCAATGTTGTGATAGTCATGAGGGATTTCAATAGGAAGGTAGATTGGGAAAATTAGGTTGGTGCTAGATCCCAAGAGAGGGAATTTGCAAAATGCCTAGGAGATGGCTTTTCAGAGCAAGCTGTGGTTGATCCCACCAGAGAAAAGGTAACTCTGGATTGGGTGTTGGGTAATGTGATTAGGGAGCTTAAAATAAAGAAACCTTTAGGAGCCATACAGTCACAATGTCATAGAAAAGTACAGCACAGAAACAGGCCCTTTGGCCCATCTAGTTCATGCCAAAATCTTTTAAACTGCCTGCTTCTATTGAACTGCACCATGACCATAGCCCTGCATACCCCTACCTATCCAAACTTCACTTAAACATTGAAATTGAGCTGACATACACTAGTGCTGGCAGCTCATTCCACAATCTCACAGCCCTCTGAGTGAAGAGATTACCACTCATACTCTCCTTAAACTCTCCTCCTTCCACCCTTAACCCATGACCTCTGGTTGTAGTCCCACCCAACCTCAGCAGAAAAATACCTGCTTGCATTTACCCTATCTAAATCCCTCATAATTTTGAAACCTCTATCAAATCTCATCTCAATCTTCTACATTCTAAGGAATACAATTCGACTCTATTCAATCTTTCCTAATAATACAGGTCCTCCAGACCCAACAACTTCCTTGTAGATTTTCTCCGTACTCTTTCAAACTCATTTATATTTTTCCTGTATGTAGGTGACCAAAACTACACTTAATACTCCATATTTGGACACCAACATCTTATGTGCCAATGTGCCAGCAACTTTCCTTCTGACCCTATCTACCCGTGATGTAAGTTTCAATGAATTATGTACCTGTATTCCCAGATCCCTTTGTTTCAGCACACTCCTCAGTGCCCTATCATTCACTGTGTAAGACCTACCGTGGATGGCACTACTGAAGTGCAAAACCTCACACTTGTCTGCATTAAATTCAATCTGCCATTTTCCAGCCAATTTTCCCAGCTGATGCAAATCCCTCTGCAAGCCATGACAGTCTTCCTCTCTGTCCACTACACTCCCAGTCTTGGTGTCATCAGCAAATTTGCTGATCCAGTTAACCACATTATCAGTCAGATCATTGATATAGATGATAAACAGCAATGGACCCAACACCGATCCCTGCGACCATCAGAGAGGCGACCATCTACTACCACTCTCTGGCTTCTCCCACAAAGCCAATGTCTAATCCAATTTAATATTTCATCTTAACAAGTTACTGAACCTTCTCGATCAACTTCCCATACAGGGCCATGTCAAATACCTTGTAGACAACATCCACTGCCTTCATCCACTTTCCTGAAAAACTATAAGATTGGTTAAGACATGACCTATCACACATGAAGCCATGCTGGCTATCCTTAATCAGCCCACGTCAATCCAAATACTTATATATCCGATCCCTTAGAATATCTTCCAATAACTTTCCCACTACTGATGTCAGACTCACCAGCCTGTAATTTCCTGCCTTATGTTTAGGCAGTGATCACAATATGAAAGAATTCACCCTGCAGTTTGAGGGGGGAGGCAATAGATGTATCAGAATAACAATGGAGTAAAGGGACCTACAGAGGCATGAGACAGGAGCTGGCCAAGGTTGATCGGAAGGGGGCATTATCAGGGATGACGACAGAGCAGCAAATGTTCGAGTTTCTGAGCAATTTGGAAGGTGCCGGATAGGTTCATCACAAAGATGAAGAAGTATTCTAAAGGCAGGGTCAGGCAGCTTTAATTGTCAAAGACAGGATGAAAGCAAATCAGAGGATATATAATATAGCAAAAGTTAGTGGATGTGGAGCTTTTGTGATAGATGTTCATTTTCCAGGGCCCGAGAGGCTTAGTGCTTTCCAGAACAGCACAATGACCTTTCCCAAGTGTCAGAGTTGTTGGTGACACAGTTAAACTTCTGACAAATATTCCTTGTTCAGCTTCTTGTTGTTAAGGAGAACCACTCTCCAGTTCTTAAAGTAAATTGCAAGCACCAATCAGTGTGAAGTGAAAAGCACGGCTTTGCAAACGGTACTGACTACAAACCACAGGCCGCTGGCCCACAGCAGGAGCTGGCTGCCCAAGAGATCTGGGTTGCAAAGTGAAGTGACCAAGGGACTTCTCCAGCAAACACGAGGAAATCTGCAGATGCTGGAAATTCAAACAACACACACAAAATGCTGGCAGAACACAGCAGGCCAGGCAGCATCTATAAGGAGAAGCACTGCCGACGTTTCAGGCCGAGACCCTTCGTCAGGACTTCCCGTCTGCATTTGCCTAACGAAAGCTGATGGGCTTATGTCACTCAGCACATCAAATATGTTACAGATATGAGCAATCAGTAGTTGGGATATTTATGGACTCGGAGAGTCAACACTCACAGCAGTATTTTTAGGTGTCCAGGATCTTGTAACCCAGAAGCTTTTAGAGCAACTATATGAATTATTTTGTCACAGCAAAGGTTTCAGATTAAATTCTTAAAGCACACTTAAAACTCACAGAAGTTTGAAATATTGCTGAATATTGGTAGCTCTGGTTGGTTATTTGGAAGTGTAATTGATCACTGAGCTGGGCAAAATGTTTGCCAATATTTCAGTTCCAGTTGAGAAGCATCAACTGCGGACTGATGATGGCTTCTCCATTGGAGCCAAAACATCGACAAACATTTTGCCAAGCTTGGCAATCAACCAAATCTCCACTCACAGGTTTCCTAACTTATAAAAAAATTTTAAATTACAAATGATTTCTAACATTCTAAAAATGATTTATAAAACACAAGTACACTTCCTATAAGCTAAAAAGACATACCAATGAATTGCATACGATTAAATTGTCTATTGTAGAAATCGAAGGCAAAGGAATGGATTCTAGTTTATCCAATCTTTCTATCATTCTTCATACTGTTCCTTGCCCATACCTAACAAGCCTGACTGCTCTCTTACATTTATGCTATTTCTTTTATCACTTGGGTGACAACACACACGTGATTTTTTCAGATACTTTTTCACACAAATTGTCTAAAAGTTTCTGACATCAGAGATCCGAAACACCCAAAAGTAATGTTGTGATGGCTGTTTCTGTAAATACACAAATCTTCCAACTATTGATAGATCAGCTCTTTGATGTGCTAAGAGATAGTAGCAATTTGGTCTGCAAGCCTCCTTGAACTAAATAACAGCCAGTTTTGTCCACTTTGATACAGACCCAATTAACATAACCACATTGTCTTAGGCCGCATTCCTTGAATAGTCAACCCCATACAGCAGACCAGTAGTCAGGGCTCTATAGACATTGCTGCTTGTTTACAAAGCTGTCCTTTTAACTTCAGACTGACTATTACTTGCAATTACATTAAGAATTGAAAACTGGTTCCTCTTTATGACAAGAAGCTGAACAAAGAATATTGGTTGGAAGTTTAACTTACTCAGTAGCAACTCTTTGATCTCTAGAAGTGTCAGTTGCTGTGTTAAAATGCTGAGCTTTGAAAAAAGCAAAAGAACTCCTCCCACCTCCCCCCTCCAGCCCTGGACAGTGATTATCTATCACACAAATTCTCTCTCCACAGATGCTGCATAATCTGCTACATTTGCTTATCAGCATTTTTCAAAGCAGTGTTCTCACAATATTATTGAAAACTAAGGGTCTCAGACCCAAGTTGTTAATAGTTCTTCCTTACACATATTGTATGCTGTCTGACCTACCATGAATTGCTAGTGTTCTCTCTTTTTTTTTGTTTGATGACCTTTAGAATTGCTTTTATTTCAGTTTTCCAGTTTTGAGGTTTGTTTTCACAATTTGCACATGTAGCTTTGACAACCCAAACCCTCCATAGGAAGAATGTGATTAAGCTGGAAGGGACACAGAAAATATTCATAAGGATATTGACAGGGCTGGACACTTGTGTGCTGTCCCCAGAACACCTTTAATGGAAACGACACATTACAGTGCGATAAATAAACAAATGTGAATTTAGAGGGCTTGAACTTTCAGGACAGACTGGATCAAATTGTTTTCCCTGGCTCAAAGGGTCTAAGCGATGATCTGAAGGGCATAAATAAGGTGATGGTGACAGTCCTTTTCATAGGGTAAGAAAGTCTAAACTTCAAGGGCAAAGGTTTAAGGTAAGAGTTGAAAGATGCAAAAGAGATCTGGGGTTAAGTTTTCTACACAGCGGATGGTAGGTATTTGGAACAAGCTGCCAAAGGAAGTTGTAAAGGTAGGTTCAAATTTAATACTTCAAAATTAACTTATACAAATGCATGCATAGGAGGGGTTTATAGGATATGGGCTAAATGCAGGCACATGGGACGAGGTCAGGAAGGCACCTGGTTGTCATAGAGCATAAGAAATGGGAGCAGGAGTAGGCTATCTGGACTGTCGAGCCTGCTCCACCATTCAACAACATCATGGCTGATCTAACCATGGACTCATCTCCACCTACCTGCTTTCTCCTCATCACCTTTAATTCCCTTACTATGCAAAAGTCTATCAAACTTTGTATTAAGTATATTTTCTGAGGTAGCCTCCACTGTTTCATTGGACAGAAAATTCCACACATTCACCACTCTCTGGGAGAAGCAGATCCTTGTCATCTCCGTCCTAAATCTACTCCCCCAAACCTTGAGGCTATGTGCCCCAGTTCGAGTCTCACCTACCAGTGGAAACAACTTTCCTGCCTCTATCTTATCCCTTTCATAAATTTATATGTTTCTAAAAGGTCTCCTCTCATTCTTCTGAATTCCAGCGAGTACAGACCCAGGTGACTCAACCTCTCCTCATCTCTGGAATCAACCTGGTGAACCTCCTCTGCACCATGTCCAAAGCCAGTATATCCTTCTTCAAATAACTTCACGCAGTACTCCAGGTGCGGCCTCACCAGAGGCTCTGTACAGTTGCAGCATAGCCTCCCTGTTCTTAAATTCAATCCCTTTAGCAGTGAAGGCCAACATTCCATTTGCCTTCTTGATAGCCTACTTCACCTACAAACCAGCCTT
Source organism: Hemitrygon akajei (assembly GCF_048418815.1). Taxonomy (NCBI): domain Eukaryota; kingdom Metazoa; phylum Chordata; class Chondrichthyes; order Myliobatiformes; family Dasyatidae; genus Hemitrygon; species Hemitrygon akajei. The sequence goes on from NC_133131.1 coordinate 77,605,961, forward strand.
TTGTGATTCATGCACAAGCACTCCCATGTCCCTCTGCACAACAGCATGCTGCAATTTTTTACTATTTAAATAATAATCTGCTCTTTCATTTTTCATTGAAAAGAAGGCAGATCAGAGTAATGATGGTGCTAACTGGAGACTCCTTTGCTTGCATCTTTAGAAACAGCTCTATTTCCATCTTTAATATCTATTTTTCCCTTTCAGAGTTCTTTTGAAGACCCTGACCTGGAGCTACACGCTGACTACATTTCTTTGCGGGAGTGAGACCCGCTTTTGGGGTTTCATAACCAGCCATTGTTGTTTGGCATGCCAAGAGCTCGGCCTATGTATTTGGCTCAGCTTTGGAAGCTTAGGATCTCGGGGCTCTGGAGACAGGCAGATCAAGGGTCAGTGTCATGACAGGAGACCCATGTGTCATCGGGGGAGTCAGAATATGTGCCCAGAGACTTGTGATCTTTGGGCACAGAGCTCAAAAGAAAGCGACGTGGTGGACTTCTAAAATTGTAAACCAGCAATTTGTTTGTTAAGTCTCCCCACTCGCTGTGAAAATGGAGACCTTTCTTTCTCTCTTATTGGAGAGAGAGAGAGAGAGAGTGCATGTTGTATGTCGAATACTGGGTGAAATGCGAAGTCTTTGGGGTAATTACAAGTCTGTGTCTTTGCTGTTGCTTTGCTCACGCTTGAGTGCTTGATGGCAGGTGCCAATGCTTGCTGCCGCTTATGCATAGGAGGCAAGAGCTGTGGGAGGGACTTTGGGGTTCTAACATTTGACTGTCATTCATTCTTTGGGGCACTCCTCTGTTTTCATGGATGGTTGCAAAGAAAAAGCATTTCAGGATGTATATTGTATATTTCTCTGACATTAAATGTACCTTTGAAACCTTTCAAGGTGGATGATCTCATATTTACCAACATCGTACTCCATCTGCCAGACCCTTGCCCACTCACTTAGCCTAGCTATATCTCTCTGCAGACTCTCCATATCTTCTGCACAATTTATTTTTCTACTCAATTTAGTATCATCAGCAAACTTAGATACACTACACTTGGTCCCCTCTTCCAGATCATTAATGTATATCATGAACAGTTGCAGGCCCAGTACCCGACGCTTGTGGCACACCACTCACCACTGATTGCCAACCACAGTAACACCCATGTATCCCAACTCTCTGCTTTCTATTAGTTAACCAATCCTCTCTCCATGCTAATGCATCACCCCAACTCTATGCATCTTTATATTATGGGTAATTCTTTCATGTGACACCTTATCGAACACCTTCTGAAAATAGATAGATAGATAGATAGATAGATACTTTATTCATCCCCATGGGGAAATTCAACTTTTTTTCCAATGTCCCATACACTTGTTGTAGCAAAACTAATTACATACAATACTTAACTCAGTAAAAAAAAAATATGATATGCATCTAAATCACCGTCTCAAAAAGCATTAATAGCTTTTAAAAAGTTCTTAAGTCCTGGCGGTAGAATTGTAAAGCCTAATGGCATTGGGGAGTATTGACCTCTTCATCCTGTCTAAGGAGCATTGCATCGATAGTAACCTGTCACTGAAACTGCTTCTCTGTCTCTGGATGGTGCTATGTAGAGGATGTTCAGAGTTATCCATAATTGACCGTAGCCTACTCAGCGCCCTTCGCTCAGCTACCGATGTTAAACTCTCCAGTACTTTGCCCACGACAGAGCCAGCCTTCCTTACCAGCTTATTAAGACGTGAGGCGTCCCTCTTCTTAATGCTTCCTCCCCAACACGCCACCACAAAGAAGAGGGCGCTCTCCACAACTGACCTATAGAACATCTTCAGCATCTCACTACAGACCTTGAATGACGCCAACCTTCTTAGGAAGTACATTCGACTCTGTGCCTTCCTGCACAAGGCATCTGTGTTGGCAGTCCAGTCTAGCTTCTCGTCTAACTGTACTCCCAGATACTTGTAGGTCTTAACCTGCTCCACACGTTCTCCATGAATGATCACTGGCTCCATATGGGGCCTAGATCTCCTAAAGTCCACCACCATCTCCTTGGTCTTGGTGATATTGAGACATCCATCTGTTCCCCTCTATCCACTGTACTTGTTATATCCTCAAACAACTCCAGTAAGTTTGACAAACAGGACCTGCCTTTGCTGAATCCATTTCTTTCCAGATGCCTCACTATTTCTTCTTTAATGATAGCTTCAAGCATTTTCCCAACTACAGATGATAAACTAACTGTCCTATAGTTACCTGCCTTTTGTCTACTTCCTTTTCTGAACAATGGTGTGACATTCACTGTTTTCCAATCTGCTGGGACCTGCCCAGAGTCCAGAGAATTTTGATAAATCATCACCAAAGCCTTTACTGTAAATTTTGCCATTTCTTGCAGTACCCTGGGATGCATTTCATCAGGATCAGGGGACTTATCTATCTTCAAGCCTTCTTTTATTTACTTTGTTATCCAAGACTAGCTCTTCCCACCCTTCCTGCCCTTGCTTTTAACTAGAATATACTTTTGTTGAGCACTGTGAAAAATCTCTTTGAAAGTCTTCCACTGTTCTTCACTGTCCTACAGCCTGTGTTCCCAGTCTACACTAGCCAAATCCTCCCTCATCCCATTAGAGTCTTCATTGTTTAGGCATAATACACTGGTTTTAGATTGAACTATTGCCCCCTCCATTTGTATGAGAAATTCAATCATACTGTAATCACTCTTTCCAAGAGGATTCCTAACTGCAAGATCATTAATTTTACCTGTCGCATTGCACAGGACCAGATCTAAGTTCCCTTGTAGGTTCAATAACATGCTGTTCAAGAAAGCTAGCAAGGATGCATTCTATGAAGTCCTCCTTAAGAATGTCTCGATTCCCCTGGTCTATGTGCATGTTAAAGTCCCCCATCATAACTGATGTTCTACTTTTACATGCCTCAGATATTTCTGTTTATTGCCTGTGCCACTGTAATGTTATTATTTGGTGGCCAATAGACAACTCCCACCAGAGATTTTTCTTTCCCTTTACTACTCCTAATGTCTACCCAGATGGATTCACCATTCTGCTCCTTAGATCCTATATCGTCCCACTATCACCTTGATCTCATTTTTAATTAAGAGTGCTGCCCCACCTCCCTTATCTTCCTGCCTATCTTTCAGTATTACCTAATATCATTGGTTATTTAATTTCTAATCCTCCCTGCCCTGCAACCATGTCTCTGTAATGGCCACAAGTTCACTGACCTTGTTTTGAGTACTAGGGCATTCAAATAAAGTGCCCCTGCACTCATTGTGCTTTTAAAATCTTGTAATCTTTTACTCTTTTGCACTTAGACATTTCTTCACTCCACTCTTACTTTTCACTATTTTATCTTTTGGATTTTTTTCTTTATCTTCATCCACACTTTTCTTTTTTACTTTATCCATACTTCTCCAATCTTTTGAACTCACCCCCTACTGTATAGTTTAAAGCCCTATCCAAAGTCCCAGTTACGTGATTCGCTAGGATCCAAGTCCCATCACGGTTCAGGTGGAGCCCATCCCATTAGTACCCCAATAACGGTGCCAATTTCCCATGAATTCAAACCCACTTATCCCTCATCAATCCTTGAGCCACACATTTAACTCTCTAATCTTCTTGACCATATGCCAATTTGCACGTGTCTCAGATAGAAATACCTTTTAGGTTCTGCTTTTTAATTTGGACCCTAGCTGCTCAAATTCCCTCTTTCCTCGTTCTCCCTATGTCACCGGTACCCACATGGACATGACATCTGGATTTTACCCCTCCCACTGCAAATTCCTCTACAGGTCAGATAAGATGTCCCAAAACCGGGCATCAGGCAGGCAACACAGCCTTCGGAACACTCTATCCTCACGACAGAGAATTCTGTCTATTCCCCTGATTATACTATCCCAAATTAGCACTATATTTCTCTTCTCTTCCCCCTCTTGAATGGCTCCCTCAACTACGGTGCCACAGTTTGGTTGCTCATCCTTCCTACAGACCCCACTCTCATCCACACAGGGAGCATGAATCTCAGACCTGTTGGACAAGCTCAAGGGCTGAGGCTCCTCCAGCACCGTCTCTTGGATCCCTCTACCCGCCTCACTGGCAGTCCCACCCTCTTAACCCGGACCACAGACCAAATTTAAGGCAACAAATCTAATGGGTGTGACTACCTCCTGAAACAGAGAATCCAGGTAACTCACCCCCTCCCTGATGTGCCACAGTGTTTGAAGCTCAGATTCCAGGTCATCAACTTTGAGCCTGAGTTCCTCAAGAAGCCAACACTTGCTGCAGATGTGGTCACCAGGAACCACCATGGGGTCCACCAGCTCCAGCACATCACCTGATCCTGCATCAACCCTTTATTTAATTAGCTGTAATTTAGTGACTTTTTAATTCGACCACTACAAAAAGCTTACTTGCTACTTATCTGTGCTTCCTCACCAAAGCCTCAAGTTCCCACTCCTACACTGGTTCCCTCACGCAATGGCCGCTCTGCTTTGACCCTGCTTTACTTTTATTTGCTCCTGCTAATGAATCACAAATTGATACATCCGCCGCAATGCGCTAATCCTCACGAACCGCTCTTTTAAACTTTTCTGCCCAGCCTGTGCGAAGTTTTCTCTCTCTGTGAATTGATTGGTCCATCACTAGTGCACCAATCCTTGCGAAATGCTCGGTTTTTAATCTCTTCTCCCTGATGTGTGCAAAGCTTTCTCTCTTTTTGAATCAATTGGACTGCCGCTAATGCGCTGAGCCCCGTGAAATGCTTCTTTTTAAACTCTTCTCCCTGACGTGTGCAAAGCACTTTCTCTCTTTGAATCGACTAGTCTGCCGCTCATCATGAATGAGTTTGGGCCTGTTTCTGTGCTGTAAAATTCTGTGACTCCACAAAAGAGGTTGAGTTTAAAATAATGAGGCTGGGATGCAGTAGGGATATAACTGGAGATTATTGAATGTTGCTTTGGTTAACTTATTGCATTTTCTGGGTGGCAGCATGGAGATATGTCTCTACCAAAGGAGATGTAAGGCACTCCTTCCCTCTGCTAGCCTGCAGGTCACCCTTGGGCAAGGTGTAGACAGTATCTGAAGAGTACTGATAATGGCCGGGGTCACCCATCTTGTAAAGACACTGTCCAGAAGAAGGCAAAGATAGACCACTTCTTTAGAAAAATTCGCCAAGAAAAATCACAGTCGTAGAAAGGCCATCAACAAGAGAAAATCTGCAGATACGGGAAATGCGACGAACAAGCACAAAATGCTGGAGGAATTCACCAAGCCAGGCAGCATTTATGGAAAAAAGTACAGTCGATGTTTCGGGCCGAAACCCTCCAGCAGGAATGAAGGAAAAAGGCTGAGGAGTAGATATATAAGGCTGGGGGAGGAGACAGAGAACCACCAGGTGATAGGTGAAGTCTGGAAGAGGAGGGATTAAGTAAAGAGCTAGGAAGTTGATTGATGAAAGAGACAGAAGGCCATGGAAGAAAGAAAAAGGGGGAAAGAGCACCAGAGGAAGGCAATGGGTGGGTAAGAAGATGAAGTGAGAGAGGGAAATGAAGATGGGAAATGGAGAAGTGAGGTGGGGTTGGGTGCCATTATTGAAAGTGTGTGAAACTGATATTCATCCCATCAGGTTGGTCTACCCAAACGGAATATAAGGTGCTGTTCCTCCAACCGAAGTGTGGACCCCAAACAGCACCCATTTTATTTCCACTTCCCATTCCGATATGTCCATCCAGGGCCTCCTCTGCTGTCGTGATGAGGCCACACTTAGGTTGGAGGAACAACAGCTATATAGCGTTTGGGTAGCCTCCAACCTGATGGCATAAACGTTGATTTCTCAAGCTTCCGGTGCTGCCCTCCAACAACCCCTCCCCTTTCCTACCCCCTTTTCCCTCTCTCACCTCATCTCCTTGAATGAGCCTACGGAGGGTAAACTGAACGTACAATATTCCAGGTGGTGTCATCAATGCTTTGTATAGCCGTGGAGAGGGGGGTGGAACATGAAGAAAGTCAGTGTTTTCAGCTACTTCCAGCTATGTCAACTCATCTTTCACAAACAGGATGGGCAGAAGAGGCTTCCAGCCTCTGTAGTACTTGTAGTGTATACTCACTACTGTTATGGAGCCAATTTGCATGCAGAAGGTTCTTACTAACTCTAACATTGTTGGGACGAGATAATTTGCTTCAGTGGCATTCATTGATGGATAAATATTGTCTTTTGCACACACACAGATTATATTCTCTCTGATTAACGTTTTGCTTGAGAGTTGACTCTAGCAATGCAGTATCATTTTACTGATTTTACCATGTAGGCTTTGTGCTAGGCTCTTCAAAATCATGGATCTAAGCTCATGTGACAACAGAGCAAAGCAGACCTTTGATGTTCATCTTCCAAAGCTACATGCTTTCCAATCATTTCCCAATGTTTTGGAGATCCAGCTGAGAAGCGCTTCTGTACAGGATGAACAGATGCAAAATACAGTGAGGAAGCCGGAATTTCTAACTGTTTCTATCAGTACTGATCTATCAGTGTGACATCCAAAAGCTAACACCTCTCTTTCAAAGTCATCTAGTCAGGTAATGGAATCCCAGTTCATGAGGACCAAATAAGTATGTCACTATAATAGGATTAGTTCCGACTGCAGCAGAGGGAAAAAAGGTTTTAAAATGAGTTTGACATTTATGACTGCAGCTTGAAGTAGCTGCAGGCTATAGAAACCCATTTTATACATTAATAGCCTTCTACAACTCATGGGAAGCAGATGAAAATACGTTGGTTTAATATGGATGATCCCAGCTGAAACTGCTGGCACCTTCCTTCTTCGAAAACTTTTGCAAATATCAAAAAAAATCTTATAACAAGCAGTTAATTTCCTCAATAGAAAAAAAAACTTGAGCACATATTCCAAAGTGTAAAGTAAAAGAAGAAGTTGTGGTCTCACACAACTGATGCATTCACACAGCTTCTTCAGGAAGCACTGCCTATTAAAACATCAGAAGTCCTGCCCATTTATTTCACGATGACAGATTATTTCCATTTGTTATATCTTGCTCCTCTAGGGAAAAAAGGGATTAATTCAAGCAGAATTAACACCTATTACCTCCTCCCTCACTCTTGTATCTGATCTCTCTCCTATGTAAATTAAAAATGAATTTAAATTGTCACTCCTCATTCAACATTTTAAGACACAAAGACTTCACACTTCACACCAATTCAAAAATGATTAGTCTCCAAGATTAAACGGTCAATAAACAGTTTAAAACACAACTATATACATTCTAGGGAGACAGTTAAACTTTAAGACTTTAAAACAAAGGAATACTGGAAATTATTGGCACAAACAAACATTGAAACATCAACCCAAATTCCAACAACCTCAAGTTTTCTCATTCTCCAAAGTTCATAGTAAATTTTATTATCAAAGTATGTTTATATCACCATATACCACCCTGAGATTCATCTTCCTCAGGAAATACTCAGCAAATCTATAAAATAGTAACTATAGCAGGATCAATGAAAGATCAACTAGGATGTAGAAGACAACAAACTGTGCAAATGCAAATATAAATAAATAGGAATAGACAATGATAACATGAAATAACAAGATAAAGAGTTCTTAAAGTGAGATTATTGTTTGTGGGAACATCTCAATAGATGGGCAGGTAAGTGTAGTTAACCACTTTGTTCAAGAGTTTGATGGTTATGTTGTAATAACTGTTCTTGAATCTGGTGCTGCATGTCCTGAAGCTCTTGTACCTTCTACCTGATGGCAGCATGAACAAGGTGGTGAGGATCGCTGATGACATGTGCTGCTTTCCTCCAACAGTATTCCATGTACATGTGCTCAATGGTTGGGAGGACATTTCCAACCTCCAATCCATGATAGGACATGGATAAAACACCTGCTTATCTTGCAGTCCTGGGCATGATGCCACATTTTTGAACAAATTAAAACATTTCCTTCCAGGATTGTCTTTTATTTCAGACCTGTACCTGTCTCTTTCCTGTAGCTCTGCTTGGACACCGTGCATCTCCTAATGTGCCTGAAAACTGGTTCTCTCCTGCAAGTACGTAGTCCCAAATCAATTCCAAGAACAAAGGAATAAAGAGACATAAAAATGTAAGACCAGAGTGTGGATACTCTACAGGACCCTCCCTTTCTGATACTGGAAGGTGATACTTGCTTTATTCTTTTTTACATGGAACAATATATTGACTCTCCTGGGTCTTCATTCAAACGTTTTACTTTACAGACATACAACCCAACATGCTGCTACGCAGATCTCTTGCACTGGTTCACCCCAGTCAACGTCCCAATGGATGAGTCACTAATTTGTCACAACTAGCGATCTTGTAAAACCAAACTATCCAGTGCTGGCTGCTAGTTGGTCCCTTCACACAGATACAGTCTTACACTTTACATCTACCTCCTCTGCTCTCCACTTTGTCTTTTATTAAAACCTTACAGTCCCATGGAGTAACTGTGGGGTGTTACACTTAAAACTCCTCAACCCCTTACACTGCTGCAGTCACTGACATATTAATGGGTCACAGATTTTATCCTGCTGACTATACCAGTTGAAGTGGTTTTGAATAAGCCATCCAGACATTAGAGCTGAAGATGTAATATGTCATTGTTCACCACAAGCTAAGTAATCTGCTAATAAAATCTCTCCAAACTCAAAAGAGTATAAAAACCCAATGGACTGAATTTTATATTGTTTTGTAACTTCAAAACATTAAACTCTTTCAAAGGAAGACACATAAGATGCAATTCACATATTTATCTATATATAAAACCTGTAATGAATTATTTAAATAAACAAGATTGCTTAATCAATCAATATATATACAAGATTGCTCAAATAATACTGAAATGTTAAATACAAATACTTATGTACAAATGTCGCAGAAGTGGCTAAATACAATTTAGGTGATTACCGTAGATTTTGCACTACAGAGCGCACCTGATTAAAAGCCGCTGGCTCTAATTTTAGAAAGAAAATCAATTTTGTACTTGTACAGGCCGCACCGGATTTTAGGCCGCACCGGATTTTAGGCCGCAGGTGTCCCACGTTGTAATATGAGATATTTACACAGAAAGATATTACACGTGAGGATTTTTTAACTTTTAATTAAATCCATATGGTAACAAACAAATACATATTGCAAATGCTTTTTTTCGAACCGTGCCTGTAATACGGCTACTTTTAAATATACATACGTATCGGTAACACACAAATTACGTTGCATATACATTCCAATATCTCCTAGCGACTGGTAAAAATATATATACTGCAGCCTACCAGGAAAAGTTATTGATCGCCTTTAACTTAAAAGCAGCGTTTTGGCTCCGCCGCTCCGCCGCTGCCCCCCACCTTCCTGTTTATCGCAAACCGGTATTTCCCACAAGACGCGGCGAAACCGGATGTAACGTTTAGCATTCCGGGCTGTAGTATAGAAAACATACTAACAAATGAATTACTAAGCGAAAATATTATAAACTAAATAACTGCCATAAAGGCAGCACAATGCTTTTCTTCGAGTGTTTTCCATGTTGATGAGGGTGAGTACAAATGACTGATTTACAATAATTTAATTGTGAAAGTGCGCTTGATTTATCATACAATTTCATTGGACCTCTGTGAACTACTCATCAATTTTATTGGTCTACTGTTACGAGGCAAAATGTTTTTGGCGGCATGAAAAAAAATCATGCATTAGCCGCACCGTAGTAAAGGCCGCAGTGTTCAAAGCTGATCAAAATGTGGGAAAAAAGTAGCGGCTTAAAATCCGGAATCTACGGTAACTATAATTTCAATACTTACAATTGGATAGTTTAATATTTAGGGATAGACAATGGTCCCGTCGAATTGCACATTTATGATGGATGCACAACTCAACTGACAAGGTCACCTCTGAATGTTCTAATGTTCCAGAGATCCAGAAATGTCTTCTTTTAACTCGGTGTTGTGAGGAGAAGCCCTCTGTATGCACAAACCTTAGAAGTATTGATCAACAAATGTAATTTATTTTTTTTTTTACTGAGTTAAGTATTGTATGTAATTAGTTTTGCTACAACAAGTGTATGGGACATTGGAAAAAAAAGTTGTATTTCCCCATGGGGATGAATAAAGTATCTATCTATCTATCTATCTATCTATCTATCTATCTATCTATCTATCTATCTATCTATCTATCTATCTAATCTTCACAATGTTCAAGGGAGAAAGAGGCCTGTTTATATTCTGGGGGATTCTTTGTGGTCTGATTAACATAGCCATTTATCTATTGTATTCCCCATTGTGTCTTACAATGGAGCAAAGCCCATGATGTCCGACCTGTAATGGTTTCAGCGCACTGAATAATCCACGGTATCAATGAATAACATGGCATCCAAGAAAGCATCTGTAAGCAGGTCTCTGTTGAGAGATTGTCTCACCAGTTCTCAAAGTATAATATTTCATGGCCTCCTGGGGCGAGCTGTTGTTACATTGGCATTGTACAGTTGCCTTTGTAAATTCCGGACTGATCATTGCTTTTCAGTACTGTGCAAAGACCTTGAGCACCCCAGCTATAAATATATGTCTAAGATTTTTGCACAGTACTGTAGTAATTTTATGTATTACACTGCACTGCTGCCACAAAAAGAAACAAATTTCATGACATATGTGAGTGATGATAAACCTGATTCTGATTTGTGTCTCTATTGTGGACTGAGAGTGGGAAGCAGGCAAGGAGAGAGGAATGCTAGTTGGGAAAAAGGGAAGGGAGAGGGCAGGGAGACCAGAGAGACAATTTGTAATGATCAATATACCAATTATTCAGGATCAAATAACCTTGCCTGGTTATATCTAAGACGTTTGCATAGCAATGTACCTCTGAAAATGGCTATTAATAGAACTGCTTCCATGTACCCAAAGGCAAGTATATAAGAACAGTAATGAATGGTCATCCCTGGCATTAGCACAGTAGAAAAACATTGCAGACTGCAGAAATGTGAAATAAAATTGGACAATGTTTCAAAAACTCGGAAGATTAAACGGCACCTTTAGAGACAGAACATTCGCTTTTGGTGTTAGCATGAGTTATAGTGAGCGCTTTCTATCAACAGGTTGCAGCATCCAATATATATTTATGGCAACCAGACACAGGGGCTGAATTTCCAGTCAGCCAGATAACTGACTGTAATAGCCACTGTTCTGGGAATAGCCAGAATGTGTGACAAAATGGTTGTTCTGACGCTCCTAGTGTGGTAGTGTAGGGGGTAGTACTTGTCGTTCTCTCTTTCAGCTTCCACCGCTGGCTAGCAGTCTTGTGAAAAGGAGAGCTGAGTGTGTAGGTCTCTCCCTGCCAGTACGTAGCCTCTCCGACAGCAAGCCTCATGTAGTGCCTCCTCGCTGGTGACACACGGAAACTGAACTACCTTCAGACTCAGGCTGAACTACTAAGGACAGGAAGGCATTCTGGCCCTTGCACTCACAGCAGGCAGGCCCCACTGGAGCATGTACACGCCCTGCTGCTTGTGAACCAGATACCCAGCTACTGGTAAATTGCCCCACTGACTGTTAGGCAGCCTTTGGAAAGACAGAGGCTACAAGAGTAAACCCCGACAGAAAATCTGGAGTGGAGCCCCCAAAACAGTTGGGCGTCATTGAACATCCTTCCAGCAGTCCTGCAGCCAAGGTTCACTTTCCTTTGGGCTACACCAGTGAATCCGAGAGGGGGATCTTGATGACTGGCCATCCAAAGATTTCCATATCATCCGCACAGGCTTGTAATCCATTGTCTTTCAAGACAAACGGATACCATCATCATCAGGGAACAGGTGGGTTCATATATGAGATGTGTATAATATCTCTTACCTGCACTTACTGGAGTTTAGAAGAATGAGCAGGGAAATGAAACCTATCGAATATTGAAAGGCCTAAATAGAGTGGGCATGGAGGGGGTGTTTTCAATAGTGGCAGAGTCTAGGACCAGAGCGCACAGCCTCAGATTAGAAGGATGTCCATTTAGGACAGAGATGAGGAGGAATTTATTTAGCCAGGTGGTGTCAAATCTGTGGTATTCATTGCTACAGACTGCTGTGGAGGCCAAGTCATTGGGAAATATTTAAAGCAGAGGTTGATAGTTTGTTGATTAGTAAGAGTGTGAAAGGCTATGGGGAGAAGGCAGGGGAATGTGGTAGAGAGTGATAATGTCAGACATGATTGAATGGCAGAGCAGATTCCAATAGTCCAAAGGCCTAATTCTGCTCCTATGTCTACGGTTATTGGGGAAGTGGTGGAGGCAGGCACTTTTGCAATGTTTAAAAACATCTAGATGAACATCACCAAGGCATGGAAGGCTACAAAACAAATGCAGATAAGTGCAATGGTTGGCATGAGCATGATGGACTAAAGGGCTGGAATGATCATGATGGGCCAAAGGGCCTCATTTCTGGGCAGTGGTTGTCATGGCACGATGGGCCAAGGGGCCCAGTTTCAGAGGTGTACATAAATAGGACAATTGTTACAGCATGATAGCCAGTAAAATGAACTACTCAATCGAAGGAACCAACATCGAGTGTAAAAGAAAAAAGCCCTTAACTCCGAGTGGTGTCATTGTGACAGCATTTTTTTTAGCAGGCTTTCTTGTTTTTATGAGGCCGAGTTGCTAGCTCAATGCTCAACCCAGCACAGATGGAAAACGTTCAAGGGAGCCGGCTGGATTCAAACTCGAGAGCCTTTGCTCTGAAGTCCAGCGCTGATGCCACTACGCCACCAGCCAGCACATTGAGTGTATGAGATTGAAAATCATTGCATAGATGGATTTGACAGCAGGCATAAGCATTTTAAATGGAAGCCAAAGTACTTCAGAAAGCCCAGGAACAAAGGGTGAATGCAAGTTGGGTTGGGTAAGGATATGAGCAGTAGAGATTTCAAGGACAGAAGATAGAAGACTCTTGATAGAAGATGGCTGACAATGCCATCCTCCTTGAACATCTGATAACATGCTGCATATTTATTTGTCCAATCATAGACAGGGAATCACATGGTTTCGCTTCATTATTACATACTGTTGCCACTCAAGAACTATCTTTGCCTTCTCCCCACACAATCATGCTTCTCGGTGGCATTAGCTGTACCTGATAGAACATAGTTCTGCCTCAATATCACCTCTCTCATCTGTTCCCCTCCAAGTCGTCATACAACTTGTCCAACATCCAACAATGAAGGAGTAGAATTTTCCTCCAGCTAAGTACTGGGAAGATAGAAGTTTTTTTCCTTCTGTCCTGTTCATAAACAATATTTCCTAGTAATCAATAGCATTTTTCTTAAGCTGATGTAGACTTCCTTCCATAATCAATGAGCTTCAGACCACATATCCATGGCATCGTTGAGACCTCCCATTTTCCCAGTCCAAGAGAAGAAGCAACAGAATGTAACAATGGCAGCATTATGAGCTTTGAAATACGTTTGCTTCATCTATGGTGTTCTTTCGTGGTTAAGATAGATAGAGACTTTATTGATCCCAAAGGAAATTACAGTGTCAGAGTAGCATTGTAAGTGCACAGATAAACAAATATACAAATATTAGAAGAGAAGGAAGAAAGAATAAAACAGTCTCAAACCTCAAACAGTCTAACAGGAGGGGGTCATCACTTCCCTGGCTACAGGTTGACTCATTATAGAGCCCAATGGCTGAGAGTAAGAATGAACTCATATAGTGCTCCTGACCACTTTGTTTCATTGAACACAACATTTCTGTGTGGGCTTGGTACTCAATAGCTGGTGATATTTCGAAAGTAATTATCTGAGTCCAAAACATTATCCTTTAATCCATGTGGCACGTAATTATAGACCATGTACTGGGAGTGCAACTACAATAGACTAATTAATTGTCCTTGAATGAGTTCAACTCAAATGACCATGTGAGGCTAATCCCAAACTGAAGCAGATTTTTTTTTGTCAATGTTTAATAACTATTTGCTCTGTAGATGCAAAGTAACGAGTTAACCTGATACGCCAAGGTGCAAATAATGGAAGCTTATGATTCAGACTCTGAAGGGTTTTATGTTTATAATATTCTAAATCCACTGACAGTTGCATCATGTGGCATTTTCAGCCTGGCATTCATTAGCAGGAATGTCTGACAGTGAAGAACTGCAAAGAAGACTCTTTCGTCCAGCTGGATTTTTATCTTTCAGTGACTGATGTATGGCTTCAGATTAAACTGAGGTTGAAAAGGCGATTTGGTGAGATTAGAAATGAAAAGTGGGGCATAATAAGGTGTAAACTGGAGTCTAATTTACAACACTATGGTATGATATAGTTAGATCCAAATTGCAAGAATTCTATTAATGATACTGTTTTAAAAGCTGCAAATCCAAAAATATAAAGCTATGAAACTTTTACACCTGGATTGAAAAGGATTCATGAATGAATTTACACTTTGGTTTTGCCACTTACATTATTTGGAAGGTAATATTAATACTTTATCTCTGTTGCATGTGATTTGACAGCATCAGCCTTTAGAAAATGTCACTGATTCTTAGAATTGACAATGACAAATCCTGATTCTCAGGAAGATTGTACAGTCAATCTTGTTTTTAACTGAAGTATGCATCAAGCCTTTTATCTTTCCATCCATCTTCCACCCAGTTCAAAAACACCTTTGCGCTGCAGAGCTAAGGGATTTTATGGGCACACATTCACATACGTGAAAACACCTCAGTGTCTTAGATTAAATGAAACTGTGCGATAGACATTTAGACATAGTGTTGCCATTGTAAAAAAAACATTAAAATATGTTATACACATAGCTGACCTTCTCCAATACTACTGCTCAGTAAATCTACGGCTCTCTGACTGAAAGCATGTAACTTTAATGAAACTATCCCTAGCCATATGCAATCACTTTTGCATGTGACTGGGGCTGGAACCTGAATGAAACACAAATTTCCAGCACAATGATCGGTAGCGTAGCGGTTAGCGTGATGCTATTTACAGCTCGGGGCCTCAGAGTTCAGAGTTCAATCCCAGCACCCTCTGAACCGAGTGTGTCCGTCCACCCCATGGATAAGTGTGGATTTTCCTTGGGTCCTCTCGTTTCCTCCCACAGCCTAAAGACATGCTAGATAGGTTAATTAGTCATTGTAGATTAGGTTAGGGCTCAGGCTACATCCACACTAGACCGGATAATTTTGAAAACGTCGGTTTCGCGTAAAAACGATAGGCGTCCACACTATGCGTTTTTGGAATTATCTCCATCCACATTGAAATGGAGATTTCCGCGAATCTCCTCCTCCGGCACGTGTGCAGGACACATCTACCGAAAGCAAGCGACATGTTTGGTGTCGAATCTCGCCGTAAGAGTGCGCGTTTGTGTAGTTACAGACTAGAAAAACTTAAAATGACAGACAGCTGTTGGCTTTCACGCAGGAGAACTTAAAAGTTAAAAAAGCAAATACTGGAACGTACGGCGGCAACCGACAGGGAGTTCACGGACAGATTGACCCAGCTGACAACGAACATTGAAAAACTGACTAACTCTGTTGCATTAATAAAGCACCTTGTTAAACGTATAAAACATGTCTGCATCAGTGTTATCTTGTATTTCCATACAATGTTACATTAGGCTGTTACACATCTATTGTCAGAGAAGTACTTGCATAAATAGGTAAACCACCTTCACATGAGCAAGGACAGAAAACAGGGCAAAGCGAGTACAGTATACCTATTTATTCAGGGTCAAAGTATTTGGTGAGTACATTTCTAACTCTTCTGGCTTCAATCTCATTGCCGTCTGTTCTGAAATTGTTAGGTTACGTTCAAGAAAACAATGAAATAGCACGCTGCCATCTGATAGCATTTTCAAAGGTCTCCAGTTACCCTGTCCACATTGATCTGCCCAAGCAGCGTTTTCAAAAATACCCACCCTGGAAAGCGTTTATGAAAAGCTCCAGTTTCGGGGACGAAAATGCCATTTTAGTGTGGATAGAGGGTAAAACCGAAGAGAAAAAGCTTCGGTTACAGATTTATCCAACGTAGTGTGGACGTAGTGTAAATCAGGGTTTTCAGGGCTTGTTGGGCAGTGCAGCTCGAAGAGCTGGAAGGGCCTATTCCGTGCTGTATCTCTAAATAAAATAAGTAAGAAGTTCTTTCATAATGGCCAAATTGTAATCTGGATTCTAGAGGAATGATCAATTACTATTGTTAAATTCGCTTACTGAAGGCTGGCGGCAGATATATAAATCTCAGTCTATTTCAGACACAGGCTTTCTAGAGACCAATATAAAAGGTCAATAGGAAAAGGCCCCAGCACTGGTGAATTCATTCTTCCATTATGGTACATTACATCAGCAAACACAGTTAGAAGTCTCAGCTGGCTGCGAAACATCAAGGACAGGAAAGGTCCATGCCTTACTTTGCTTTATTACATTTTCTTTCGCCTGATTCATTTGCCTTTTATAATAAGTTATTACAATAAAAATAAACAAAAATGCTGGAAGGTCTTTGTGGATCAAGTATCTTGGAGAGAAAAGCAGATGAATGTTGAAAGGTCAATCAATCTGATATATTAATTAAATTAAGGCCTAGATAGAGTGGAAATGGAGCGAATGTTTCCTGTAGTGGGGGAATCTAGGATCAGAGCACACAGCCTCAGAATAAAGCAAGGGTTTCCAATCTGGGGGCTCAAGGACCCCTTGCCTAATGGTATTAGTTTATAGCATAAAAAGGGTTGGGACCTCCTGGAATAGTGTGACGCCGCTTTAGAACAGAGATGAGGAGGAGTCTCCTTACCCGAAGGGCGGTGAATCTGTGGAATTCATTGCCACTGATGGTTGTGGAGGCCAAGACATTGGGTGTGTTTAAACTGGAGTTTGATCATTTGATTAGTAAAGGTGCCAAAGGTTACAGAGAGAAGGTAGGAAACTGGGGTTGAGGGGGATAATGAATCAGCCATGATGGAAGGGCAGAGCATTCTCGATGGGCTGCATAGTTTAATTCTGCTGCTATGACTTATGGGCTTCTTTCTCTCTTCTCACAAGCACTAACCTTTTCCAACACTTCCTGATCGTCCTTCAGATTTCTGACAGCCACAGTAATTTCTTGTTATGTTCATTCTGTTTATTTTACAAGCCGCTTTTACAGCTGATTGACACAAAAGGACGAGTTAAAAATGGCAATCATATTAATGGGACAACAGACTTACAAATTATTTGACCCATAATTTTGAGCGGTTGGGAACACACATGTGCCAGGAATCTCAGGAGATCTTCTCTGATGAGCAACCAATAGGATTCCCAGAGAACCAGCAGGGTACAGCAGATCCCCATGGATTCTACAAGTCTTTTGGCAAATTTACAACAGGAAATCAGGAAAATCCATTGAAGCAAAAAACAGCAGTGATTATCATAAAGTTTAACATTACAAAAACACTGCATGCCATTCTAAAGGAGGGCAATTAGGACAAATCCAATGAGGGTGAATTTAGGCCAAGTGATCAGAAACTTCATGGAGCAGTGGGATTAAAGTAGCAGTTTAAACAACGGGAAGAGAAAATCCTGCTTACGTAGCAAAATATCAGTTCTTTAGAATTCATATTGATGCTGCGGGGATGACTAAGGATGGGCAAGTCTGACAGATGTGTCTTCAAGACCTGAGATTGAGTTACCACATCAAATATGCTGGACTCCAGGTTGAACGTGGAGTGAGTAGGTGCATGTAAGTGTGGCTCCCGATTTTTATTGAAAATCTACCTGTTTATCTTCGTCGTATGCTCAAGATAACTGAATATTTAACATTGTGAACAACCCGGGACATTGCTGGACACTGACATGGCAAACAAAATGCACCTTCGAAGTAAAAATGGGGAACAGGTAGCGAAGCCTCGAGCAAGAAATCTGATGTTACAGTAATGTTGCATTCTGCTGGACCCTGCGCTTCACTTCTTTCTTCATTTTTTTCCAGTTTAATTTGTGGAACGCTATGCTGCGGAATCTGATGAAAAAAAACTTTCAACCAGCAAAATGTAAATATTTGGGCTTTGTATCTCTGGCGTTTAGTTTCTTAGTTTTTTTTTGAGTTTTTAATGCTTTGCTTGATCTGTGTTATCTTTAGCCTATATATATTAAAGGTAAAATAAGTGTTGGTATAAATTCTAAGGAGGGAAGCCACCCTAGATTAGATTGAAGGTTTGGCTGCATGGGGAACGCTTTGGAAGTTTTTTGTTTGGTAATGCCTGTGATCATCCTCAGTTGGGGAGGTAGATCTAGGCTTCGGGGGTTAATTGTTTTTTCTTATTTCTGTAAAGGGGTGGGGGAGTGTTTTGCGGGATTACCACGGCAGCTTATTCTTTTGTGTGTTACGGATTGGCCAGACTTCCTTTTCATTTTGCGCTATTGTGTGCAGCTTGTGCCCTCGCATTGTTTTGGATTGTGGGCCCTGTGCGTCTCCTGATCTGGTTAACATGAGTGCTGCTGATGGAGGCCACCCTGGGAGGTTTATTTCTTGGAATGTAAAGGGTCCTGTTAAAAGAGCTAAAGTTTTCTCTCATCTGAAACAATTAAAAGCAGATATACTATTTCTACAAGAGACACATTTAAGAGTGGAAGACCATAATAGACTCCGTAAAGCATGGATTAGTCAGGTTTTTCATTTCAGATTTAATAGTAGGTCCGGGGGTGGCAATATTAATCACCAAAAGAATGCAGTTTACACTGTCTGATGTAATCAGTGACCTTAATGGTCACTTTATTATAGTTTCTGGATCTCTCTTTCAGATACCTGTCATTTTGGTAAATATTTATGCCCTTAATTGGGACGACGTCCACTTTGCAAATAAGGTTTTGTCATTAATACCTAACCTGAATACACACCAGCTAATCTTTTCAGGAGATCTGAACTGTGCTATTGACCCACTGCATGATAGGTCTAGCTCTAGAGGAACATCTTCTGGTATGGCAAAGGCCTTCTCGATGTTTATGAAACAAAATGATTATATAGATCCTTGGAGATATTTGAATCCATCAGTTAGGCAATTCTCTTTCTTTTCTCATGTTCACCACTCCTAATCCAGGCTAGACTATTTCTTTATAGATAGCTCCTTGATATCAATGATTAGACAAAATGAGTACACTGCTGTAGTTATATCTGATCACAGTGGAGACTTAATCCCGTTTTGCTTTCCAGTGAGAAACTTTGTAGTTATATATCGGCTAACATTGACACATTCTTCGAGACTAACAAAACTGAGTCGATATTGTACCCTTTACTTTGGGAAACTTTAAAAGCTTACTTGAGGGGGTCAAATAATATCTTATACTTCACATGCCAATAAAGAGCGTAGGAAGGAAATGCAAGTGTTATCACAATCTATTTTGGACCTGGACAGGCAATATTCTAAGGCACCCACTGCGGAATTATATAAAAGCCAGGCTGATTTGCAAGCAAAGTTTAATCTTCTATCTACAAATCTATCAGAACAATTAATTCTTAAGACACATGGCCTCTGTTATGAATATGGTGACAAGACGAGCCGGCTTATGGCTCATCAGTTGAAGCGTCAAACTGCATCACGACTTATTCCCCAGATAAGAGACACGCACCAAAACTTGACAAGCAATCCAAAAGAGATTAATAACATCTTTGCAACTTTTTATTCCTCTCTGTATACCTCAGAGTTTCCCTCAGATATAACAAATATGGTATGTTTTTTTGATAATTTGGAAATATCTACTCTTGAACCAGAGGAGGTGGAGAATTTAGATCGGGCTCTTGGGCAGGAAGAGATTAATAATGCCATTATGGCTATGCAGAGTGGAAGGTCCCCAGGTCCTAATGGTTATCCGATAGAATTTTATAAGAAATTTAAGGATAAGGTCATACCGGTTCTTCTAGAAGTGTTTCAGGAATCTTTGGAGAATGGTTCCTTACCCGCTACTCTTTCACAGGCATCTATTTCACTTCTTCTTAAAAAGGACAAGGACCTGACTCAATGTGGATCATATCGCCCCATCTCACTTTTGAACGTGGATGTAAAAATTTTGGCTAAAGTGCTGCATGCCATTTAGGACGCCCCCTTCCCAAGATAATCTCAGATGATCAAACAGGTTTTATTAAAAATCGCCATTCTTTTTTTAATATCTGTCGACTGGCTGATGTGGTTTATTCACCCAGTGATTCTCCAAGTCCGGAGGGTGTTATCTCCTTGGATGCGGAGAAGGCGTTTGATATAGTGGAGTGGGTATACTTGTTTAATGTTTTGGAGACATTTGGATTTGGCAGAATATTTATAGCCTGGGTTAAGCTATTATATCTCTCACCTTTAGCGTCTATACAGACGAATTATTTTCGATCTGACTATTTCCCATTAACACGTGGCACTCGTCAAGGCTGCCCATTGTCCCCTCTTCTTTTTGTAATTGCAATTGAGCCTCTTTCTATTGCACTTAAGTCAACTACATTATTTCAAGGCGTTAGGAGAGGGGACATGGAACACCGTGTATCCCTATATGCTGACGACCTCTTACTTTATGTTAGCGACCCTGTAGGTAGCAGTCCTACTATTGTGTCATTATTAGGTCAATTTGGAGCCTTCTCTGGCTATAAACTGAACCTTCAAAAAAACAAATGCTTTCCCATTAATAACTTGACCTTACAGATCCGACAGGAATCTTTGCCTTTTCCTTTATCTCAAGATGGTTTTGTATATCTAGGAATACATGTTACTCGCTCTTTTACATCTCTGTTTGAAGCTAACTACAGGCCTCAGGTTAGCCAAGTGAAGGCTGATTTTGAGAGATGGTGCAGTTTACCCCTTACTATAGCTGGGAGAATTCAATCAGTGAAGATGACGATACTTCCCAGATCTCTTCACTTGTTCCAGTGCTTGCCAGTTTTCTTACCCAAGTTATTTTTCAGATCAGTCGACCAAGCCATAACCTCCTTTATTTGGGAAAATAAGGTCCCAAGGGTTAATAAGCACATTCTCCAAAGAGGTTGTGACGTAGGTGGAATGGGCCTTCCTAGCTTTATTCATTATTACTGGGCATCGAACATTCAGAAGGTATTATTTTGGCTTCACTGGCCAGATATAAACTGGTGCCTGCTTGAGACACGGTCTTGCCACTCCTCGTCTCTCCCAGCTTCAGTGTATTCTTCCTTGCCATTGAAATCCTCTCAATTCACATCTAACCCAGCCGTGCTCTCCACCCTCAAACTTTTTAATCAATTTCACTGCTGCTATAAGTTCACATCAGCTTCAGTTTTGGGTCCCATTCATAGAAACCATCTAATTCTTCCCTCCACACTCGATTTTGTTTTTAGACAATGGGGTTTGAACAGTCTTCTGCGCATTAAGGATTTGTACACTGGTAATATATTTGATAGTTTTGATAACCTGTGCAGTAAATAAGGCCTTCCGCATAATCATTTTTTTAAATACCTGCAGATTCGCCACTTTGTCAAGGAAAAGTTTCCCTCTTTTCCTGATCTACCACCTGCTATGTTGTGGGACAAACTCACTCTTAGCTTTAATAATAAAGGGCTGATCTCTGTTCTATACTCTCAGCTGATGTCCTTGGAAGTTCAAGGTCTAAACAAAAATAAGACTAGGTGGGAGGATGACCTTGGTATGGATCTGGCTGAGGAATATGGGCAAAAGCATTGAATAGGGTTCATTCCTCATCATTATGCGCTAGACTGGGGCTCATACAGTTTAAAGTTGTACACAGGGTACATTTAAGTAAAGCCAGGCTTGCTGACATATATCCCGGAACAGACGCTGGCTGTGACAGGTGTTCCTTCTCTCCGGCTGGTTTAGTGCATGCATTTTGGTCTTGCCCTCGGCTTGATGGCTATGGTTTTTTAAATTATCAGTGAGGTTTTGCCCGCTTATAGCTGTATTTGGTGTGGCGGATGATTCTTTGGGTTTAAATGCAAACCAGTCGGATATCGTTGCATTTACATCGCTTTTGGCCCATAGGAGAATCTTGCTGGTCTGGAAATCTGCCACTCCCCCATCTGCTGCCGCTTGGTTAGAGGACGTAATGTTTTTTCTGAAATTAGAAAAGATTAAATTCACTTTGAAGGGGCTCTGTGAAAAAGTTCTATTCGAAATGGGGACCTTTCTTGTCATACTTTGGGAGTCTTAAGGAATTACCTACTAGCTGAGGGCATCTGATTGTACTTGGGAAGTTGCCTCTCTTTCAACACGCACATGGTTTACCTCACAGGGTGGCTGATGAATTGTAATATGAGGGTATTCTGGATCATCTGACATGTTGTGAATGTGTGTGGGCCTTCATCTTGAAGTAGTGTGGGGGTATGGCTGTGAAATGTCCGTACTTGTATTCGTGAATTGTTGTATTGTAAATACATCAGCTGCCATGGTATGTTAGCGGAGGGAGGGTGAGAGGAGGTTTGTTTAGGGGTAAGATATAAAAGCACAATGGAGGAAAATGTAATCCATTATGTATTCTGTATTGTGTCATTCCTTCAATAAGCATATATTTAAAAAATATGCTGGACTCCAGGGTGCAATGCACCAGGTGATAGGTCCTTGACATCCTCCCCAGGTAAACTCAGCCATGAGCTGAGCATGGACAGTGATTCCAGTAGGGACGGGACACATGTCAGCATGTCCCAACCTTTAAATATGTGAAACCAGAGATTTTAACTTTTTTGAGCAATCTCTGATGTCATCATTGGGCAAATTCCATATTCTCCTAAATCCGTTTCAGTGCAATTCCAGCAGATGTTTGTGATTAGTCAGCTCCATCTTGGGTACTAGCCTCTGTAGTATCCAAGATAACTTCAAGGTGTGGTGCCTCAGAAAGGCAACGTCCATTAGTAAGGGACCTCATCACCCAGGACATGCCCTCTTCTCATTGTTACAGTCAGCAAGGAAGTACCAGAGGCCTGAAGGCACCTACTCAGCGATTCAGGAACAGTTTCTTCCCCTCTGCCATCTGATTCCTAAAACCTATAACCACTACCACACCTTTTTTCCAATATATATTATTTCTGTTTTTGCACTATTTTTAATCTATTCAATATACATATATATTTATTAAAATTGAGTTAGGTATCTATTTATTTTTTTCTTTCTATATTATGATTAGCCTAGCAGCAGCATTGTACTGTTGCTGCTAGGTTAACAAATTTCATGGCCCATGCCGGTGAAGATAAATCTGATTCTCATTCTGATTTCTATCTCTCTCAGAGATAGCAGCAATTAAGCAGGTTATTTGGACATGGAAGGTTTCAGAGCTGCACATAATTTCCAGCTAAAGTCACTCGATTACAAGCAGAAGCAGGATTCCTGTTTAATCAGTTTACCTCGGTTACCAACTCGCAGTCAAATCAATCATTTTGCTTTGGGAAAGTGAAACCATGCCTCAATGCATCATATGTTAATGGAGAACAGATGAAACTTGTTGGAATTCTTCAGTTATAAAAGCAACATAACTTTTTTGTGAGGACATTCCTGATACACTGCTGTAGGTTGAATGGAAAGTCATCAGGAATACTGCTTCTGAAGCCCGATCAATCGACCGACAGGAACTGCAAGAGAAAACTGAGTGAACTCTTCCCTCTTTCTGGATTCTGTAAGGAGTTTGTATAGTCTCCCTGTGACCACATGGGCTTCCTCCTACAAAGACGTATCGGTTGGTAGGTTAATTAGTGGTTGTAAATTGTCCTGTGATTAGACTAGGGTCAAATCGGGAGTTGCTGAGCAGCGTGGCTCAAATGGTTTATTCCGCACTGTATCTCAATAAATAAATAAATATTCTCTCCCGGCTTGGCTCCGTTTATTCCTCTAAGTACAATTATCCATTAACTCTGAGAGAGACAGATGTAATCTGTAAAGTTTAAGAGGGAAGGCACCAGAAACCATCACTAATATAATTACAGCGTAAATCTTCACTCGATTGCATTACTTCTGTGAATAACATTAACACTGCCATGGTAGTGCTGAATAGAATTACCAATTTGGATGTGTCAAAAGAGATTATTATGCTGACAACTGCATTGAGATAAGCCATTATTGTTGACACAGAGCAGTACCATTGCAATCAGTTAATGCTGCAACACAAAGGACACATCAGGAACAAGCTAGGAATGATATGGCAAATGAGGATACACATCAACAACTGGAACAAACATCAGTACTCCCTGGAAGCCAGGACCACTGGGAAGAAAAAGCAGGAGGTGCATCATCGGTCAATACAAGAGAAGATCCATCAATATGAGGCAGAATGGGCATCTGGGAACAAATACAAGTGAGAATGAGAGCTTCTGAGGAGCTTGTTTCAAGGGGGAGGCAAAGAAGCTTAGAGACATGGTGTAAGCCCATGATCAACTCTACCAGCTACCGGCCTTTTGTTCACTGTGTGATTGATTCTTTCTCACTCCCTCTCTCTCTCTCTCTCTCACTCTTCCTCTCACTCTCACTCTCGGTTTGTTTTGTCTTTTTTTGGTGCGGGGAGTTGAGGTTTGCAGTTTGATATTCTTGCCGTTTGCACGATTTGTTTCTCTGCATGAGGGGAGTTCGAAATTCTTGTTGCCATTTGTGCAGAATTTTTCTCATGGGGGGAGGGCTTATGATCATGTTGCCATTTGTGAGATTTATTTGTTTTTGTGCAGGGTGTGTGATGCTTTTCTTTGAATGACTTCCATGGATTTCTTTGTTTCATGGCTATCTAGAGAAGATGAATCTCAGTTGTATATTGTATACATACATTGATAATAAAGGAACCTTTGAAATATCATCAAACTGCTGTCAACCATACCCATGGGATAAAGGAATGTTCCTGATTGTCAGTGGTCCAACACTCTCTCTAAAAATGAACACATTCAATCTAATTGGACAGTAAATCATCAATCAATTATTATCCTTTATCCAAACTATAAAAAGCCATGTTATGATCCTTGTGAGTTTTTTTTTCTTTAATTGCCCTGCAATTCCCAGTAATGACATCAGTTAAGGGCTGTTTATATCTATAGCTCTGTCTCCTCATTGCTTCAATCCATGATTGCCCAATGGCAACAGACTATAAAGATAAATTAAACTTTTCGACAGCTTTAAGTGGTAAGTATCCAGCAGAGATCCTGCAAGTTAAAAATAGAGCTACAATATAGACATTAATCCTTGCTCTGATGAACTCTGTTTCCCACTGTTTGGGTGGAACCATTCCATTCACACTCTGCTTGGTGCCTTGGTTCCATTATCAGACACCATCAAAGAGACAGTAAATTTAAAGTCACCTAATGACGTCCTGGAAAAAACCTTACGAGTCTTAAGGTTCTTGCTTTTTGTTCCTCCACGTATTCAATCATTATTTTGCAGCATTGAACGAGTTGTTCGTGGACACTGAGTTTGTGGTCCTATTTTCTTTACTCCCCTATCTTCTGTCAAATTCTCCCCTTTGAATTGATTTACCCACTATCTTGTACAATGTTGGAATTAGCTTGGGCCATGTTCAGAAGAGCCTTTTTATTTGAATTCCCAACTCCAAGAATTCATGAAATGTGTTTCAGCAAGAGGGCATCTTGTAAAGGTCCTGGTGGAAGCCTTTCGTATGGATGCCAAAAGATGACCAGTTTGTCACCACGGAGCGGGCAATGAGCCTAGTTCACTGGTCCAAACCCACATAGTCAGCCAGAATGCCAGTTTTACACCCAAGTCGATTTCCTTCAAAGGCTATTGTCAAAACTGGCTAGCCAACGAGCTTTGAATGTTATGGCACCAGAGCCTTGGTTGATTGTGATTGTGTGTGTTGAACCAATACAATACCTGCCTGCCAAAACTAAAGGTGTACGAAGCTGTTGTCCTCAGCAGTCTCCTGTAGGGATGTGAAACCTGGACCGTATACAGAAGACACCTCAAAATGGTAGAGGGTTTCCATATGTGTAGTTTGAGGTCGATCCTTGGCAGGGCCGAGTCACAAACCCAGAGGCCCTCAACAGGGCAGGGACCACAAATGTTGAGGCCATGATTGTAAAAGCACAGCTTTGGTGGACAGGCCATATTGTACGCATGAAGGACTCCTGAATCCCCAAACAGCTAGTGTGCCGCGAGCCTTCACTGGGCAAGAGGAATCGAGGCAGACCCAGTAAGAGGTGCTAACACTGCACACGTTGGGTTTGTACCAAACTGGCTGGAACAGAGAGCGCGAGACCGGAGTGGATGGTGAGCCTTGGTTAGAACCGCTCACAACAACCTGGAGGAGAGACGCTGAGCAGTACTGATCACTACCCGACAAAGAAGGAAAGCAATACTTGTGGCTCTACATCCATATCCAGCACAGTTTTCTTGTCCTTCTTGTGTCCATCTGTGTTGCTCAGCAGCTGCCTAAAAATGCACAACAGAACTATACAGATCTGTAATCGTCAGATCTGACGGACAACCCATCAATTATTCAATCAGTCCATCAATCACTATCAAAGTCACTTGCTGCACGTAAATATGGGACTTTGGTTTTAAGCTGTATCACATGCTTTGTAAGCATCTGTTTTTGCACTGACTGGAGTAGCTCTGCAAACTCGCTGTCTTGAGCAATGACAATAAAGTTCTGTTCTAACAGATGTTACAGTCAAATAGGACACAAAACATTGACTTGTTCCCAATGGACAAGAATGACAAGATTGTCCCCAATGAGTGCAGAGCAGCAGTAATATCCAAGACACTAGTGTGATTCACTGAATTAAAATGTTAGAGTAACTGGAAGGCAATTGGATATTGAATTTACTTTATTTCTTACATCCTTCACATACATGAGGAGTAAAAATCTTTACGTTATGTCTCTGTCTAAATGTGCAATCTCCAATCACAGTAATTTGTAATAAATAGAACAGTCAATGTAACATAGAAATACACTCAAGTCAGCATGAGTTAATCAGTCTGATGGCCTGGTGGAAGAAGCTGTCCTGGGGCCTGTTGGTCCTGGCTTTTATGCTGCAGTACCATTTCCCCAATGGTAGCAGCTGGAATAGATTGTAGTTGGGGTGACTCAGGTCCCCAATGATTCTTTGAGCCCTTTTTTTTCATACCTGTCTTTGTAAATGTCCTGAATCATGGGAAGTTCACCACTACAGATGTGCTGGAATGTCTGTACCACTCTCTGCAGAATCTTGTGTTTAAGGGAGGTACAGTTCCCATGCCAGGCAGTGATGCAGCCAGTCAGGATGCTGTCAATTGTGCCCCTGCAGAAAGTTCTTAGGATTTGGGGGCCCATACCAAACTTCCTCAGCTATCTGAGGTGATGGAGGCGCTGTTGTGCCTTTTTCACCACACAGCTGGTGTGTACAGACCACGTGAGGTCCTCAGTGATGTGGATGCTGAGGAACTTAAAGCTGTTTACCCTCTCAACCCCAGATCCATTGATTTCAATAGGGGTTAGCCCATCTCCATTCCTCCTGCAATCCACAACCAGCTCCTTTGTTTTTGCAACATTGAGGGAGAGGTTGTTTTCTTGACACCACTATGTCAGAGAGATTACCTCTTTCCTGTAGGCCACCACATTATTGTTTGAGATAAGGCCAATCAATGTGGTGTCGCTAGCAAATTTAATTAGCAGATTGGAGCGGTGGGTGGTGACACAGTCATGGATAAAGGAGGGGACTCAGTATGCAGCCCTGAGGGGCTCTTGCATTGAAAGTCAGAGGGGTGGAAGTGAGGGAGCCCACTCTTACCACCTGCTGACGATCTGAAAAGAAATCTAGGATCCAGCTACACAAGGCAGGGTCAAGGGTGCGGTCTCTGAGCTTCCTATTGAGCCTGGAGGGAATTATGGTGTTCAATGCTGAACTGTAGTCCAAGACCAGCATTTTTACATAAGCATCTTTCTTCTCCAGATGTGTAAGGACAGTATGTAGAGCAGTGGCCACTGTGTCGTCTATAGACCAGTTGTGTCGGTAGGTGAATTGTAGGGGGTCCAGTGTGGGTGGTAGCAAGCTGCAGATGTAATCCTTGACCAGCCTCTCAAAGCATTTGCTTATTATTGAGGTGAGTGTGACAGGACGCCAGTCGTTCAGGCATGTTACCTTGGTCTTTTTTGGTACAGGGACAATGGCGAGTAATCTGAAGCAGGAAGGCACTCTACACTGGGAGAGGGAGAAATTAAAAATGTCAGTAAGCTGCGCACATCCTGAGTACTCACCCAGGGATGCTGTCTGGTCCCGAATACGAAATGTTTGGATAGGACAATCCCCATCATCCTCATTTCTCTGGTTAAACTCTTAAATACCTGGTACTGTAATTGGTTGATGGAAATATCTGTGAGGAATTTTCCAGCCTCTAGTCCAGATTCGATTCATTGGAAGAATCTGTCCACTTGTCTGGGAATCCAATAACTCTGCTGATGAAAAAGTTAAACTGATCAAAACACATGCAGGAACTGAACAAAGGCAATTTCGAGTTATATCTCCTTTCCTTCAGCATTCTATCTGATATCACCTTCTGCAGTTGATTCATTTCCTTCAGCAGTCTTGTCTGAACCAATTTTTTCTCAGAACCCACAAAACTTTGACCTGAAACTTATCCTCTTGTTACCCTTATTAACCTGTACCTTTACAGCAGCTACACCATGAACTTTGTTGAAGGTAGGTTCTGCAGAATGTCTCTTTTTAATCAGCAATATGACGCTGAACTTCCAGGCATTGGTCTATTTAGTTCTTGCACAACTACCAGTAAGACCTCTCTTACCCCAGCTTTCTATACCCTCCAAAGATAAAATGTCATCCCTCACATTACAGCTTTCTGGGTTCAAACAACGAATTAAATAGCTCATACAAAATGCTGGAGGAACTCTGCAGATCAGGCAGCATCTATGGAAATGAATAAACACTCAACATCTCAGGCTGAGACCCTTCATCAGGACTGAATTCAATAAACTCATATCATGAATTTGCTTTACCCACTTACATCTTTCCAGCTCACATCTTTTCTTTCTGTTGGTATCTCATTCTGAAATGCTTGGTAATTCCCATTGTCATTTAATCCTTGTGTGTTCCACCTTAACACTTTTATTTTGCCCTTCCTTTTCTTTCTCCATTCTTCTATACCTGAACATTTCCATTTTCATTTCAGTTTCAAGATCATCGACCTGAAACATTGACTGTTTCCCATTCTTTGGATGATGCCTGATCTGCTATGTCCAGCAATTTTTTTGTTTTAATTCAAACAAAATTAATTAGAATAACATTTGCCATCTCAAAATAGCTGCTTGCTGCTTAGACAGTGCCATGGACATACAAAATTATGTACTCTTAAAAGAGCAGAAAGCCCCAAAACATGACACAATAGTTAAGATTTGCTGATCCCCTGAAACAGTGGATTCTCATTCTAGCTTCAGTGATACCGTCATGGAGTTGAAAGGCAGATCAAAACTAATCTAACCTAATCCCGTTTGACCATAAGACCATAAGATATAGGAGCAGAAGAAAGCCATTCACCCCATCGAGTCTGTTCCGCCATTCAATCATGGGCTGATCCAATTCTTCCAGTCATCCCCACTCCCCTGCCTTCTCCCATACCCTTTGATACCCTGGCTGATCAAGAACTTATCTATCTCTGCCTTAAATACACCCAGTTATTTGGCCTCCACAATCTCTCTTGGCAACAAATTCCACAGATTTGCCACCTCTGACTAAAGTAATTTCTCGACATCTCAATTCTAAATTGACACCCTTCAATCCTGAAGTCTTGTCCTAGAATCCGCTACCATGGGAAATAACTTTCCCATATTTAACCTGTTCAGGCCTGTTAACATTAGGGATGTTTCTATGAGATTCCCCCCTCATTCTCCTGAACTCCAGGGAATACAGCCCAAGAGCTGCCAGACATTCCTCATACAGTAACCCTTTCATTCCTGGAATCATTCTTGTGAATCTTCTCCGAAACCTCTCCAATGTCAGTATATCCTTTCTAAAATAAGGAGCCCAAAACTGCACACAGTACTCCAAGTGTGGTCTCATGAGTGCCTTATAGAGCCTCAACATCATATCCCTGCTCTTATATTCTATACCTCTAGAAATGAATGCCAACATTGCATTTGTCTTCTTCACCACCAACTCAACCTAGAGATTAAGCTTTAGGGTATCCTGCACAAGGACTCTCAAGTCCCTTTGTATCTCTTCATTTTGAATTCTCTCCCCATCTAAATAATGGTCTGCCCGTTTAATTCTTCCACCAAAGTGCATGACCATACACTTTCCAACATTGTATTTAATTTGCCACTTCTTTTCCCATTCCCCTAAACTATCTAAGTCTCTCTGCAGGCTCTCTGTTTCCTCAACACCACCCGCTCCTCCACCTATCTTTGCATCATCAGCAAATTTAGCCACAAATACATTAATCCCATAGTCCAAATCATTGACATACATCATAAAAAGCAGCGGTCCCAACACTAACACACATGGAACTCCACTGGTAACCAGCAGCCAGCCAGAATAGGATCCTTTTATTCCGACTCCCTGTTTTCTGCCGAGCAGCCAATATTCCACCCATGCTAGTAATTTACCTGTAATTCCATGAGCTCTTATCTTGCTAAGCAGCCTCATGTGTGGCACCTTGTCAAAGGCCTTCTGAAAATCCAAGTACACAACATTTACAGCATCTCCTTTGTCTACCCTGCTTGTAATTTCCTCAAAGAATCTGAGGCAGGTTTGAGGTAAGTTTGTCAGGCAGGATTTCAAGAATCTCAGGAAACCATGCTGGCTTTGGCCTACCTTGACATGTGCCTTCAGGTACTCCGTAATTTCATCCCTAACAATCGATCCAACAACTCCCCAACCACTGATGTCAGGCTAACAGGTCTATAGTTGCCTTTCTGCTGCCTATAGCGGAGTAAGATTTGCAATTTTCCAGTCATCAGGTACAATGCCAGAATTTACTGATTCTTGAAAGATCATTGTTAATGCCTCCGCAAACTCCGCAATGATTACCAGCATTAGCTCCACAACCTTCCATGCCTTGGAGGTTCAGCTACTTGCTGAGAGCTTCTCAAGTGTTGTGTGAGCATCTTTCCTCACCAGCTTTGGAGTCTGTGCATTCCAGATTCCATGTAAAAAACTCCCTTTCATATCTCCTGTAAATCTTCTACCCTCCTTGAACCCCCTTATCTTATACACCCTCATCACTGAATGAAGATTCTTATTCTGCACTTTTTCCATTTCCCTCATAATTTTGTATCAGCTCACTCCCCAGTCTCCTCCCCTCCCAGGAAAATAAACCCAGCCTACCCAATATCTTCTTAAAAACAGAACTGCTCCCAATCCGGACTATATCCTGATGATTCTTCTCTGATCTTGCTCCAGGGCAATCATAGCCTTATGATGAAAGGCAGAGTCAGTTTTATTGTCATACGCACAAGTACTGTACAGGTATGCACAGGTGCAAAGAAAAGATTACTTGCTGCCGCCTCACAGACAAAGAGCATCATGAAATCATCATTCACAAGGAAAAGATTTACCGGCTGGCCGGTTAATAGATCATTGTAAATTGAACCCTGGTTAGGCTAGGATTAAAGCAGGGGATTTCTGGATAGTGTGGCTCAAATGTCCAGAAGGGCCTATTCGCCACTGTATCTCAGTAAATATATATTTCTTTTAAAAACAAAATTATACATAGGTTTTATAAGAAAGAACAGAATTAGCAGAAAAACAAAATCAATCTTCGAGCAAATGGTGGAAAGGGGCCACAGTGTTGCTGAACCGTATGGCTGGTTGGTTCAAGGGAAGTAGCTGTTCATCCCCACAGGCAGTTTCCTGCACAAACCAGTGATCTGGATATGAACAGATGAATTAGCAGTAGCATAGCCCACTCACACCTACTCCTGCTATCAATAAAATCTGATCGTAATCTCAACTCTGCATCCCCGTCTATTTGTGGTAACCTTTCCTCCCTAAGTGATCAAAAATCTATCTACAGGACTGTGCAGAAGTCCAGCACATAAATGTATAGATAGCTAGGGCTCCTAAGACTTCAGCACAATACCGTAATAATTTCATGTATCGTACTATTGTGCTGCTGCAAAAAAAAACAAATTCATGACATATGTGAGTGATGATAATCCTGATTCTGCTATGGGTCTCTACTGTGGACTGAAGGAGAAAAGGGGAAGGGAGAGAGGAAGGATCCGGAAACATCAGAGGGACATTTTACAATGATCAATAAACCAATTGCTTGGAATCAAAAGACCTTGCCTGGTGTGTCAGGGCTGTGTGTGTCTGTACCTATGCCAACCCCCCCCCCCCCCCCCTCCCTGGCATTCCTTCTCTGCCACCCCTCCTGCAGCACACCACCCATGCCATTCCCAACATTCTTTGCTCCCACCAGATTTATAAACTTGCACTCCACTCCACGTTGACAAATACAATACTGTGCAAATGTCTTAGGCACCCTAGCTATATATAGGTGCCTAAGACTTTTATACAGTACTGTTTGTTTACCTTAGAAATACTCAAAGACATGTTTCCACCGAACTTTGCTTGAAGAAGAGTTTCAAAGGGTTACAGCTATCTAAATAAAAATAATTACTTCATCTGCCATTTGCAATGGATACCTCTTATTTTAAAATAGTGACCCCCTAGCTCTAGATTCTCCCACAAGAGGACCATCTTCACACCCAGTAACCACAGCCAGGCGGCTGGTGGCGCAGTGACATCAGCCCCGGACTCTGGAGAGGGTTCCCGAGTTCAAACCCAGTTAGGCCGCTCCCGGACACACTTTCCATCCGTGCTGGGTTGAGTGTTGAGCTCGCAACTCGGCCTCGTTAAAAAACACTGCACTGTGAGAAGGACATGGGGAACCACTCACAGAATCTTTCCTCCAAGACAACCACTTGAAAAAAGAAGTGGCCGCTGAGGCTCTGGCAGAGTATGGCACACAACAAAAAAAACTACCTGCCAAGTATGTTATATGTTTCACTTAAGTCCCCTTGAACTGTTCTAATCTTCAGAAGATTCAAGCAAAGCTTATTTAACTTTTCTCATAGGCAAGCAGCCCACCTGAGGCACTTGTCTAGTAATTCTTCTTTGAATTGATTCCAGTAGGTGCAAATTCTTTCTAATAAATGGAGACTAATATTGCATACAAAACTCCAGATGCTGTCTCCCCAGTGCTCCATACAACAAAACAGAACCTTCCTACATTTGCATTCAATTCCCCTCACAATAAACCATAACATCCTGTTCAATTCTCTAGTTACAGCTGGAAAACAGATGTTGAGCTTATGAATTGGTAGAAAATTAGAAAGCAGATAACTGAAAAAATAATGGCCAAAACCAAGGTGATGATGATTGATTTTAGGAGGAAGAGGACTGTGACGAGTCCTGTATACATTCTGGGACAAGAGGGTTGCAACGGTGAATGAGTACAAATACTTGGGTGATCACCTTGACAACAGACTTGACTGGAAAACCAACACCAAGGCTGTTCACAAGAAGGGGGTGAGCAGACTCTGTTTATTAAGGAAGCTGAGATCGTTCAATGTGTGCAGCAGGATATCGGAGATCTTTGACCAGTCTGTTGTAGCGAGTGCAGTCTTCATTGTGGCTTTATGTTGGGGGCGCAGCATCAGTGCTGGTGATGCAAAAAACTAAATAAACACATCAAAAGGTTGGATCCGTCCTTGGCTACAACCTGGATTCATTTGAGGTAGTGGCGGAGAGGAGGCCACTAAACAAACTGTTATCCATTATGGACAATCTGGCACATCCTCTCCACGACCTACTGAATAAGCAGTGGAGCACCCTTTCCAACAGACTCATTCAGCTCTGCTGTCACAAGGATCATTACAGAAAACCTTTCCTACCAAATGAAATAAGCATATACAACAGGTCATCTCTGTGTGACAGGAGAACACACATCATAGTACAATAGTCCCTATTTTATTATTTCATACATTATTATTGTATATTAGAGCACATTGGTAAATTATTATTGTGTATCTTATTATTTTTTGTATGTTATTATTGGTTAAGACTGCACACTGCTACATGCGTTTTTAAATGTTGCTGCTGTAATGCAAAAATTTCCCTCTAGAGATTAATAAAGTACTTATCATTATTATCATTATTATTATTATTATTATTATTAATTCAAATTAAGAAAATAGTATATGAGCCCGCTTTCATCTAGGGGGAGCAGCCTTCAGCCCCACCACATGGAGTAATCGAGCTTGTGTAGATACTGTGTGATGTACCCCACCACGCCAAATAACAGACAGTACACCATATGCGATTAAAGGAGCACACTTTATAACTCTTACTTTGACTATGTAGGTAGTAAAGGAACAAAATCAGAACTGTTTAACTGTTTTAAAAAAAGAAAAAGGCACCATTATTATGAACCAGTTTGTGCACACGTTGTTGGAGCTCTTACAGAACCAGGTCCCCTTTCCTCCAGTCGATGTCTTCCGAATTCCACCGACCCATGAATGGGACCACCCTTGGTCAT
This sequence comes from Hemitrygon akajei, assembly GCF_048418815.1. Classification (NCBI taxonomy): domain Eukaryota; kingdom Metazoa; phylum Chordata; class Chondrichthyes; order Myliobatiformes; family Dasyatidae; genus Hemitrygon; species Hemitrygon akajei. The sequence continues at coordinate 77,640,409 of NC_133131.1, forward strand.
CGACCAAACGTTCTCCTCGAGTCTGTCCTCGTCTGCTCTCCTCACCGAAGACCCTAGGCCTCGGACTCCCGCTCGGGGTCCTTTCCATCACCCAGTTTACAGCATTGTGTCTCCTCTCTCAGTCCCCATCGCGCCTTCTCCCCCAAAGCCCGCGAAAACAATAGCTTACAGACACACAAGAAAGAATAACATCTATCCCAACTGGTTAACAAATGAATACAATTCTCTCTATCAGTAATTATAACCCAAACAAGCTGTGAGGGAGAAGCACTTTCTCAGCAGTTAACATAACAAAGATGCCATTTTATTAGCCTTAGCAGTAACATAAAAGAAGAAACCCCTTACATGAGTATAAATCACAAGGAATTTAAGAAATATGGATTTCCATAAATGTACAAAAAAAGAACAAAAGAAAATATACTGTCATTTAGAATAAGGAAATAGCTAAAAATGTTTTGCATCCATCTCACAGAATTAATGGGAAAGATGTGATTCACTGAAAGTGAAAACCAGCAATGCCAAATACTATTGGTAAAAATACTGGAGTAATCTGTGAAACCTCCAAGAGGACCGTAACCTTGTCATAGGGTTCGGAGGCATGCATGCCTCAATGACCCAGAGATACGTTGGTTGGAGTCAGGGCCTTGGGCTTTGGCTCATGGGTCACCCATACAGAACAGGTCAAAGGGTAGGGTCACCATTATCTATAGATGAACTATACAAAAAGGAACTGCTTCAGCCAAGACTGTAGCAGCAACTGGGTGGGTATCAATCATCTCTGCCAAGAGATTCCTTAAGACATTAGGAGACATTGAAACTTGTGGAAAATATACACACTCAGCATGAAGAAGCACAATCCAGGGCATTAACTTTGTAGCATTTAAGCCATTCCCATGTTGCTTTGGCTTTATGCTTGGTGTTACTGTCTTGCTAGAAAGCAAATCTTCTTCCAAGTCGCAGTTCTCTTGCAGACTGCAACAGGTTTTCCTCCAGGATTTCCCTATGTTTTGCTGCATTCATTTTACCCTCTCCCTTCGTAAGCTTTCTAGAGACTGCTGCAGTGAAGCATTCCCACAGCATGATGTAGCCACCACCGTGCTTCACAGTAGGAATGGTATGCTTTTGATTATGTGCGGTGTTTGGTCTGATGGCCAAAAAGCTCAATTTTGGTTTCATCAGACCATAGTACCTTCTTCCAGCTGACTTCAGAGTCTCCCACAGGCCTTCTGGCAAACTCTAGCTGAGATTTCATGTGACTTTTTCCTCAACATGGCGTTCTCGTTGCCGCTCTCCCAGGAAGCTGTGATTGGTGAAGCATCTGGGCATCAGTTGCTGTATGTGCAGTCTCTCCCATCTCAGCCACCGAAGCTTATAATTCCTAAGTCTCTTGGTCGCCTTCCTCACTAATCCCCTTCTTTCAAGGTCACTCAGTTTTTGAGGATGGCCTACCCTAGGCAGATTTACAGCTGGGCCATGTTCTTTCCATTTTTTGATGACTGACTTGACTGTAGTCCAAGGGATATTCAGTGACTTGGAAAGTTTCTTGTATTCATCTCCTGACTTGTGCTTTTCAATAACCTTTTCGTAAAGTTACTTGGAGTATTATTTTGTCTTCATGGTGTAGTTTTTTGCCAGGATACTGACTCTCCAGCAGTTGGACCTTCCAGATACAGGTGTATTTTTACTGCAATCAATTGAAACACCTCGACTGCACACAGCTTTATATATAGATTGGACACCTTAACTAATTATGCATCTTCTAAAACCAAGTGGCTGCACCAGTGATGATTTAGTGTGGCATATTAAAGGGGGTGGACGGTTAAGCAATCAATTATCTTGTGTTTATATTTGTAATTAATTTAGATCACTTTGTTGAGGTTGGTTTTCACTTTGGCACGAAAGCGTATTTTCTTGTTGATCAGTGTCAAAAAAAGTCAAATTAAATACACTCTGATTCAATGTTATCAACAACAAAACATGAAAACTTGCAGGGGGATGAATACTTTTTCTCAGTACTGTACATAAGACTTTTGCACAGTACTGTATTTAAACCATCGTGGATCACAGCCTCAGAAGATCCAATAGTAGATCTATAGCAATATAATTCACTAACATTGACTTCAATGGAATGAAGTTTGGAGTCTGAGTGAAGGATACTGACCCTACTGCATCTGTTGGCTTCTCCTTAATGGGAGTGAGCTTCTAAATATGTGTTGGTGTTAATTGGATGATTAGTCAGTCTGTAAGACTGCAGCCCAGCAGATTGCAAGCTGAGTAAATGAGAAGCAACTAGACATTATAAATACAGTAAAGCAAGGCTTGTAGCTTATACCTTCTGCCTCCAAAGGGACTCTGTTGATCTGGCCAATGTCCCATTGACACAAATCTTGAAGAACAAGGTGCCCATAGGAAGCTTATGATGAGGAGTAAAATCTGACTCCTGTACGTTCTGAATCCTGTTCAGGCACTGAGAGTTATGCCTGCAGTCTTGTGCAGAACTCCTCCAAGAGGATCACAACCTTGTCGTAGGATTTGGAAGCTTGCATGCCTCAATGACATTCAGAGCTATCCTGGCTGGATTCGGGGCTTTATGCTTTGCCTCTTGGTAGGAACACCCATGCCAAACAGGTCAAAGCGTGGAGGCCAGACTAAGAGTGATGCACTGGTCCTCTAGGTTCAGGGGTTCAGCTCTTGACTGTTATGGACACAGAAATAACAAATCCTTCTGCATCTGTGCACAATGGTATTCCTGAGTCCTATCTGGCTGACAGTAGCAAAAACCGACAGGATGCTACTGGCATGGTGAAGAAAGTACTGAACAAGTGGCCAAAGACAGACAGAGATGGAGGACTACAACGCCACTCAGGATATAGCTGCCCACGAGCACATGGGTGGTGTAAACTCTACAAGATTTGTCAATATTCAGCACATGGCAAACCTTGTGCATTCCTGAACATTCCTAGACTGTTTGAATAACGTTGTGGTTTGATGTTTAATATTCTGTGGTTTTCAATTGATTTTTGTGATTTGTTTTGTTTTGCATGTTGGATGTTCGATGCTTTCTTTGACTGGATTCCATGGTGGTACTTTGTTTTGTGGCTCTCTGCGGGAAGAAGGATCTCAAGGTCATATACTGCATACGAACTTTGATAATAAATGTACCTCGAGGTTTGAACTTTGATGAAGCAATAAACATGATGGATCCACGGTGCAGTTCCAGTTCAGTGCTGTTTCATACCTGGAGTAGATTAACAGTACTCTCTCAGAGGATCTAATCTGGCACATTTACTAATCTGCAATAGACCTATTGTATACTAAGAAAGCTTTTTTATCAAGTAGGTGACTGAATGGTTATGTAACCAGCATATTACCAAGAAAAACGACAAATTTCTCCAGCCAGACAGTGGCTGTTCAATGCCTCACAGCATCTTACAAAATGCGTGCCAGAAAAACCTATGAACCTATCTTCGTTTGGGGTAGTACTAATGGATATTCAACTTCATCTAAGCCACACTCATCTCGTGCTTCACGATGAACAATCAGCATCTCTAATGTTGGAGCACACTTTTCACTATGAACTCTAGCCAAACACTGTTTCCCCGGACATTTCACACAAGCTGACATTAAACGGGTTCTAACTACAGGTTCAGTAGCTCTTATCCAAAATGCTTGGGGTAGGATCTGTTTTGGATTTTTTTCTGATTTTGGAAAATATAATGATATAGCTTGGGATCCGACTATGAATCTATGTGCTATGGATAAGCTGTCTTTGTCTGACACTTGTTCATCTCACATTATGTATCAACAGTAAAAATGATTACCTACCATGAATATAATGAAAATATAATGTGTGCAGGGTAACAATTGTAAACTTGTTCTGGAATTAGATTTTAACCAGCGTCTTTTATAAAATTTAATGCCATTACATAAGGTATAAAAAAAATCAGCATCATAGACTTGTTCTGGTGTTAGATTTTCATGATCAGCAGATGCTTTAAAACTTTTATGTTGTGCATTTCCTTAAATTTCTGCAATCAGCCTGCTGAATATTTACAATTATCTTCAATTTTCAGTTTGTTACGATAGATCTTTGCTTGTTTCATGATCAGCATACTATTAAATGGCATATGTTCACTCTGACGCTGGCGATACATGATCAAGATCTTCATTTTCACTTTATGCAGTGTTTTTCTATTTCTCATTAACTTCTGTTCATTGCTTATGTGAGGTCACATCTCAAAACTGGCTGTGATGCCCAAATCATTTGGGAACCTTCACGGGGTCTTGTGGAATGTTCCATTTGTGATGTCATATCAGCAATCAAAAAAAAATCAGATTTCAGAGGTTTTCGGATTTTGGAATTTTGGATAAGGAGTACTTAGCCTGTAACAGGTTATAGAAGATAATGTTCTAAAAGCTATCCTAGTGTTAATATTAAAGTTCAGAAGGTTCAAAGTAAATTTATTGTCAAAGTGCATACAGTACTGTGCAGATGTCTTAGGCACATATATATATAGCTGGGGGGGGAACGAAGATTTTGAACAGTACTGCATTTGTCGACATGGAGCTGAGAGTGAGTTTGTAAATCTGACAGTTTGTAAAATTGAGAATGGTGAGGATGGAGCAGTGAGCGAGGGCTGTGGGACAGGTGGCAGAGAAGGTGTACCTCGAACAGGGTTGGCGCAGGCGCAGACACTCCCAGCCCTGAGACACCAGGCAAGGTCACTTGATACCAAACAATTGGTTTATTGATCATTACAGAATGTCTCTCTGCTGCTTCCCTCTCCCTCTCCCTTTTCCCAACCATGATTCTCCTCCCCCTGCCTCCTTGCCAATCTCTCTACAATGTAAACCTATAATCATAATCAAGTCTACCATCACCCGCATATATCATGAAATTTGTCTTTTTTTGCAGCAGCAATACAGGACAATACATAAATTACTACAGTACCATGCAAAAGTCTCAGGTTCCCTAGCACGCGCTCTCTCTCTAAATGTGTGTGTGTGTGTGTGCCTAAGACAGTGTCCATACCATACACAGTGCTGTTCAAACAGTGTGCAAAAGACAACAAACTGTGCAAATACAAGAAGAAATAAATAATAATTAATAAATAGGCTATAAATATCGGGAATAATTGTGTGGTAAAAAAGCAACTTTCCATCATACCTTTGGGAATGCAGGTCAACACCCTCAGGGTGGAGTTTAGGAGGACGAAGGCACCTAACAGTGACTCCTTAGCTTGCATCTTCGGAAACAGATCTACTTCTATCTTAAATATCTCTAATTTTTCCTTTCAGGGTTCTTTTGAAGACCCTGACTTGGAGTTACACACTGACTTCAGTTCTTTGCAGTAGTGGGACCCACTCTCAGGGTCTCGCGCTATTCGATACGCCAAGGACGCGACCTAGAAGACTCGTGCACCTTCAGAGTTCGGGATTTTGTGGCTCTTGAGGTTGATGCCACCGCAGAAAACTGGTGTGTCATGGGAGACAGAAGATCGAAAGCAGCAAGCTGGCTGCTGGCTGTGTTTCCAGAGACCTGCGTTCCTTGAGCCCAGAGCTTGGAAAAACCAATGCAGCAGACTTTTAACAGCATAAATCAGCAAGTTGCTTGTTATGTCTCCCCTCTCGCTGTGAAACGGGGACACCTCTTTTTCCCTTATTAGAGAGAGAGAGCCTGTGGTGTGTCAAATACTGGGTGAACAAGTAGGCTTTGGGGTACTGCAAGTCTGTGTCTTTATTGAAGCTTTGCTGCACACTCGAGTGCCCGGTGGGGGGGTGCCATTGTTTTTGTGCTAGTGGGGGAGGGGGGTTCGTTGCTTTGCTGCTGCCTATGTGTGGGAGGGAGAGCTGTGGGGGGGGGGGGACTTTGGGGGTCTAAAATTTAAATGTCATTCATTCTTTGGGGCACTCTGCTGTTTTCGTGGATGTTTGGGAAAAAAAGAAAACTAGATGTATATTGTATACATTTCTCTGACATTAAATGTACCTGCTGAATGGAAACCTATTGAAACACACCATGTCTGGCCATGTGGAGCCAGCATATCTTTGGTTAAAAGAACCTTCAGTGGAGCATATCATTGTGAGTAACGTTTGGTAAAAGGATAGAATGGTTAAGACAAATGCGGCTCCTCAGGAATAGGGAAGCAATATAAAAAAAAGTTTATCAGTGTATTGTAACCAAGGCAACCAAACAGCTAAAAAGCATTAAAAGGGCAATAATCAATCAAGAGGACAGTACACCCATTGCAATATAATGGTTAAAGGGAATTAGGAGGACGTAGTGCATTTTAATCAAGTTGTGTTGGTACTCTGTGTCACTTCTATTAATCTGCTTTACCGGGACTTACTGGCCCTTCACGTGGAAGTGGGTAAATCTAAATATTGAATAAGAACAGAACATGTAAGTTCCATCTAGTTGTAGCCACGATAAATTCATGGTTTTACAAGAAGAATGGAAAAGAGTTCCAGTGACACTACAGAGAATAAGGAAAATGCAACCCTGCTGAGTTTGGGTTAATGGAATAAATGGAGTGATAACTAGTGGAATGCATGTCCTTGGGGAGCACTGGGATGCTACCCAGCTGCTGGACAACCACCGATGCAAGAGGTTACGTGAATCCCAGGGGCTGATTTATCAGGAGATTATTGTAACATTGAAACAGTGAGCTGTTGCACACTACCCCCCCCCCCCCTCACTGTGGCAGGGCAGATACCTCTCTTTGCCTCGTTAGTGAGAGGGAGACTGTGGAATGTTGAACTGTAGGGATGGACAGTGGCTTTTGATGGACTTTAGATCATGGTCTCTTTGGGGCTTTGCTGTCGCTTGCATGGTGGGGGGTGGAGTGGTCGATGCTTTCTGCTGGAACGGGGTGGGGAAGGGGAGGGGGAGAGGAGGGTTGATGCTTTGCTGCCGGTTGTGTGTGGGAGGGGGAGAGGAGGGTTTGAGGTTCTACGTTTTTTCATGGATGTCTGCGAAGAGTAAGAATTTCAGGTTGTACACTGAATACATTCTCTGATATTAAATTGAACATTGAAGCATTGAAAGAAGACTGAAGCAAACTTAACTGAGGTTTATAAAATCATGAAAGGCACAGATACAATGAACAGCTGCGGTCTTTTCCCCAGAATGAGATACCAATTCATTTATTTATCACATGTACATCAAAGCATGCCACAAAATGCATGGTTTTTGTTAACAACCAACACAACCCAAGGAACCGAAGGAGGCGCTGAGGACAGCTCGTATGTTTTACCACACATTCTGTTGCTGACATAGCAACCCCACAATGCCCAATAGTGGAGTAAATCCAGAGGACGTAAGTTAAAAGTGAGCGAGAAGGGGCAACTTCATATAGAGGTGCTGGGTATATGGAGCTGCCAGTGAAATAGGTAGAGGTCGGTGCAATTACAATGCTAAAAAGGTATTTGGACATTAGTACACGGACAAGAAATATTCAGAGGGAAGTGGACCAAATGCAGGCGAGTGGGACTAGATCAGCTGGACATGGACAAGTTGGCTCAAAGGCCCTGTTCCATTCTGAATTGCTCTGTGACAGGAAGAGTTCCAGTTTCAGGTTTTGGAGTCTGACTGAGTCAGTGTCACTGCGGGACATCAGTAAGTCTGTCCTTCTCATCAGTAGCCTTGGAGGCATTGATCAGGAGGTGTTAACTCTGAGATTAAGAGTGTGGGCAGAGAGGGAATGGGTGTCTACCTGACAGTCAGGAGCAGGGAGGCAATTCAAGCAACTTCTGAAGGCGTTCTACTCTCCAGTTCAGTTCTGTCTACTAAAAGGAGTAAAGTTCCTTTAGGGAGTGTGGCAAAGCCCAAATTATAGTAGCATGGATAGTTCACCTACTCACGGGGAAGCTTCAGGAGTAAACCCTGAGGGAAAATCCGGAGCTGGAGTACCTAAGGCAGTCCTATGTTGAGTTCAAAGCTAACTGGCAGCTCCTGGTACCAAACTATATCAGTCTCTGCTATTCCTTTGGGTTCATCAGATGGGTGGAGAGGGTGAGTTTGCTACATGGCCAACAGCTTGCTCTTCAAATTGTACTGCCCTCGTTTGCATACCCAGACAGCTAAGATGCAACCTCCACGGTCAACCCTGAACCACAGGCTCCTCACTCTACAGTTAGTTAATTCTATTAAAAATTTATTTCAGAAATGTAAGCTCTATGAACCACTTTAAATTGTAGAAGAGAATAACGAGCACAGAAAGATGATTTATTAACCCGTTTAAGAACTTTATTCCATCTTTCATCAGAAATCTGACAATTTAGGTCATCCTCCCAAGCTTTTTTTATTTTATCTAAAAAGTCTTGTCTAGAATCAATCAATGAGTTATAGATACCGGTAATAGAACCATTAATAAAAGGTTTTAAATTTAAAAGATCATCTAGTAAATTTTTATCAGGACCTATAGGAAAAGTAGTTAATTGGAAATGTAAGAAATCTCTAATTTGAAGGTATCTGTAAAAATGTGTTTTTAGGAGTGCAAATTTAGTTGACAATTGGTCAAATGAAACAAGAGATCCTGAGATCCCAAAAACACAATACCTAGTTCATCCCAATCCTTAAAGACTTTGTCAGTCATGGAAGGGATAAAAAAAAATAATTAAGGAGAATGGCAGATGATAATGAAAAATTCGCTAAACCAAAAAATTTTCTAAATTGAGACCAGATCCTTAAAGTTTGCTTAACAATTACTGTAAATTCCGGACTACAGAGCGCACCTGATTAAAAGCCACAGGCTCTAATTTTAGAAAGAAAATCAATTTTGTACTTGTACAAGCCGCACCGGATTTTAAGCCGCAGGTGTCCCACGTTGTAATATGAGATATTTACACAGAAAGATATTACACGTGAGGATTTTTTAACTTTTAATTAAATCCGTATGGTAACATAAACAAATACATATTGCAAATGCTTTTTTTTTCGAACTGTGCCTGTAACACGGCTACTTTTAAATATACATACGTATCGGTAACACACAAATTACGTTGCGTATACTTTTTTACTGAACAGTGCACGAACAACATTCCAATATCTCCTAACGACTGGTAAAAAAATATATACTGCAGCCTACCAGGAAAAGTTATTGATCGCCTTTAACTTAAAAGCTGCATCATATGCGTTCTCGCTCGGGTCTAATGCGCTCGCCCCCTCCTTTCCGTTTATCGCAAACCGGTATTTTCCCACAAGACGCGGCGAAACCGGATGTGACGTCATAGCATTCCGGGATGTAGCACAGAAAACAAATATACTTAAAACACTTCTAACTTTAACTAGAAAATACTAACAAATGAATTACTAAGCGAAAATATTATAAACTAAATAACTGCCATAAAGGCAGCACAATGCTTTTCTTCGAGTGTTTTCCATGTTGATGAGGGTGAGTACAAATGACTGATTTACAATAATTTAATTGTGAAAGTGCGCTTGATTTATCATACAATTTCATTGGACCTCTGTGAACTACTCATCAATTTTATTGGTCTACTGTTACGAGGCAAAATGTTTTTGGCGGCATGAAAAAAAACCATGCATTAGCCGCACTGTAGTAAAGGCCGCAGTGTTCAAAGCGTGGGAAAAAAGTAGCGGCTTATAATCCGGAATCTACGGTATGTTATCTGTTGTTTTATTTGCTGAAAAAGAAGAGTATGATCCAAGAAGAGAGACAATAGAGAAATTTTTTACAGAATTAACTTCTAAGGAGACCCATGATGGGCAATCTTTACGATAAATATAATAGGACCAAAAAGTAATATTCCTTATGTTGGCAGCCCAAATAGTAAAACCTAAAATTGGATAGGGCTAATCCACCCATCTCTTTATTTCTTTGTAAGTAAACTTTACTACAAAGAAAGAGCTTAGATTTCTAAACAAAGGCTATCCAGTTTTTATCTGAACATTTCTCCACTTTGTAATAAATGTAACTCTGCTGATGCCTCTTTAATTCATATGTTTTGGTTTTGCCCTAAAATTGAAAAGTTTTGGCGGGAAGTATTCCATACCTTCTCACAACTTTTTAGGGTCCAGTTTGACCCACATCCCCTTACTGCCTTGTTTGGTATTATTGCAAATGAAGATATAACTTTAAATACTCCTAACCTACAGGTTTTAGTTTTTACCTCTCTTTTAGCAAGGAGAGCAATCTTGCTTAAATGGAAGGAGTCTACCCCTCCTACACATCTTCAATGGCTACGTGATATTATGTCTAATTTAAATTTAGAAAAGATCTGCTGCTCAGTCTTAAATTTGAAACAATCTTTTTATGATATCTGGGGACCTTTCCTAAATTACTTTTCCAATTTATAAAGTTTAACAGTGCACAGACTTTTATGTATATTTTTATCTTCTCTTCTTAAGCAAATATGTTTCTTTTTCTAATTATCCATTATCATCCGTCAGCTTTTTTCTTTGGTAGTTGGTAGGGGGTTGACTTTTTTTATATAAAAAATTTCTTTTATGATGTATGACCTATCTTTAAATTTTTGATTACAGAGTGGTATACTATACCATGTGTTATAGCATGTGTTATGCTATAACATTTTAATGAATTTTATTACAATATATGAATGTACACAAGTTATGTTGAGAAGTATCTATGTGTTGCACTCTGTAAATCTTGTTTTTTCTTCTGAATAAAATATTGTAAAAAGAAAAGAAATTTTTATTTCAGGTTGGTAAGTTGCCTCCTTGATGCCAGAGTCAAGGGTATCATTGGATATCTACAGGAAGTTCTGGAGAAGGGGTGGTATATTGTCAGAGGCTCTGATCCATATCATACCAATGTCAAAGGGAGAAAAGGAGGTGAGGTCCTGGTGGCAGAATTCAAGGATTTGGGAAGAGAATGTCTTGTGCCATGCAATAGTGGGTATAGAAGTAAATGCAATGAGATGTGCTTGTCTGCATCATTTCGAGACCAATCCATGGCTTTGAATGGAGTTCCAGATTCCCGGTGCTTCGGAACCAGGTTTTAAGGGAATGGACAGTACGGGTCAGATGGATTGCTCCTCAACAGAAATTGGGATTAAAGAGAATATTGCAGCATTGGAGAGATCCCTTGGAAGAGTGAAAGAATTGATATCTGTTTAACTAAGAGATGAGATTGAACCACTGAGGGAATTGTATTAGCCTCCAACCAGTGAGAAAGCACAAAACTGTATAAATAATGATCAGTTAGTCACAAAGAGACTCTGTAGTGACTGACAAGTACTTTTATTGTCTCAACCAAAAAGCACATGAATGAACCAAACCTAATACTTGTGTGCACACCTACTAAGTGACCTTGATCCTTCGTGAACAGTCAAAATCACTGGAAAGGAGTCTACACTGACCAGGTGTTCCCAATCTAATTTCTACATGTCTGATGTGGGGTTACTTACTTCAGCTAACTGCAATGGTTTGTCTCAGGAGAGTTATCATAGCTTTGCATTGAAAGCTCCTTACTTTTTAAACACTTCTTATCAGTTCAAATATTAAGTTTCAGTCTAGTTGGCTAAAGGTCATCTGACTGACCTGTGTTACCTTATTGGCCCTGGTACAAGCCAGCATCCATTTATTGCTGTCTTCCACAAGTGACACTGGTAATTCATGGCTCTTTGGTTTCAGTTTTCTCTCTTTAATGTCTCCTACTTTTTCCTTCTCAAGGTGGCTGGGCTTCTTTTGAGGTCTGTGATCTTCAACAGCATTCAAAACTGTGTTTTCTCATGGCAGATGAGTTCACGCTCCTGGACTTCGCAGGCCACTTTCCGACTTTCTCCAGGTAGGGCTTGGAAGATGGCGCCTCCAGGATGCGGCCCTGCATGGCCCTGTGGACATCCAATTCCAGGCCAGTGTTGCCAACTAAGGTGATGCAAGAGAAAGAGCATCAGGATTTCACAGCAGTCGAGCGATCTTACTCTCTCTCTCTTTCTCTTGATGGTGGGGCAAGTTTGCTGCTGAATATTGAGTCGGAGAATTTCGGAATAAAAAGTGACACAGCAGATTGCAACACCATAACAGTGACTGTTAGTCTCCCCTCCTGCTGTGAAATGGGTGACATCTCTCTGTCCCATGTTAGTGAGAGAGGGAGAGAGCATGTACAACTGTCGGGTAAACAATAGTATTTGTTAACTGCACATCGTCTGTCTTGAGGTGCCATGCTGTTTCTTTGTGGGTGCTGGGTGCTGACGCTTCTTGCTGAAATGGGTGGGGGGAGGGGAAGGTTGGTGCTTTGCTGGTGCTTGTACGGGGAGGGTGGAGAGGGGGCTTTGGTGTTGTAATGTTTTTGTATAGTTCATTCTGTTTTCCATGGGTGTCTGTGAAGACCAAGTATTTCAGGTTGTATACTGTATATATTCTCTGATAAAAAACAGAACCATTTGAATCATTTGAAATCAGGTACCTAACCAGTAATGAACTGACAGACACAAGCCCCACCATTCACAAACCTGCATGTTATATCATACCAAAGAACACTGCACAAATAACTTCTTATTTGGAAATGACATCTAGTCCAGCAGATTACCTGGAGCATCATTGTGTCTAATTTAAAACACTGATTCAGCCAAGCAAAACCAGTTCACAAAATGGAGGATGCAATGCAGCTTCACAAAATGGCAGCTTCCATTCCTTTGACCTGATAGGAAAAACAAAACCAGTTATTCTGTCCAATTCCACTGCCCCTGATTCATTAAAATTCACTGATTTGTAGACTGTAGTTCTTTCTCGTCAACAATTCAATTTTCTGAAGTTAGACAGGGAAGACAATAACATAAAGAGCAAGAGTCGAAATACTTTCAAAATATGCTCTTTATGGGTCAGTAAACTGCTCACCCAATGAGAAAAGTAGCATAACTGCATTTGAATTTGGGAAGTTATCAGTGGGACAAGTAGGGAAATCAATCCAAGAGAAAGAACCATAATGTCATAATCATTATCATCATCATTATCTGCCATGTCGTGTGACATAGGTGATCATGGTCTTTCTATGACCAGGATTGCTCTCGGCAAATCTTTCTACAGAAGTGGTTTGCCTTTCCCTTCTTCTTTACAAGACAGGTGACCCCAACCATTATCAATACTCTAGAGATTATCTGCCTGGCATAACCAGGATATGTGATGTACCAGCTGATCATGTAACACCCTGGGAAAGGTTTCAGTGCTAACGTAATGGCCTTTGTGTAGAAGCAGTGTTTGGGTTATGGTGAGAGATAATGGGCGCTGTGAAATGTGAGCCAAGTACTTTGTTCAGCAGGAGATGAAGAGAGATGATGCTGGAGAGAACCGGTCGTAAGGTTCGACTCAGTGGGGGACCGTGATACGTTGGAGCAAGGTTCTGGGGTCTACTGAGGATCAGTGAATACGTATGACCTTTGGAAGAACTGAGCTCCAACTTGTGTACATTGACTGTTCAATTGTAATGGGCCCTTTTGAATTTTTTATCTTTTATTTACTAATCCTTTAATTAAGTTAAGATTCATAAATATAATTCCTTTAATCGTATGCGGTGTGCTGTCTGTTATATCTTGGTACTGAAGTTGTAACAGGGTAGCAAATTACACTGCACCCACATAAACCGGGCTTTGGGTGGGAGTGCCATAGAACCATAGCCATCTCAATCTCACGGGTTTGGCGGGACCGGAGTGCGTCTTCCCCAGACTCACGCAGTCCAAGGAAACTGGGGGGGGGGGGGGAGAGGTTTTACTCATATGATCCACCACCTGCTACAATGACTTCACGTGACCCTGATCGAGGGTGGGGGGCTGAGCATGTTCTACAGCTTGCCTGAGGGGTGACCTGCAGGTTAGCGGAGGGAAGGAATGCCTTACACCTCTAGTTCAAAACACGTCAAAAACGAGGGATCAGGATGAGGAGCTGCAAAAGACTACGGCACAGGAAACAGGGATCATATTGTTGACTGTCAGGAGTGCCTTACACCTCCTTTGGTAGAGACGTATCTCTACCCTGCCACCCAGAATATCATATCATTTTCCGGACATGGAAAATGATATGAATAGCTCCATGCTAAAAAGTCAGCTGGAGAAGGTTCATTTACAATGAGATGGAAACAAATCAGGCCTAAGTAAAATGGCATTAATGTTTAGCTGACAGATCTATAACTCAGTAATGGGAGGCCTTTACAATGGCAATATTTCAGCTATAGTCTAGGAGTATTCTCATAAAGAAGGTTAGGGAAATTAAAGCTAGAGCTATCTGAATCAAGACTTCAGGGAATAAAACAGATTAGAAAAAAAAAAGTGCCTATGAGTCATTCCAGGTTCTTAACATTAGTGAGAGTCAGCTGATCACAAACACTTTAGGATTTCTGTAAATGCTTGAGACCTAGAGCAACACACACAAAGTGCAGCAGGAACTCAGCCGGTCAGGCAGCATCTCTGGAGATAAATCAACAGTCAATGCTTTGGAGTGAGACCCTTCATCAGGACTGGAAAGCAAGTGGGGGGGGGGGGGGGGGGAAAGAAGCCAGAATAAGAAGGTGGGCAGGGGAAGGAGTTCAAGCTGGCAAGTGATAGGTGGAACCAGGTGAGTACATGATGGGAGAAGGAATGAAGTGAGAAGTTGTGGGGTGATAGGTGGAACAGGTAAAGAGCTGAAGAAGAAGGAATCAGATAGGAAAGGACAGTGGACCACAGAAGAAAGGGAAGGAGAAAGGGAAGAAAGGGAAGGGAAGGACGGGATGGGCTGGTGAGAAGAGAAGAGAGGAAAAGAGGAGCCATTGGAAAAGAGAGAAATGTGAGATCAAGGAAATTACTGGAAATTAGAGAAATCAGCTTATTTCAGAAAACCAAGAGAGGAAATGAAAATGGAAGTAAAGACAGAATATAAGATTGGCAACAGATATAAAATGGAATCTAAGACTATCCAACAGACACATGAATAGCAAGAGTTATATGAGGAAAACAGGAGGAAATCAAAGACAAACCATAAATACATCTGTACAGGCTCTGATAAAGAACGAGAACCTTAGATGACTCTTCAAGGACAAAGATGCTGCCAGAGTTGTAGCAAAGGAAGATGCAGTTGAGATCATTCTTGGGCTTCTTGTTAATAAAGGGATGATAGGAAAAGGCCCACTACATTTAAAATGGATGAATCACCTGATCCTTTGCTGAAAAAAGGAAGGAAGGAAATTGCAAAGGCCTTTGAGCTTCTAAAGATAGGCCAGGATAGTTAATCTGCAAATGTTACACTCTTGTCTAGAGAACAGTGCCTCAACTAACTCAATTGTGACATAATAAACACAAAGTGCACTGCAGATGCTGTGGTCAAATCAAGACGTACAAAAAAGCTGGATGAACTCAGCAGGTCGGGCAGCATCCGTTGAAAGAAGCAGTCAACGTTTCGGGTCGAGACAAAGGGTCCTCGAGGGATCTGATGAAGTCCTGTCCTGATGAAGGGTCTCGACCCGAAACGTTGACTGCTTCTTTCAGCAGATGCTGCCCGACCTGCTGAGTTCATCCAGCTTTTTTGCACGTCTTTAATTGTGACATACAAGTCGATTTAACTGGGAGGAAATCTTCCAGAGAAAAAAATAATCAGGGATAGAATTAGCAGATGCGTGGACAGTTAGAGAAAGCTAGCACAGATATGTAAAACACAAAATTTGTTTAACTTGATTTATTATTTATGGAGTAAAAGAGAAGATCAGTGAGGGACAAATATTACTAATTTGGCACATATAGGCTTCCAAATGGTGTTTAATGTGATGCTACAAAAGTGACTGTAGCAACATGAATAGATGCTTAACCAAGTTACAAGAAATAGAGTGTAGAAGTGAATGGCTGCTTTGGGACCAAACTCCTTACAGACAACAACGGGAATTGAACCAGGATCACAGGTACTGCCAAGCATTGCACTACCCCCTACACTACTGTGCCACCCCAAACTGTACTGTAGTAATTTTATGTATTGCACTGTACTGCTTCCAGAAAAAGAAAAACAAATGCCATCACTTGTGAGTGAAGATAAACCTGATTCTGATATGGGTCTCCATTGTGGACTGAGCATGGGAAGGGGGCAGGGAGAGGGGAATTATGGCTGAGAAAAAGGGGAGGAAGAGGGGTGGGAGCAGAAGGACATTCTGTAATGATCAATATACCGAATGTTTGGATTCAAATCACCTTGCTTGACGTCTCAGGGTTGGGTGTGCCTGCATCAGCATCACCTCGCCCACACCCCTGGCATGCCTTCACTGCCACCTGTTCCACACCCCTGCCTTGAGTGCTCCACCCCCACCATTCCCAACATCCTTTGCAGCTGCCAAATTTACAAATACGGTGCTGTGCAAAGGTTATACATTTCCGTAGATGCTGTCTGGCCTGCTGAGTTCCTGCAGAGTGTGTGTGTGTGTGTGTGTGTGTGTGTGTGTGTGTGTGTGTGTGTGTGTGTGTGTGTGTGTGTGTGTGTGTGTGTGTGTGTGTGTGTGTGTGTGTGTGTGTGTGTGTGTGTGTGTGTGTGTGTGTGTGTGATTCTTGCACAGTACTCTATATATTATTGATTCAGAAAATGATATAATTTCAGGTCTAAATCATGAATATACTGCATAAGCTGCATTGTAATGATGACGATGATGATTCTCCTTATAATGAACTATGGAAACACACCTGAACGATTTCTCCCTTGATTCAATTATATCAAACACATAAAAACAATTTTACTAGTTTAAACTGTCACAGCTAATCATGTAATCTTGCATGACAATAATAGCAATGTGCTTTGAGCTTCCAGCTACGAGTAGTCCTGAAGTCAGGCACATATGGAAACAGACCACTCGTGACGACCCACTTTCTGCGCAGGCGAACCGGCTCACAAATAGCCAGCGCGCAGTGAGAGACTTTGGTAATGCACCTCTGACGTCATTTCCGCCCAGAGAGGGCGGGCGCTAGGGATTAAATACCAGCGCCGCGAAGTTTGAAAAAACTGGTCTCAAAATGACTTACCGACTGCGCGTCATTGTCTCTAGCTCTGTATGTAGTGCATCGCTACATTAGTGACCCCGACGGTCCAAACGTGATTTGGACCAAAGATGACCGACTCTTCATCTGTTCACGCAGTTTCGCTAAAACTGCCGACTTTCTGGACGCTGCGACCACGCGTGTGGTTTAGCCAAGCAGAAGCCCAGTTCCAGATTCGGCAGATATTCTCTGACCTTTGGCCTCTCACGGCGTGAGCGGGGTGCCCGCCTGCTTCACCTGGACGGTTTGGGAGACAGGCTGCTGTCAGCATTGATGAACGAGATGCTGGCCCTGGCTGATGGACACAAGCCCTGCCTCATGTTCGAGCAAGCGTTCCTAGAGCAACTGCCCGAGGACATACGTCTGCTGCTGGCCGACGCAGATTTCAGCAACCCTCGGAAGGTGGCGGCCCGGGCAGACGTGCTGTGGAAAGCCAAGAGGGAGAGTGGGGCATCCGTCGGTCAGATTACCGGGCCATGCACCCAACAGTAGACCAGACTAGGCCCGGCAGAGGGGCGCACACAACACAGAGGCAGGAGTGAGGAGGACAGTGAACAATAGTGTTTCTACCACCAGCAGTGAGGCACAGAATCCCGCCATTGTCGCCCGCCCTGCAAGGGCCAGGGCCAGGGCCAGCTGCCGCTAATGACTATGGCGGCTGGCCACCAGGACAGCCTCTTGTACGTCTGGGACAAACAGTCGGGACGCCGCTTCTTGGTCGACACTAGAGCAGAAATCAGCCTCTTGCCCCCGACGGGGTACGACACCCGCAACAGGAAGCCAGGACCCACCCTGAGGGCCGCAAATGGCAGCACGATACAGACCTACGGCACCCGCACAGTGCAGCTACAGTTCGGCGCCAGCCGGTTCACGTGGGACTTCACACTGGCCGCGGTGGCCCAACCACTCCTGGGGGCGGACTTCTTGCGAGCTCACAGCCTGCTGGTCGACTTGCAAGGGAAAAGACTGGTACATGCCGAGACTTTCCAGACGTTCTCCCTGGGTGAAGCCAAGTTGCCGGCCCCACACCTGAACTCCATCACGCTGTCGGACAACGAATTCACCAGAATCCTGGCGGACTTTCCATCGATTCTGGCACCGCAGTTCATGGCAGCCATGCCCAGACACGGGGTTCAGCACCACAGCCCAACCCAGGGACCACCTCTCCACGCCTGCGCATGAAGGTTCCCCCTGGGAAAGCTCTGCCTAGAGAAGGAGGAGTTCAAGAGGATGGAGGAATTGGGGATTGTACCGAGGTCCGACAGCCCATGGACCTCCCCCCTGCACATGGTGCCCAAAGCAGCCGGGGGTTGGAGACCATGCGGCGACTACCGCAGACTGAACGAGGCTACAACTCCAGGCTGCTACCCCGTGCTGCACATACAGGACTTTGCAGCAAATCTGCATGGGGCAAGAATCTTTTCCAAAGTAGACCTCGTCCGGGGATACCCTCAAATCCCGGTGCACCCTGAAGACATCCCCAAAACGGCACTCATCACCCTGTTTGGCCTGTTTGAGTTCCTCCAAATGCCATTCGACCTGAAGAATGCCGCACAGACATTCCAGCGGCTAATGGATGTGGTTGGATGCGACCTGGACTTTGCGTTCATCTATTTGGACGACATCCTTATAGCCAGCAGTTGTCCTCAGGAGCATCTGTCCCACCTCCGCCAGCTCTACTCCCGCCTGAGTGATTTCGGCCTCACGATCAACCCGGCCAAATGCCAGTTCGGTCTCGTTACCATCAACTTCCTGGGCCACAGGATTACCAAAGACGGGGCAACACCTCTGCCCGCCAAGGTAGACGCGATCCGCCACTTTGCCCAGCCCAACATGGTCAAAGGCCTACAGGAGTTTGTTGGTATGGTGAACTTCTACCACCGTTTCCTCCCCTCAGCAGCCCGTATCATGCGCCCTTTGTACACCCTGATGTCGGGTAAAGGCAAGGACTTTACCTGGGACGAGGAGGCCGCGGCCGCTTTAGTTAAAGCTAAGGAAGCCTTGGCAGATGCCGCGATTCTGGTGCACCCCAGAACGGACGTTCCGACCGCCCTCACGGTGGATGCATCCGACACAGCAGTCGGTGGGGTGCTGGAGCAGCTCATCGAGGGGCGCTGGCAACCCTTGGCATTCTTCAGCAAGCACCTACGGCCACCCGAACTCAAGTACAGTGCTTTCGACCCGGAGCTGCTGGCACTGTATCTGGCAATCCGGCATTTCAGGTACTTCTTAGAAGGCAGGCCGTTCACCGCGTTCACGGACCACAAACCATTGACCTTCACATTCACGAAGGTGTCCGATCCCTGGTCGGCTTGCCAGCAGTGACATCTGTCCTACATCTCCGAGTACACGACGGACATCCAGCATGTCTCGGGAAAGGACAACGTCGTGGCGGACGCACTCTCCAGACCAGCTGTCCAGGCCCTGTCCCTGGGGGTGGACTATGCAGCACTGGCGGAGGCGCAGCAGGCAGACGACGAGATGCCCAGCTACAGGACCGCAGTCTCGGGTTTGCAGCTGCAAGACTTTCTCGTAGGCTCAGGTGAGAGGACCCTCCTGTGAGACGTGGCTACCGGCCAACCTCGCCCCATCGTCCCGGCAGCCTGTAGGCGGCGAGTTTTCGACTCCATACACGGTTTGGCGCACCCATCTATCAGGATAATTGTCTGGCTGGTCTCCAGCAAATTCGCGTGGCACGGTCTTCGCAAACAGGTCAGCGAAGGGCCAGAACGTGCACGCAGTGCCAAACAGCCAAGGTGCAGCGGCACACTAAAGTCGCGCCGCAGCAGTTCGAACCCACCCACCGGAGGTTTGACCACATTCATGTGGATATCGTGGGCCCCCTACCAGTGTTCCGAGGAGTGAGGTACCTCCGAACTATGGTAGACCAGTTCACGAGGTGGCCAGAGGCGGTCCCGCTCACCAACACATCTGCCGATTCCTGCACCCAAGCACTGATCGCAACCTGGGTAGCACGCTTCGGGGTACCGGCCCACATTACCTCCGACAGAGGCGCCCAGTTCACCTACAGCCTGTGGTTGGCTGTGGCCAGCCTGTTGGGAACGCAGCTACACCACACAACTGCCTACCACCCACAGTCGAACGGACTAGTGGAACGCTTCCACCGTCACTTGAAGTCGGCTCTCATGGCCCGCCTGAGAGGACCTAACTGGGTGGACGAGCTCCCCTGGGTCCTGCTCGGAATCCGCACGGCGCCCAAAGAGGATCTGCATGCCTCGTCGGCCGAGTTGGTGTACGGCGCACCCCTGGCCGTCCCGGGAGAGTTCATACCAGCCCCAAAGGGGCAAGAGGAAGAACCCTCAGCAGTCCTGGACAGACTACGTGAAAGGCTCGGCAACCTGGCCCCCGTACCAACTTCACAGCATGGACGGACCCCAACCCATGCACCCAAAGACCTGCAGAGCTGTAAGTTTGTGTTTGTACAAAGGGGCGGACACCGGGCACCGCTACAGCGGCCCTACAAGGGTCCGTTCAAGGTGATCAACAACAACGGGTCCACATTCGTGCTGGACATTGGGGGGAAAGAGGAGGTTTTCATGGTGGACCGACTCAAACCAGCCCATGTGGACTTGGCGCAGCCGGTCGAGGTTCAGGCACTGTGGCGCAGAGGCAGACCTCCCAAACAGAGGCTGATCCAGACTGAGGACATTGGGGGGTGTATCGCCGGTTCTGGGGGGGGGGGGGGGTTATGTGGCGACCCACTTTCTGCGCAGGCGAACCGGCTCACAAATAGCCCGCGCGCGGGGAGAGACTTTAGTAATGCACCTCTGACATCATTTCCGCCCAGAGAGGGCAGGCGCTAGGGATTAAAAGACAGCACCGCGAAGTTTGAATAAACTAGTCTTGAAACGACTTACCGACTGCGTGTCGTTGTCTCTAGCTCTGTATGTAGTACATCACTACACACTGACATTAACCCCACAAGGTCTTTCAAATCTCTTGCAGGATCAGTGAACCAACATCAACATTGTTAGTGGGCCAGCAGCCACTCGACTGAGGCTACAGTTACATACGGTCAACTCTCCTGAGCAGACCTCGTCATTCATCTGCCCGAAGCCCAGATTCCCAAGCAGACTCATTATTCCGAGTTCTGTCATGGCAATGGAATATTGGGTGGGCAGAGGAAAAGTTTCAAGGGTTTTCTCAGAAACACTGAAAAAGAAATGAGGCATCCCCACTGAATATTCTTATTCACGTCAGCTCAAAGTGGAGAAGGGAAGTTTAGAATTACACTGAAAATGTCAATTCCTTGAGTCAGGAGCACGTAGACGCCCAATAGAAGCCTCGAGAGCACTGCCCTATTTCACAAACTTTCTCCAAGGGAAATCCTACACTACCATGTAACAGTGTGGGAGGCTAGGTCTTGTCACCTCAGAACCCGCAGACTCAGAGTGGAACTCTCCCCTTCCATTCCAAAGGGCAGGCTGGGAAGACATGGATGGTTTACAACACGGCAGAGATCATAGCATTACCATGGCTTATGACTCTGATCTCAAACCTCTGCTGTCTTACTGCTATACCCATTCATGGGGAAGGCTTCAGGAGTAAACCCCAAGGGGAAAATCAAAAGCTGGAGTCCCTAAGGCAATTCTGGTGATGACGCTGGTGCCAAACTCTATCGGTCTCTGCCGTTCCTTTGAATTTATCAACTGCGTGGAGAAGGGGAGTCTGCTGCATGGGCAACACGTTGCTCTCTATATTCTACTGCCCAGGCTTGCATAAACAGCTCGGATGCAAGGTTCATTGTGGACCCTGATTAAGCCTCAAGATGGCTTAATAACTCTATATTATGCATCATTCAGAAATCAGGGCACCCTTTCATCCTGCAACATTAAAACACTTCTCACATAGCAAATGCTGGAAGTAATGCAAGGTTTAGCAACCATGAAAAATTGTCATTGAGGTAAAAACGTTTTCCATTTTGCAGCTGACCATATTACTAATCACCTTTAGTTGAATTAGATTAATTTAAATCAGGTTTCCTTGCACCCTTTCAATATTTATTTTGCACGTTCTCTCATTATTTACTTCCCAGCTATATTCATTCTAATCCGCTGTATTTTCAGGATAGCCTCTTATGGAGGCAGCCATCCAGGTTAATTTCTTTGGTCACAGGCTACGGAGGCTGAAATGAAGAGGTATAAGAGGGATTACAATTACAATCAAAGTGGCTCTGGTGAATCCACTCATGCACAAATACTCTTACATACAATCTAAAGCACATACATATATCTTGTCTGAGGAAATCAGTTCTGCGTTTTGTGACTCACAAGGGAAATTGCTTCAATATACATCCTGTACCTAATAAAGTGGCCACTCAGTGTATATTTACAGTCATCTGCTGTAGCCCATCCACTTCATGGTTCGACATGTTGTGCATTCAGAGATGCTCTTCTGCACAGTGGTTGAAATATGGGGTTATTTGAGCAATGTTGCCTTCCTGTCAACTTCAACCAGATTGGCCATTCTCCTCTGACCTCTCTGATTAACAAGACATTTTCATCCACGTAACTGCTGCTCACTGAATGTTTTTGTTTTTCGGAATCAGAATCAGAATCAGGTTTATTATCACCAGCGTATGTCATGAAATTTGTTAACTTGGCAGCAGCAGTTCAATGCAATACATTATATGGAAAAAATAATGAATAAATAAATAAATAAATTGTAGTATATGTATAATGAATAGATTAAAAATCATGCAAAACACAGAAATAATGTATAATAAAAGATTGAGGTAGTGTTCAAGGGCTTAATGTCCATTTAGGAATCCGATGGCAGAGGGGAAGAAGCTGTTCCTGAATCACTGAGTGTGTGCCTTCAGGCTTCTGTACCTCCTACCTGATGGTAACAGTGAGAAAGGAGCATGCCCTGGGTGCTGGAGGTCCTTAATAATGGACGCTGCCTTTCTGAGACACCGCTCCTTGAAGTTGCCCTGGATAGGCAAGTACCCAGGATGGAGCCAACTAAATTTACAACCCTCTGCAGCTTCTTTCGGTCCTGTGCAGTAGGCCACTGCCCCCTATACCAGACAGTGATGCAGCCCATGAGGATGTTCTCCAAGGTACATCTATAGAAGTTTTTGAGTGTATTTGTTGACATATCAAATCTTTTCAAACTCCTAATGAAGTATAGTCGCTGTCTTAGAATACGTACACGACGCTGGAAGAACTCAGCAGGTCAGGCAGCATCCGTGAGAAAAGAGTAGCCAACGTTTCGGGCCGAGACCCTTCATCAGGAATGGGGGGGAAGAGAGGGCCGAAGCCCAGTAATAGAGATAGGGGAGGGGGTAGGGCCTAGAGGCGCCAGGTGGAGAACCAATCAGAGGAAGGATAAAGGGGGGAGGGGATAAGCATGGAAGAACTGTAGAGGTAAAGGAGCAGAAAGTTGAAAGGGGAGAGAGGCAGAGAGGGACCTGGGATAGGGGAAGGGGGAGGGGGAGGGAATTACCGGAAATTGGAGAATTCACTGTTCATACCACCAGGCTGGAGGCTACCCAGACGGTAGATGAGGTGTTGCTCCTCCAACCTGAGTTTGGCCTCATCATGGCAGTAGAGGAGGCCATGTATGGACATATCTAGATGGGAATGAGAGGCAGAGTTGAAGTGGGTGGCAACCGGGAGGTCCTGTCTATTGTGACAGACGAAGCGGTCCCCCAATCTGCGTCAGGTCTCGCCGAAGTAGAGGAGGCCACACCGGGAGCACCAGATGCAATAGACAACTCCAGCAGACTCGCAGGTGAAGTGTTGCCTCACTTAGAAGGACTGTCTGGGGCCCGGAATGGTGGTAAGAGAGGAGGTGTGGGGACAGGTGTAGCATTTGCGCTTACAGGGATAAGTGCCGGGTGGGAGTTCTGTGGGGAGGGACGTCTGGACCAGGTAGTTGCGGAGGGAACGATCCCTGTGAAAAGCTGAGAGGGGTAGGGAGGGAAAGATGTGCTTAGTGGTGGGGTCCTGTTGAAGGTGGCAGAAGTTGCGGAGGATAATGTGTTGGATCCGGAGGCTGGTGGGGTGGTAGGTGAGGACAAGGGGAACCCTGTCCCTGTTGTGGTGACGGGAGGATGGGTTAAGGGCTGAAGTGCGGGAGGTGGAGGAGATGCAGGTGAGGGCATCTTTGATGACGCCAGAAGGGAAACCACGATCCTGAAAGAAAGAGGACATTTGAGAAGTCCTGGAATGGAAAGCCTCATCCTGGGAGCAGATGCAGTGGAGACAGAGGAACTGGGAATAGGGAATGGCATTTGTGCATCGGGCAGGGTGGGAAGAGGGATAGTCAAGATAGTTATGGGAGTCAGTGGGTTTGTAGAAGATGTCAGTGGATAGTCTGTCTCCGGAAATGGAGACCGAGAGATTGTGTTATAGTCGCTGTCTTGCCGTCTTTATAACTGCATCGATATGTTTGGACCAGGTTAGGTCCTCAGAGACTTTGACACCAAGGAGCTTGAAGCTGCTCACTCTCTCCACTTCTGATCTCTCGATGTGGATTGGTATGTGTTCCTTTGTCTTACCCTTCCTGAAGTCCACAATCAGCTTTTTCATCTAACTGACGTTGAGTGCCAGGTTGTTGCTGTGACACCACTCCACTAGTTAGCATATCTCGCTCCTGTACTCCCTCTCGTCATCACCTGAGATTCTACCAACAATAGTTGTATCATCAGCAAATGTATTGATAGTATTTGAGCTTTGTCTAGCCACACTATCATGGGGATAGAATAGAGCAGTGGGCTAAGCACACACCCCTGAGGTGCACCAGTATTGATCGTCAATGTAGAGAAGATGTTATCACCAATCTGTACAGATAATGGTCTTCCAGTTAGATAGATAGATAGATAGATAGATAGATAGATAGATAGATAGATACTTTATTCATCCCCATGGGGAAATTCAACTTTTTTTTCCAATGTCCCATACACTTGTTGTAGCAAAACTAATTACATACAATACTTAACTCAGTAAAAAATATGATATACATCTAAATCACTATCTCAAAAAGCATTAATAATAGCTTTTAAAA
Source organism: Hemitrygon akajei (assembly GCF_048418815.1). Lineage (NCBI taxonomy): Eukaryota > Metazoa > Chordata > Chondrichthyes > Myliobatiformes > Dasyatidae > Hemitrygon > Hemitrygon akajei. The sequence goes on from NC_133131.1 coordinate 77,665,405, forward strand.
AGTTCTTAAGTCCTGGCGGTAGAATTGTAAAGCCTAATGGCATTGGGGAGTATTGACCTCTTCATCCTGTCTGAGGAGCATTGCATCGATAGTAACCTGTCGCTGAAACTGCTTCTCTGTCTCTGGATGGTGCTATGTAGAGGATGTTCAGAGTTATCCATAATTGACCGTAGCCTACTCAGCGCCCTTCGCTCAGCTACCGATGTTAAACTCTCCAGTACTTTGCCCACGACAGAGCCCGCCTTCCTTACCAGCTTATTAAGACGTGAGGCGTCCCTCTTCTTAATACTTCCTCCCCAACACGCCACCACAAAGAAGAGGGCGCTCTCCACAACTGACCTATAGAACATCTTCAGCATCTCACTACAGACATTGAATGACGCCAACCTTCTAAGGAAGTACAGTCGACTCTATGCCTTCCTGCACAAGGCATCTGTGTTGGCAGTCCAGTCTAGCTAGTTAGGAAGTCGAGGATCCAATTGCAAAGGGAGGTATAGAGGCCCAGGTTCTGTAATTTCTCAATGAGGATTGTGGGAATGATGGTATTAAATGCTGAGCTATAGTCAATGAACAGCATCCTGACATAGGTGTTTGTGTTGTCCAGGTCATCTAAAACCGTGTGAAGAGCCATTGAGATTGCATCTGCAGTTGACCTATTGTAGCAATAGTTAAATTGCAATGGGTCCAGGACTTTGCTGAGGCAGGAGTTCAGGCTAGTCATGACCAACCTCTTAATGCATTTCATCACTGTCAATGTGAGTGCTACTGGGCGATGGTGTGTAAGGCAGCCCACATTATTTTTCTTAGGCACTAGTATATTTGTTGCCGTTTTGAAGCAAGTGGGAACTTCTACCTGTAGCAGTGAGAGGTTGAAAATGTCCTTTAATACTCCCACCAGCTGGTAGGCACAGGTTTTCAGAGCCTTACCAGGTATTCCATTGGGACCTTCCACCTTGCGAGGGTTCACTCTCTTTAAAGACAGCCTAACATCGCTCTCTGATTCAGAGATTGCAGGGTCATCAGGTGCAGTAGGACCTACACAGCTGTAGTTACATTCTCCCTTTCAAAGCAGGCGTAGAAGGCATTAAGTTCACGTAGCAGTGAAACATCGCTGCCATTCATACTATTGGGTTTCGCTTTGTAGAAGGTCTTTCAATCCCTGCCAGAGTTGTCGTACATCTGATATCGCCTCCAACCTCATTCAAAATTGTTTCTTCACCCTTGAAGTAGCCCTCTTTAAATCATACCTGGTTTTCTGGTACAGGCCTGGGTCATCAGACTTGAATGCCACAGATCTAGCCTTCAGCAGACGATGTCCCTCCTGATTCATCCACGGCTTTTGGTTTAGGAATATGCAGTAATTCTTTGTAGTCACACACTCATCCACACAGGTTTTAATGAAGTCAGTAACAATTTCAGCATGCTCATCCAGGTTCGAAGATGAATCCCTGAATACAGTCCAGTCCACAGATTCAAAGCAGTCCTGTAAGTGCTCCTGAGCTTCCCATGTCCAGTCCTTCTTAGTCCTCACCACCGGAAAAGATCCTGAGAGGCAGGATTTATGAACATTTGAAGAACATAATATGATTAGGAATAGTCAGCATAGCTTTGTCAATGGCAGGTCGTGCCTTACGAGCCTGATTGAATTTTTTGAGGATGTGACTAAACACATTGATGAAGGTAGAGCAGTAGATATAGAGTATATGGATTTCAGCAAGGCATTTGATAAGGTACCCCATGCAAGGCTTATTGAGAAAGTAAGGAGGCATGGAATCCAAGGGGACATTGCTTTGTGGATCCAGAACTGGCTTGCCCACAGAATGCAAAGTGTGGTTGTAGACGGGTCATATTCTACATGGAGGTCAGTGACCAGTGGTGTGCCTCAGGGATCTGTTCTGGGACCCCTTCTCTTTGTGATTTTTATAAATGACCTGGATAAGGAAGTGGAGGGATGGGTTAGTAAATCTGCTGATGACACAAATGTTGGGGATGTTCTGGATAGTGTGGAGGGCTGTCAGAGGTTACAGCGGGACATTGATAGGATGCAAAACTGGGCTGAGACGTGACAGATGGAGTTCAACTCAGATAAGGGTGAGGGGAACACGAGGAAATCTGCAGATGCTGGAAATTCAAGCAACACACACAAAATGCTGGTGGAACACAGCAGGTCAGGCAGCATCTATAGGGAGAAGCACTGTCGATGTTTTGGGCCGAGACCCTTCGTCAGGACTAAGGGTGAGGTGGTTCTTTTTGCTAGGTCAAATATGACAACCGAATATAGTGTTAATGGTAAGACTCTTGGCAGTGTGGAGGATCAGAGAGATCTTGGGGTCTGAGTCCATAGGACACTCAAAGCTGCTGCGCAGGTTGACTCTGTGGTTAAGAAGGCATATGGTGCATTGACCTTCATCAACCATGGGATTGAGTTCAAGAGCCGAGAGATAATGTTGCAGCTATATAGGACCCTGGTCAGACCCAACCTGGAGTACTGTGCTCAGTTCTGGTCGCCTCACTACTGGAAGGATGTGGAAACTATAGAAAGGGTGCAGAGGAGATTTACAAGGATGTTGCCTGGTTGGGGAGCATGCCTTATGAGAATAGGTTGAGCAAACTCAGCCTTTTCTCCTTGGAGTGACGGAGGATGTGAGGTGACCTGATAGAGGTGTATAAGATGATGAGAGGCATTGATCATGTGGATAGTCAGAAGCCTTTTCCCGGGGTTGAAATGGATAACACGAGAGGCCACAGTTTTAAGGTGCTTGGAAGTAGGTACAGAGGAGATGTCAGGGGTAAGTCTTTTATGCAGAGAGTGGTGACTACTGCCGGCAACGGTGGTGGAGGCAGGTATGATAGGGTCTATTAAGAAGCTCCTGGATAGGTACATGGAGCTTAGAAAAATAGAGGGTTATGGGTAACCCTAGGTAATTTCTAAAGTAAGCACATGTTAGGCACAGCTTTGTGGTCTGAAGGCCTGTATTGTGCTGTAGGTTTTCTATGTTTCTGAAACAATGGTGAAGGTGTTAAGGTGCATTGTTTCGTGCATGTTGATCCCATTGTTCAGATCATCTAAAGGCTGATTGACATTGGCCTGAGGTGAAATTTATACCCCTACCAAAATGACCCCAGAGAACTCCCATGGTAGGTATTGCATTCATGAGCAGGTGTACAGGTGTATCTAGTAAGTGGCCACTGAGCGTATATGGAGAGGTTCAGGAAGCATCAGGCAAAACCAGGCTTTCTGGATATATGGAAGAGAATCAACTCTAACAGAGGGCCAATTTTACAATCAGTCCTATGCCTGGCAGATACTCAAATCAACAACTTTGCCCTAGGGCAAAAGCATGTGGAAGTGTTAGGTTCCCGGTCAGATGCTGATGGGATAATCTCAATAAGGGGATTATAGGCAACACTCTCTGGCTCATCAGGAACATTATCATTGATGCTTAGTCCCTTGAGGGACGTATTCAGCCCGGATGGTTGTCAATGTAGGCACCTCTAAACAACGGACAAACCGCAAAGTACCAGCAGTAAGAGCTTCCTTAAAACAGCAAGATATTGCTGAGCAGAAATTGGTCATTGACCCTTCAAATGAAAGAGAAATGAAATAAAACCATTTCAAAGTTTAATAATCCTCAATCAAAGGCACCAGATGGAACATGAGAGATTCTGTAAATCCAAAGGAACACACACAAAATGCAGAAGGAACTCAGCATGGCAGGCAGCAGCTATGGAAAAGGGTAAACGGTCAACGTTTCGAGCCGAAACCCTTCATCGGGACTAGAAAGGAAGGGGAAAAACGCCAGAATAAAAAGGTGGGTGGAGGGGAAGGAGGGTTGGTAGAAAGTGGGTGGGAAAGTTAAAGGGTTGGAGAGGAGAGTGGACCATGGGAGAAAGGGGCAAAGGAGGGGATCCAGGGGGAGGCGATAGGCAGGGAGAGGCTAAATTGAGGAATAGAAAAACAGGTACAGGGGAGAGAATTTTTTTTACTGGAAGGAGAAATCAAGTTGATTGATATTCCAGCCACTGCAGTCTTTCTCATCTTCCAAAGCACTCTTAACCTTTGCAGAAGCACAGAAGTGGTATATTGTGTAATGCACAATTTATCATTTTGTAGCCCAGATGAAATTATACCATAGAATCAACTTGCTGAAGAGTACAGTCATAGGTGAATTAGTGTTCAGTTACCTCGTGTATGTGAGAGGGTGTCACTCTGTGCTTAGTTGTTCTGGAATGCAAAGCAGTGTCAATCACTAATAACCAAGAATGTGATTCTAATGCTGATAACATATTTGCTTTTATAGGGACAGCTGTCTCTGCCTCTTAACTTTTTTTTCCAATTCTAAAAAGTTGGATGAATTTTATATGCAATATACACAAAATGCTGGCAGAGCTCAGCAGGCCAGGCAGCATCTATGGAAAAAAGTAAAGTCGACAAATCGAGCCAAGACCCTTCGACGGGCTGAAGGGTCTTGGTCAGAAACGTCGACAACACTTTTCCACAGATGCTGCCTGGCCTGCTGAGTTCCTCCAGCACTTAGTTGCTCCGATTCCCAGCATCTGCAGATTTTCTCTTGTTTGTGGGTGTATTTTATATATTGATCACTCTGCTGCTAAGTATTTGTTTCTAACAAATTTGACAGTAATTAAGGATGACAGCAGCATACACAGGAAATGAAAATGTCAGAAATAAAATTATACAAAACTATCTCACAAATTAAAGATATGCAGATACTTACAATTGCAGATCTCCTGGGGCACAAGTGTAAACTACTGGGAATTGTGTTAACCTGAAGTAACTGATTTCCTGTGATATTTATTGATCATATTTAATTTATTTTTTACATTTTATTTATTTTGAAATAGAGCTAGGAAAAGACCCTTCCAAAACTTCAATCTGCACCGTCCAACAACCCCCCCCCCCAATTTACCCCTAACCTAATCACAGGACAATTTACAATGACCAATTAACCTGCCTGGTACATCGTTGGACTGTAGGAGTGCTCTCAATTTAATGTTTCAGTAATAATCGAGTAATCTTATTAATATATTGTTTGATTAAGCACTTGTTTTTGTTTATATAGTTCATTATGAGTTATATGTAAAAGTATGGGAATGGTGTTTGGCATGACGCTACCACGTGCATACTTCGCTTGAAGTAAAACTCGTAGTTAGACTCACATTTCAGAATCATAACAGGGAGGAAATCAGAGCACCCAGAGAAAGCCACGCACTCCACGGGGAGGACTTACAGAGACTCCTTACAGAGGACTCGGGTATTGAACTCCACACTCTGACGCACCGAGCTGTAATAGTGTCACGCAAATCATAATGCTACCGAGCGGAAGTCAGAAGTTATACTATGAAAAGAATCTGGTGGGAGGTAAGAAAAGGAAAGAGGATATACATCTGGATGGGAATTTAAAAAGATCACCACAAGAAAACTGTTTAAATATTTAAGTGCTTTTGATTGATTCCTGCAAAATGAATTGTTTAAAAATAAGAACTTTCATTTAGAACCTCTTTCTGAACTTGATCTTTGAGGACGTCCTTCAAGAATTTGATGCTCAACTATATTTGACAAACAGAACCTCAATTACTTTAGAAAGTACCTCATTGGTGCTTTCTATAATTGTGTTGGTTTTATTTTTAAAAACGTTGCACTAATATATTATCCAATAAATAAAATCATGATCAGTATGAAGATATCTCAGTGATTCATAGATAATATGCAGTAAGGGTATACAAATACATTTCGAAGATGGACCCTGCTAAACTTTGAAAGACTAATATTGAACTCTCAGAGCACATATTAGATAGAAACTAAAAGGTGCTTAATAACTCATGGTAATAATATATGCATACATGAAAGAAGGAATGAGATTTAGGCAAATTAAAACATTCCCATGAACCTCATGGTTTAATGAAAAAAATTGGACCTATTCCAGCAGAAAATGCAGTGCAGTATTCATTGCTTTGCTATTAAAAGGACATATCCTGACACCATTAGCAACTTTATATGCCTGAAGATCCTTCAAAGGCAAAGCCAACCAGAAGAAGGAGAACAAAATTTTCAATGACCCATTACTGTAGCCCTCGTCTCTCTTAAAATGGGGTACTAAGTTTAGTTTTGCTTATAGTTCTTAATTGAAAGCAAAAATTTGTGGCATAATAAAGCTGAGAAGCCATGTTGCACCTATATAAAGCATTGAAGATGTCATATTTAGAATATTGTGCACAGTTTTGTTCACCTCATTACAGAAAGGATGCTGATCTTTGAAAAGGGTGCAACATAAGCTTACCAAGATGTTGCCTGGATTGGAGAGAATTTCTCTAAGGAGACGTTGGATAAACTTGGATTTTTTTTTCTGGAATGCTGGTTGCTAAGAGGAGATCTGATAGAAGTATTATATAGTGATGAGAAGCATAAAGAGGGTAAATGGTCATTTTCTTTATCCCAGGGTGCAAATATCAGTTACTGCAGACCACAAATTGAATGTGAGAGGGGGAAAGTTGAAAAGAGATGATCTCTTTTATACCATTATTTGTGTAACCTCAGATCCAACATCATTTTTAACTAGTCCCAAAGTTTCAGTCACTGGAGGTACAGGCATAATGTATATCCTAAGGCTTAAATAGCTGATGTTTTTTTCTTCCAGATTTCAACTTCTTTATATCCTTTATTGAGTAGCGGGGTGGAGATGCGTCTCTACCAAAGGAGGTGGTAGAGACCTCCTTCCCTCCTTTCCTCCACTAGCCTGTAAGTCAGCCTTGTAACGGTATAGCATCTGCTTAGCACCTCCCCCCCCCCCCCCCCAATTAGGGTCACATGAAGCCATGGGACCAGGTGGTGGATGGTTGTCTGAGCAGCTAGTGCTTATCACAAGTCCTGGTTATGCGACCACTGATGCCAGGCAGACAATCTCTGAAGAGTATTGATAAAGGCTTGGGTCCCCTGTCTTGCAAAGGCACTGCCTAGAAGAAAGCAATAGCAACCATTTCTGTAGAAAAATTTGACAAGTGCAATCATGGTCAAGGAAAGACCATGATCGCCCATGCCACATAACCATGATGATGGTGGAGATATCTTTCAACCAGGAAGCAAGTTGGGATGGGACCAATCAATGAAGAGCGATCCATTAAAAACAGAGAATAAGAATAATGCATTAGCAAGTGGAGCAGCCATTTGTTTGAGGGTGCCAGTGTTTAGAGTGGCTTTGGCTTACCAGGCTTAGGTGAGATCAGGCTTGGGCAAGGTAAATTATTTGGTAAGTTTTTTTTTTAATTCTTATTTGTCCACTTGTCATTTGTTAGGGCATAGTAGTGTAGGGAGAATGGCTCCAGGAGCAGTGTTTCATACTGTGTGTGAGATGTGGGAAGTCTGGGAGACCTCCAGTCTCCTGGATAAACACAGCTGCACTGGGTGAAATGAGCTGCAGCACCTGAGAGAACATATTAAGGAACTGGAGCTGCAGCTCGATGACGTTTTGAGTTATACTGGAAAATAAGGATGTGATAGATAACAGCTACAGGGAGGTAGTCACTCCTAGGTTGCAGGAGGCAGGTAAGTGAGTGACAGTCAGGTGAAGAAAGGGAAATGCACAGCCAATGCAGAGTACACCTGTGGCCATTCCCCTCAATAATGTGTACAACTGTAGGTATTATTGAGGGGGTGAACTGCCAGATGGGAGCTACAGTGACTAGGTCTCTCTGATACTAATCTAGTGGTGTGGCTCAGAGGAGGATACAGGTGAAGAGGACTGCAGTGTTGATATGAGACTCCACAGTCAGAGGAAAAGAGATGAGATTCTGTGGGTGTGAGGGTGTGCTGGAGATACTCAGCTGCTATGTTGGCTCCCAGGCATCAGGGTCAGGGATGTCTCAGATAGGGTCCATGGTATTCTCAAAGACAAGGATGAGCAGTCAGAAGTCATGGTGTATATTTGCACCAATGACATAGATAGACAAGGTGAGGAGGTCCTGAACAGAGATTTTAGGGAGATAGGTAGAAAGCAGAAAAACAGGACCTCTAGGATAGTAATCTCTGGATTGACGCCTGTGCCATGCACCAGTGAGGGTAAGAATAGAATGATTTGACAGATGACTGCATGGCTGAGGAACTGGTGCAGGAGGTGGGGGTTGAGATAAATAGACAATTAGGATCTCTTTCGGAGAAGTTATGAACTGTACAATGGGGAAGGGTTACACCTGAACCTGGAGGGGGGGTGTCCAATTTCCTTGTGTGCAAGTTTGCTAGAGTTGTTCACAAGGGTTTAAACTAATTTGGCAGGGGGGATGGCAGCTGGAGTGATGGGGCTGAGGATGAGGTAGTTGGTTTACAAACAGAAGCAATGAGTAGTGAGACGGATAACTTGCAATGTAAGAGGTTGACAGAATTGAAAAGGATGAATACAGAGCTGGAGGTGTTATATTTGAATCCACGCAGTATGTGGAATAAGGTAAGTGAATTTGTAACACAGTTACAGTTTGGGATGTGTGATGCTGTATTGAATCGTGGCTGAAAGAAGATTATAGCTGGAGCTTAACTTTCAAGGGTACACATTGTATCAAAAGGACGGGCAGGAATGCAGAGGGGTGGCATTGTTCTGTTGGTTAAAAACTGAAATCAAATCATTGGAAAGAGGTGACATAGGGTTAGAAGGTGTTGATTCATTGTGGGTAAAGCTAACGAATTGCAGGGGTAAAAAGAGCCGGATGGGAGTTGTATGCAGACTCCCCCTCTCCAAACAGTAGTGAGGATGTGGTCTACAAATTACAACAGGAGATAGAAAATACATTCCAAAGGGGCAAAGCTCTGACAGTCATGGGAGACTTCAATATGCAGGTAGATTGGAAAAATCAAGTTGGTGCTGGATCCGAAGATGAGGAATTTTTAGAGTGCTTATGAGATGGCTTTTTAGAGCAGCTCATGGTTGAGCCCACTAGGGGATCAGCTGTTCTGGATTGGGTGTTGTGCAATGAACCAGAATTGATTAGAGAGCTTAAGGTAAAAAAAAAACTGTTAGGGGCAAGTGATCATAATATGATCAAATTCACCCTGAAATTTGAGAAGGAGAATCTAAAGTCAAATGTATCCATGTTACAGTGGAGTAAAGGGAATTACAGAGGCATGAGAGAGGAGCTGGCCAAAATTGATTGAAAAATAACACTGGCAGGGATGATGGCAGAGCAACAATGTCTACAATTTCTGGAAGCAATTTGGAAGGCACAGGATATATACATCCCAAAGAGGAAAAAGGTTTCAAAAGGCAAACTGATATAACCATGGCTAACAAGAGAAGTCAAAGCCAACAAAAAAGCCAAAAAGAGGCATACAATAGAGAAAAATTAGTGCAATTTTAGAGGATTGAGAAGCTTTTAAAAACCAACAGAAGGTAACTAAGAAAGTCATTAAGAAGGAAAAGATGGAATATGAAGGCAAGATAGTCAGTAATATTAAAGAGGATACCAAGTATTTCTTCAGATACCGTACGTAAAGTATAAAAGAAAGGCAAGAGTTGATATTGGACCACTGGAAAATAATACTGGAGATGTAGTGATGGGGACAAGGAAATGACAGATGAAATGAATAAGTATTTTGCATCAGTCTTCACTGAGGAAGACACCAGCAGTGTGGTGGAAGTTCCAGATTGTCATGGGTCAGAAGTGTCTGAAGTTGCCTTTACTAGGGAGAAAGTTCTTGGGAAACAGAAAGGTCTGAAGGTAGATAAGTCACCTGGACCAGATGGTGTACACCCCAGGGTTCTGAAAGAGGTGGCTGAAGAGATTGGGGAGGCATTAGTAATGATCTTTCAGGAATCACTAGACTATGAAATGGTTGCAAAAGACTCGAAAATTGCAAATATCACTCCACTCTTCAAGAAGGGAGAGAGGCAGAAGAAAGGAAATTATAGATAGTTAATCTGACTTCAGTGGTCGGGAAGAAGTTGGAGTCAATTGTTAATTATAGGTGTGATTTCAGTGTACCTGGAGGTACATGATAAAATCTTGCCTGACAAATCTGTTGGAATTCTTTGAAGAAATAACAAGCAGGTTAGACGAAGGGGAATTGGTGGATGTTGTGTACTTGGATTTTCAAGAGGCCTTTGACCAGGTACCGCCTATGAGGCTGCTTAACAAGTTAAGAGCTTACGGTATTACAAAATAGATACTAGCATGGATAAAGCAGTGGCTGATTGGCAGGAGGCAAAGAGTGGAAATAATGGGAGCTTTTTCTGATTGGCTGCCAGTGACTGATGGTGTTCCACAGGAGTCTGTCTTGGGACCACTTCTTCTTATGTTATATGTCAATGACTTGGGTGATGAAATTGATGACCTTGTTGCAAAGTTTGCAGTAGGTACAACAATAGCTGGATGGGCAGGTAGTTTTGAGGAATTAGAGCAGCTATGGGAGGACTTAAACAGATTAGGAGAATGGCCAAAGAGTGACAGATGGAATACAGTGTTGGGCACTGTTTGGTCATGCACTTTGGTGGAAGAAATGGAAGTGTTGACTATTTTCGAAATGATAACAACATTCAAAACTCTGTGGTGCAAGGGGACTTGGGAATGCTTGTGCAGGTTATTAAGGTTAAATTGCAGGCGGAGTTTGTGGTGAGGAAGACAAATGCAATGTTAGTATTCATTTCAAGAGGTTTAGAATATAAAAGCAAGGATGTAAAGTTGAGGCTTTAAAAAGCAATGGTGAGGCCTCACTTGGAGTTCTGTGAGCAGTTTTGGGCAGCTTTCCTTGGAAAGTATGTGTTGACATTGGAGAGGGTACAAAGAGGTACACAAAATGATTCCAGGATTGAACGGCTTGTCATATGAAGAGCGCTTGATGGCTCTCGGTCTGTATTCACTGGAATTCAGAGGAATGAGGGGTGACCTCATTGAAACCTATCGAGTATTGAAAGGCTTTGATACAGTGGATATAGAAAGGGTGTTTCCTATGGTGGGAGAGTCTAAGACCAGAGGACACAGCCTCAGAATAGCAGGATGTCCTTTTAGAATGGAGATGAGGAGAAATTTCTTTAGCCAGAGAATGGTGAATCTGTGGAATTTGTTGCTACCACAGTGGCTGTAGAGGCAAAGTCTTTACATATACCTAAAGCAGGGGTTGATAGATTCTTTATTGGTCGGGGCATAAAGGGATATGGGGAGAAGGCAGAGAGGAACAGTGAATAAGCCATAATGAAATGGCAGAGCAGACTCGATGGGTTAAATGGACTAATTCTGCTCCTATATCTCATGGTCTTGTGTCTAATTACCTTGTACATGGATATATAGAACACTGCACTAGAGCATGTGCTTCATCCCACAGTGGCAGTGCAAACCAGAATGCCTATTTAAATTGTGCATTTTCCTGCACATGATCCATATCAATCCCATTCATTGACTGGACATCTGCCTGCCTAATGTCTCTTAAATGCAGCTGTCATACTTGCTTCTACCACCTCCACTGGCAGGCACCCAGCACACTGTAAAATAGAACGTACCTTGAAAATCTCCTTTTAACTTTCTCCCTCTCGTGTTCAATTTGTTGCTTCTAATAAAAACCCTGATCTATGCCTCTCATAGTTATATGTAATTCTAACAGATCTCTTCTCAGCATCCCACACTCCAGATTAAAAAAAAATCCAAATTTATCCAATATCTCATTCTCTCTAATCCAGGCAATATCCTGGTAAACTTCTTCAGCACCCTCTTCAGTGCAGCATGCTTCCTGTAATGAGGTGAACGAAAGTGTGCACATGACTCCAAATGTGGCCTCATCAGTGCTTTATATAGGTGCAATGTGGCTTCTTGATTTTAATAACACCACACCCAAACTGATGAGGGCAAGAAGGTTATTTGCCGTCTTCACTGCCTTATGCTGTAAGTCCATAAGACAAAGAAGCAGACTATTCAGCCCATTGAGTCTTCTCCGACATTCCATCATGGCTGATCCCGGATCACACTCACCATATCCATTGATGCCCTGACCAATCAGGAAATGACCAACTTCTGCCTTTAAATACACAAGGACTTGACCTCCACTGCAGCCTGTGGCAGAGCATTCCACAGATTTCCTACTTTCTGACTAAAAAAAAATCCTTCTTACCTCTGTTCTAAAGGGTTGTCCCTCAATTTTGAGGCTGTGCCCACTAGCTCTGGATACCTTCACCATAGGAAATATCCTCTCCACATCCACCCTGTCTAGTCCTTTTAACATTCAGTAGGTTTCAATGAGATCCCCCCACATTCTTCTAAATTCCAGTGAGTACAGGCCCAAAGCTGCCAAGTGCTCCTCATATGTTAACCCCTTCATTCTAGGAATCATCTTCATGAACCTCCTCTGGACTCTCTCCAATGACAACACATCCTTTCTGAGATATGGGGCCTAAAACTGTTGACAATACTCCAAGTGCAGTCTGACTAGTGTCAAAATATTAGAACCAACAAATTCAATGCAAGAGGGAGAAAGCTGAAAGGAAATTTGAAAAGTACTTTCTATTTTACAGTGTGGTGGGTGCCTGCCGGTGAAGGTGGTAGAACCAAGTCTTAAAAAGGCTCAGCATTATCTCCTTGCTTTTATACTCTACTCTCCTTGAAATAATTGCCAATATTGCATTTGCCTTCCTTACCACGGACGCAGCCTGGAAGTTAACCTTTGGGAGTCTTGCACGAGGACTCCTAAGTCACCCTTCACCTCTGATGTTTGAATCTTCTCCATTTAGATAATAGTCTGCATTATTGTTCCTTTTGCCAAAATACATTATCATACATTTCCCAACACTGTATTTCATCTGACACTCTTTTGCCCATTCTTCCAATTTGTCTAAGTCCTGCTGCAATCGCATTGCTTCCTCAGCACTAACTACCCCTCCACCTATCTTCGTATCATCCGCAAACTTTGCCTCAAAGCTATCAATTGCATTATTCAAATCATTGACAAACAATGTGAAAAGTAGCAGTCCCATTACCGACCCCTGAGGAACACCACTAGTCACTGGCAGCCAACCAGAAACAGCCCCTTTTATTTGCATTTGCTTCCTCCTGCCTGTCAGCTATTCCTCTATCCACGCCAGTATTGTTCCTATAACACCATTGGATTTTATCTTCTTAAGCAGCCTCATGTGTGGCACCTTATCAAATACTTTCTGAAAATCCAAGTAAATGACCTTGTTATGCCGTCGGCCCCCTCCTTTGTGAGAATCTCAAGAACCCTAGTCAAGGGGGGGTCAGCTGACCCAAAAGAGGAAGAGACGTGCTGAATAGACACAGGAAAATGGGAGAGAGAGAGAGAGACCACGGTCTCCCAAGAAGCAGAATAAAGGTGACATTGACTATTGTCTCATGGAGACCACGTGAAAAGCCCTCAGGCAAAGTGGGCTGGTTGAGAGAGAGATCGCATTACCTGCAACTTGATTGACACCTGCGATCCCGTGAAGAAGTATAAAGGAGGGTCTGAGGGGGGGGAACCCTCAGACGCACCCAGGAGACACCAAGGAAGCACGATATCAATTCCCGTGTGAGTGGGAAGGCATTTTGAAGGAAGCCACGTGCGTTAGATTCCGAATTTCGAATCTGTGGCTAGAACCAACGAAAGACTGCTTTTAACTAACAATGGGGAAGTCTGCTCCCCTGATTCCAAGGATTTGCTCTGCCAAGACGACGGGCAAGTGTTTATCTTTTCTAAATCATCTCTCTCTCTCTACAACGTGAAAACCCCAGCGGTTCCCAAAAGGGAAAAGCCTGCAAACTTCTGAGTGACTCTTTATATTTCAATTGGACTCAGTATTACCCCTAGACAACTGTAGAGCTTATTTCTGATTGATTATGGTTACACCGGTGTTTTAGATTGAGTTTTGACGATGTATATGATCTGAATGTTTTGTATTAACCATACGTTTGTGCCCTTTTTGAATAAAACGTTTGAAAATAGTAGCATCCGACTCAGCTGATCCATCTATCTTTGCTGGTAAGTTACCTGGTTACGGGGTTACGTAACAAGTGGGGTTCTCGTCCCGGATTTGAAACCAAACGGGAGGGTCAGTGAATCGGGCTGTAAGTCCAAACTTAAATCTGGTTACGCAGGTAGCCAGACGGGAAACCAGCAAAGATGGATGTGGGTGAATTTATGAGAAACCCGACAGTAGAGGCGCTAGGGAAGGCTACAAAATCAGACTTGGTAAATTTGGCACAGGCGTTAGACCTCACAGCGGTGAAGTCAGCAATGAAAAAGCAGGAAGTGCGAAGGGTCATACAACAGCATTACGTTGGGAAGAAGGTGTTTGCAGCTGAGGATTTGGAAAATATTCCCGAAGGGAGATTAGCAAGTGGGACAGATCAGGCAGAGTTGGAGAAAGCAAGGCTGGACCATGAGCTTAAAGTAAAGCAGCTGAGAAGGCTGCAGAGAGAGCTGCGAGGGAAAAGGATGCAGAGAGAGCTGTGAGAGAAAAGGATGCAGAGAGAGCTGCGAGGGAAAAGGCTGCAGAAAGAGCTATGAGGGAAAAGGATGCAGAGAGAGCTGTGAGAGAAAAGGATGCAGAGAGAGCTGCGAGGGAAAAGGATGCAGAGAGAGCTGCGAGAGATAAGGATGCAGAGAGAGCTGCGAGAGAAAAGGATGCAGAGAGAGCTGCGAGGGAAAAGGCTGCAGAGAGAGCTGCGAGGGAAAAGGATGCAGAGAGAGCTGAAAAGGCTGTGGAAAGAGAGCATGTGTTCAAACTAAAGCAGCTAGAAGCAGAAGCAGAAGAGAAAGAGAAACAAAGGAGCCATGAATTGGAGCTGGACAGGCGAAGGCAGGAGCAAAGAGCTCAAGGGGAAGAGAGAGAGGAGGGGTTTGATGTTAGTCGGGCGTTGAGGTTGGTCCCCCTGTTCGAGGAGACGGATGTTGATAGTTATTTCTTGATTTTTGAAAAGGTGGCAGTGAATCAGAAGTGGCCCAGAGAGCAGTGGGTGGCGTTGTTACAAAGTGTGTTACGAGGGAAAGCACAGCGGGTATATGCCGCGCTGCCCCCAGAAAGGGACGGGAATTATGATCAAGTAAAGGAGGCCATTCTCCGAGGTTACGGGTTAGTACCTGAGGCGTATAGACAAAGGTTCCGAAATTTAAGAAAAGGGTGGAATCAAACATATACCGAGCTAGCCCATGAGAAGGGTGTGCTCTTGGACCGTTGGTGCACAGCTGAAAAGGTGGCCGAGAACTATGGGCGTCTCAGGGAGTTAGTTTTGATTGAGGAATTTAAAGGTTGCGTTCCAGAAGAGATCCGAATGTATTTAAATGAGAGGATGAATCAGTCCAGCTCAGAGATGGCTAGGGTCGCAGATGAATATGCCCTAACCCACAAGACAAAGTTTTCCTCGCCAAAAAGTTACCCGAGAGACTGTCGGAATGGTAGGGAAAGCCCGCCGGCTGAGGCGGAGATCCCGCCGGGAGCTAGCAGAAAAAGTGAGGATAACAGACAGGAAACCTGGAGACCCTCTGGTTTAACCTGCTTTAATTATGGGAAGGTGGGTCATATTGCATCGAACTGCTTTGCTCCGAGAAAGGAGCCAGAGAGGGAGAGAGCAGCAATCCCTATCGGGCGTGCAGTGGTAATCAGGAAATGGACAAGAGGGCCCCAGGTAGATGGAGTACCGGAGGGGCGGGAGACATTTAGTTCCAAAGGAACCGTGTCTTTGAGGGAAGGGGACCCCCCAATTCCCGTACGAATTTGGAGAGACACGGGGGCAGAACTATCGTTAATTAGCCGTAATGTGTTAAAATTCGGACCTCGCACGGGGGAGGTAGCCCTGAGAGGCATAGGGAACCGAACCGAGGTCGTGCCTTTGCATAGGGTCCTTCTCGATTACGAGTTGGTGTCGGGACCTGTGGAACTAGGAGTCCTGCCGGAGTTACCGGGGGAGGGCATGGACCTCCTTTTGGGTAATGACCTCGCGGGTGGGAAGATGGGAACCGCCCTGATAGTTGAGGCCCTGCCCATGGAGTCCCCGAGCTGTCCCGCATGCGCGGACACTTGCAGCCTGTCGAGAAAAGCAGCTGAGAACCAGAGCAGTTTAAATCGGGCCAGCAGTGAATTGGCCAAGACGTTTTTACCGACCCTATACCACGAGGGTTCAGAGGGTGGTAAAACAGAAAGGAGTAAAGTGAAAGGGGGTAAGGAGATAGCCCCCCCCCTTAGTGAAGAGAAAGGTCCTAGAGGTAGGAAATAAAGATGAGAAACGGATAAAGCTGTTAAAACGTCCAGAGTTGGACGTGGTTGATCTGTCTGGTTTGGCAGAATTGTTTGGAGAAGTTGAGAGTTCTAAAGATGTTCTCGATGGTCCCGAGAGTGAAATGAGGGCAGTCTTAGAGAGGAAGGGTATCCTTGCTGTGGAGAAGTCAGCTGAAATGGCCGAGGAGGTTGTGTCAGCCCGCAGGGTTGTGCCTTCCCCAACGGGGGGCTGCCTGGAGAGTAGCTGGAAGGATCGGGGGACGTTAGAATTTGAAAAAGGTACGGGTGTTGAAAGCCTGGAAGAGGCCAATGTCCCGTTTGAGTGTGTCCAAGACGGGGATGCACATGGTGCTGAACCTAGTCACGAAGCTCAGGGAAAAGTGGAGGTATTTGACTCAGCTGGACGGGACGGCCGTCCTTTTGGATCAAATAGACTTGGTTCGGAAAAAAAAGGGTTACCCTTGGGAAGTGAGAGTTCCCAGGTGTTTATGCTCGAAGGTGGGTTACAAGTTGGTGAGGTGAATATTAATATCGAAAGAAAAGGGGAATGTGTAGTTCCCAAATTGAATGAAGAAAATTTAAAGGCTGGACTGATATCGGAAGCCGCAACCAGGCTGCAGAGACAATGGCTTGGTACCACAAAGCCTGTGAATCAATTACAGGTTGAGTTGGAAGGTAAAGGGGCCCCACACGCTATTGTTATTCCAGAGTGTGGTGTGAAAAGGCAGAATTTGAAATGCTGTTTGAACAAAGAGTTTAAACTGGAACACATTGTTGATAAAATAACTCCTATGAAAGGAGCGGGCGAAAGCCTATTTCGCCAGGGTGCCCAAGATCACCACGAGGGAATTAACCGGAAAAGAGGCGAGGGTTAATGGGGACGCGATTTTTAAATAGCGGAAGCCGGTTTTAAGGGATTTTGACAAAGTATGGGAATAATAAAGACAACACCCATGGAAGCTTGACTGTTAAGTTTGAAAGTAACATAAAAATTAGTATTTTGCATGAACCTTTGTAGATGTATGTAAGCTAAGACTCATTGAGCTGAAGTCTGATGCTACCAGGCGTTAGCATGGCACGTGAGGTTAAGGTATTAAAGAAAAGGGGCACTGTACTTGTTACCTGTTTAGATACTGACTTGAATGTATAACAGTAGTACTCTGAAGAGAAAAGCTTGTGTAGTATGTAGATTCAAAAAAAAAAATCCTGTACCAACCTGTTTTTAACCGCTGGTTAAAAACCCGTTATGGGGGGAGGTGTTATGCCGTCGGCCCCCTCCTTTGTGAGAATCTCAAGAACCCTAGTCAAGGGGGGGTCAGCTGACCCAAAAGAGGAAGAGACGTGCTGAATAGACACAGGAAAATGGGAGAGAGAGAGAGAGACCACGGTCTCCCAAGAAGCAGAATAAAGGTGACATTGACTATTGTCTCATGGAGACCACGTGAAAAGCCCTCGGGCAAAGTGGGCTGGTTGAGAGAGAGATCGCATTACCTGCAACTTGATTGACACCTGCGATCCTGTGAAGAAATATAAAGGAGGGTCTGAGGGGGGGGAACCCTCAGACGCACCCAGGAGACACCAAGGAAGCACGATATCGATTCCCGTGGGAGCGGGAAGGCATTTTGAAGGAAGCCACGTGCGTTAGATTCCGAATTTCGAATCTGTGGCTAGAACCAACGAAAGACTGCTTTTAACTAACAACGGGGAAGTCTGCTCCCCTGATTCCAAGGATTTGCTCTGCCAAGACGACGGGCAAGTGTTTATCTTTTCTAAATCATCTCTCTCTCTCTACAACATGAAAACCCCAGCGGTTCCCAAAAGGGAAAAGCCTGCAAACTTCTGAGTGACTCTTTATATTTCAATTGGACTCAGTATTACCCCTAGACAACTGTAGAGCTTATTTCTGATTGATTATGGTTACACCGGTGTTTTAGATTGAGTTTTGATGATGTATATGATCTGAATGTTTTGTATTAACCATACGTTTGTGCCCTTTTGAATAAAACATTTGAAAATAGTAGCATCCGACTCAGCTGATCCATCTATCTTTGCTGGTAAGTTACCTGGTTACGGGGTTACGTAACAACCTCCACTACCTCTCCTTTGTTCACCCTGCTTGCAACTTCCTCAAAGAACTCTAACAGATTTCCAGGCAAGATTTCACTTTGCAGAAACCATGTTGTCTTTGACTTAGTTTTGGTCTCCAAGTACCTTGAAACTTCATCCTTAATAATAGACTCCAAAACATTCCCAACCACTGAGGTTAGTCTAACTGATCTATGATTTCCTTTCTTTTGCCTTCCCCTGTCAAATTCTAGAGTAAGATTTGCAATCTTCTAGTCCTCTGGAACCGTGCCAGAATCAAATGATTCTTGAAAGATCATGACCAATGTATCCATTATCTCTTCAGCAACCTCTCTCAGGAGTCTGGCCCAGGTGACTTATCCACCTTAAGATCTTTGAGTTTGTCTAGCACCTTTTTCTTTGTAATAGCAACAGCACTCACTCCTGCTCCCTGACACTTCCAGACCACTGGCATACTGCTAGTGTCTTCCACAGTGAAGACAGATGCAAAGTACCCATTAAGTTCAAATACCATTCCTTTATCCCCTATTACTACTGCACCATCATCATTTTCCAGTGGTCCAATATCAACTCTCACCTCCCTTTTACTCTTTATATAACTGAAAAAACTTTTGGTATCTTGCTTTATGTTATTGACTAACCTGTCTTCATATTTCATCTGTTCCATTCTTACAGCTTGTTCAGTTGCTTTTTGTTGGATTTTAAAAGCTTCCCTATCATTCCATTTCCAACACACTTTTGCTACCTTATATGCCCTTTCCTTGATGTTTATACAATCTTTAAATTAGGGTGCAAACTAATGGCAACTTAATTGTCACTTTATGTGATCTAATTCTAAGGCTTTCTCAAAAACTAAGTCTGCAACTCTTATGGGCATTAACTTCCTGCAAATCATCCGGTTTCATTTCAAATCGATTCAGGAGAAGAAACAGATGAGGAAACTTCAAAAAGAACAGAATGTGTCATTGTGTGGTCCAATTAGTCTTCCTTCTGCTTCGGTCTTTATATTGATAACTGCTCCAGCAGGTATTTTTCAGCTCACAGCCAGACTTAATGCTTGTTAGAAAGCTCTTTTCTAAGCCTCAACATTCCAGGATGGTTTAATCCAGCATATACAATGCATCACCCTCTGGAATCTTCACCATCTGCAACATTTTGTATCTTCCTCTGCACTCTCCTTTAAGTATTTCAAAGGGACTATTCTCTCAGGGACACTTGCTTCATTCTTCCATTCTCACCAGTACACAGTTGCCTGACAATGCAACATCTGTCTTTTTACCTCCTGCCTTCCTACTCTGCAGGTCTCCTAACACTCTTGCCATAAAAAGCAAAAATTCAATTTCACTCAATTTAGTACACTCTGTTTTTGCTCATGATGTTGTCTCACTGAACTGAGGTCAAACACAGACTGAGTGACCACTTGGCCGAGTGTAAGGCTAATACCAGATATCTAGCCACTTCATTTCTCCATCCCATTCCCTGTGACCGCTGTCTTCAGTCTCCAAAACTGTTCCAACAGATTTCACCATAAGCTCAAAAAGCAGTTTCTCAAAGTAGTTGGAGCCTTCCAGACTGAAAAAAAAAGAATCTGGTCATATTACCTTCAAAGAAATACACCGCATGTTGCTCCCATTCCCTGGGAATGAGCTCTGTGCTGCTGTCAGTCCTCAGGATGAGTGGTCCACTGCTCCTCGCTGCCCCCAGTCCTAGGAAATGGGATCCCTGTCACTCCCAGTCCTTGAGGATGAGTACCACACCACTGTCAGTCCTCAGAACCAGCTCTGCACCTCCCTCAGTCCTCCAGGACAAGCTCTGCACTGCCCTCAGGGACAACCTCCACACTACCATCAAAGTAACAAAGTCCAGACTACTCTGCTACTACATAAAACATAGATCAGGACAGAACAGGAACACAGTATCTCTGGCAACCAAAGTTCAATGTAACTTTATTATCAAAGTACACATGTGCCACCATATACAACACTGAGATTTGTTTTCTTGTCGGCATGCTCAGTAAATCCAATGACCATAAGAAAATAAATGAAGGACCACACCCAATAAGACAGACAAACAGTGTTCAAAACTCAACAAACTGTGCAAATTCAAAAGAAATAATAATAATAATAAATAAGCAATAAATCAGTTCTATGGTTCAAAGGCTCACTTTACTGTTAAAGTATGTATGTGCAATACAATTCTGATATTCTTCTCTAGATAGCCATGAAATACAGAAAAAAACATGGTAGTCATTGAAAGAAAAGACATCCAACCCATCCCTGCATGAAAAGGAAAAAGAAACAAAATTCACAAACCTCAACACCCCTCCCTTGCACAAAAGCCAACAGATCGCCCATATGGAAAACAGCAGCTGGAATGTTAAACCCCAAACACCACCCCCCAACCCAACTCCCTTGCAAAAAAAAGCAACAATAATATCAAAGCTCCAACCTGATCTCTCGCAAACAAAACCACAATCACATCGAACTCCCAGCCCACTCCATTGCATAAAAAAAGCAACAATCACATCAAGCCCCCAGCTTCCTTACTCATACAGAAAGATGAACAGATCACCCACACAGAAAAAGCAACAAGATCATCAGACCCCAAATCCCCAAGCCCTCGCTCACACAAAAACCAACACGTCACCCACCTGAAGCCCCCACCCAGCAACTGGCAAAAAGAAAGACGTCACAGAAAAATGAACACGAGCAATATAAGCTACAGTCCAAAGATCACATAAATCTCATAATTTCAAAAACATCCTCCCATCAGAATTGAATTCAGTTCCTCCGTGAAGATCAACCGTTGAACTGGGGTCTTCCAAACGTTGCTGACCTGGTGACCAATCTGTCGACACGCGGCCTCCATGAAAAGCGACCGCAGACCTCCTCTGCATTTGCCTTGATGCTTCGGGCTTCCTTGACATTCCAAAATGGAGCTGATCACGGTCTCTGGTCTTCTCCATGAGGCAATTCTCGGTCCCCTCCGGAGCCAGCAGAATGCCAGACCATTCCATCAAATTCCAAACTGCACATCACAGACTCCAGCAGTTTCTGAAACACAACCGAGACAAAAGAAACAAGCAGAAGGTGTAGAAAAAGTAGAATAATTGAAGAGGCTGGCTACTTGGAAGATGCCGCCTGAGGAATCGGTGTTTGCTGGCGCTATCTTGACTTAAAGTTCAATGAATTTCAAGAACATGAGACGAACAATCCTTGAAAGTGAGTCCATGGGTTGTGTAGACAGTTCAGTGATAGGGTGAGTGAAGTTGAGCAAAGAGTCCAATTCTTGATGGGCATTAAATATTCCTGGTGGTGTGAGTCCTGAGGCTGTTGTACTTCTTCCTGATGGCAGCAGTGAGAAGAGACCATGACCTAGATGGTAGGTCTCTGATGATGATGCTGCTTTCCTACAACAATGTTCCGTGTAGATGCATTCAATGGGGGGAGGGCTTTATCCTTGATATAATTGGCCTGCATCCATTACTTTTTGTAGGATTTTCCATTTAAAGGCATTGGTGTTTCCATACCAGGCTGTGGTGCAGCCAGCCGCTATACTCTCCCCCACACATCTATAGAAGTTTGTCAGAATTTTAGGTGTCATACTAAATCATTGCAAATCCTGAAGTAGTAGAGGTGCTTCCATGCATTCTTATTAATTGTCCTTACTGGCTGACCCCACAACAGATCCTCTGATATGATAGCACCGACGAATTTAAAGTTGCTGACCCTCTCCATCTCTGATCCCCCAGTGAGGACTGGCTCATGCATCTCTGGTTTTCTCCTCCTGAAGGCAATAAGCAGTTCCTTGGTGTTTCTGACATTGAGTAAGAAGTTGTTGTTATGGCACCACTCAGCCAGATTTTCAATCTCCCTCCTATATGGTGATTCATCACCACCTTCGATGACATTGGAGCTGTACTTAGCCAGAGAGTTGTAGGTGTAAAACAAGTAGAGCAGGGGGTAGAGCTAGTACAGCCTTGTGGTGACCTGTGCTGATGGTGATTGTGGAGGAGATGTTGTTGACAGTCTGAAATGACTGAGGTTTGCAAGTGAGGAAATCAAGGATTCAATTGCACAAGGAAGTATTGAAATCCATTTCTTGAAGCTTACTAATTAGTTTTGAGGGGATGATAATGTTGGATGCCAAGCTGTAGTTGTTAAAGAGCATCCTAATGTTTGCATCTTGCTGTCCAGATGTGCCAGGGTTGAGTGAAGAGTCAATGAAATAGCATCTGCTGTGGACTTGTTGTGCCAGGACGCAAATTGGAGCAGATCCAAATTGCTTCTCAAGCAGGAAAATGTCCATCACCAACCTTTTAAAACACTTCATCACAGTGGATGCAAGTGCTACTGGATGATTATCATTGAGGCAGGTTACCACGTTCTTCTTAGGCACTGGTATAATTGAAGCCTGCTTGAATGTGGTGAGTAGCTCAGACTGCTGAAGCTAAAGGTTAAAGATCTCAGTGAACACTCTAGCCAGTTGATCAACATCAGGTCTTTAGTACTCGGCCAGGTACCCTGCCTGGGCTGGATGCTCTCCATGGGTTTGTCCTCCTGAAGGATGCTTTCACGTCAGCCTCAGAGACTGAAATCACAGGCTCACTGGGGGCTGCATGAGCTTATGATGGTTCTTCCGCATTTTAAAGGTCAAAGCGAGCATAGAAGACATTGAGCTCATCTGCAAGTGAACGAACTCCTGTTGTCACCTTTATCTCTTGATTTCTCCTTGTAAGAGGTGGTAGCATTCAAGCCCTGTTACAACTGTAGAGCATCCTTCATCGATTCAAGTTTGGTCCAGAATTGCCACTCCTCCCATCCGTGGAAATGAATACGCAGACAACGTTTCAGGCTGAAGGCACTTTGTCTTCTGGCTGCACCACCATCTGTGACAGGAGGCCCACCACACAGGACCGAAATACGCTGCAGCAAGTTGTGAACCCCAGAAGCTCCAGCATGGGACACTAGCCTTCCCAGCACCCAGATCATCTTCAAGTAGTGATGCCTCAAAAATGTGGCATTTATCATTAAGGACCCCCATCACCCAGGACATGCCCTGTTCTCATTGCTACCATCAGAAAGGAGGTATAGGAGCCTGAAGGCACACACTCGATGATTCAGGAGTAGCTTCTTTTTAAGCAGCTTCTTTTCAAGTTGAACTGTTCCTTTTTAATAATTGGATTGTGGTGCCGCTGCTAACGCCAAAGTATAAAGTTTCCCTAGCTGCCCTGGAGAGGGCGATACTGAGTCCCTGGTGCAGGTGCAATGCTGCTGGATGCGAGGCGCCAGGATTTAGTCCTGATTCAGTACTGAATAGAATCAGAATCAGAATCAGAATCAGGTTTAATATCACCGGCTGCTTACCCACCCAAAAAAAGAAGTTGCTCAAAAAGTAGCTGCTATTTAAGAAGGGGGCAAGGAATCAAAAAGGAAATTATAGACCTGTTAGCTTGACATCGGTGGTTGGGAAGTTGTTGGAGTCGATTGTCAAGGATGAGGTTACGGAGTACCTAGAGGCATGTGACAAGATAGGCTGAACTCAGCATGGTTTCCTTAAAGGAAAATCCTGCCTGACAAACCCAGTGCAATTTTCTGAGGAAATTACAAGTAGGCTAGACAAGGGAGATGTAGTGGATGTTGTGTATTTGGATTTTCAGAAGGCCTTTGACAAGGTGCCACACATGAGGCTGCTAAACAAGATAAGAGCCCATGGAATTACGGGAAAGTTGCATACCTGGATAGAGCGTTGGTTGATTGGCAGGAAACAGAGAATGGGAATAAATGGATCCCATTCTGTTTGGCTGCCAGTTACCAGTGGTGTTCCACAGGGGTCCATGTTGGGGCCGCTTCTTTTTACGTTGTATATCAACGATTTGGATTATGGAATAGATAGCTTTGTGGCTAAGTTTGCTGATGATACAAAGATAGATGGAGGGGCCAGTAGTGCTGAGGAAACAGAGAGTCTGCAGAGAGACTTGGATAGATTGGGGGAATAGGCAAAGAAGTGGCAAATGAATTACAATGTCGGAAAGTGTACGGTCATGCAGTTTGGTAGAAGAAATAAACGGGCAGACTATTATTTAAATGGGGAGAGAATTCAAAGTTCTGAGATGCAACAGGACTTGGGAGTTCTCGTGCAGGATACCCTTAAGGTTAATCTCCAGGTTGAGTCGGTGGTGAAGAAGGTGAATGCAATATTGGCATTCATTTCTAGAGGAATAGAGTATAGGAGCAGGGATGTGATGTTGAGGCACTATAAGGCACTGGTAAGACCTCACTTGGAATACTGTGTGCAGTTTTGGGCTCCTTATTTAAGAAAGGATGTGCTGACATTGGAGAGGGTTAGAGAAGATTCACTAGAATGATTCCAGGAATGAGAGGGTTAACATATGAGGAACGTTTGACTGCTCTTGGATTGTACTCCTTGGAGCTTAGAAGAATGAGGGGGGACCTCATAGAAACATTTTGAATGTTCAAAGGCATGGACAGAGTGGATGTGGCAAAGTTGTTTCACAGGGTGGGGGAGTCTAGTACAAGAGGACATGACTTGAGGATTGCAGGGCGCCCATTCAGAACAGAGATGCAAAAAAATTTTTTTAGCCAGAGGGTGGTGAATCTGTGGAATTTGTTGCCACGGGCGGCAGTGGAGGCCAAGTCATTGGATGTATTTAAGGCAGAGATTGATAGGTATCTGAGTAGTCAGGGCATCAAAGGTTATGGTGAGAAGGCGGGGGAATGGGACTAAAAGGGAGATTGGATCAGCTCATGATGAAATTGGGCCGAATGGCCAACTTCTGCTCCTTTGTCTTATGGTCTTACGGTCTTCTTTCCCTCTGCCACCCAATTTCTGAGTGGACATTAAACCCATGAATGCTACGTCACTACTTTTTAAAAATGTTTTTTCTCTTTTTGCACTATTTATTTAATTTTACTTTATCTATTTACTGTAATTCTGTCATTTCAGAATTGTGCATTGCAATGTACTGCTGCTGCATAACAACAAATTTTATATTTATATGCCAGTGATATTAAACCTGATTCTGATTCTATTCAGTACTGAATCGACTAAATCCTGGCGCCTCCCATCCAGCAGCATTGCACCTGCACCAGGGACTCAGTATCGCCCTCTCCAGGACAACTAGGGATAGTTTATACTTTGGAGTTGGCAGTGGCACCACAATCCAATTATTAAAAAGGAACAGATCAACTTGAATAGGCAGTGTTGACTCTGAAAAGTTACTGGCAGTTTTATTCTGTGGAACTCACTGATTCTAAGTTTTAATGCTTTGTATCCAATCTTTCCCTGTCAAAGACAAGTTAGCCTGTCATGTTTACGAGCATGCACTATCAGCAAGAAATAGATGGCTCTTAATGGGTGACACATTTAAAAAGCACTCATCATCATTGTGTGGGAGCTAGTACAAGGAGCTGCACTTTACTGAAAAGTTGTTTAGAGACAATCTTCATCCTAGCCTTTGCAATTGGAAAGATCTCCTATCTGAAGCACAGAAGCTAATGTACCTGTCAATAAAATAACTCCAAGTTACTGAAATCAGAATCATGCACAGAGATAATAAGAAAGTGAAGAGAAAATCTAATATCACAATTAATAAATCATTTTCTCTTCTATTACTTACTTAGTTTTTTTGATAACACTTTCTGCTAAGGATACGTCAGCTCTTCAGGCTACTCTGCCACGTTTTACATCTAGCTCATCCAAGTAAAGGATGTTCAGCTTGCTGTAAGACCCTCCTTTACACTGGCTTTTATGATGAATGCAAGCTATCTCGTGGGGCATATGGGACCAAACCCCAACTGAACTGGACAAAGATCTGTGCAACGTAGAGTTTACACAGAATAAGTTTCATTTCAGAAATCGATACTTTGACCTGAAGCCACCAGGTGAATCTCAGCTGTGCATCTGAGCAAAGTTAAGGCTTGAGGGTACATTTGACAATCAAAATGATGGCTAACTTCCTACCGAAAAACAACTATTTGAAATGGGGTTAGTTACATTATATCATATACTGGTCTAACAAAAACACTTCAGAATACAGGACGGAAGGTCAAAATCATCATTAACTTTGTTCAAAAGCTGGTAAGTACAACAGTGGGTAACTAAGTTCATACAATACTGTATATCCAACTTCACTCCCTTTGGCTTAGTCAACAGCAGGGCACTGGCAGAATCAGGTTTAATATCACCGACATGTGTTGTGACATTTATTAGTTTTTCTGAAATTGGATGGCAGAGGGGAAGAAGCTGTTCTTGAATCATTGAATGTGTGCCCTCAAGCTTCTGTACCTCCTTCCAGATGGCAGCAATGAGAACAAGGCCTAACCTGGGTGATGGGAGTCCTTAATGATGGATGCCGCCTTTTTGAGGCATCGCTCCCTGAAAATGTCCTGGATACTATGGAAGCTAGTGCCCATGATGGAGCTGACTAAGGTTGCAATTCACTGCAGCTTACTTCGATCCTGTGCAGTAGACAACCCCCCTCCCACCATACCAGATGGTGATGCAGCCAGTTAGAAAGATCTCCACAGCAAATCTAGAAATTTTCGAGAGTTTTTGGTGACATACTAAATCTTCTAAGACTCCTAAGGAAACATAGCTGCCGTCGTCCCTTCTTTACAGCTGCATCAATATGTTGGGTTCAGGTTAGATCTTCAGAGATATTGACACACAGGAACTTGAAACTGTTCACTCTCTCCACTTCTCTCCATGAGGACTGATGTGTGTCCCCTTGACTTACTGTTTCTGAAGTACACAATTAGTTCTTTGGTCTTACTGACATTGAGTGCATGGTTGCTGCTGTAACACCACTCAACTAGCTGATACATCTTGCTCCTGTATGCCCTCTCGTCTCCATCTGAAATGCTGCCAGCAATGGCCTAGCCACTCAGTCATGGGTATAGAGAGAGTAGAGCAATGGGTTAAGCACACATCCCTGAAGTGCACCAATGTTGATTGTCAGTGAGGCAGAGAATTTGTTCCCAATCTGCTCAGATTGTGATCTAACAATTAGGAAGTCAAGGATCTAGTTCCAGTGGCATTTGATCTGGCTGCAGAGTTACCACAGAGATGCAGTCAATGCCAGTAATCCTGGGAAGTCCAAGGCAATTGCACATATCAGAACAATGGAATTCATAGTCACACGGGTATTAATCTTGTAGATCTTAATAGGACACAGAAAATATCCTTCAGACACAAGAATTGCACAGCACATTTTAATCCATGTACAGTGAGATAGTACAAGACCTTTGTATAGATATTCTTGGGCAAACTGATCCACCTTAAAAATCAAGGAGGGAGGCAGGCAAGATATAGTCACTTGCTACCAATGAATAATGAGAAACTCCAACAATGAGTGTGGCTGCATCCAATAACTTGTCTCTTATGCTATGGATTTCTTTTCTAGACAACGTCATCTAAAGGTATAATTGGATGCACAGCTTCAATGGATATTTGAACCAAATTCTGAAATTGCCTTAAACTGGAATAAAATCTACCATGACATTATTTTGGTTTTGAAGAAAATTTGAAATTTTTTCCACAAATTGTCCAGAGTTTACTCTCGTATTGTTTGCTTGCAATTGTGAATGAAGAAAGTGTAAAGGATGAGGCAGCATTAATTCTAACAGTAGCAGAATTCAATCTAGTTTCCACTTAGCTCCGAGGATTATAGACAATTCAGTAGAATCGACTTCAAACTCATTATAACATAACAGTTACTAAAAGACTTTCAATGCTTGATTTTTTTTCCCAAAATGTCCTAACATGGAAGCTTCTCTTGCTATTCTGGTGGATAAGTAACAGTTTATATAGCAACTTTAACAACTTCAAGATAAATGCTTTAAAGAGAGAGAAAATAAGCACTTAAAGTTAATTTGCATTTGACAGATCTCTTGGTTTCAGGTCATCTTCAGGCTGTGGTGGAAAGCATCAAATTTGGCAAACAAATGTAACAGTAGTTAATCCATGTACCAGAGTATTAACAGTAGTATTTTATAAAAGCCAATCTTTTAAAAAGGCTGTCCACAAACAGCTCATCAAAGCACATCATGGTGGTGCAACAAAGAACAAAACTTGTTGGATACATAAGTGTCCAGAGAAAAAAGTTCAAAAAGTTCAAAAGTACATTTATTATCAAAGTATGTATACTATGTAGAACCTTGAGATTCATCTCCTTATGGGCAGCCAGAAAACAAAAAAATCTAATAGAGCCCATTAAAAATAGAAGACCATAAACTCTCAATGTGCAGAAAAATAACAAATTGTTCAAGTAATCAAAGTAAGCAAATAACATTCAGAAGTGAAATTCACAAAAGTGAATCCACAACCACAAAGTCAGTCATCACTGTGGCCGATTAGTTGCAGGCCACAGTTCCAGTTCAGTGCAGAGACGAGTCATCGTCGTGGAGCACTGAGCTGAACACTAGCTCATCCCTCTGCTCTGGCCCCAACACACTCATATTTTCAATCTGGCCCGGTGCTTAAATCAGCCGAACCTCGGGTCGTTCCCACTCTCAGAGTCAGACCCTGCCACTTCAATATGCTCTCGGGCTGGGCTCTGTAGCCTCAATCTGGCCCGGACGTGCCGTGCAGCAACCATCCTGTACCTTCAAGACTTCAGTTCACACCACCGAAATACCAGGTCATAAAGCCAGTTCTAAAGCTCAGCAGCGAAAGGCAAGTTACAGACTATGGTTGCAGTGACTGTTTCTGAGCAATAGGGTGATTAATAAAGTAGCTAGCAGTTCTGTTTGCTGCCAGCAAGTCGTCACTGAACTTCACCGGTACCATCTAAAACTGGAAGCTGGAAAACAGAATGAGAAAACAGCTTAAGGAGTATTTACTGTGTCAAAAACTTCCTGAACTCAGTTTAGCATCCAAAGCTTACACTGTTGATTAAAGAGGCAAAGTAAGCACAGAAATCCAATCACATTGCTCTGTTTTATTGATTGGTACAGCAAGAAGATGAACATGTTTCTATACTTGAAGATATAACAATGGCTTTTGGGGAAATCATGCTCATCTAGAAACTCATATAGGCATTTTCAATTTACTCTTAGCAATGAGGTGTTTTCAACATCAGGCATGCACATAGTTGAGGTGTTCAATGCGCATGTGAAAGAAATTAATCAAAATCATACATATTCTCAGCCCAGATACAGTATTGTGAGCAGTTCTGGGCCCCTTGTCTAATAAAGGATGTGCTGACATTGGAGAGGGTTCAAAGGAGGATCATGAAAATGATTGAAAGGCTTATCATACGAGGAGTGTTTGATGGCTCTGGGCCTGTACTCACTGGAATTCAAAAGAATGAAATGGTGGGTGGGAGATCTCATTGAAAACTATTGAATGTGGAAAGGCCTTGAAGCAGTTCCTAAAGTCTGCTTCATCAGAGCCAGCGGAAAACTGC
Source organism: Hemitrygon akajei (assembly GCF_048418815.1). Lineage (NCBI taxonomy): Eukaryota > Metazoa > Chordata > Chondrichthyes > Myliobatiformes > Dasyatidae > Hemitrygon > Hemitrygon akajei. The sequence goes on from NC_133131.1 coordinate 77,695,114, forward strand.
ATCAAGGCTTTGATCAGAAAGCTACACAAAAGGCTCAGCTCAAGTTATTGACAGTGTCATGAGAAGTGAACAAGCCCAGAATATCGATGATAGCAGTAAGATTATTAGTTTAGTTCTTGATCCACATAACACACAAATTAACACAAGGAAATATCTGCATTGTTACAGCACATTTCATGATCCCAGCATTTCCCAAAGCTGGTGAAGGTGGCATTGTTATATATAAACTCATCACCATCAACATTATCTGCTGTGTCACATGACTTGGGCGATTATTGTCTCATGACTATGGTTATTCATGGCAATTTTTTCTACAGAATGGGTGAGCAATTGCCTTCAGGGCAGTGTCTTTAGAAGATGGTGACCCCAGCCATTGTCAATACTCTTCAGAGACGGTCAATGTTCATATAACCAGGACTTCTAATCTGCACAAGCTGCTCAAACGACCATCTAGCACCTGCTCCCATGGCTTCATGTGACCCTGATCAAGGGGCTAAGAAAGTGCCACACCTTGCCCAAGGGCGACCTGCAGGCTAGCAGATGGAAGGAGCACTTACAGCTCTTTTGGTAGAGACATATCTCCACCCTACTACCTGAATATATAAACTAGCCTCCACAAAATTGAGTTTGCCGCCAATAAAACCCCTGGTAGTGAATTCCAAACCATAATTATTTGTGTGTGGATAACTTTTCTCGTGTCACCGTCGATTCTTTTTCAAATCACCTTCATTCTGTATTGCTTGCTTTTTGACCCTTCTCCCCAAAATGACAACTGTGTCCATACCCTTCAGGATTTCAAATATCTTTATCTGATCCACCAACATCCTTATCAGTTTCAAGGGCAACTAGCCCAGCTTCAGTCTGCCACGTTATTAAAACTACAAATTTCTAGAATTATTTTAATAAAAGTATTATTATAACATGGGACAAAATTGGTCCTTGAAATTCAGTGAGGTCATCTATGCACAAAGCCAAAAGAGATGGGGGAGATCTTAAATAATTTTTTTTGCATTTGCATTTACTTAGGAACAGACACTGAATCTATAGAACTACGACAAAAGAGTAGTGAGGTCATGGACCATCCTCAGATTACAGAAGAGGAAGTGCTTGCTGTGCTGAAGCAAATTAGGGTGGATAAAACCCCAGCATCTGACAAAGTGTCCCCTCAAAGCTAGTGGGAGGCTAGTGTAGAAATTGCTGGGGTCCCGGCAGAAATACTTAAAACATCCTCGGCCACAGAATAGAGAATAACTAAAGGTGTTCAGTTATTCTGAGGACTGAATGCTCTGTCCCTGTGCTATACTCTTCTATGTTCTAAAGGCTCTAAGAAGCCAGGAAATTTTAAGTCAATGAGTCTGATGTCAGTTATGGGTAAATTCTTGGAAGGTATTCTAAGAGGGTGGGATATTGGATTGATAGGGTCCTTGGTTTGTGTGCAGGTAAATGGGTCTAGCCAGAAGACCAGGTTGGCATGAACTAGATAAGATGAAGGGCCAACTTCTATGCTCTAAAACTTCTGCACCTTCTTCAAGATCTTCTCTAAAGAGTATCATCCAGTACTGGACACAATACTACAGTTGTAGCCAAAGTAGTGTTTCGTCTAAGTTCATTATGATGCCCATGACTTTGAGCAACAGCTCACATCACTACATCCACTGTGAAGTTGAGTACTTCTTGGCCAGGACATTAGTTGGTCACCCCATACCTCAGGAGGTGACAGAATGAAGAAGAACAGAAATTCAAACACGAGGAAATCTGCAAATGCTGGAAATTCAAGCAACACACACAAAATGCTGGTGGAACACAGCAGGCCAGGCAGCTTCCCAGACACCCCAAAATCAGGAATACGTTATTGCTGATTTTTCCCCTGGTTTATGAAACAGGTGTCAGTCTTTATTTTTGGAGACCATAGCCAGACTGGAGATTTGAAACAATGGCCAACATGCCGTGACTTCGTTGTTGCACTCACTGTTGACTCGAACCGCTCTTTTCAACAACTTTGTACTTCCTTCGGCATTGTTATTGTTTTACCTTATTCCAGCTCAATAAACTGTGTGTTGATTTGATAAGGATGAACAGCATGCAAGATCAGCTTTTCACTCAGCCATGGTCACCATCATCATTAGGTGCCATATCATATGACGTGGGCAATCATGGTCTATGACCATGATCATTTTTGGCAAGTTTTTCTACAGAAGTGGTTTGCCATTGCCTTCTTCTGGGCAGTGTCTTTACAAGACGGGTAACCCCAGCCATTATCAATACTCTCCAGAGATTATCTATCTGGCATCAGTGGTCACACAATCAGCTGCCCACATGACTATCCACCACCTCCTCCCATGGCTTCCCGTGTACATGATTGGGGAACTAAGCAGATGCTACACCTTGTCCTGCAAGCTAGCAAAGGAAACAAGCCCCCTACACCTCCTTTGGTAGAGACATATCTCCACCCTGGCACCCAAGTTACAATAGCAAATTAACCTGCAAACCTACACGTCTTTGGGATGTGGGAGGAAATCGAAGCACTCATACAAATCCCATGAGATCACAGGGAAAACATGCAAAATCTTCATAGATGCCACCTGGGGTCAGGACTGAACCTGGACCACTGGAGCTGAGGCATAGGTATTCTAAATTGTACCTTGAATGGCATTGGTTAAGTACATCTCCTTTGATAGAGATGTATCTCCACCCTGCCACCATGGTACATGTGACAATAATGAGTCAATGCCAATACATTTGTCTAAAGATCAATGAATGCAAAATGAGCAATGTAATGCAATATGCTTGTCGTACTCTTGTTTATATTCTGAAGTTCAAGAACAAAATAGAATACACACACACACAGCATTGTGTGGTGCATATATTACTGGAGATCCAAGGACAAAGTTCTCCCTTGTTAACTGACAAGTTCACAGTTGGCTAACTCTGTTATTGTTTCAGCAGTCTGTCAACATCTGACTGCTTGGTTGGTAAGAGGCAGCAGGTGGTGACTGGATAGTTCATCAGCCATGGACATCTATCAGCAGTCAGAGGCAAAGCACAAGACCATCTTCATTTTCAATATGAAGTAATCACAGGTATTGAAAACTGAAATAGCTATAGACACAGAGGGAGCTAAATCAAATAGCTTTACAAACAAGAGTGGAAACACATTCAATAATCTACCTGTTCCTATTGAGAGATACAGTCAAGTGCGTAATGATGTTAGTGCTCAGCCAGGCCTGTCTGCACAGCCTAATCAGCCAAGCTCACCCGCAGGGTCTCAGCACCATGAATGGGTTTTGCTAGTTCCTCCAGCACTTTGTGTGCACTCCTCAAGATTGTCAGCATCTGAAGAATATTTTGTGTTTATTATTGGCTTGAACTACTTAAAGTTAGATTGGACCTCGTAAAAGGGACAATCACAAAAAACAGCAGATGCTGGAAGAAGGACCCTTCTCCAATTCCTAAAGCAGCAAGTCTGGCTGCTTCCCCCGGTCATGTTGCTTTCTTGAGGGGCTGACCACTTCAGGGTTCAACTCATGGCTCATGCAGAGTTCACTAAAATATTCAAGCACCTGTAGTGCATTTAATATTTCAGATATATTTGAATAATCGTGTATACATATTTCTTGATTAAGCATTCTCACTCATTTAAATAAGTCATTACGGGATACGTGTATAAATACGTGAATTGCATACGTCATCACACTATCACGTGTCTTTCCTTGAAATAGTTTAATGTTTCAAAGTTGCAAAATGTAACAGCACCTGTTTCACTTTCTGTAAAGACCCACATCCACAATTACAGGGAACTCTCAGGATTTAAGCAAAACAATCAGGTTTATTATCACTAACGTATGTTGTGAAATTTGTTGTTTTGTGACAGCAGCACAGTGCAAGACAAAGAAATTACTGTAAAGTTACAAAAAAGAAATTATGCAAAAAAGGAATAGTGAGGTAGTGCCCATAGATTCATAGTTATTAAACCCACTGAAGCTCTTTCCTATTGCTTTCGTGATGCCAAAAAAGGTTGTTAGCTGGGGATATTGAGGCACCGAATGTTAGTGTTGAGATGATGATTTTCCTACACTGTAGTGGATGGTCACTGTCTACAGGCTTAGACCCTCACTCATTGTTCTATCACACATTTGCTCATTATACTGCAGGCATTTAGAGCCGTAACAAAGGTCCTCCAAGTCTGTCTGTGCTTGGCCATCTTCCCTATTGTGCCCTAGGTGTGATTCAGGGTCCTCAGTCACACACAGGTATACAAGGATTCCTCATTGATGTTTCCACGACAACTTTTGTTACTAGTCAAGGTTGATAGCCCTGAGCTGAAATCCCTGAGCCTGAAGGACCAGTAAACCACTCTTAGCTTACCCTTTGACCTGTTTGGTATGGGTGACCCTACCAAGACCCAAAGCATTAAGCCCTGTCTCCAGCCTATATAGCTGTCCAGGTCATTAAGGCACGCAAACCCCCAAATGCTGTGCCAAGTTTGTGGTTCTCTTGGAGGTCCTTGTTCTATGCATCATCCAAGTATGTTCATATGGCAGTGTCACCATTCTGGGTTTCTGGACTCAGCCAAGGTGCTCAAAATGGTAATGATATAAATTTTTCACCATTAAACTTCTCAAAAAATTTTATGGTCTTCGTAATGCTAAATTTAGGATTTGCTTTGACTCTGATTAAGAGCAACAAGGAACTGTGTGGAAATATATTCGGAACTTTGAGATTTTTTTACGTATTTAATTTTGCAATGTGACAAAATGGAACAGGTATAATCCTATAATGCTTTGCTCTAAGCCAGGTGTGTATGTGTCAGAGGTATGTAATGTCTTGATCATTGTTCATTGTGTAACTAGGGGGAGATTGATATACTGCATGGCCTTGCGAACTGTAGATGTATTACAATGGAGGAGCTGGCTTCCAGAACAGATAACAGCCAAAGAATAGCCTGAAAACGTGTATAATAAGCAAACTTTGTAAGCTGTAAATCAAAAGCAGCTCCCATCCATGAGGAGTGGGGATGTTTCTCCTTGCTAGCAATAAGCATGTATTTGAACAGGTGCACTGTGTTTCTTTCGGTTTGTTGTTATAAGATTTAGCGAAAGGTACAGAACACCCACTACTCCATCAACTCTTTTCTATTATTACCTTCCAACTGGTCATTTTAAAATATTAAACACACCAGCTAGCAACTCCGTTAGAAAAAGCAAAATATATAAAATAACCACTTATGTTTTCAGATGGCACATTTCATGGGTTATCAAGGGCAAAATAACCCAGAATTAGAAATATAAATACCATAAAGGCTTACAGGATAAGCTGACAATCAGCTTGCCATTCCATCTGGAGTCATAGAAAACTACAGCACAGAATCAGGCCTTTTGGCCCATCTAGTCTGTGCTGAACCATTTAAACTGCCTAGTCCCACCTGTACTGGGACATGTTCATTTTCTATTTTTTCATTTGTTTGGGGAATGGAATCCTTAAAGATAGTTTTGTTAAATCAGGAGTTGCATCAAAAAATGTTTTTAATCAAAGGTTCTCACTATTCTACAGAAACCTGCGAATAGCAGTCAATTTAATCCATTTTTGTCAGTGCACAATTTCTTACAAATACCAATTAATAGTACCTCTCCCACCCCCATCAGAAATATCTTCATCAACTCCAGCCCACAGAATTCCACCACACCTAATTAACCAAATCCACTGATGGCAGTCAAATATCATCTCAGCAACATTATCAAATGAATCCCAAAACACTGCTGTCAGTACAAAACAGATAACAATTAAGCTGAAAGCATTTTGATTTTTTTTTTTAGCATTGATGAACTTTGCAGGATTTAATTCTCTTAATATTCCAGATTCCAACTCTCCATTGAAATGACTGACGGTTTTCATTAACAAAACTAAATGATTCATGAAAACTTTATCAATGGCCTACTTTCTCATATTTTGAAGTCTTCCAAATTGTTTACTTCTGATAAAACAAGGAGGATATTAATTTCATCAAGTTCATACAAGCTTCCTACACAGCAATCCCATGAGTTCCATTCCCCTTCTCCTATACACCAGCAATTCAATCTCCTCCATGCTGTCCCTTGATTCCTCACCATTAACCCACACCAAGGGTAATTTTCAGTGGACAATTAACTTCTCAACACTTCTTAAGGTGGAAATTAAAGCACCCAGAGGAAACCCACATGGGGGACTGTAAAAACTCCAATCAATCATTGATATTGGTTCTAGTTTACTTTTGTTGCAGCTTCCAAGACACAGAGAAAAAAATTTATTTGAATGTCATCCAGACAGATCATACCATACATAAGTAGACAGACATAGTGAAAAGAATGACAAAATGCAGAATATACAGCAGTGTTAACAGGTAGCATGCAAGGGACTCGCTGAAGTTGATTGGGAGTTCACTTTTATTGTATGGGAGGTCCATTCTAGAGTCTGATAGCAATCAGCACCTAAGGTTAGAATCAGACCCAGGTCCCTAGAGTTGCTAGGCAGCTGCACTAGCTGCTGAGTGACCAGTTCCCACCACTTGACCACCATCTACATTAGTCAAGCTCCTGTAAATTATTTAATGTGAGAGGTTGTCATGAAATAGATTATGTTATTTTGTGGTGGCATCCTATATCTGACGGTGGAACATTCAGACTAGGAGTTGGAAGATACAGGGATTGAACCACATTCCAGTGAGCAAGGTCCAAGTCTCTCATTCTGAATCATAGCTTAGCATCCAATGGGAAGTTTATAATCACAGATTATAGAACAATTTAGTACAGGAACAGGGCTTTGGCCCTTGTTGTTGTGTCAAACTAATTCAGAATTAACATTGTTATGAGCTGTGTCGTATGACATGGGTGATCATGGTCTTTCCATGACCATGATTGTTCTTGGCAAATTTTTCCACAGAAGTGGCTTGCCTTTGCCTTATTCTGGCCAGTGCCTTTAGGAGACAGATGACTCCCAACCATTATCAATGCTCTTCAGAGATTGTCTGCCTGGCATCAATGCTCACATAACCTGGACTTGTGATCTGCACCGGCTGTTCACACGACAATCCACCACCTGCTCCCATGGCTTCATATGACCATGACTGGGAAGGGTGGGGGGTACACAGGTGCTACACCTTGCCCAAGAGTGACCTGCAGGCTAGCAGATGGAAAGAGCACCTTACACCTCTTTTAGTAGAGATGAATCTCCACCCCACCACCCAAACTAATTAAATTAGTAATGAAATGCCTAACTGAACAAATTAAATGCCCTTCTGCTTGCACAAAGCCATATCTCCAAATTTTAGTGAACATGTGGGGTTGAGATTACAAAGGGAGTTGGAAAGGGCATGTAATAAGGGTAATGACACAATTGTAATGGGGAACTTCAATATACATTGGGGTTGGGAAGATCAGGTTGATGTTGGATTGCAAGAAAGGGAATTCATTGACTGCCTACAAGATGGCAGGATATTAAAAGTTTTTCAGTTATAATAAAAAGTTAAAATAGAGGTGACAGTTAATATTAGACCATTGGAAAATGATGCTGGTGAGGTAGTAATGGGGGACAAAGAAATGGCAGATGAAGTTACTAAATGCTTTGCATCAGTCTTCACTGTGAAAGACACTAGCAGTGTGCCAGAGGTCAGTGAGTGGCAGGGAGCAGGAGTGAGTGCCATTGCAATAGCAATTGTCAAAGCAACAGCAAACTCAAAGGTCTTAAGGTGGATAAGTCACCTGGACCAGATGTATTACATCCTAGAGTGCTAAGAGTAATTGCTGAAGAGATAACAGATGCATTGGTCATGATCTCTCAAGAATCACTTGGTTCTAGCATGGGCCCGAAGGGTGGGAAGATTGCAAATGTCTCCCCACTCTTTAAGAAGGAAGGAAGGCAAAAGAAAGGAAATTATAGGCCTTTAGCCTGACCTCAGTAGTTGGGAAAGTGTTGGAGTCTATTATTAAGGATGAGGTTTTGAGGTATTTGGAGATTAATGATAAACTAAGAGTTAGTCAGCATGGTTTCTGTAAGAGAAATCTTGCCTGACAAACCTGTTAGAGTTCTTCAAGGAGGTAACAAGCAGGGTGGACAAAGGAGAAGTAGTAGATGTCAATTGCTTGGATTTTCAGAAGGCATTTGATAAGGTGCCACGAATGAGGCTGCTGAACAAGGTAAAGTCCTACGGTATTACAGGAAATTCTGGCATAGCAGAATGGCTGACAGCTAGGAGGCAGAGAGTGGGAATAAAGGGGGCCTTTTCTGGTTGGCTTCAAGTGAGTAGTGCTCCTCAGGTGTCAGTATTGGGACTGCTGCTTTTTAAATTGTTTGTCAATGATTTGGACAATGGAATTGATGGCTTTGTGGCAAAGTTTGCGGATGATATAAAGATGGGTGGAGTGGTAGGTAGGGCTGAGGAAGCAATGCGATTGAAGCAGGACTTAGAGGAATTGGAAAAATAGGCAAAAAAGTGGCGGATGGAATATAGTGTTGGGAAATGCATGATAATGCATTTTGGCAAAAGGAACAATAGTGCGGACTATTACCTAAATAGGGAGAAGGTTCAAACATCAGAGGTGCAGAGGGACTTGGGAGTCCTCATGCAAGACTCCCAGAAAGTTAATTTACAGGTTGAGTCTGTGGTAAAGAAGGCAAATGCAATGTTGGCATTTATTTCAAGGGGAATAGCATATGAAAGCAAGGAGATGATGCTGAGCAACACACACAAAATGCTGGAGAACTCAGCAGACCTGCTGAAGGATCTCAGCCAAAAACATCAACTGTTTCCCCTTTTCCATAGCTGCTGCCTGGCCTGCTGAGTTCCTCCAGCATTTTGTGTGTGTTGATTCGATTTCCAACATCTGAGGATTTTGGAATTCTGAGGCTTTATAAGACACTAGTCAGGCCACACTTGGAGTATTATCAACAGTTTTGGGCCCCTTATCTCAGAAAGGTTGTGTTGTCATTGCAGAGAGTCCAGAGGAGGTTCACGAGGAAGATTCTGGGAATGAAGGGGTTAACATGTAAGGTGCGCTTTGCAGCTTTGGGTGTGCACTCACTGAAATTCAGAGGAAAGTGGGGGGATCTCAATGAAACGTACCGAATGTTCATAGACCTAGATAGGGTGGATGTGGAGAGGATGTTTCCAATGGTGGGGGTATCCAGAACTAGGGGGCACAGCCTCAGAACTGAGGGACAACCCTTTAGAACAGAGGTAAGGAGGATTTTTTTTTAGTCAGAGAGTAGAAAATCTGTGGAATGCTCTGCCACAGGCTGCAGTGGAGGTCAAGTGCTTGGATAGATTAAGGTGGAAATTGAGTTTCCTGATTGGACAGGGCATCAAAGGATACGGCGAGAAGGCAGGTGTATGAGGTTCAGTGGGTTCCAGGATCAGCCATGATCGAATGGCAGAACAGGCGCAATGGGCTGAATGGCCTCATTCTGTTCCTATGTTTTATACTCTTATCACTTCATTCTCTGCACATTCATGTGCCTTTCTAAGAACCTCTTCAACACCTCTATTTGCCTCTACTCCATCTGTAAATAACTCCAGGCACAGACCACTCCCAGTGTAAACAACTCCAGGCACCCTCCACTCCCTGTGTAAATAACTCCAGGCACCAACCACTCCCTGTGTAAATAACTCCAGGCGCTGACCACTCCCTGTGTAAATAACTCCAGGCACCGACCACTCCCTATGTAAATAACTCCAGGCACCCTCCACTCCTAGTGTAAATAACTCCAGGCGCACTCCACTCCCTGTGTAAATAACTCCAGGCACCGACCACTCCCTGTGTAAATAACTCCAGGCACCCTCCACTCCCTGTGTAAATAACTCCAGGCACCGACCATTCCCTGTGTAAATAACTCCAGGCACCCTCCACTCCCAGTGTAAATAACTCCAGGCGCCGATCAATCCCTGTGTAAATAACTCAAGGCGCCGACCACTCCCTGTGTAAATAACTCCAGGCACCAACCACTCGCTGTGTAAATAACTCCAGGCACTGAACACTCCCTGTGTAAATAACTCCAGGAACCCTCCACTCCCTGTGTAAACAACACCAGGCACCCTCCACTCCCTGTGTAACTAACTCCAGGCACCCTCCACTCCCTGTGTAAATAACACCAGGCACCAACCACTCGCTGTGTAAATAACTCCAGGCACCGATCACTCCCTATGTAAATAATTCCAGGCACCGACCACTCCCTGTGTAAATAACTCCAGGAACCCTCCACTCCCTGTGTAAACAACACCAGGCACCCTCCACTCCCAGTGTAAATAACTCCAGGCGCCGATCAATCCCTGTGTAAATAACTCCAGGCACTGAACACTCCCTGTGTAAATAACTCCAGGAACCCTCCACTCCCTGTGTAAACAACACCAGGCACCCTCCACTCCCTGTGTAACTAACTCCAGGCACCCTCCACTCCCTGTGTAAATAACTCCAGGCACCCTCCACTCCCTGTGTAAATAACACCAGGCACCGACCACTCCCTGTGTAAATAACTCCAGGCACCGACCAATCCCTGTGTAAATAACTCCAGGCACCCTCCACTCCCTGTGTAAATAACTCCAGGCGCCGATCACTCCCTGTGTAAATAACTCCAGGCACCGACCAATCCCTGTGTAAATAACTCCAGGCACCCTCCACTCCCAGTGTAAATAACTCCAGGCACACTCCACTCCCTGTGTAAATAACTCCAGGCACCCTCCACTCCCTGTGTAAATAACTCCAGGCACCGACCAATCCCTGTGTAAATAACTCCAGGCACCCTCCACTCCCTGTGTAAATAACTCCAGGCACCCTCCACTCCCAGTGTAAATAACTCCAGGCACCCTCCACTCCCTGTGTAAATAACTCCAGGCGCACTCCACTCCCTGTGTCAATAACTCCAGGCGCTGACCACTCCCTGTGTAAATAACTCCAGGCACCCTCCACTCCCTGTGTAAATAACTCCAGGCTCCCTCCTCTCCCTATGTAAATAACTCCAGGCACCGATCACTCCCTGTGTAAATAACTCCAGGCACCCTCCACTCCCAGTGTAAATAACTCCAGGCACCCTCCACTCCCAGTGTAAATAACTCCAGGCACCCTCCACTCCCTGTGTAAATAACTCCAGGCACCCTCCACTCCCTGTGTAAATAACTCCAGGCGCCCTCCACTCCCAGTGTAAATAACTCCAGGCACCCTCCACTCCCTGTGTAAATAACTCCAGGCACCGATCACTCCCTGTGTAAATAACTCCAGGCACCGACCACTCCCTGTGTAAATAACTCCAGGCACCCTCCACTCCCAGTGTAAATAACTCCAGGCACCGATCACTCCCTGTGTAAATAACTCCAGGCACCGACCACTCCCTGTGTAAATAACTCCAGGCGCTGACCACTCCCTGTGTAAATAACTCCAGGCACCCTCCACTCCCAGTGTAAATAACTCCAGGCACCCTCCACTCCCTGTGTCAATAACTCCAGGCACCCTCCACTCCCTGTGTAAATAACTCCAGGCACCAACCACAACCTGTGTAAATAACTGCAGGCACCCTCCACTCCATGTGTAAATAACTCCAGGCACCGACCACTCCCTGTGTAAATAACTCCAGGCACCCTCCACTCCCAGTGTAAATAACTCCAGGCACCCTCCACTCCCAGTGTAAATAACTCCAGGCGCTGACCACTCCCTGTGTAAATAACTCCAGGCACCCTCCACTCCATGTGTAAATAACTCCAGGCACCCTCCACTCCCAGTGTAAACAACTCCAGGCACCCTCCACTCCCTGTGTAAATAACTCCAGGCACACTCCACTCCCTGTGTAAATAACTCCAGGCACCGACCACTCCCTGTGTAAATAACTCCAGGTGCCGACCACTTCCTGTGTAAATAACTCCAGGCACCCTCCACTCCCTGCGTAAATAACTCCAGGCACCGACCACTCCCTGTGTAAATATCTCCAGGCACCGACCACTCCCTGTGTAATTAACTCCAGGCACCAACCACTCCCTGTGTAAATAACTCCAGGCACCCTCCTCTCCCTGTGTAAATAACTTGCCTGTATATTCCTTCAACTTCTTCCCTTTTCATTTTAAATGTATGCCTTCAGCTATTAGGGATTTTGTGTCTTGGATAAGGATACTGGCTTTCTACTTTATCTAGGCCTCTGATAAAATCTCCTAAGCCTCTCTCAGGGTTCCTCTCACCCTCTGCCACTGAGTGGAAAACCTCCAAAGTTTATCCAAACTCTCCTGGCAGTGTGTGCCTCCAATTCAATGCAAACCTCTTCTGTGTTCTCTTCAAATCTACCGGAGTCAGTTATCCACTTTAGGTGGCCAGCTTTTACTGGAACCCAGAATAACCCCCTCAGGAGACGAACTCTCATTTTAACCGATGTCAAATGTTCCAAGCTATTAAACCTGAGAATCCTTTCTCCGCTTCATGTTTTTCCCCAAGAGTAGGTTGTGAGCAGAAATGATAAACGTTACCTCGAGCTGTAAATTTCTACTTGAAGTGAGTTGTTTATTTGTATGGAATACCAGAGATTGACTGAGACACCAATAAAACAACTAGTAATTAACATGACAATGGTCTGAGCAGATTTTCTTCCATCACAGGGTATTCAGTTCACATGTATAATAATGTATATAATCTTAGATGCCAGCACATTCCTCCAGCAGTACATTAAGCAAGTCTCTTAGCAGCAGAGTTTCAAAGGAAAAATAATCCTGTGGTAGAGACCCACAGGACAAAGGAGGAGTTGTTAAGTCTCATTGTAGACTCCATTAAATTTTGGTTTCATTAGAAACCAGTAACCATGAGGTTACCATAGTCTTGCAAAATTTCATTTGATTTGCTGCTGTTCTGCGGGGGAGGAAAATGTGACCCCACACCTTACAGTGAGATTTGACCCTTAGTTCAGGGGCAAATGTGAACGGATATTAAAGCCAGTGTTTCCTGTGAGGACCATGTTTGTTGAACAAATAGATTAAAAAGTAACATTAACAACTTTCTGGCGCATGCATTATGTGGAACCACTAGTCTTTAGCTCTGTGACAGTTGCAATCAACATAACTGTTGCACTGAATGTCTATGTAGCTGAGTCTTTCTAATGTCAAGAAAGTAATTCGGAGGCATTACTCAGTTTAAAAAAAGATCCAATTATTAAGGTGACAAACCACACTTTTCCTGAGATTGGCTGGGGCATGAATTGGCTCCTGGCAGCATTTCAATGTTATGATGTATTTCGAATGGTGGCATGTGTGCATAAATCATTGCAGATATGGCTACATTTGTCAGCCTTCTACAAAGCCAGGCATAATATTGTACAATCACCTTCACTCTGTCAATCCCAGATATGCTCACTCTGGCTTGTGTCAGGCTGCAGATAACAGGGTGACTGTTGACCTTCCAACCAGGGTAAGCTGAGTTCAGCTGAAAAAATCTTGTGTCTTTCAGTTTAAATTATTTGGAAATAACTCCAATGCTATTGCAAACATGCAGAAGTTTACAATTGCTTCATACTCTGGCATCCAGAAACCCACAGTGACTTTGGGTGTAACACATAAAAATCGGATTGCATTTATTGCTCGAGACAAGCAGACTGGTACAAGCATCTTGGTAGTGGTCAGATATTGCAATTTTAGATTCAGTTATTCTCTCAGATTCAATGTTTTCTGATACACTTGGAGTGTCTTCAATTGTGCCTGTAATGCTAATATCTAACACATCATAGCAGAGACATTGTAAAGTAGGGGTGGAGGTAATAGGGAGAAGCTTAAGATGACAGATTGCAGAAGTGAAAAGGAGATGGATTTTTTCTTAGCATTCCAGAACTCGAACGGCATGGACAAATTAACCCAAAGGGCCTGATTCCATATTGTATAACCCTATGACTCAATAGTACTTTGTACTATAGTCCAGATGGATCAGGTGATGAGTTGCAGATCTCTATTCAAGCCAGTGATACACAGACAGAGATGAGGACCATACCATGAAGAGCAGCCAGGGAGCATGAGAGTAATGGCTTTGATAGTGATTAAAGCTTAATTGTGGAAATGCTTGGCAGGTTGCCAATGTTCTTCTAATTTGTAATGACCAGAGCACACAAAAAATTTTGTGCTGTGAAATTTTTTTGCTCAATGAACAAAATGTGCACACTGAATATTTAAGTGGAAGTAAACCTGAAGCTGTTCTAAGGAAAATAAACTGCCAGGTCCAGTTTGTTGTTCGTTGTTTAAAAGAAATAAAATAACTGTCAATAAGAACTGTGATCTCATCTGGGTTCGATTGTCCTCACCCTCGTTCATCTGCACTCTCACAAAACATACGTAGCAGGCCTGTAGCAGGTAACGAAGGATTTTCTCACCAGAGCTTTTGCACACCGTCCCTATGTGATTTGCTTGTTAAATGACACTTTGAAAAGTCAAGTTTCCAAATATCACTCCACTTCTTCCCACTTGCAAATTCTCCAGCAATGTTTGCATTACGATGATACACACAGGTAACACCATTTTCTGTATTGTACATAAATTTCTCTCGTAGCTGCACGTTCCTTATCTCAAGAGCTTTTGGTGTAGTAGTTTCTACTGTTTCATCAAACTATTCTGCTTTAAAGGAACTAGCAGTTCTTTTACACTTCACGCCCTTTGCTTCTTTGGAATTCAACAAATCAGTAATTTCTTCAATGAAAACAGTATATATAAGCCAGTTCTAAAATCTGCAAATGAATCATTGCTCATTGTTAACACCATCCATGTCAGAAACTGGAAAAGGAAATGTGATTGCGTACAATCGTGAAATACACTTAATGTGCCAACAAGGTAGGGCGTGACACCTTTTATGTGCAGTTTAAATTCCTTTGTTGTGCTTGAAGCTGTTCAACATCATTGTCCAAGACCATCTGCAGTCTCCTCCAGCAAAGATTTTCCGTATTTCACAAGAACTGGTAGTACTGAAAGTGAGCACTAGGACAGGTTGCAATACATAGTGTCCAAGGCAGTGAAGGTGAGGTTAATGCCATTTTCATGTCATTCTTTTCCTCTTTATTTATGTTTAGATTGAAATGTGTACTTCCTGCTTTATTTCCACATTATGAGTAAGCTACAAAGCTCAGTGGCAGAAGGAACACGTAAGGTCTTTAGTAATTTGGTAACTGAGGTATGGCGCATTAACCTTGCAGGTGGATGAGTTAGTCAAGAACATACCACCAAAAAGTGGCACCTAAGTTCCCCCTTCCTCATCCTCTGTCCCCTTCTCCTGCCACTTTTCTTCTAGTACTGGAGCTTCTCAGTGTAGAGCTGATGGTGAGACCGTTTGAGTGGAGAGGTTATTTAGCATACCTTCAGTCTTGTGA
Organism: Hemitrygon akajei; assembly: GCF_048418815.1. Classification (NCBI taxonomy): domain Eukaryota; kingdom Metazoa; phylum Chordata; class Chondrichthyes; order Myliobatiformes; family Dasyatidae; genus Hemitrygon; species Hemitrygon akajei. The sequence continues at coordinate 77,710,453 of NC_133131.1, forward strand.
TTCACTAGACCGAATACCAGGAGGTTCCACCAGAGAGATCCAGGCATCAGAAATATTGTTTGAGCATCCAGTGGTCTACTCTATGACACTACACACAGTAGTACAACATCAGTTTTGCAATATTCATACTGCCCGCTTGTGTATCATGTTTCATGTTGTTGTGTTTCATGTTGAGGTCAAGAGCTATATAGTCACTGGGTTGTATTTTATATGGAGTAATAAACCAGACTGCAGAAGGCATTGCAGTCAGCTCAAAATGAAAAACGGGAGTTGTTCTGGCTCTGCTGAGTGTGGTCATGAATCACTGGACATTGAGGAAGTGAAAACTCTCACTCTTGGGATACAGTGTATAGTTGAAGTGTTTAACCACTTTGAAAAGTAAATGAACAATACCTGATCCAATAAGAAGTTACAGTCCAAGGAAGGCCAGGTCCTTGCTCTGCTACATTATATTCTAGCCATACATATCTCTGAAACCTTCCGAATATAGACATGGACCGAAAATTCTGAGAGGTTGTAACTATCATCTTCAAACTGGAAAGAGTTCAATGGACAGATGTTAATGAACAGGATGACTTACTGGAGTCTTCAGCCTTCTCTGATGATGGAGTTATGACAACCTTCATGATGCCACCTTTACTAAAGTCTAGAGGCTTCACTCCATTTGTCTGAGAGGTTCCGGCTGTAGAACATTGTACCATACAATCTACAGTGTGTGGTCATGAACAGGTCAAGTATCCAAAACCACGGGTGGATATGATGCAAAGCATCCTTCTACAATACTGTGCAAAAATCTTAGGCATATGTCAAAAAGTTTTGGGATATCAGTAAGTTTACTGTAAAGTTCAGTAAACAGTGAAAAACTAAATCAAATCAATATTTGGAGTGACTGCTTTAAATCTGCATCAGTTCTCTGAGGTACACTGTCGTGCAGTCTTATAAGAAAATCGGCTGGTAGGTTGTTCCAAGCATCTTGGAGAACTTGCCAGAGTTCTCTGCAGAGTTTGGCTGTCACACTTGCTTCTGCCTCTCCAAGTAATCCCAAACAGCCTTGATGACATTGAGATCAGGAATCTGCAGTGGAAGTGCCATCTGAAACCATATAAAAATCTAAGTTGCCTAAGGCCTTTGCGCAGTACTGTATATTTTACTCTTTTCTTTCCAGCAAGTTGACCCATTTGGTGTATCCTCTGTCCATTATCCCAGTCTGGTTGCACTCTGTTAAATCCATGCTTCCAAGCAAAAAGCTTTTGCAGAACTCTTGAAACCAAGTCAGATCACTGGTCCTGTGGTGCATTCCTACAAACCAAAACTGCTTTAAAGAATCCTAGAATGCACCATAATCTTGTAAAACCACAGAGTATAAATCAGACAGCAATTCAGCTGCACGTACATTGCTGAACTTCCTGCAGCTGAATGCATCTCTGTGGAAGGTTAAGAGAGGACTTTGATGAGAACGAAACCCAATTTCCCTCAGGATCAATAAAGTATGTTTGTCTGTCTGACATCCACTTTGGTAGTACCTATATCAAATTACCACTGCACATTTTTTAGCACCTTGATCTGTTTATTCATCATCCTTCAGACATCCACTGGCTGCAGATACCCTTACCTGTAATACAAGCATTCCTAAGAACACAGTGGGTGTACCTACACCTCAGTGGTTCAAGAAAGCAGCTCATCACCACCTTCTCAAGGGCAGCTAGGGATGGGCAATATATGCTGGCTTAGTTGGCGACGTCCACATTTCGTAAATGAATAAATAAAAGAAACTCATGCCACAAATGTGCAGGCTTACCTAGGTTGTGTATTGGAACTGAGCTCCGATCCATGGTGCAACTTTCAGACAACAGACACGGCCGAGACAAATTTCAGTTCCCCTTAAAATGTTCCAAATCAGATCAAAGTCAAAGGGGGAACAATTATCAAATGATGTCATCAATATTGGATTTTAAGATCATGCATCCAGTTGCAAACATTCCAACAAGTTTCCAGAATCTAAAATGCAAATCCAGAAGCCTATTTGTTTCCAAACATAAGTAGAAAATGTATTCTATTTCTATTACTGTGGTTTTATCTGCTGATTTTAATGTTCTTCTTTTATGATTCTGTTGTATGCACCAAAAGTCTGGTGTTTATGGAATTCAGTTTTTTTAGACAGTCTCGAGGACAGCTTCCATCCCAATACAATTAGACTTGTGATCTCACAATCCACCCTATTTATCATCTCATACCTTACTGCCTACCTGCACTACACTTTCTCTCTACCTTTATTCTGCATTCTTTTCTTTTACCTAAGTTAACAGATTTCACAACAAATGCCGGTGATAATAAACCTGATTCTGATTCCTCATTGCACAGTGTAACGATTCAATCTGTATAAACATTTTGCAAGTGTTTCACTGCAGCTCAGTACATGTGACAATAATAAACCAATTCCAATTAAAATATCCTTAGGCTACAAATGGCCTGATGTTAATCGCTGATGTGAGCACAACATCCTATGCAATTTCTGTTTGCAAATCCTCGGAGGCAGGAACAGTCATTGATTGCATCAAGACTGCTTTCCTCGAACAACAATTTATCCAATTTCAATCACTGCATTCTGCAATGAAAATCTTCCCTCTTCGTGCCCTGGCCGCACCAGTCACAGTTCAGTCTACACATAACTGAGCGTGTAAGACGACAGAGTCTGCTCTTCTTCAACAGACAAATCTTTGTTCTCTGCCAGATTATCCCCAAGATGAAGCATTGTTTAAGTAGCTTCTCTCTTTCTATAAGTGACAGTATCTTCAATTCTCATAATCACACAAATATTCTCTCACACGCAGTAACCGCAGCACTCACTTCTCACCTCTTCCCGTTAGACAAGATTATCATGAAGCCTCATTGCTTTTCACTTTACCCTATTCCGTTAGCACGTGGCACGTTATGGATCATCTGCTTCACTCACTCTGGTAATCAACACCCTACATTTGGCTACGCTATTTCCCTGTCAGACCGTCTGGCATGGCTTTTTACACTATTGAAGAAAACCCCAAGCTCTTACTGGAATGGTTTCCTGTAATCAGGGGCTGGGTTTTTGCTCCTCTGTCATAAAGCATTCATATCCATTATGTTTGATTATCACTTTTCCATTCTCACCATACAAAGGAATTAACACCAATTTGATAACAAATGAACTCAAGAGGGTCCTTTCAGTTCTTGACACATTCAGTGTGAAGAAAAATGATTATGAGGAGAACTACTGTATATGATCTCTTTCATTTTGGAGGGAAAACCTTTTTTATTAATTTTTCAGGAAGTGAGCATCACTGGCAAAGGCAGCATTTACCCCTTGCATTGATCGTCCCAGAGACAGTGAGGGCAAATTACATTTTTATACCATTGTACTCCTTCTAAAAATATGCCTGGGGTAGTATTGGATAATGAATCCAGGAGTTATACTAAAATTGTTTCCCCCTTTGATTTTGAACTGAATTTTCTTTTTAATTTTTTATTGAGATACAGTTTATCATAGGCCTTTCTGGATCTTCAAGCTACACTGCCCAACAATCACCCGATTTAACCCTGGCCTAATCACAGGACAATTTACAATGACCAATTAACCTATCAATCGATACATCTTTGGACTGTGGGAGAAAGCCAGAGCACCCGGAGGAAACCCATGGGTCCACAGGGAGAACGTGCAAACTCCTAAAAGGCAGCAGTGGGAATTGAATCCAGATCATCTGTACTGTAAAATGTTGCTACCATGCTACTATGCTACCATGACTCAATTATGCCTGTTGTCTGAAAGCTTAAATTGAAAGTAATTTCCAATGCAGAACCTTGGCAAACCTGCGCATTTCTGGTCTGAGTGGCACTGGTAAGAGTATAAACAGCCAGCGGATACCCAAAAGAGAATGGATAGGCATATCACTGGGCTGAAAAGTATGCAGCTGCAAATTGACATCAGTACTACCAAACTGGATACCAATGCTCTCACATAATGCCTGCTCTTAGCCTTGCACAGTTGATCATTACTCAGTAGCAGGAATGTTCATAAATACAAGGGATTCTGCAGGTGTTGGAAGTCCAGAGCAACACACACTAAACAGTAGTGTAGTGTGGTTAGCACAGTCCTTTACAGTACCAGCATCCCGAGTGCATTTCCTGCCATTGTCTGTAAAGAGTTTGTACGTTCTCCCCGTGACCACGCTGGTTTCGTCCCACTGTTCAAAGATGTACTGGTTGGTAGGTTAATTGGGCATGTCCCATGATGAGGCTAGGGTTAAATCATGGTTTGCTGGGCAGCATGGCTCAAAGAGCCAGAAGGACATGTTCCACACTCTATCTCAATAAATATATAAATGTTTATAATGCTGGAGGAGCTCAGCACACTACCAGGTTCAGGAACAGTTTTTATCTTGAACCAGAGAAGATACCTTCACTCATTCCATCACTAAACAGTTCGCACAACCTATAGACACACCTTTAAGGACTCTCCATCTCATGTTCTCAATATTTTTTTAATTTATTCATTTACAAGATATGGGCATCGCAAGCTAAGGTAACATTTATTGCCCTTGGGAAGGTGGCCTTCTTGAACCACTGCAGTCCCTGAGGTGTAGGTACACCCACAGTGCATTAGGGAAGGAATTCCATGATCTTGACCCAATGACATTGAAGGAATGGCGATATGTTTCCAAGTCAGCATGGTGTGTGACTTGGAGGGGGATTTCCAAGTGGTGGTGTCCCCAGGTATCTGTTGTTCTCGTCCTTCTAGATGGTAGTGGTCGTGGGTCTGGAAGGTGCTGCATTAGGAACTTCAGTGTTTTGTTGTAGTGCATGTTGTAGATAGTACACACTGCTGCAACTGGTCATCGGTGTTGCAGGAATTAGATGCTTGTGGAAGGGGTACCAATCAAGTGGGCTGCCTTGTACTGGATGGTATCAAGCTTCTTGAGTGTTGATGGAGCTGTACTCATCCAGGCGAGTGGTGAGTATTCCATTACACACCCGACCTGAGCCTTGTAGATGGTGGACAGGCTTTGGGGAGTCAGGAGGTGAGTTACACGCTGCAGGATTCCTAGCCTTTGACCTGCTCTGGTAGCCACAGTGTTTATATGGCTAGACCAGTTCAGTTTCCTGTCAATGGTAACCCTCAGGATGTTGATAGTAGGGGATTCAGTGATGGTGATGCCACTGAATGTCAAGGGATGATGATTGGAGCCTCTCTTGGAGATGGTCATCACCTGGCACATCATGGCTCGAATTTTACTTGCTACCTATCAGCCCAAGCCTGGATATTGTTCAGGTCCTGCTGCATTTCAATATGAACTGCTTCACTATCTGAGGAGTCACTAATGGTGCAGAAGATTGTGCAGTCATCTGCGAACATCCCCACTTCTGACCTTTTAATGAAAGGAAGGTCATTGATGAAGCAGCTGAAGATGGTCGGTCCTCGAACGCTTCCCTGAGGAACTCCTGCAGTGACACGCTGAGGATGAGGTGATTGACTTCCAACCACCACAACCATCTTCCTTTGTATCAGGTATGATTCCAACCAGCAGAGGGCTTTCCCTTAATTCCCATTGACTCCATTTTAGCTGGGACACCATGATACCATACTCGGCCAAATGGTGCCCTGATGTTGAGAACTATCACTCTCATCTCACCTCTGGTACTTAGCTCTTTGGTCTATGTCTGGAACAAGGAGGTGATGAGGTCGAGAGCTGAGTGCCTGTTTATTAATTATTAATATTATTTCTCTTTTTCTTTCTTTTTGTATTTGCACAAGGGTTTGTTGTCTTCTCCATATTGGTTGCTTGCCCATCTTTTGGGTGTGGTCTTTCATTGATTCTATTGTGTTTCTTGTATTTACTGTGAATGCCCACAAGAAGATAAATCTCAGGGTTAAATATGGTGACATGTATGTACTTTGATTACTTTGATAATTAACTTACTTTGAAAGGTGAAGTATTTTTCCTAAAATTCCATTGGAGACAGTTCAGAAGAGCCATAAATGTGAGAAAAACAAACAGGGAGATGAAAATAACTTGGATGTTCAAGGTTATGGATTTTCCTTATATCATCATCACTAAGTAAACTCCATAGAGCCAGACAATAAAACAGAACAGGGAAAGAATAACTTTCAGCCTAACTCATCCATGCCAATCTCATCTAGTTCCATTTATCTGAATTTGGCCCACATCCCATTAAAGCTTTTCTATCCATTCTGTCCAAATGGCTCTTAAACATTGGAATTTTACCCACTTCCACTGCACCCTCTGTATACCCACCACCCCCTGCGTGGGAAAAATTGTCCCTTTAATCCTTTCTCATCTCTCCTTAAAACAATGTCCTCTAATTTTAGACTTCCCTGCCCTTGTATAAAGCCTGTGACCATACCTATATTCCTTATTAATTTATAAACCGGCCACTACTGTACGGAGTTTGCACATTCTCCGTGTGACCACGAGTTCCCTCTGGTTTCTCCGCCTTCCTTCCACAGTCCAAAGACACATTAGTTGGCTGGTTAATTGGTCCTGTGATTAGTCTAAATTGGCGGTGGTGGGTGGGGAAGGTTGCTAGCCAGTGGGGCTCGAAGGTCCAGTAGGGCTTACATCTCAACAAATAAATTAAGCAATTAAACAAACAAATTGCCGGGAAATGTAGAGGAGGCTTGACCTAATCACAGAACAGTGGAGACGATTCAGCGTCTTTAATAATAGATAGATAGATAGATAGATAGATAGATACTTTATTCATCCCCATGGGGAAATTCAACTTTTTTTCCAATGTCCCATACACTTGTTGTAGCAAAACTAATTACATACAATACTTAACTCAGTAAAAAAATATGATATGCATCTAAATCACTATCTCAAAAAGCATTAATAATAGCTTTTAAAAAGTTCTTAAGTCCTGGCGGTTGAATTGTAAAGCCTAATGGCATTGGGGAGTATTGACCTCTTCATCCTGTCTGAGGAGCATTGCATTGATAGTAACCTGTCGCTGAAACTGCTTCTCTGTCTCTGGATGGTGCTATGTAGAGGATGTTCAGAGTTTTCCATAATTGACCGTAGCCTACTCAGCGCCCTTCGCTCAGCTACCGATGTTAAACTCTCCAGTACTTTGCCCACGACAGAGCCCGCCTTCCTTACCAGCTTATTAAGACGTGAGGCGTCCCTCTTCTTAATGCTTCCTCCCCAACATGCCACCACAAAGAAGAGGGCGCTCTCCACAACTGACCTATAGAACATCTTCAGCATCTCACTACAGACATTGAATAACGCCAACCTTCTAAGGAAGTACAGTCGACTCTGTGCCTTCCTGCACAAGGCATCTGTGTTGGCAGTCCAGTCTAGCTTCTCGTCTAACTGTACTCCCAGATACTTGTAGGTCTTAACCTGCTCCACACATTCTCCATTAATGATCACTGGCTCCATATGAGGCCTAAATCTTCAGCTGGTCCCCAGGCTGAAGTAGTCTGACTGGGCACCGCCAGTGGTTGGCCTGGCATCAGTAGGTGCAGTTGACAGCTATCTAGCATGGTCCTCTGTGCCCTCCTCCAAGTACTCCAACAGCAGCAAACCGTGGTCCTGGTGAATGGGAACTCCACTGTGGACTCACCCATGAGGAACAAAGGGGGTTGGTAGCCACGAAGAGCCTCAAATGGTGACATAGCCATGGCAGAGGAAGTGTGTACATAATGAGTCAGTTCAGCCCAGAGCAGATACTTCTTCCATGTGGAAGGGATTGAGATGGCGAAGTATTGTAGAGACCTCTCTGCCTTCTGTTTGGCTCTGTGGGACTGACCGCTGGTCTCTGAACAATAGCCAGGTAATAAACTCAATGAGGTGCGGAGGAGGGAGCAGAAAGCTCACCAGAAGTGGAAAACAAATTGTGGGGACCAGTCCAACACAATGTCCTGAGGTAAACCGTGAGGCCGAGTTTATATCGGAGAACCCAGACCATCACCTCAGCAGCTGATGGAAGTTTGGGGAGGGCAATGAAGAAGGCCGCCTTGGAGAATCAGTCCCTCACTGTTAATGTCACCATGACCCCATCAGTACGTGACAAACCTGTGAGGAAATCCATGGTGATGTGGAACCATAGGTATGAAGGGACCAGTAGGTGCTGCAAGAACCCCGAGGCTGGTTGGAGAAATTAATCTGGACATATTGATGGTAGGTAGCAATGAACGGAAAACACTGTAGCTGTTTGATGGAACATGGTTGGGCCAATCAACAATGGTATGCCCTTTCTCTGGGTCCATGGTTATACCATGGGGTGAAAGGACGTAACCCAGGAAGGAAATGACAGGAGTGTGGAACTGGCATTTCCCTAACTTGCAGTACCAGCTGGTCTTTGAGGAGACGTTGAAGGTCTGAATGGACATGACCAACATGGTCTTGGGGGTCTTCAGAAAAGTTAAGAATGTCATTAAGGTATATGAACACACACCTGTGTAGCATGACTCGGAGCATCTCGTAAATGAAGGCTTGGAAAATGGCTGGACTGTTGGAAAGTCTGACAGGCATCACCAAGTATTCCCAGTGGCCAATGGGTGTTAAGAACACTGTCTTCCACTCATCCCCCTGGCAGATGCAGATCAGCTTGTGCACACTCTGTAGATCCAGATTGCTAGAGATCTGAGCCCCTGAAGTGTTTTGAATGTGTTATCCATTAAGTGGAGAAGTTAGTGGGTTTTTTTTAAAACTTTTTTTATTAAGTTTTCAGATGGTTACAGAGAGAGAGAAAAAAGAATACCCTTCCCCCCCCCAACATCCCTATAGAAAGAAAGAAAGAAAGAAAGAAAGAAAGAAAGAAAGAAAGAAAGAAAGAAAGAAAGAAAGAAAGAAAGAAAGAAAGAAAGAAAGAGTGCCTGGATATCCGAAGAGCCCCACATGCTCCACGGAGTATAATTACATATCACCCTGCCAAATCAATTAATACGTTTTGTATTTTAATTGGTAAATTTTTATTAATCAAAACTGCAACTCCTCTCACCTTTGAATTAAATGAAGCTGCAATAACATTTCCAACCCAGTCCCTTTTTAATTTCTGATGTTCTATCTCTGTTAAGTGTGTTTCTTGTAAAAAAGCTATATCTATTTTCATTTTTTTAATGTATGTTAAAATTCTTTTTCTTTTCACCGGTCCATTAAGCCCATTAACATTAAAAGATATAAGAAAAATAGAGTGTAAAGAAAAAAACAAAATACCCCCCTACTAATGTTATGAAAAAAAAGAACACAACATTACCCCCCTCTGTTGTACGGGTCATGGCGATCGCCATGATTACACACGTGAATCCCGCAGTAATTGATCCAAAGCTCCCCAGCCACCCCACAACATAAAAAAGTATATATATAAGAAGAAAAAAAATACTATTCTCGATTAGTATATCTGAAATTTTGCTTTTCTCCCCTATGTCATCCTTAAATGTCCATGATTTCCATACACTGTCTCTGACTTCATCTTTAATCCATTACACTTGGAAATCTCTATGTGTAATTAGAGAGTTTTTGGAAGTTTTTGTACGAAATCCTCCGCTTCTCGATAATCGGTAAAAAATCTTCTTTTCCCTCCTCCAAAAAAATTATCAGTGTTGCTGGGTGACGCATTATAAATTTATAACCCTTTTCCCATAAAACTCTTTTCACTGGGTTAAATTCCTTCTTTCTCTTCAAAAGGTGATAACGTATCAGGATAGAAAAGAACTGCCTTCCCTGCTATCATCAATGGCCCGTTTCTCTTTTTGGCACATTGGGCAGCCGCCTTCAGGATCTTTTCTTTATCTTGGTATCTTAAACATTTTATCAAAATTGATCGTGGACTTTGGTCAGCTTGAGGTCTTGACCTTAAGGCTCTATGAGCCCTTTCAATTTCAATTAGAGTTTCTCCTTCCATTTCCAATTTTTCAGGAATCCATTTTTGAAAAAAATTTATTGGATCTTCTCCTTCTATATCTTCTTTAAGTCCAACAATTTTAATATTATTTCGTCTACTAAAATTTTCAAGCTTATCAACTTTTTCCAACATTTGTTTTCTTTCTGATGTCCAGGCAGTAATATCATCTTCCATTTTATTCATTCTTTCAACCATGTCTTCCATTGTAGTTTCCAAATCTATAATTCTCTTTTCCATTTTTTCCTGTCTTTTTGTCATTTTCTCAAACATAGTCTCCACATTTATCTTTTTTTATTACTTTTAATGCGCCTAATTTACGCATTATTTGCATCAAAGTCTTTTCTATATTTCCAGAAAAATTTTTACCTCCATCTTCGTCTGATTTTTCCAGAGAATCTGACTCTCCCTCAGATTCACTTTCACTTTTGGTTTCAGTCGTAACTGGGATTTGTAGTTCAGGTTGTTCTCGTTTGCGCATGCTCCTTCCTTCACGTTTGTGCAGTTCTCGTTGGTCTTTTTCTTTAGAAACAGTCGATGTTGCCGCAGTTTCCTGTTCTGTATCGCCGGTGATATAATATACCTGGGCCCGCGGTTTTTTGGCAGAGGTGGGCCTTGATTCTGTTCCAACTTGCGTTGTCTTCACGGTAGTAGTTTTCTTCATCTTCTGTTTATAAGGCATAACTTGAAACAATCCGGAGTAGTTTATAAGTAACTTTTAGAAAGTATTGACTAACTTTTCTTCACTTAAACATTAATTTACTGATTTTTTATGGAAGAGCTGGGTTCCAGCGTCTCGATCCTACGTCATCACGTGATGTCCCCCCAGTTAGCGGTTCTTAATGCTGATTTTGTTGAGTCCGCAGTAGTCAATGCAGGAATAGAGACTCCCATCTTTCTTTTTCACAAAGAAGAATCCTGCACCAGCTGGGCACCGGGATGGTCAAATGAAGCCGTGCTGTAGTGCTTCAGTGATGTGGTCTTTCAATGCTTGGGACTCAGGAGGGGAGAGAGAGACAGAGACAGCGAGAAAGAGAACAGATAGGACAGAGAGTGAATCAGGCTATGGTGCTGGAATGAAGGGCCGAGGAGAGCTTACCAGATAGAAGGCCCCTTGTCTCTATCTGGTGGTGGCGTTGCCCCGGATACGTTGGACATTTGACACATGGGTGATTAGCTGCTCCACAGTAAACACACAAGTTGTCTCTCCACTGATGCTCATGCTCTTGGGGGGTTCTGGGAACTCTCCCTAAGTGCATGGGTTCTGGAGGCACTGATGATACGAGTCCAGCAGTCTGAAATGGTTCTGGGAATGGAACTGGGGTTCTGGCTGATTATGTGTAGGGTCATTCCTTAAGCTGCTTGTCAGTATGGAGGGCCAGAGTGATGAGGCCTTTGAGGTATTGGGCAACTCCCAGCTCATCATTCAAGTGGTCCAAGAGGCCGTGGTGATGATGGTCCAGCAGTGCTTCAGTATTCCAGCTGCACTTTCACATGACAGTCCTGAATTCCATGGTGTAATCCAATGCCGGGTGTGAGCCTTGACGAGGGCAAAGTATCTGATCAGCTGCCTCCCTTCCATTTCCTGGATGGCTGAAAACCCAGCACATCTCAGTGGTAAATTCCTCATATTAATTGCTGATGGTGGGTTTATTGTCCCAGTTAGCAGTGACTCGGGTCAGAGAGAACCACCAGTCTTGGCTCAGTCTGTAGAATACAGTGATGGCTGGAGCTCAAAGACGCACTGAAACAGGAAGTTGTGGTACCGGCTTGAGGGTTCAGGGATGTGTTTGGGCGCCCGAGGCTCTGAACGAGGAGGTTGACTGGTGCTGGGTTGCTGCAACGAGATGGGGAGTTTGTTGAGAGTGGTGAGCAGGTGATCAGTAGTTTCCTGCTGTTTCTGGACTGTGTATTTGTGTCAGCAGATGACTTCCATTCGGCAATCAAACTCTGCCGGGCCAGTTGCCGTTTCACCCATCCTGTCAGGAAATGTAGAAGAGGCTTGACCCAAATGCAGAGCCGCCAAGATGATTCGGCAATGAGCAGTGTCAAGTGCCCAGCAGGCCTGTGCTCTTGTAATCTCAGTGTTTTTCCCAAGGCTACCTTCCGAGCTTCTTAACTCCACAATCTGAACTTCTCTAGTCCACATTCAAGGTCTTCAAGGTTTTCTGAGTCTCCCATGGCCCTCCAGGTTTCTGAGGACTATTCCATGTTCCCGAGTTTGATACAATGTTTCCAAAGTTATATGCAATTTTCCCAAGTTTTCCAGGTCTGTCTTGAGAGCATCAGGATTGCCTCACATTTACCAACCCTGTCTTATAAGCATCAAGTTTGTTTCGAATTTACCAACCTTGCCTTGAGTTTGCCTGGACTCCATGGGCCATCAGGTGCTGGCCTTGGGGAGGGAGGTACTGTCACAAACCCTTACAGGGCTGTGCTCCTTTATTTGTTAATTGTTGTCTTATCTGGAATCGTTAAGCCCTTGTGCTTTCTGCTTAATTTTGTCAAGTTTATTTTGACAGGCACAGATTGTCAGCCTACTGTGATTGTTTAAAGCGGACTCCCAAATAGTGGGGGGCTTCTTGTTTGTGTGTTTGGACAATGATTTATCTAGTGGTGTCACTCAGTCAAACCATCGATGTTCAGTTGGATTCCGGAGAATAAAATGTTGTTTCTGTCTCAACAAGGGAGTCTGTTGTTCATCCGCCCAGGGTTCACACTGTGACAAACGGTAACTTTAATATTAGACTTACAAAATACCAAGCCACAAAGGGTCACAAAACAAGAGAAAGCAGATGCTAAGCACCACAGATAAAAAGGTAACTGAAGGCTTAGAACAACTGGTTGATGGTGGCTGGTTCTAAAGGTGAGCAAGGACTGCAAACAAGAGCTGGGTTTAAATAGGCTGCAGGTGATGAGTTGGAAATGAGATGATTCCAGTTAGATAGGTGAAGGCCTGAGAATAAACCACAATACAATAATCTCTCAGCCCCCTACAATCCAGAAAAAGCAGTCCCAATCTATCTGGTCTCTCCTTAAAACTCAAGCCCTCCAATTCAGACAACAAGCGCTTGTGAAACGGAAACATCTCTTTCTCCCTTATTAGGAAGAGAGAGAACCTGTGGCATGTTGAATACTGGGTGAATACATAGTCTTTGGAGTACTGCAAGCCTGTGTCTTTGCTTGTTGCATTTGCTGCACGCTTGAGTACTCGATGACAGGTGCTGATGCTTTGCTTTGCCAGTGGGGGAGGGGGGATTGTTGCTTGCTGCTGCTTACGCGCGGGAGGGAGGGGAGCTGGGGGGACTTCGGGGTTCTAACATTTAACTGTCATTCATTCTTTGGGGCACACCTCTGTTTTTGTGGATGGTTGCAAAGAAAAAGCATTTCAAGATGTATATTGTATACATTGCTCTGACATTAAATGTACCTCATCCCTCAGAAACTGATTGGAAAGCTGAGCCTACTGGGCCTGACCACCTCCCTCTGCAATTGGATCCTAGATGTCCTGACTGGGAGACCTCAGTCAGTCCGGATCAGGAGCACCATCTTCAACACCATCACACTGAGCACAGGGGCCCCCAGGGCTGTGTGCTCAGTCCACTGCTGTTCACTCTGCTGACCCACGACTGTGCTGCAACACACAGCTCGAACCGCATCATCAAGTTCACTGATGACATGACCATGGTGGGTCTCATCAGCAAGAACGATGAGTCAGCTTACAGAGAGGAGGTGCAGCAGCTAACGGACTGGTGCAGAGCCAACAACCTGTCTCTTAATGTGAACAAAACAAAAGAGATGGTTGTTGACTTCAGGAGGGCACGGAGCGACCACTCCCCACTGAACATCGACGGCTCCTCGATAAAGATCGTAAAGAGCACCAAATTTCTTGGTGTTCACCTGGTGGAGAATCTCACCTGGTCCTTCAACACCAGCCCCATAGCAAAGAAAGCCCAGCAGCATCTCTACTTTCTGCAAAGGCTGAGGAAAGTCCATCTCCCACCCCCCATCCTCATCACATTCTACAGAGGTTGTATTGAGAGCATCCTGAGCAGCTGCATCACTGCCTGGTTCAGAAATTGCACCATCTCGGATCGCAAGACCCTGCAGCGGATAGTGAGGTCAGCTGAGAGGATCATCGGGGTCTCTCTTCCCGACATCACGGACATTTACACTACACGCTGCATCCGCAAAGCAAACAGCATTATGAAGGACCCCACGCACCCCTCATACAATCTCTTCTCCCTCCTGCCGTCTGGGAAAAGGCTCCAAAGCATTCAGGCTCTCACAACCAGACTATGTAATAGTTTCTTCCCCCAAGCTATCAGACTCCTCAGTAGCCAGAGCGTGGACTGACACCTTGCCCTATTGTCCTGTTTAATATTTATTGTGATGCCTGCACTGTTTTTGTGCACTTTATGCAGTCCAGTGTAGGTCTGTAGTCTAGTGTAGCTTTCTCTGTGTTATTTTTCTTACACAGTTCAGTCTAGTTTTTGTACTGTGTCATGTAACACCATGGTCCTGAAAAACATTGTCTCATTTTTACTATGTACAGTACCAGCAGTTATGGTCGAAATGACAATAAAAGTGACTTGACTTGACCTTTGAAACCTTTGAACCTTTTCTGCATCCAATCTATCCTAATCACATACTATCTGTAATATGCTGACCAGAACTGCACACAACCCTCCAAGGCCAGTGTCACTAACATCTTGTACCATAATATCCCAACTCTTGTATCCAGAGCCCCAGCAACCCTGCCATGTACCTTCTTCACTACCTGGCCCAATGTGTTACCATATTTAGGGAACCGTGTGCTTGTATTCCCTTGGTCTCTCTGTTCAACAGAACTTCCTATGGCCCTGTCATTCACTGTGTGTGTGTCCTTCCATGGTTTAACTTCCCAAACAGTATAATTTCACACTTGTCTAAGTTAAATTCCTTTTGTTGATAGAAAGGAAAGGAAAGCACAGACACATTCTATTTTCTGTCAGGATGGAAAAGCAAGTTGTCAGTTCCAAATGTCGCAAATTATATTATTATTTCCTACCCTTCAATCTCAATCCCTTCGATTCCAAAGGTTTGTGTTGTGCGTGATGTTTTTGCAGCAATTCTTCTATGTGTAAAGAAGTTAAGCTCCAATGTTCATTACACTGATTGATTCTGAACACGGAGTGCAGAACAAAGAAAAACACAGCACGATATAGATTCTCACTGATATCCCTAATGTGTGTGCCTCTATCATCCCCAGCAGTGTGCATCGTTTACTCATTACTCTCTGTGCAAGAACCTAACTCTGACACAGCCTCCTATACTTTCCCCCATTCACCTTAAAATTATGTTCTCTCATATTAGCCATTGTCTTCCTGGGAAAAGTCTCTGACAGTCCACTCTATCTATGTTTCTTATTATGTTATAAACCTCTATCAAGTCACCTCTCATCATCTTACCTAGTACGCTCAACTTTTCCTCATAAGACATGCTTTCTAATCCAGACTTCGTTCTGATAAATCCTTTCAATAATGAGACGACCAGAACTGAACACAACATTCCAACTGTGGACTAATCAGAAGAACCTTGCAGCTCTTGTAATTAATCCCCCAACTAATGAAGGCCAATGCACCACACATTTTTTTATCACCCTATCAATTTATGAGGCAACTTTCAGGGATTTATGTACGTGGACCACAAGATCCCTCTGTTCCTCCACACTACTATTAACCCTGACATATGCCTTCAGCTTTGTCTTTCCAAAGTGAATCACTTCACACTTCTCCGGATTGAACTCCATCTGCATCTCTGAGCCGAGTTCTGCACCTTATCAATGTCCCATTGTAACCTATGATTACAATCCACAATCTCCGTGCCATCTGCAAACTTACTAACCTATTCCTCCACTTCTTCATCCAAGTTATTTATAAAAATCGCAAAGAGCAGTGGTCCTAGAACACCACCAGTCACCAATCTCCAGGCAGAATACATTCCATCTACTACCACCCTCTGCCTTCAGTGGTCAAGCCACAGGCTATGTTCAGAACAAATAGGCAATGCTGTATTAGGAGCCTTGGAGACTCTCTAAAAAGATCACATCTCAATGAACTACTCACCTTCTCCACTGATTTGATACAATATGAAGCATCATGTCAATTGGGAAATTCTTCATCTTAATAGCTGTGTTGCAGGATTGATTAGAACAATTAAGCACACAAGAGGATGACAATGATATCGCAAAGATAGGGACAGACTTTAGAAAAGCTAGGTGTAATAATAACTCTAATTATAAAAGACATATAAAGGTTAGTCATACTACAATTCCCCTATATTAAAAGAAATTTCTTATTAACTGGAGAAATAAAACCAGTAGTTTTAATATTTTAATGTTTCAAGGGCATCATGACTTTTCAACACACTGTGATATGAGTTCTGTTTTATTTCCCATGGTTTAACAAAGATGTCTAACTTCATTATTATGTCTGAAATGCTTTATATCCTTCAGTTTAAGTTATACAAAGCAACCAATCAGCTCCTCATTCAATTGGAAAATGTACCATTCTGTCACAAACAAAGTTTGAATCTGAAAGTAAGTTTATTATCAAAGTGCATACATGCCACCATATACAACCCCAAGGTTCATTTTCTTCTGGCATATGCAAAAAATCCACAACAGGATAATAATTATAATAGAATCAACCTGGGCATTCAACCAGTGTGCAAAGGACAACAAACTGCGCAAATAAATAAATAAATAAATAAATGTGTGGATGGGTGGAAGAATGAATGAATGAATAACTAAACAAACAAACCCAATAAATCAATATTGAGACCATGATTTGAAGAGTTCTTAAAAGTGACTCCATAGGTTGTGGGAACACTTCAATGATGGAGCAAGAGAATTTGAGTGAAGTTATGCCCTTTGGTTCAAGAGTCAGATGCTTGTGGCCCTCCGGGGCTGATCTTTTATAAAGACGGTACCTGTGAACCACAGCAATATTTTGCGGACCACATACAATACTTCAAGCAATAGTTCCACTTGATAACTTTCATGACTTTACACTCTGACCCTTGAGTTATCAGATTTTGGCTTTATACTCATTCTGCATTTGGGACATTCAAACCAGGGCAGGACTGGGTACTGATGAGTGTTGTGGAACAGAGAGACCTGGGTATACGAGTACACAGTTTGATGAAAATGGCAGTGCGAGTAGACAGGGTGGTGAAGAAAGTGCTTAGCATGTTGGCCTTCAGCAATCAGGGAAACTTGTTTAGGAGTAGGGACATTATGTTGCCTTTATATAGGTCATTGATGAGATTGCATTTGGAGAATTGTGTACAGTTTTGGTCACACTGTTATAAGAAAGACATTATGAAGCTGGATAGGATACATAAGAAGTTTACATGAATCCTGCCTGGACTAGAGGGCCTGAGTTATAGGGAGAGGTTACCCATGAACATAGAACATAGAACACTACAGTACAGTACAGGTCCTTCAGCCCTCCATGTTGTGCTGATCCATATAATCCTTAAAGAAAGTACTAAACCCACACTACCCCATAACCATTTTTCTTTCATCCATGTGCCTGTCCAAGAGGGTCTTAAATATCCCTAATGTTTTAGCCTCCACCACCATCCCTGGCAAGTCATTCCAGGCACTCACAGCCCTCTGTGTAAAAAACTTACCCGTGATGTCTCCCCTAAACTTCCCTCCCTTAATTTTGCATATGCCCTCTGGTGTTTGCTGTCGGTGCCCTGGGAAGTCATTCCAGGCACTCACAGCCCTCTGTGTAAAAAACCTCGCCCTCAGGCACTCTGTGAAATTTGGGGTCCCCATTACTTTAGCTACTTCCCCGGGCTGTACCACCATTGGCTTCGACTGGGTGAACAACACAGTCCCTCGTCTAAATTCGGTATCTTAGTGGACACTCTCTCTGGAAGACCACGAGGGGGAGTCAGGATTGCCTGCTGGGGTACTGGTGAGGCCTGAACTGCAGAAGCCCTCGGTTGTACAGGCAAGCAGGATAGCAGTGATTATCATGAACACTACGAAGAGGGAAGTTACCTTCAAGTGGGGGGTGTCCCGGGCTCATTTGTTCCTGGTGATGGTAATGTCTAGTGTCCCTGTGAGACAAGCCAGGAAGAAACTATTGGAAAAAGGGGGAAAGTTGACCGCTGAGTCATTCAACTTCGGGGACTCCCCAGTTCCTGCGTGTTGGAAGAGGAGGTTGGTAGAGAAGATGTTGAAGCTGGAAGGTGTCTTTTCCACTGACGAGTTTGATGTGGGTTGTTCCAAGAGCATGTGTCACACTATCTGGGTGATCAAGGACTCCCCGTTTAGAGAGAGGTCATGGCAACTGGCCCCTGCAGATGTGGAAAATGTTTGGCATCATTTGTGTAAGCTGAAGGAAGCTGGGATCATCACCGAGTCCTGAAGACCCTATATGTTCCCAATAGTAGTGGCCCAAAAGACGAATGGGAAGGTACGGATGTGTGTGGACCATAGGACTCTGAACAGGTGCACTGTCCCTGACCAGTATACTGTCCCGAGGATTGAAGACTCACTGGCCTGTCTGAGTGGTGCGAGGTGGTTCAGTGTGCTGGACTTGAGGAGTGGATATGACCAGATCCCCATGAGTGAGGGCAACAAAGGGAAGACGGTATTTGTATGTCCCCTGGGATTCTTCCAGTTCGAAAGGATGCCCCAGGGCATATTGGGAGCCCCGCAACCTTCCAGCGGGTCATGGAGAAGACGGTGGGGGATATGAACTTGCTTGAGGTATTGGTGTATCTGGATGACATCATAGTGTTTGGGTCCACCTTGGAGGAACATGAAGCGAGGCTGCTGAAGGTGCTGGGCTGCCTGAAAGCTGAAGGGTTAAAACTTTCCCTGGACAAGTGCCAGTTCTGCAAAAGGTCTGTTAGCTGTGTTGGGCACATAGTCTCACGGGCGGAATAGCTACAGATCCGGATAAGATTAAGACCACTTGGCCAAGACCCCAGTCTGTGACGCTTTGCGCTCATTCCTCGTGTTCTGTGGTTTCTATCGGAGGTTGGTGAATGGGGCTACGCAAAAGTGAGTCACCTGTTGAATCAACTTCTGTGTGGTTACTCTCCCTTGGAGAAGAAAGGGAGTGGGAGAAAAGGGCAGGAGGGTGGAGAGTGTATTAGCCCGTCGGAGCCCTTTGGACCGAGGTGGGATGCAAACTGTGAGGAGTCCTTTCAGTCTTTGAAGGAGCTGCTGACTCAGGCACCTGTGCTGGCATTTGCATACCACGATTGCCATAGGTACTGCACATGGATGCCAGCCGAGAGGGCTTGGGGGTGTCCTGTATCAGGATCAGGGCAACAGGCTGAGACCCGTTGCTTTTGTCAGCCAGAGTCTGTCGGAGCTTGTCCTTCCGAGAAAATCTATCCCACGCTCAAGTTGGAATTTCTGGGGTTAAAATGGGCAGTGGTGGATAAGCTGAGTGACTACCTCTACAGGGCCACGTTTGAGGTGAGGACGGACAACAACCCCCTAACTTATATCCTGACCTTGGTGAAACTGGATGCCACAGGCGATTGTGGTTGGCGGCATTGTCTGCCTGTGATTTCAGCCCGAAGTACCGGCCGGGAAGCAGGAACATTGATGCTGATGCTTTGTCCCAACTGGCACATGAGGGACTGGTCAGGGACGAGGTGTGGGAGAGCGTTCCTGCCCCTGGGGGTGAAGGCCCTGTGTCAGTTTGCCATCATCGTGAAGGCAGAGGGAAAGGAGGGGCAGGATCGAGCGGTGGATCAATTGGGAGCTTCTGATGATGCCATTCCCCAAGTGTACTGTAACCTGACTGCTCTGAAGACAAATCAGCTGCCGGAATTGAGTTCTGGGGAAGTGGCTGCTGCTCAGTGAGACGATCCGGACATTGGTGCCATTTGGGCAGAAGCCAAAAAGGGAAATATGGCTCAGGCAGAGAAGATGAAAAATGCAGGGACGCATCCATTTTGAGAGAGAATGGCCTAGGTTGGAGTTGCAGAACCAGATCTTATACCAGGTCTCGTCACCCCCAGACCGACGTTGGCGTTGCCAGCTGGTTCTGCCCGAGAAGTATCGGAGGATTGCATTGAATTCACTGCATGATGATTCTGGACATTTGGGGGTGGAAAAGACCAATGGATTTCTCAGAGACTGGTTTTACTGGCTCTGGATGAAGTTGGAGGTCGAAGAATACTGCAAGTCGTGCATTCAATGCATACGGTGGAAGACGCTGCCTACGCGGGCAGCGCTCTTGTCCCACTTGCAGAGTGCGGGGCCTCTGGACCTGGTGTGTATGGATTTCCTGTCAATCAAACCCGATGCCAGCAGCACAGCGAATGTCTTAGTCATCACGGACCACTACACCAAATATGCTCAGGCTTTCCCTACCGAGGACCAGAGGGCATCTATGGTAGCAAAAGTGTTATGGAAGAGGTATTTCATCTATTATGGCCTTCCCAGATGAATACATAATGATCAGGGACAGGATTTTGAGTGCAGACTCATCTATGAGTTTGTGGGCATGGTTGGGGTCAAGAAATCGTGGACCATGTCCTATCACCCGCAGGGTGATCCCCAGCCAGAGAGATTTAATTGGACCTTGCTAGACATGCTCTAGACCCTGGAGGTCAGCAAGAAGAGCAGGTGGAGTCAACATATTAGGCATCTGGTTCACAGTTACAACTGTACTCGAAATGAAGCTACAGGGTACTCGCCATATTATCCGATGTTTGGGTGCGAGGCGAGGTTGCCCATTGACCTTTGTTTTGGGACTGACGAGGGTGACTTACCACCGAAGACTTATCTGAATTCTGTGACTGACATGTGAAAAGAACTGAAAGGGGCTTATGAATTAGTTGGGGTGGTGGCTGCCAAGCAGAATCAAGGAAATAAGAGGAGGTATGATCAAAAGGCGATGTTTTCCAAACTCCTACCGGGAGATTGGGTCCGCATAAGGAATTTGGGGCTACCTGGGAAAGACAAGTTGGCTGACCACTGGGTGACTAAGCCCTATGTGGCGGAGAATCAAATGCCAAACCTACCAGTTTTCCAAGTGAAACCAGAGGATGGGAATGGGCCTGTTAAGTTCTCCATCTGAACCACCTGTTGCCCCTGGGACAAGAGGTGCAGGTAGACCCAGAGCCCGACTTGGAGCCTACACCTAGCAAGAGGATGCTTCTGAAACGTGGAATGACTGCAGGACCCACAGCAGGAGAGGTTAGGCTGGCCCCCACCCCTGAGGTGGATACTGATTCGGAGGATGAGGACCTGAATGTGTGGTATATGCTGCCTTTCGCTAACTCCCCATTGATTGAGGAAGAGACTCCCAGCCCTTCTGCCGCTGTGTCAGGTGAAGTGGGGGGAGGCTATCTGTGGGTTGCAGTGGGACTCTGCAGGGGAGGAAGCGGGGCTTGGGCACGGGACAGAGGGCTCTGAGTTGCAGGTGGGCATGAATGATGGATCAGGGAGGACTCACCAGGTAAACCAGAAGTATCCCCAGTCGTGTCTGAACCCGAAGAATTAGGTGAGGGGGTGCGGAGGTCTTAGAGAATTAGCAGACCACTGGATAGGCTGGCCTGCATAGCACCAGGGGAACAGAGTGTGAACCCTACCGTTCTGGGGAGTTATGTCACTACCTTGTGCACCTGGGTTGGACTTTCTGTTTTGCAGGAAGGGTTGGCGAATTATCTCAACGTCATGAGGACATGATTAAACTTGGTGGGGGAAGAGTGAAACACGCTGTGAGATTTCATTGCTAATGTAATAGCCTCTCTGTAATGTTTCCCTGCTAAGGTAATGGTTTCTCCGTAGCAGCAATGTTTGGGGTATGACTAGAGATAATGAGGGCTTTGGAATGTATGCTAGTCAATGAGAGAGATGGGCATGTTGTTCTTTCTTGTGGGTCTGGGAGCAGGGATTTCATGGCCTTTTGTGGGTGAGAGACAAAGACAGAAGACACGAATGGAAAGAGTTGGTTGACCGGCGGACAGACTGAACTCAGAGCGAGGGTCTGATAGTCAGCGACACTCCAAGGATGTCATAGAAACATAGAAAACCTACAGCACAATACAGGCCCTTCGCCCCACAAAGTTGTGCCGAACATGTCCCTACCTTAGAAATTACTAGGCTTACCTATAGCCCTCTATTTTTCTAAGCTCCATGAACCTCTCTAAAAATCTCTTAAAAGACCCTATCATATCTGCCTCCACCACCATTGCTGGCAGCCCATTCCATACACTCACCACCCTCTGAGTAAAAAACTTACCCCTGACATCTCCTCGATGGGAAACGAATGATTGAATCCATGGGCTCCAATGTGCACGTCAGACTGGGCCCTTTTTCTTTTTATTTTCTTTACTAACCCTATAGTCAGATTAAGATTTATAAAGTTCAATCGTTTAATTGCATATGATGTACTGTTTGTTATTTCATGGTATTGATTTGTAACAGGTGAAAACATCATGCAGCATCCACACAACAAGATTGCTCATTTTGACTGTTGGCATTTGCACAGCGTAAAGGTGAAGACATTTGGGATTCCCTGACAGGTTCTCACCAGCCTGAGTCTGACCACGTTCAGTATCTGAGTCCTTTCACTAGCAAACTGGCTCTGTTTCCCGGCTATTACATTGCGAACACTCCCTGCAGATTCAGTTGTGTACAGGCGGAGCAAGAATGTCAAAGAAGCAGGATTCTTTTAGGGAGTACACAAACCAAGCCCAACGAGATGAAAACAAGCATATTCAAAAGCCTGCATGAAATTTGTTCTGTACCCTACAATATTTAATTTATGTACTTGACTTTATTTATGTGCAATTCATGCATAGATTTATTTCTTACTTTTCCAAGTTGTAGTGTGTTATGTCTACTACTGTTATTTACATCCTGATCCAGAGAAACACCCCGTTTGACAGTATACATCTACATAGTTAAATGACAAGAAACCTGACTTGACTTGAAAAAGAGAGTCTCTTCTGCACAAGGGAGGCCCAATCGATTCACCGCGTAATCAATCAGCTGCATGCGGCACTTTCACAACCAATCCAATACAGTCCAGAGTCAACGACATTTCAACGAGAGTGGAGTGTCTGCAAGGGAGGGAGGGAACTTTCAGATAACGTACTGATCTTTGATTTCACTGAGTTGATGTTTTAAGCCTCCTCAGGTGTTTCCAAGATGTCAATGTATTTTTCAAGTTTTGAAAAAGAGCAGCACAGGAGCACTACTACAGCCTCTGCCTCACTGTGCCAATCCTGAACTTTCTGTATGGAGTTTGCATGTGACCCCGGGTGGCCCATTTCCCCCACCCCTGACATTGCAAAGACATGCAGGTGGGTAGGTTAACTGGCTGCTGTAAATTGCTCCTAATGCTTCAATGGGTAGAAAAATCTGGGGGTGGGGGGAGATGAGTTCAATGTAGGGGGAATAAAATACAGGATTAATATGAAATAAGTAGCTAGTCAGCATGGACTCAGAGGGCAGAAGGGTCTCTTTTGTTGCTATATCCTTATATGATTCTATAACTGTAGAACTTCAAGCCTCCAATACTTCTTGACTTGCATTATTTTGCTCATAAGCTCATGAGGGTGGTAACCTGTTCATTTTCATACTCCCAGCAAAAAGCAAAGTGAATGTTATGGTTCAAGGTGTAGAGCTGGTAAGCGGAATGGTCATTGAACTGGGATAAGTGTGGAGTGATATGGTTCTTGTTTGCAATACTGCTGTATTTTTGGGTAACTTCTGGAGAGCTCTTCACTCATTGCTTCATTGCTTTATCAAGACAGAATCGAGAGTGCTTTATCCCTGACAAGCAGCTGAGTTGTTGCCACTGACAGATGAACAAATGGGTGGCTGCCAATACTGAGGGGCCATGAAGTTTCAGTGTAAAGTCCGGTGTGTCTCACTGGAACAGGAGAGTCCACAATCTCCATCTGCTTCTCCCAATCTGGCTTAATGAGCACAGTCAGAAGAAGAGTCAACTGTTGCAGGTAACGCAGACTGAACCCACTCCTGTAATCCCCTGGGTTTGGTAAGTGGTTTATTGAAGCCACATGCACTGACCTGTAGTGAAGGACTTTGTCCTGCATGCCTCCCATATGGGTCCTTTCACTACATCACCATCCTGAGGAAGTACAAAGGGAAAAGCAATAACACGATGTAGAACCTAGTTACAGAGATTGGATGGCAGGGCAGAGATTCGTCTCTAGCAAAGGAGGTTTAAGGCACTCCTTCCCTCTGCTAGCCTGCAGGTCACCCCTGGGCAAGGTGTAGCACCTGCTTAGCAACCCCCGATCAGGGTCATGTGAAGCCATGGATGGTCGTATGAGAATCACACGTCCTGTTTATGTGACCACTGACACCAGGCAGACAATCCTTCGAGGATCAATAATGACTGGGGCCACCTGTCTTGCAAAGGCACCGTCCAGAAGAAGGTAGCGGCAAACCACTCGGGTAGAAATATTTGCCAGAACAATCAAGGTCATGATCATCCACGTCAGATGACACAGCACATAATGATGATGAGTTAGAGAGAACTTGCAGCGCAGGCAATACAGAGAAATACCATGATGAGATAAGCTCTTAGGTCAGGAGTTCATCTTAGCATAGAAGTGGTTAATTCAGTAGTCTGTAACAGTGGGAAGTTAAGCTTGAAATTATGCATTCAGGCTCTTGCATTTTCTGTCCAATGCAAGGGGGAAGAAGAGAGAATGTACAGGGTGGCTGGAGAATTTGGTTTTGTTAGCTGTTTTTCTGAGATAGTGAGAAATGTAGACATAGTCCATGGAGGGAGGCTGGTTTCCATAATGTGCTGAGCTGCGTCTTTAGCTGTCTTCAGTTTCTTGCAGAGTCTCTGGCAGAACGATTGCCATAGCAAGCCGCAATGTATCAGGATAGGATGTTTTCTATGGTGCATCTAAAAAGCTAGTTTGGGTCAACAGTGACTGATCCAATTACATTTTTGGACACCCACAGTGGGGAGCATACTAATATTTTCAGTGAGCCATGAGCATTCCATTTCACATCAGCTGAGCACTTGTGAAGGGAATTCAACAGGATGCTACCATCAATGAGCATCGTCATTTCTTACCTCACAAAGGAAGATGACTGGGCATTGGAAACTGTGTTAAGGAATTCCCGTAATCTTGTCCTGGCACAGTGATAATTGACTCTCAAAACCATTTCTCTTAATGCAGGATAGAACTTCAATTGGGTGAGAGTTTCCCCCTTACTTATTTCCCATTTATCAAGGCTTCTTGAAGTCAGACTCACTGAAATGCTATGTTGAAGTCAAAACCAGTCATTCCCACCTGACCTCTACAGCAGCCATTGAAGATTGGAGGCCCTGAGTTCCAGGGGATTTATTGGTTTTCCTTTTCATTTCCTTCACCAGTTCCTTATCTATACTATTAGTCAATGTTTTCAGTTCTTCATTCCCATTAGACCCCAGAGTGTCTACGAAATGATCTATTCTTTCTGCTGTGAATTACAAAGAAGGTTAATTCCCATAACTTTTAACTGCCTTGGTGCCGACTTTCATTGATGCTATTAAAATTATTATTCTATTATGGACTCTTTGAGTATGCCCATAAGAAAATTGATCTCAGGGTTGTATATGGTGACAGAAATGCATTTTGACAATAAGTTCACTTGAACTTTGAACTGTCCCTTCTCTCCACCAATTTCAACAGACAACTGAATATTTCTAACTGAGTCCAGAATCTCCAGCAGACCTTTGAATCCTGAACCTGGAAGATCAACACCTGCTGGATCCATCTTTGCAGATGTTGTTGGATCCATACAAAGCTGCCAGCATTTACCAGTTTTGCCCTCATTGCCCACATCTATAATTTGTGAATTTAAACCTTAAGCTCTTCAAAACTAATACAACATGAATTTCTTTGGGTGATGCGGGAAGCAGGAGGTAGGGCAAAGGGAAATAAAAGAGATATATTCAAAATAGCTTTAAGACAACATAGCTCATGTCAAGCACATAACTGTAATGTTCCATGAAACAAAATTGTGTAAAGGTCATTTTACAGAAGATACAATGTTACCAACAAATGATAGCCATCATTATAATAAATGATGTGGACAGTGAATTGGATTTAATGCATTGAATTATTGAGAAAGTAGAAGTCCAAATAGCACTAAGCACTCTGAAGAAATCCACCAATTCTTTAAAACCAAAATGATAGAAAGCAATTGTGCTTTAATAGCTTATAGGTTGAAAGTAGAATCGTTCCTATGCTTGACCAAG
Organism: Hemitrygon akajei; assembly: GCF_048418815.1. Classification (NCBI taxonomy): domain Eukaryota; kingdom Metazoa; phylum Chordata; class Chondrichthyes; order Myliobatiformes; family Dasyatidae; genus Hemitrygon; species Hemitrygon akajei. The sequence goes on from NC_133131.1 coordinate 77,736,615, forward strand.
GCAAAGTAATTCAATAAGGCATTTGCAGATTGTAGGCTGTCACTGGCTGTTTCTCTTTCTATCAAGCCCCGGACTCTGAAGTAGTAAATTTCTTTCTCAGTCAGATAAAATTGAATAATAAAAGACAAACCGTCAAACATAGTTCCACCAATCACGTTTCTTTTGACAAGATGCGGCATGATCAGAGTCAGAGCATTTACATTAGTACAAATTGCTTCCTCCATCTCCACCCTTCCCATTTCCAACTATATGATGAACCAAGGGGGAAAAAATGCTTCAGTGTAGCTCACAATATTATTGTGGGCGAATTGCTTGCAGATTGCCTCTCTGCTTCAGAGTGGGGTGCTCAATTACCCCAGCGTTGCTCCCTGCTGACAAGTGCAGTTTACATGTTGCGCCTGCAATCCCAGCAGCAGACATCAACTTATAATTGTACAAACGGAATGAGGCTGAAGTCGTAAGCTCTACGTTGAACTGGTGAACCTGGTGGATCTTGGTCTGGCCTCTACCCCTTGACCTGTTTGGCATGGGTGACCCTACCAAGAGCCAAAGCAAAAGCCCTGCCTCCAGCCAACATAGTTCATGATCTCATCGAAGCACACAAGCCTTCAAACCCTAATGCATTGTTATTGTATTACCTTACTCTAGCTCAATGCACTGTGTAATGATTTGATCTGTAGGAACAGTATACAGACAAGTATCACTGCATCTTGTTACATGTGACAGTAACAAGATGCCAGTAACAATACCAATGCCAATGGATATGATTTCAAAACATAAATATAGTGAGTAGATGAAAACATGGCGGATGAAATACAAAGTGTAGAAAAGTGGTGCATTTTACCTTTGTGGGTCAAAATCCACTGCCAAGTGTTTCGAAAGACCAAAAACCAATTTACCAATGCCCGATGTCCACTATCTAAGTATATTTAGTTAAAATCAAGAACTGTCAACAAGAACTTCAATTTTATTGATGTTGAGATGGTGATCGATGGTGAGAGGAGGGTGTACATCGCACATAAACTCTCAAACTCAAAACACATCCTCATCGATGCCTCTACCTTCTGAGGAGGCTGAAGACAACTGGTCTATGCACGTCAATATACTTTACCAATCCCTACTGACAACATGACTCTCACAATGGCCACTGTCACCATGACTCACAATGCTCACTATCACAATCACCCACACAGTCTCCATTGTCACCATCACTCTCACAGTACCCTCACCATGACTGTCACTATGCCCAGCATGGTCACTGTCACTGTGACTCTCACAATGCCCACTGTACCCATGACTCCCACACTATCGACCTTAGAGCTTCCATTTCAGAAGCTGCCAGTGAGGAACCGTTGGAATATTTTTATCGGGCATGCACTGTGTTGCTGAGGGGTCTGTTCCCCAGCAAATATATTGCCTGGGATGTTCTGCGTGTACTTATTTTTGTGAAGTCCACATGGACTCTTCCTGTCCATCCATCTGACAATCACATGGCTAATCCACTTTTTCAGTTGCCATACCTTGGCATTCCTAAGGATATCGTTCTGTAATTCAAATTTCAAGATTGTTTGTTGTCTTTCATCAGTACGTGAGAAGACGAAATGATTGTTTCTATCAATCTGATGCCACATATAAGGATAAAAAAGACAATAAAAACACGTCTACAATAGATATAAATATGAAAGTGATCATATAAAACAAATGTACTAGTGACTCTCCAATGATGATACTGGCCTTTTTCTGGCACCTTTCTGTATAAATGTCCTTGATGGTAGGTAGACCGGTGCCAGAGATACGTTGGGCACTTTGAACAACCCATTGTAGAGCCTTCCTGCCCACCGCAGAGCAGTTTTCATACCACGCGGAGATGCGGCATGTTCGGATGCTCTCTACTGCTCATCTGTAGAAGGCAGCAAGTATTAATGCTCATAGACCAGATTTCTTCAGCTTCCTCAGAAAGCAGGGGTGTTGATGGGGTTTCTTGACTGCTGAGGATGTGTTCTGAGCTTGAGAGGTTGTGTGAGACTCTCAGCCCAGCATCAATCACCATCTCACCATCGATAAAAGGGAAGTTCTTGTTGTTAATATTAGGCTATTAACAAACTAATACTACAGTAGTACCATCTAATTGGGGCATCAGAGGTTGAGGGGAAACCTGGCAGAAGCTTATTAAATATGGAGTGGCATAGTCAAGGTAGATAGCCAGGATCTTTTTCCCAGGGTAGAAATGTTAATGCTAGAGGGCTTGCATTGCAGGGGAATGGACAAAGTTTAAGAAGATGCACAGAGCAGGGTTTTTTCCCCATAGCGAGAGAGGTGCCTGGAACAGATTGCCAGAGTGGTTTCAGAACCACGGTGCAGAGTCAAAATAACCTGCAGAAAGTTGGAAACTCAGTCAACTCCATCATGGGCACCAGCCTCCGCAGCATCCAAGACATCTTCAAGGAACGGTGTTTCAAACAGGAAACACCGTTTAGGATCTCCATCTCCATCACCCAGGACATGCCTTCTCCTCACTGCTAACATCAGGGAGGAGGTACAGGAGCCTGAAGGCACACAGCTTCTTCCCCTCTGACATCTGATTTCTTATTACTTTTTATTATTATGTGCTGCGTTAGACTGCTGCCACAAAACAACACATTTCACAGCATATGCCAGTGATATTAAAGCTGATTCTGATTCTGAAGTAGGTATGAGAGTGGCATTTAAGAGGCTTTTAAACAGACATATGAATTTGCTGGGAATGGAGGGGTACAGATCATGTACAGATGGAAGAGAATTTATTTAATTCAGTATGGTGTTTGGTACAGACATCGTGAGCAGACTGACACATCCCTCTGCTGTACTGTTCAACATTCTAACTTGCCTGAAGTTCATTCAGACCATCAATCACTGACGCAATCACACATCGCCTTTCCTGGTGATTTTCAGGAAGTGTGAAGGAATGCGGATCGGATTTTAATCTCAACTGTCTGTGTAAGCTTTTGCTGTAATTGTGTGTATAGCGATGTTACATTACTTGGCAGCCCACCCTGAATGTGAAGCTACTCAACAGATGGAGGCTTGTATCACCTTCTGCACACCCCTCATCTACTGGAACCACCCACTTTTACAGTGAGTGAGTGGTCAATTTAAGGAATAGACACACCAGGGCAACCTCAGGTCCATGGAACCCTTGCTTAATGGTATTGGGGCTCATGGCATAAAAAAAGTTCGCTAGCCTGCTCCAGGGAGATGGCAAAGGCATTGATATGTTCAAATGTAAATTTAATTGATTCCTCCAACAAAATCATGTTGGATCACAGTTTAAGATTTGTTAAATATAGCATGCTCACAAAGTGCAGGTGATGATCTTTGTATCATCAATGGGGATGGGAGAGGTTCCGAAGGATTGGAAGGCTGCAGATGTTGTTCCGTTATTCAAGAAAGGGAGTAGGGATAGCCCAGGAAGTCATAGACCAGTGAGTCTTACTTCAATGGTTGGTAGTTGATGGAGAAGATCCTGAGAGACAGGATTTATGAACATTTGGAGAGGCATAATATGATTAGGAATAGTTAGAATGGCTTTGTCAAAGGCAGGTCATGCCTTACGAGCCTGATTGGATTTTTTGAGGATGTGACTAAACACATTGATGAAGGTAGAGCAGTAGATGTAGTGTATATGAATTTCAGCAAGGCATTTGACAAGGTACCCCATGCAAGACCTATTGAGAAAGTAAGGTGTAATGCCCCCCAATACACATTCACAATACAAATACCAGACAACACCCAAAAGCGAGTAAATAATTGCAACTTTATAGTGATTTCTTAGTGATGGGTTAGTAGAAACAGATAACCTAAAGGCGCCAAAGTAATAATCAGTTTGTCAGTTTGTGCATATATTTTAATACATTGGAGCTCATGCCTCCGGTTCCATCCACAACGACCTTCCGAGCCTTTGGCCACTGCCTGAACCACCGACATCCAGTATCCGTTGCTCTGGAACCGCTGTCCGCTCCTCACACGTCCATCCTCCTCGCTGTCCTCCCGAAAAAGGCCACGAACTCCCGCTCAGCTTACACAGACAAGACAGCATAACAATTCTCTATTGGTTAGTTTTCCCCTTATCAGTAGCCGTAACCCAAACATACGAGACACAGTATCCCATTACAGCATTACAGAGAAGCCATTTCATTATAAAATACAGAGAAGCCATTTTGTTAACCTGGACAGTTAACAGTGGCTGAGAGTCCTACACATAGAAAGGGTGCAGAGGAGATTCACACAAGGATGTTGCCTGGATTGGGGAGCATGCCTTATGAGAATAGGTTGAGTGAACTCAGCTTTTTTTCTTTGGAGTGTTGGAGGATGAGAGGTGACCTGATAGAGGTGTATAAGATGATGAGAGGCTGTGATCATGTGGATAATCAGAGGCTTTTTCCCAGTGTTGAAATGCTAGCACGAGAGGGCAAAGTTTAAAGGTGCTTAGAAGTAGGTACAGAGGAAATGTCAGGGATAAGTTTTTTATGCAGAGAATGGTGAGTTCATGGAATGTGCTGCCGGCAACGGTGGTGGAGGTGGATATGATAGGGTCTTTTAAGAGATTCCTGGACAGGTACATGGAGATCAGTAAAATTGAGGGCTATAGGTAACCCTAGGTAATTTCTAAGGTAGGGACATGTTCGTCACAGCTTTGGGGGCTGAAGGGCCTGTATTGTGCTGTAGGTTTTCTATGTTTCTATATATTACTATGCCTTTGGCCTGCTGGCTAAGATCAGAAACAGATTCACTATCACTGGCATATGTCGTGAAATTTATGCGTAATACAAAAAACTGTAAACTACAGTAAGAAGCATATATACATACTTAAAACATTAAATTAAATAAATAGAGCAAAATGAGAAAAAAAGTAGTGAAGTAGTGTTCATGGGTTCAGTGTCCATTCAGAAATCTAATGGCAGAGGGAAAGAAGCTGTTCCTGAATCATTGAGTGTGTGCCTTCAGGCTCCTGTACCTCCTCCATGATGGTAGCAATGAGAAAAGGGCGATGGGTGTCCTTAATGATAGATGGCGCCTTTTTGAGGCATCACTCCATGAAGAAGTCTTGGAGGCTGGAGAGGTTAGTGCCCATGGCAGCTGAATAGTATACAACGTTCTGCAGCTTACTTCGATCCTGTGCAGCTCCCACCCCCTCCCATACCAGAGGATGACGCAGCCAGTCAGAATACTCTCCACAGAACATCTGTAGAAATTTACGTGCACCTTTGGTGACATGCCAATCTCTTCAAACTCCTAATGAAATATAGCCGCTGCTGTGCCTTTTCTGTAACTGCGGTTTCCATCTAATGGCACTAGGGGAATAACTTGACTGCATAAACTGTTCATGAAGGAGGCGCCACCATCGCCCCCCCCCCCCCCCACTTCCCCAGAGTGGATTATAAATGGATGATGAAAGTCAGCTTTCTCCAGGACTCACATAACCTCTGAATGCTTAAAAACAAATGTGAAAGAGACTAAGCTTTTCTTAACTGAGACTCAACATGATATATTGTAAACTAAATTGAATATTAATGAATACATAAAGCTTCCCACTCTATAATTATTGCATCAGTCCCTTTTATTTATTCAAATCTTCCACCATGGAGACATTTATTTATGAAAATTACCTAAGTGTCAGCCACAATGCACTCACCTCCTGGTATTGAGCTCCCACTGATGTTGAGACAAATGTTACAAGGCGAATGCATTCAGTACCCAGTACTTCTGCATGAATTTCATACTGGTATGTAAAAAGCAAATTCTCCTTTGCAAATTTTAAATGAAGAATAGTGCAGCAGCACTGAATACCAACAAGTAAGCAACCTAGTAATTTTTCAGTCTATGTAATAAAATGGATTTATGCCTCTTCATTATAACAAATGTGCCTAATTGTAAATATACCTAATTACAGTCCTTAAAGGACCAGCAAATTATCAGCATCAGATGCAATAAAGGAAGGAAGCATGGTTTGAGTTGTGAGACATAATCACCTCTGGGGCCTAGGATTGTTGTGTGATGCACTACCAGGATGAGAGCCTGGCTCATTCCTCTCACTTACAGATGTCCATTTTCTGGGTTGCCACAGTGAGCAATCAGTCTTTAGAAAACAGCATGGGTTGTCAGGTGAGATAAATCTAACAGGCTTTTACACTTTAAATTAGAAACAGAGAGAGAGAGAAAGAGAAAAAAGAGAGAAGGGAAAAGGCAAAAGTGAATAACAGAGAAAAAAGGAAAGAGAGGAAAGAAGAAAAATAGAGAATTAAGTGAAAGTAAGTAAAGAATTTCTGCTTCTATAGCACAATGCAGGATACACAGCAAACAATTTCTGCATTCGTCAACCAACAACGTAATAATAAATCAACTAACTCTGTCGTTCCTGGAATCATTCTAATGAAGCTCCTCTGGACTCTCTTCAGTGCCTGCACATGTTTTCTTACATAAAAGGCCCAAACTGTTCACAATACTCCAAGTGAGGCCTCACCAGCGCCTAATAAATCTCAGCATTACATCCTTGCTTTTATATCAAAGTCCTCTTGAAATGGATGCTAACACTGCATTTGTCTTCCTCACCACTGATTCAACCTGCAAGCTAATCGTTAGGAATCCTGCACGAGGACTTCCAAGCCCATTTTCAGTGTTGATTTTTAAATCTTCCCCCCATTTAGAAAGTAGTCTGTGCCTTTATTCCTTCTACCAAAGTGCATGACCATACACTTCCTGACGCTATTCCAGTTCTTTGCCCATTCTCCCAACCATCCTAAGTCCTTCTCAGACTCCCTGCTTGCTCAACACTACCTGCCCCTCCACCTAACTTTGTATCGTCTGCAAACTTGGCGACAAGGCCATCAATTCTATCATCCAAATCATTGACATATACTTGAAAAGAAGCAGTCCCAACACCACCCTGTGGGACACCAATAGTTACCAGCAGCCAACCAGAAATGTCCCTCTTTATTCCCACTCGGTGCTTCCTGCCAGACAGCCAATCTCCTATCCATGCTTGTATCTTTCCTGTAATACCATATGCTCTTATTCTGTTAAACAGTCTCGTGCAGTATCTTGTCAAAGGCCTCCTGAAACTCCAAGTAAACAAATTCCAATGACTACATTGAACAAAATTCTTTATTGATTTGGAAGACATGATGGAGCCTCAGTCATTTGCACAATACAGTTCTACAAATGCTACAAGCCCTTACCATCTTGCAGTCTCAAGACAAAATGCTATGGGCAATACACCATTAGAGTTTCTTCAGAGGATGGGCAAGTTCATATTTTCTGTCAGGTTAACTGGCTTCAGGGGTCAGGTGTGAGCAGTCATAGGAAAAGTTAGAGCAGGAAAAAGCCTCAGGAAATTTGCACATGGAACAAGTGAGCAGATTACACAACTATGGTCAAGGTGAAGGAGAGAAAATACAAATTAATGTAAAAGAGTTGATAATGTTATTTATTAACTCTCTGGTGAAAATATTAGACATCCACAGAACTCTTGATCTCACATACTAACTGTTGTGTATACACAAAGTCCTGAGTGCTGTAAACTTTGACTCTAAATTATTCCTTGCAGATTTCTCTGCTTGAAGCACATGAACTACTTACAGTTGACACATCCTCCCATTGCTTGCAGTGTTCAATCCTCATCATCAGTGTTTAATGCTGATCACCAAGGGATTCACTTTAAGACACTGAAAGCCCATCAACTCTATACAGCAATGTGATCATGCAGAGACTACTGTAGATGAAATGCAAATTGCAACAAGAGCTTGCAATAATCGGATTCTTAGAGTCATAGAGAAGTACAGGACAGAAACAGGCCCTTCAGCCCATCTAGTCCATGCTGAACCACTTGAGCTGCCTACTCCCGTCAACCTACACCAGGTCCTTTGTCCTCCATACTCCTACCATCCATGTACCTATCCGAACTTCTCTCAAATGTTGAAATCAAGCTCGCATGCACCAGTTGTGCTAGCAGTTCACTTCACACTCTCACAACCCTCTGAGTGAAGAAGTTTCTCCTCAAGTTTCCCTTAAACTTTTCGAGCTGCACCACCCAGCATCCCCAATTTAACCCCAGCCTATTCACAGGACAGTTTACAATCACCAATTAACCACCAAGCAGTACGTCTTTGGAATGTGGGAGGAAACCAGAGCACCTGGAGGAAAACCCTCGTACTTTTGTATGCCTCTGTCAAATATCCTCTCAATCTTCTACGTTCCAAGGTATAAAGTTCTAACCTATTCAATCTTTCCTTATAACTTTGGTCCTCCAGACCCGGCAAAATCTTGATGCACTTCAATGCAAAAAAGTTTGATGCTTGTTGTGTTTTGTCCTGTTAACAGTTGTCTACCCTCGTGTTCTGGTGGCGCAGGAACTTGCAGGAGTGGGATCCACAAGCATCAGCAATATCAGTGGCCTCTCTTATGTCAATGGAACATAGACTGCATTCAGCCCCACCCAGTGCCTGTCCTATCACATTGAAAGGTGCAATGCTCCTCCTATTTCATTGCCTGCAGTTTGCTCACAGAGCATCAACCAGAGGATGAATGAATGGAGTCATGAAGAATTAATCTACAGTACTGTGCAAGTCTCCTATGCACATACAAAAAAAGCTGTAAAGCAAAGATGCTTTCAAAACTAATGAAATGATAAGTTTCTAAATATCAAAAGATTTGCTATAAAGGGTAGTAAACAGTAAACTAAAACTAACTCTAATCAATATTTGGTGTGACCACCTTTTGCCTTTAAAATAACATCAATTCTCTTAGGTACGCTATCATGCAGTTTTATAAGGAAATTGGCTGGTAGGTGGTTCCCAGCATCTTGGAGAACTTGCCAGTTCTTCTGCAGACCTTGGCTGTCTCACTTACTTCTGCCTCTCCAGGTAATCCCAGACAGCCTCGATGATGTTGAGATCAGGGCTGTGTGGCGGCCATACCATCTGAAACCTTATAAAGAATCCAGGGTGCCTGAGACTTCTGCACAGTGCTGTAGATCAGAAGGCAATGCTGCCTCTTGGGCATGGTAGTACACTTTGTGCTGCAGTTGAATGCATTTCTAAATTCCAAGGATTACAAACTCAAGCCATTTAGCCTCTCAACATCTCAATGTATTTGTGAAACATATAATAGATTATCTTCAGGTTTACTGAAGGATATTGATCAAGAAGAGCTGCTATGGATTGGTTGAAGTGAATCTGCTCTTAAAATGTAATTCAACTTGAAGATCAATGAAGTGGAATCTTGAGGATCCATGTATATGAATTATTAAATTGTAATGGGCAGGCACAGAATATGATCGAAACAGCTAATGGAATAAATCAAATCTACTGTGCTATGAACAGTTCCAGAGTCCACACATCAATAAGAAAACATCGACCTTCAAGGGATTGCAGTGTAGTCTCACCTGAATACCAACTAAAAGAATAAATTCTTAGGTAATACCAGGCTAAGCTGCATTTCTAGAACCTAGTCAGGTCGGGAGAGGATATTGATTGGAATTATGAGGCATTGGAGGGAAATTACTTCTGATGAATGTCTACATCTAAGGTCTGGAAAAGAGTTAGTAACATATCTAGGGGCAGAGAGTGGTTGAAATTCAGCTCCCTTCCACAAATGGCAAATAATTCCAGATTGATTGTTAATTTTCAATCAGAGAAAGACAGTTTTTCACCAACCAAAGCTGCTAAGTGGTGAGTGAGTGTGTCAGGTCATTTCAAAGATCAAGCATAATTGCATTAAATAATAGTCAGACTTGCGGGAACTAATGGCTATGCTACCATTGACTAATGTGAGCATTTTAGTTTTTAAGTGAATGCCTAGTATCAATGCTCAGTTAATAAACAACATTCCACACAGATCTTCTTTTACTCAAAAAGAAAACAATACAAAATTAGTCCTAATCTTGTAAATACATCTGGCAGAGAACTAGTAAATTTAGGAAGTGAGCCAAGTTATTGGAAGTTCTTCTCATTAAAACTAAAATCCAGCTAACTGAATGAGGCTAGACTATGAAACATATGGACTTAAACTGGATTACTGAAAGAGTAATAAGATAGAGAATCAGAAAAATAGCTCAAGATCTTTGATGCAGCAAACTCACCTGCAATGTGTATGGTAAAAGTTACTCACCTGTGTAACTGTGATTAGTAACCACTGCTGTTTCATGGTTCTAACTGTTGATGAGCAAGGGATCGACATAGGCTCAGTCAATACCGTTGTATCAATCACCAAATGGTTGAATTGTTTCAGCACAGACAGAATCTGCCTGATACATTGAAGGGAACGCCATGCCTTCTCTAACTACTGGTCTTTGGCACAAGTCAATTTCCTTTGAGTGGAGAGCCTAAGGAACATCAGTTATACACCATGAATGCTAAACACAACTTCCCTGGGTCCAGCCTAGAGGGATGCAAGTTCATTGTCACTATCACCTTTCAGGCAATGGCAATGTCATTCTTGCTCTGGAGTTGTAGGAGCAACAGGTGGTAGATATTAGAAAGTCTTGTCCTTAACATACTGGGCAGACAGGGACACCCCCCCCCCGCCCCCACTGACAGTTCTTCCAGTGATGAATCCATTTCCGTTAACTATCCTCATTCCCCCAGCCATGCTGCACTGCAGGAGTTTGCATAAGGGTGCCTTGTTGACTTAGAAGAACTGGTTATCCAAATGACTTGGTGAGCAAATGCCCTATAGAATTCATCACTCCACAATACCACAGACTGATTAACAGTATAGTGTACATATTTCAGAGTGCAAACACTGATGGTAATATTCATATCAATATGGAAATCATGCCACATATCCTCATAATATTCATGGCATTCAAATGTTCCTTTAAAGCACTTTGCTCCTTTACTACACTTCCTAACAGCTTATAACTCCTCAGTTCCTTTACCTTAAAATAATCTGACAAAAAATAAACACAAAAGCATATATTTGAACATATGGGAGTCTGGTCAAGGAGAAGGGATTTAAGGTATATCGAGGAGGAAAGATTGGTGAAGTTAATGGAGGGATATCAGAGCTTCAGGTCCGTCACGGGGCAACAAAAAGAAATATCACACAGGGGCCAAACTGGATGCACAGGAAGTTCATCAACTGCATTAAGACTGCTGGATGTTGCAGTGGCGAGTGGGATGATGTCCTGTAGCTTTGCAAAGTGAGCGCAAGGATGTAAGTTTCAAATTGGTGGTCAATGAACGTCAGCAAGCACAGGGTGATAAGGAGAGGGGATGCCAGCAGCAATGTATGGCAACATTTGTCTAATTTTGTAAATAACTAAGTTTTGAGATACTGGAATAAAAATCCATACTTTTCTGCTGTTAGTTATTTCAGTTTTGTCAGCTGTAAGTATGTGGATCTATCCTATTGCCTGAAGTACAAATTTCCCTCTGAGTTTGATTAACCTTCTCTTGTCCTCCTTTCCCCTCACCTCACCTTTCCTTCTCCCTGTCCTTTCCAATTGCGTTTGAAGCTGGTGACATCTCAGGCTGATTTTCATCCTGTTACCATGGCAGTGAGAACTGATGTATTTGCTGTTTAAGTTTCTAAATTATCAGTGAAATTCATGTCAAATGGCAAGTGCTGCAGCTTTCTCCAAATGACTTCAGTCTTCCATTTCCATCCCCACTACTCCCCTGGGCAATCCAGGCCCCTATACCCTTCTCCCCACCCCAACATCCCTCCAAAACAATGGGAAGAACAGAGACACAGGAGAATGCAGATGCTGGAATATCGAGCAACACAAGATGCAAGAGGAACTCAGTGTTTCGCAAGTAAATGTGAACCAGTATGATAGAGCTGAGGATGAGCCAACAGGCTTATTAGTAGATGATATAATATGTACTACGAATGTAAGGAAGGACAAGCCAATCATTGGGTACAACTGCAGACAGAACAAAGAGTTAAGTTGTACCACAGAGGCAAAATTCATAAGGGTGAGGAATGCAGATTTGAAGATGCTGTATTTAAGTGCACATAGCATTCGGAATAAGATGGACGAACTCATGGTGCAATTAGTGATTGGTCATTATGATGTTGTGGGCATCACTGAGTCGTGGCTGAAAGAAGGACTTAGTTGGGAATTTAGCATCAATCTGTTGAATGCCTGCAGGATGGCTTTTTAGAACAGCTTGTGTCTGAGCCTACTCAGGGAAAATCTAACTTAGATTGGGTTTTGTGTAATAACCCAAATTTTATTAGTCAGCTTAACATAAAGGAACCTTTAGGAGACTGTGATCATAATATGATTGAATTCATACTGCAACTGAGAGGGAAAAGAATAAATCACATGTATCAAGATCGCGATGGAATAAAGGAGATTACAGGGGTATGAGAGAGGAGCTTGCCTAGGTGGACTGGAGGAAGATATGGGCAGTGATGACAACGGAGCAGAGATGACTGAAGTTTCTGGGAATAGTTCATAAGGTGCAGAATAGATATGTCCCACGGAAGAAGTTTTCAAATGGCAGGGCTCGGCAACCGTGGCTGACAAGAGAAGTTAGGGACTGCATAAAAGTCAAGGAAAAGGCATATGAGGTAGAAAAAGTGAGTGGGAAATTGAATGATTGGGAAGCTTTTAAAATCCAACAGAAGGCAACAAGAAAAGCTGTAATATGAAAGAAGGGAAAAGATGAAATATGAGGGCAAACTAGGCGATAGTACAAAGCAGGATACTAAAACTTTTTTCAAGTTATATAAAGATTAAAAGGGAAGTGAGAGTTAATATTGGACCACTGGGAAATGATGCTGGTGAGGTAGTAATGGGGGACAAAGAGATGGTAAATGAATTTAATAAGTACTTTGTTTCAGTCTTTACTGTGGAAGACACTAACTGTATGCCATAGGCCTGTGAGTGTCACGGCTATTACGAGTGAAAAAGTGCAGGTAAACTGAAAGGTTTTAAGGTAGATAAGTCACCTGGACCAGGTGGACTACATCCCAGAGTTCAGAAAGAGGTTGCTGAAGAGATAGCAAATGCATTGGTCATGATCTAACAAGAATCACTTGATTTTGGCCTGGTCCCGGGGGAATGGAAAATTACAAATGTCACTCCACCCTTTAAGAAGGGAGGAAGGCAAAAGAGAGGTAATTATAGGCCAGTTAGCCTAACATTAGAGATTCGGAAAGTGTTGGAGTCTATTATTAAAGATTAGGTTTCAAGGTACTTAGAGAATAATGATAAAATAAGTCAAAGTCAACATAGTTTTTGAAAAGGGAAATCTTGCCTGATAAATCGGTTAGAATTCTTCAAGGAAGTAATAAGTAGCGTGGACAAAGAAGAGGCAGTGGATGTCATTTAACGTGCCTCGCATGAGGCTGCTTAACGAGATAAACTCCTATGGTTTTACAGGAAAGATACTGGCATGGATAGGGGTATGACTGACAGGCAGGAAGCAGCTAGTGGGAATGAAAGGGACTTTGTCAGGTTGGTTGCCAGTGACTAGTGGTGTTCCTCAGGGGTCAATATTGGGACCGCTACTTTTCACATTATTTGTCAATGATTTAGATAGTGGAATTCATGGCTTTGTGGCAAAGTTTGCAGGTGATACGAAGATAGGTAGTGCTGAGGAAGCAATGCGATTGCAGCAAGACTTGGACAAATTGGAAGACTTGGCATAAAGTGGCAAGTGGAATACAGTGTTGAGAATTGTATGATATTGCATTTTGGTAAAAGGGACAATAGTGCAGACTGGTATCTAAATGGGGAGAAGGTTCATACATCAGAGGTACGAAGGGTCTTAGGGGCCCTCGTGCAAGACTCCCAGAAGCTTAGTTCACAGGTTGAGTCTGTGCTAAAAAAAAGGCAAATGCAATGTTGGCATTTATTTAAAGGGGAATAGAATACAAAAGCAAGAAGGTAATGCTGGCGCTTTATAAGACATTACTCAGACCACAGTTGGAGTATTGTCAACAGTTTTGGGCCCCTTATCTCAGAAAGGATGTATTGTCATTGGAGAGAGCCCAGTAGAGGTTTACAATGATGATTCAGAAATGAAGAGGTTAACATAACGAGGAGTATCTGGCAGCTTTGGGCCTGTACTCACTGGAATTTAGAATAATGCAGGGGGATCTCATTGAAACCTACCAAAAGTTAAAAACACTAGATATGGTGAATGTGGAGAGGATGTTTCCTCTGGCGGGGTATCCAGAACTAGGGGGGCAACCTTTTAGAACAGAAGTAAAGAGGAATTTTTTTGCCAAAGTGTGGTGAATCTGTGGAATGCTATGCCACAGACTGTAGTGGAGACCAAGTCAGTGGATATATTTAAAGAAGAACTCGATGAACTCCTGTTTGGTCGGGGCATCAAGGGATATGGTGAGAAGGCAGATATATGGAGTTGAGTGGGATCTGGGATCAGCCATGATGAAATGGCAGAGTGGACTCGATGGACTGAATAGCCTAATTCTACTCCTATGTTTTACAGTCTTATGGCCTTAAGTAAATGAGCGGAAGTAATGCCTTGTAAAAGATTATCAGCATGAATGGTACATGCAGTAGAGAGACTACAGGTCTGTTTTAGTTACCTGCCTCAGTCTAATATCACTGGACAAGAAAGATTTTGGGCTGTACATCATGAAAATCATCGTGAAATTTCCTACCGCACACCATGTTTTGAAATCAGCTACACTGGTTACTTCAATTCGTAATTCAAGTCAGAATAACTGATGGCAAAATTAAGGAAGGCATTTTTGTCGGTCCACAAATCAAACAGGTCATCAATGACAGGTAGTTCAACGAACTTCTAGTGGGACCAGAGAAAATTGCATGAAAGGCATTGAAGGATGTTGTTAAAAAAATTTTTGCCAACTACAGAACACCAAGCTACGCGCAGCTGGTTGACAACATGCTTCAAGCATACAAAACCATGATGTGTGACATGTCACTAAAGATTCATTTTCTATATTCCCACGTAGACTCCTTCCCTGCAAAACTCAGGGCTCTGAGTGAGGAGCATGATGAAAGGTTTCACCAGGCCATTGCGGTCATGGAGAAATGGTATCAGGGCAACTGGAATCCATCAATGCCGGCTGATTATTGTTGGACATTTAAGCGAGAATCCTCAGACACTGAGTACAAACGAGTATCATCAACAAACCTTTTTAGCTCAGTTAAACTATTGCAAAGCACTGGCACCATTATACAATTAAACACATTATATTCAATAAAAATTTCTTGTTTCTCCAAGTTCCTGCGTGATGCGAGTAGTCTGAAATTATATTTGTAGTTGGCTTCAAGTGGTCTATCATAAACAATAAAGAATATTTGAAGAAGCAAGACTGCTGAAAAAAATTGTCCAGTATATTAAATCATTGGAAAGATTGGGTGTAGTGGCAGCGCAAAGAAGACCAGGCTTGTTCATCTCATCACCAGGAAACCCAAGAGAATTTAATGCCACAGCTTAGGTCTGATTCACTGTTAAGGAGTGCAGGAAATGGGCTGTGAACAGAGGCATTGCTACCTTGACGTCGCAGTAAGGATGGCATTGGGCATTGTTGGATTGCACCCCATGGTAAAATAACCTGTTGATACAAGGGTCAAACATGAAGAGGGTTTATTTAGCGAGGGGTACAGGGAACAAGAGTTGTCCATGAACCCATGTCAAATGAAACAGCAGATAGCCTGTAAATTCACTTAGACCCTTCTTCAGGCACTTCATCGGTGACAGAGTTAGCTTCCAGTAGCAGAGGTTGGGGACTGGGTATATTTTGCTCCAAGGACCCACTGTTACTGTGGAGATTGACCAAGCATTTCTGAGGGGCTTGTAGGGACCGGGGAAGAAACTGATCATCCCATTCTCTCCTGCTGGCTCTGCTCATGATTGTAAATAATGAGGCTTGAGCACAAGATTTATCCTAGGATGGAGTCCATTTACCCCTCAGCAACCTCCTGCCCCAAGTACCAGATTCTGATGGGAGCAATCACACACAGCTACTGTGGAGTTCCCTCTGCTGCTTGTGAATTGAGAAGATCAAGTAACCATGTATTTTCTGAAGGAAGGGGATTGAAGGGAAGAAAACCTCTGCATCCCGGAAATCTGAACTTAATAAAAAAATAGTGTTGCAAGTACATAGAAGCTTGAGCCGGTTCCTTGTAAGGGAATAAGTGGCCTTCATCTTTGGTGGAAACATCTAAAAGCCTATCCAAGGCCTAGCAGCTTCTGACAAAAGCCCAGAGGAATCTTCTACCTGAAGCAGAGGATAGTCAGCCATCACTCTTCTTTTGCATTGAGAGACATAGGAAGGTCTCTCCACAGATGCTGCCTGGCCTGCGCAGGTTTTCCACCAGTTTCTGCTTTCGTTGCTTGCCAAATTGTGAGATTCAATAATGTTAGAGAGCCAATCCACACTTAAAAGCGCCAGATAAGCAGTTTAATAAGTGAGAACCAGATGGTATTTTATTATCTGTTGAATTCAGAAGAGGGTGCTCTCTGCCAGCGATTAAAGGATTAATGCAAATGTGCTCACATAGCAGCAGGATGGTGAAAGGGCAGCTACTCTTAAAAGGTATTCCAGAACGTAAATCTCATTAGTATTGCTGGGCATAGAGACAGGAGGTTCTGCAGATGCTGGAAAGCCACAGTAACACACAAAAATGACTGAGGAGCTCAGACGATCATGCAGCATCAGTGTGGAGGAGACAGTCGACATTTCCGGCGGAAACCCTTCACCAGGACCGATGGCAGTCTCCTCCTCCCCATGCCTGACTTACTGAGTTCCTCTAACAGTGTGTGTGTGTGTGTGTGTGTGTGTGTGTGTGTGTGTGTGTGTGTGTGTGTGTGTGTGTGTGTGTGTGTGTGTGTGTGTGTGTGTGTGTGTGTGTGTGTGTGCGCGCACGTGCGCGCTATTCTGTATTAATGGGCAAGTCAGGTGGAAACCATCCAGACCTTATTGTTTGTGCCAGCTCTTTAGTAAAACAATTGAACACAACCCTGGTATCCTGCTTTCTCCCCACACTTACGGGACTTCCAATATTAGCCATTAAGAGATGTCAGAATAAGCACTTATCTCAAAATATTCCATTCATTTTACTCTATAATCCTAATGTTTCCATGAGTGGCAGAGTCACAAACAAGGAGACATAGCTCCAAAATAATAGCCTAGTCAACTCAACATTCAAAGATTCGAAGTACATTTATTATCAAAGTGAGTATGCAGTATACAACCTGGAAATTTATCTTCCCACAGACAGCCTCGAAGCAAAGAAGAACCATGGAACCCACCATCGAAACAAAAGCATTGAAAGTGAAGTAGGCACAGGAGAGCCCAACTTTAAATGAATGGATGGAAATTACAATGGACATCTACAAAATGGAGAAGGTGACAGCATCTGTTAATCATAAGCTGGAACAATTTGATTCATACTGGGAAAAATGGTTTAACTACATAATGCCTCATTGGCCTGATTTTATTCTCACAAATCAATTAGTATATTGTAAAAAAGATCACTCCCTACTTGTACATAGTTTTTTCCTTTTGCTTGTTTTTTCTTTCCACTCTTTTCTATGTGTATACCTCAGATGAATACTTTGTGGAGGTTTGTGATATATATGATTATATGATATATTCAGATTCAGATTCAGATTCAGTTTATTGTCATTTAGAAACCACAAATGTAATGCAGTTAAAAAATGAGACAACGTTCCTCCAAAGTATATCACAAAAGCACATGACAAAACAGTCTACACCAGAAAATCCACATAACGTTTGGCAATCCCCAATCCAGAGTCCGGAGAGGCTGCTGTGTATTAATATCGCGCTACCGTCTAGCGCGTCCCCTGGAAAGGAGCTCCAAATCCACCAGACAAACAAGACCAAAAACTAAAGCTACAAAACCTGCACAAACCCACATATTTACAACATACAGTTACAACAGTGCAAACAATAGCATAATTGATAAAAAACAAACCATGGGCACAGTAAAAATAGTCCAAAGATGTTAAAAGACTATAAGTTTGAAAGAAACCACCACACAGTTTCCACAAATTGTCAGGGTCCCCGATTGACTCATCATCCCACACTGGCGGCAGAAGGGAATACTCCCGCTATGGACTTCCACAGCGCCACCCGACTCAGCCTCGCAGACGCAGCACACACTGAAACCGACCTGACCGTAGTGGACTCCGAGTCCGTCGAACCTCCGAGCCGACGACCATCCCCTCCAGCACAGCTTCTCCGAGCACCATCCTCTGCCGAGCGTATTAAGACGCCTCCGCCAACGGTCATCGGCAACGCGACCCCGAGGACTGGGGGCCTGTTCTTCCCAGCAGAGACCCGGACCTCACAGCAGCAGCGAAGAAGGTCTTCCTGGAGATTTCCCGATGTTCCTCCATAGGTACAATGTCTGAAATACATCTTATGGAAATGTTTGCTTGATGATGAACTTCAATAAAAAATAAATTACAAAAAAAAAGAAAGTGAAGTAGGAGTTCCTACTACTACATGGAATGCGCTGCCCCTGAGGGTGGTGGAGGTCAGATCATCTGATCTATTTAAGGTAGAGATGGATAGATTGACAAATTGAGGATTATGGGGGACTGGCCCAGAAGAGGTGTGGAGGCCGCCATTAATCAGCCATGATCATATTGAATAACAGGGCAGGCTTGAGCAGCCGAGTGGCCTACTCCTACTGCTAGTGTCTTGCGTTCTCTGAACAAAGACATGCTTCACACAAATAAACTGATAACCCCCCCCACACACACCAAAGCCCCACCTCCTAAATCCCACTAAACTTCATCACTCACTAAATTATACCAAATCCCTCTTGATCTCCCCTTAGTTCCTGGTGATTCCAGTTAGTTTCCCGTTGTTTCCAGGTTATATCCTGTTTCTCAGTATTTCCCCGATTCAAACACCTGGCTTCCTACACTCCCTCCCCTTTAGGTTCACTCTGTCCCACCACTGGTTTCTTCACTGTAAGTGCCCAGACCTCACAGCTCCCACCCTCATTCCCCTCCATGTCCACTCGCAGAACCTTGCCTTTTTTATACTTTGTGCCATGTCTGTTCTACATCTACCAACCTCCACCCCACAAACCACAGAACAAGATCAAACCTCTCCCACGTGTCTCCAGGACACGGACAGCATGCTCTGAAGAAGCAGAATGGTACAGTTAGTAGAGTTGGCTGCCTCAAGCTATGGAGACTTGGGTCATTCCTGATATCAGCAGCTGCCAGCATGGAGTTTGTATGTTCCCCTTGTGACTGCATTTCCTCCTGGTGCTCCAGTTCCTTCCCACATCCCAAAGGGTTTATATTGTTTTATTCTTGGCACATGCACGAAGATTCAGTGAAAAACTTGCCTTGCATACCAACCAAACAGATCATTTTGTGCACAGGTAAATACATGGTAAGACAATGACAGAGTGTAGAATAAAGTGTAACACTCACAGAGGAAATGCAGAGCAGGCAGGAGAAAGGTGCAAGGTCGCAGTGAGGTGAATCATGAAGTCAACAGTCCATCTTTGACTTGGCTGCTCATGTGTTGGTGAGTGTGAGAACCTGGGCAGAGTTTATGGAAATGGTACTTACGGTACTCAAGTGCTCGGTGGTTACTGCAAACTCAGTCCGATGAGTGGCCCGTTCCCCACAGTACAGCACTGCGAGAGAGAGCTGTTGGTACAGCGCTTAGTTCTGTTGGTTGTGGTACTGCAGGAGCTTCTGTAACTGGGCCTGAAGACAAATTCACATTTCAGGAACAGCTTCCTTCGTTCCACCATCAGATTTCTGAACAGACGATGAACCAACTCATGAATACTAACTCACTATTTTTCCTCCCTTTTTTGCACTACTTACTAATTTATTTACATATATATAAATAAATGATATATAATTCAATTTGTTGAAATTTATAGTTTTTTTTCTCATTCTGTACTTCTGCCACAAAACAACAAATTTCGTGACATATGTCAGTGATAATAATAAGCCTGATTCAATTCCAATTCAGTATTTCATTTTCACGTCTGGAAATCCAAACTAAATGCAGCAGCTTGAGGAAGCTCTTTGTAAAAACAAAGAGAGCTAGAAAGCTCAGGGGTCAGGCAGCATCTGTGGAGAGAGAAACAGAGTTAATGTTTGAGGTGTATCTTTCTTTCTAAAGCACAATGCAGCTCACCCTCTGAGTACAACCTTCAGATGAGCCACTGAAACAGAAGTTTACCAAACAAACAATGCTGTGGTCACAAGAGATTGCAGATGCTGTAAGCTGCAGCAAAAATACACACAAAGTGCTGGGAGTGCTGTTGGAGGCAAGAATGATAGATGTGTCTAAGAGGCTGTTAGATAGGCACAGGAATGTTCAGACGATAGAGAGATACAGACCACATACAGGCAGAAGGGACGAGGTGTCATTAGGTTAATTAGTTTAGCACAACACAGCCAGCTCCACCATGGACAAAATCATACCCCCCCCAGCCCAAATGAGGACAGCTCATTTGCACCACTGCCTCCTTAAGGACCCCCACCACTCAGAACATGCCCACTTCTCATTGCTACCATCAGGGAGGAGGTGCAGAAGCCTGAAGACACACATTCAGTATTTTAAGACCAGCTTCTTCCCCTCATCCATCAGATTTATGAACAGTCCATGAACCCTACCTCAGAATTTTTGCTCTCTTTATGAATTACATTTTTGTTTGTACTATATTTATTTCTTATTATAATTTCTAGTATATTTTACATATTGCACTGTACTGCTACTCAAAACAACAGATTTCACAGCATATGTCAGTGATATTAAACCTTATTCTGATTCTGACAGCACTGTGGGGCCAAAGGCCTGTTTCCACACTGTACTGTTTTACGTTATAAAGTGCTGGAGGAACTCAGCAAATCAAGCAGCCTCTATAGAGGCAGAGGGACAGTCAACGTTTTGTTCAAGACTTTACATCAAGACATCAATAATTTGGAAGAAACCTGCTTTCCTAATGACCTTGCCATGTCCTGCAAGGCTGTTAATGCCCAGTATCACAGGGTTGGTACACGACTAATAAGGTGGATTCCCTCCTCTAACTGTATGGCAGGTGAAGCGTGCCAAGGTTGGCCTCGCCACTGGGAAAGAAGCTGTTCTCTGTCCACAGCCACTAGGTCAAATCAATCAAGATTGACCAGAAATGACAACTGTCCATTTCACACCATAGACGGTGCCTGTCTTGCAGAGATCCGCCAGATTGTTGTGCGTTGTAAACAAGAAACATCACTGCTTTGCTGTGTTGGGGCAGAAACATTAAAAAGCACAGAAAGAAACAAAACGTGGACTGCTTCTCGGGTTTCATTGCACAAGTGGCTTATTTACCAGCTATAGCGTGTTTTCAGTAAATACTCTTTACTGTAAATGAGCTGAGATATCCAACATCTGGACCTGGGATCTTCAGATCTTCTTGGCTTGTTTGCACTGAGCCTGCAATCACTGAATCTCACCTAGTATCACAATTTCAGAATCAGAAACTGAATCAGGCTTATTATCACTGAGACACCTTGTGAAAGTTGGTGTTTTCGTGGCAGCAGTACAGTGGAAGATAGAAAAATGACCATAAGTTACGATTTAAAATAAATAAATAATGCCAAAGAGGAACAGTGAGGTTGTGCTTATGGATTCACGGTCCATTCAGAAATCTGATGGTTGAGAAGAAACTGGTCCTGAGATCTTAGGTATGTGTATAAGAAATAATATTAAATCATTAGAGAGGGATGACAGGATTGGAAGGTGTAGAGTTTCTATGGGTTGAGGTAAGAAATGGCAAGGCTAAAAGGACCCAAATGGCAGTTGTATACAGGCCTCCAAACAGCAGCCAGAATGTGGATTAGGAATTACAGCAGGAGATAGAAAAGGTGTGTCAGAAGGGCAATGTCATGATAATCGTTGGGGATTTCAACATGAAAGTGGATTGGGAAAACCAGGCCCGGACTGGACCTCAAGAGAGAGAATTTGTAGAATGTCTAAGGGATGGCTTTTTAGAACAGCTTGTTTTTGAGCCCATTAGGGGATCGGCTGTGCTGGATTGGGTGCTGTGCAATGATCTGGAGGTGATGAGAGAGCTTAAGGTTAAGGAACCCTTAGGGAACAGTGATCGCAATATGATCAAGTTCACTCTGAAATTTGAGAAGGAGAAACTAAATTCCAATGTGCTGGTATTTCAGTGGAATAAAGGAAATTACAATGGCATGAGAGGGGAACTGGCTGAAGTTGACTGGAAAGGGACACTAGCAGGAAGGACAGCAGAGCAGCAATGGCAGGAGTTTCTGTGAAAAATGAGTGAAGTGCAAGACAGATATATTCCAAATAAGAAGAAATTGTTGAATGGAAGAAGGACACTACTGTGGCTGACAAGTGAGGTCAGAGCCAAAGTAAAATCAAAAGAAAGAACATACAAGGAAGCCAAAGCTTGTGGGAAGATGGAGAATTGGGAAGCTTTTAAAAACTTGCAGAAGGAAACTAAGAAAGTCATTAGGAAGGAAAAGATGAATTATGAAAGGAAGCTGGTGACTAATATCAAAGAAGATGATAAAAGCTTTTTGAAGTATATAAAGGGTAAAAGAGAGTTGAGGGTAGATATAGGACCAATAGAAAATGACGCTGGAGATATTGTAAAGAGAGACACAGAGATGGCAGATGAACTGAATGCATATTTTGCATCAGTCTTCACAATGGAAGATGTCTAGAGTATACCAGACGTTCAAGAGTGTCAGGGAAGTGAAGTATGTGTAGTGAAAATTACGACTGAGAAGGTGCTCAGGAAACTTAATGGTCTGAGGGTGGATAAATCTCCTGGACCTGATGGAATGTACCCTTAGGTTCTGAAGGACATAGCTAGAGAGATTGCCGAGGCATTAACAATGATCTTTCAAGAATTGATAGATTCTGGCATTGTACCAGACGACTGGAAAATTGCAAATGTTACTCTGCTATTTAAGAAGGGTGGGAGGCAGAAGAAAGGAAACTATAGACCGGTTAGCCTGACATCAGTGGTTGGGAAGCTGTTGGTATCGATTGCTAGGGATGAGATTACAGAATACCTGCAGGCACGTGACAAGATAGGCCAAAGCCAGCATGGTTTCCTGAAAGGAAGATCCTGCCTGACTAACCTACTGCAAACTTTGAGGGAATTACAAGCAGGGTAGACAAAGGAGATATAGTAGATGTGGTGTACTTGGATTTTCAGAAGGCCTTTGACAAGATGCCACACATGAGGCTGCTTAGCAAGAAAAGAGCTCATAGAATTACAGGGGAGTTACTAGCATGGGTGAAGCATTGGCTGATTGGCAGAAAACAGAAACCGGGAATAAAGAGACCCTATTCTGGCTGTCGGTTACCAGTGGAGTTCCACAGGGGTCAGTGTTGGCACCACTGCTTTTTATGATATATGTTAATGATTTGGACAATGTGATTGGACAAATTTGCCAATGATACAAAGATAGGTGGAGGAGCGGGTGGTGTTGAGGAAACAGAGAGCCTGCAGAGAGACTTAGATAGTTTAGGGGAATGGGCAAAGAAGTGGCAAATGAAATACAATGTTGGAAAGTGTATGGTCATGCACTTGGTTGGAAGAAATAAACGGGCAGACTGCTATTTAGATGGGGAGAGAATTCAAAATGCAGAGATGCAAAGGGACTTGGAAGTTCTTGTGCAAGATACCCTAAAGGTTAACCTCCAGGTTGAGTCGGTGGTGAAGAAGGCAAATGCAATGTTGGCATTCATTTCTATAGGCATAGAATATAAGAGTAGGGATGTGATGTTGAGGCTCTATAAGGAACTCGTGAGACCACAGTTGGAGTATTCTGTACAGTTTTGGGCTCCTTATTTTAGAAAGGATATACTGACATTGGAGAAGGTTCAGAGAAGATTCATGAGAATGATTCCAGGAATGAAAGGGTTACTGTATGAGGAACGTCTGGCAGCTCTTGGGCTGTATTCTCTGGAGTTCAGGAGAATGAGGGAGAATCTCATAGAGACATTTCAAATGTTAAAAGACCTGAACAGATTAGATATGGCAAAGTTATTTCTCATGGTAGGGGAGTCTAGGATAAGAGGGCATGACTTCAGGATTGAAGGACGTCCACAGAGCAGAGATGTGGAGAAATTACTTTAGTCAGAGGGTGGTAAATCTGTGGAATTTGTTGACATGAGCGGCTGTGGAGGCCAAGTCATTGGGTGCATTTGAGGCAGAGATAGATAGGTTCTTGATCAGCCAGGGTCAAAAGGGTATGGGAAGAAGGCAGGGGAGTGGGATGACTTGAAGAGTTGAATCAGACCATGATTGAATGGCGGAGCAGACTCGATGGGCCAAATGGCCTACTTCTGCTCCTATATCTTATGGTCTTATGGGTCTGCAGGCTCTTGTACCTCCTCCCTGATGGCAGTAATGAAAAGAGGACATGTCCTGGATAGCAAAGATCCTTAGTGATGGAATGCACCTTCCTGAGGCATCGCCTTGTGAAGATGTCCTCAATGGAGGGGACGGTTCTGTCTACAATGGAGCTGGCTGAGTCTACAGCCCCATGCAGCCTTTTTTAATCCTGGGCTTTGGAGCCTCCATGGCAGACGGTGATGAAACCAGTCAGAATACTCTCCATAGCACATCTGTAGAAATGTACTAGAATTTTTGCTGTCGTATTAATTCTCCTCAAACTCCCAAACAAGAATAGCCACCTCCTCTTCAGTTTCTTCATAACCAACAAATTGGATAAACAATGTACTTGCATCAACCACCCACAGATGGAAGGTAGTTACATATTTACTGCTTGTGAGTGATGCACAAATTCCCAACAGACAAGAGAAAATCTGCAGATGCTGGAAATCCAAGCAACATACAAAATGCTGGAGGAACTCAGCAGGCCAGGCAGCATCTATGGAAAAGAGTAAACAGTCGCTGTTTCAGGTCAAGAACTTTCATTAGGACAGGAGGGAAAAAAGCATCTTTTTTCAGGGTCTCAGCCCAAAATATCGACTGTACAGGTAGTGCCCAAGTTACGAATGTTCGACTTACAGACAACTCATGCTTACAAACCGAGGAAGGAGAACGCCGTCCGCCATTTTAAGTCAGATCGTGACGCTGTCTGCCATTTTAAGTCATTGCCGTTGACACTGTGTTGAGTGTTTAACTTTGTATTTGGCTTAAATTTTTCTTAGTAAGATTCACCCTGACCCCGCCACCCCCCCCCCCCCCGTTCCGGTCGGCTGGTGGCGCAGTGAGATCAGTGCCGGGCTGGAGAACGGAGGTTCCCGAGTTTGATCTAGTGACAGACCACTCCCGTGCCAGGTTGATGTCGATCCAGTGACTCCCGTACCATCCGTGCCGGGTTGATGTCGAGCTCGCAACTCGACCTCATAAAAAAAATCACTGCCACCTCCAGTTTAAATTCCCACATGGAATATTGTGGAGGATCAAATACCCAAACCCAGCACAGCCCCCACTTGTCACATCTAAACTGTCTCAGTGCGGTGGTCCTTAGGACCCAGCGGACCTCGGGAGCCGGTGGAGCTCGGGACCCGCCTCCCGCATTGTTTCTGTTCCATTGACAGGAAGCAATCGCGATTGAAAATAAAGTGGAAATAATAAAGCGTTTGGAAAAAGGTGAAACACCGTCGGTCATTGGAAAAGTGTTAGGCTACAGTCGGTCAACGATCGGAACAATTTTAAAGGATAAAGTGGGAATAATGGAGCATGTGAAAAGCCCTGCCACGACGAAAGCTACAATTATTACTAAGCAATGCAGTGGTTTAATTATTGGAATACATACGTTTCTTAAGTGTTTTATATGCATAGAAAGGTAAAATATATACTATATACTAAGACAAACGTTTGACTAACTGACGCTAAATAATACCAGATGTACTTGTTCCGACTTACGTACAAATCCCACTTAAAGACAGACTCAGGAACGGAACTCGTATGTAACCCAGGGACTGCCTGTACTTTTTTCCATAGCTGCTGCCTGGCCTGCTGAGTTCCTCCAGCAATTTGTGTGTGTTGCAAAAAGCTGACAAGCATTGACTTCACTCAGATGGGGCAAGCCAAATGTAACAACTTCTCTGTTATAGCCACTAGAAAGAGGGCTTCACTCCTATGTGATAAGGATGAGAGGTGCTGGCCCAAGTGCAGAGGGAGAGACATTGATACACGGATGAACAGTTCACTGACCTTTAACAAGAACAATGCAGAGTTAAAGGAAAAAGAACATGCCAACAGGGCCATTAACTAAAGCTCTCAAACTGAAAGCTAACACCAAACGCTGTGGCTCAGAAGCAGTAATTTAACACTGTTAATACCGTTCCTTTGCAGCGTGATCTTCTTTCCAGTAACAAGGACAAGGTAAGCAGAGAGCATTGACTTCACTGTGCTTTTGGTGAAGACTCGACAAGACCGAAACGAGAGGAAGGGAGTTAAATCCCACCACAATGAAACTCTAATTTGCTGGAACATCCTTACTCAACAAGGGTGATTGCCACAACAGAGTCTATGATTGTGACACTATGTTGCTTTTATCTGTTAGCAATTGTCATCCTATTGCCAATAGTCTTCACACATTGGATTTGAATGTTATTAGACCAATTTACTTGTGAAGAAGGATTATCAACCACAAGTGGGAACCCGTTTCTTTGCCTGTAGGCGGATCAGAGACAGATTTATTATCCCTAACTTGAATGACATGAAATCAGCAGTGCAGTGTATGGGGTGTCCAGGGAGGGGTGGCATCTCTGATGAAGGGGCTTGTCGTATCCATTCCGGGGCAGCTCACTCACCTTTCATCTGCACCAGATGCTCAGCTCTCACCTGCGGTTCCAAGTAGCCGTCCGCATGTGACAGTGGCCACACCCGGGTACACCACTCCGCCGGTGGGATAAACTAGGTGAGGGTAGCTGGCGGGCCCCAAACCTCGCTGAGATAGGGACATGTTTACCCTAGCAGGCAAAATCAGCTGCAGCGGACCGGGCAGATGAGATCGACAGAGAGATCCAGCAGGCAGAACGGCCAGAAAGACAGGTACTGTAACACTCCACGGAGAGGGGAGGGCATGGAAAGCTACAGAAGATGTCATGGTCAGCCACGGCAACCAAGGAAGATCCCAGTTTGTGACCCTTGTTCATACCACTGGACCCGGATCTCTGAAGTCGAGAAGGTGGAACTGCCCCAGTGTAACGGCTTTTCCACTTATAAAAGACTCTCCCACACAGGCCTCCTGTCATTGTCAGATTTGATAGACAACAACAACAGTGCAAAGAAATGAAATCACCACAAATCACAAAATAAACAAGTATTGTAAAACAGGAATTCTGAAGGTATTATTCATAGGGCCAGGGTAGGAAAAGTTTATTTTACTGCTGTTGTTTATTGGCTGTGTGTTGTTCCGCCGAGCTTTGTGGGCATGCTATGCTAGCACTGGAATGTGTGGTGACATTTGTTCAGAAATCTGATGGTGGAGGGGAAGAAGCTGTTTCTGAATTGTTGACTGTGGTCTTCAGACTCCTGTACCTTCTCCCTGATGTTAATGATGCGAAGAGGAGCCTGCCGAGTACTCCCAGCATTTCCTGCTTTTTTCACAAATTTTCAGAACTCACAGCACTCCATGCCTGAATTATTAATTTCCCAGCCTGCAAACTCCCACTCACCAACTCTTTCAATTCATTCACAGCACTCTCTCATTCCAGCTTTGAAAGCATCCCTCGCTGCTTACATCCCAGTTTTCCAAAAAGTTTCCTGCGTCAATTCATTCCCTTCTAGAATGAGACCATGCAAACCTGACGGTCAACAAAATGATCCCTTGTGCTGTAGACTTTTGCAGCTCCTCGTCCTGATCCCCTGCTTTTGAAGTGCTTTCAGCCAGGAGGTGTAAGGTGCTCCTTCCCTCTACTAGCCTTCTGGTCACCCTTTGGCCAGGGTCATTGAAGCTATGGGACCAGGTGCTGGATGGGTACAGATCACAAGTCCTGGTTATGTGACCGCTGATGCCAGACAGACAATCTCTGAAGAGCATTGATAATGGCTGGGGTCACTCATCTTGTAAAGACTCTGCCCAAAGGAAGGCAATGGCAAACCACTTCAGTAGAAAAATTGGCCTAGAATAATCATGGTCATGAAAGCACTTAATAATGATGATGGCCTGTCTAGAGTTTGCATTATAGATGAAGCAACATAGATATGGGTCCTATCAGCCTACCTCATCCAAGAACCACAATGTACACGCCTACCTTCTCCAGGCCAACCACATGTACATGCCTACCTTGTTCATACCAGCCACAATGTCCATGCCAACCACAATTACATGTCTACATTGACCATGCTAACCACAATGTTTATGCCTACCTTCTCCATGCCCCACAATATACATGCCTACCTTGTCCATGTCAACAACAATGCCCATGCCAACCACAATGTCCAAGCTAACATTGCCCATGCCAACCTACAACCTAATGTCTACCTACACTAATCAAATTTGTCTGAATTAAGCCTATATTCCTCTGCTCCTCTCTTTTCCAAAAGCTTTTAAAGTATTTTATCTACCTCCGCCACCTCCTCTGGCAGCTCATTCCAGTTATTCACCACCTTATGTGAACAACTTAGGTCACACACCTGCAGCTGAGATTTCGATTTATTTATCACTCAGGTGTACATCGAGACATAGAGTGCAATGTGTTGTTTGCATTAATAACCAACAATCTGAGGATGTGTTGGGAAGCAGCCTGCAAGTGTCACCACACATCCAGGCACCAACATTGCATGTTCACAGTGCTCGGCAGAACAACACGCAGACAATATACAACGAGCACCAACAGCCTTTCCCCCACCTGCACACACAGGCAAGCCTCCAACGCCAGGATATCTGCGACAGTCTGAGTTATCATTTAACCAATAGGATGTCGTGTTTGTGGTGTAATGATACACCATTAGCATGGCTACCCACTGATTAAATGCAGCAGGTACTGTAGGTCTCCAGCAAACTGATCGGGTCACTATGACAGAGAACCTCTTGAAGAAATTGGTAGATAAGAGGCTCTTCAGTCAATGAGTTAATCTGGATCTTAGCTTTCTTTTGTCTAAGTGATTATATAACTCCTAGTCTCTCTTTTCTCTTTTGCTCATTACATTGCTGGCATTTGGGGCAGCAATGAAGGTCCTCCATCTCTGGTGGTGCTCAGAACTTCCTTCATTGTGTCAGTAGATTCCTCTTGGTTTTCACTGGAGACTCAGGAATACCATCACCCTCAGATGTAGGATTCTTCATTGCTGTTTCCATAATAGTTGTGTTTTACCAGTGTGGGTTGTTGGCCCTGAGCAGAACCCCAAATCTGGAGAACTGGTGGACCACTCTTGGTCTGGCCTCTACACTTTGACCCTACCAAGAGCCAAAGCATAAAACCCTGACTCCTGCCAACATAGCTCTCCAGGTTATTGAGGCGCAAAAGCCTCCAAACCTCACGAAAAGGATGTGGTCCTCCTGAAGGATCTCCTGTAGCCTATGGTTAGCAACTAGAATATAAAACTCAGTTTTGAAATTTTCAATGAATCTCCATGTCCCAAAGGAGAAGGAATCACTTGTGAGAAAATCAAAAACAAAAGAGGGGAGATTTGATAGAGGTGTATAAAATTATGAGGGGTATAGATAGGGTTAATGCAAGCAGGCTTTTTCCACTGAGGTTGGGTGGGACTACAAGTAGTAAGTGCGAAAGGTGAAATGTTTAAGGGGAACGTGAGGAGGAACCTCTTTACGCAGGAGGTAATGAGAGTGGAACGAGCTGCCAGTGGAAGTGTGGATGCAGGTTCAATTTCAACATTAAAGAGAAATTTGGATAAGTACATGGATGGGGACACGGCACATAATGAACAAACGAATGAACAGACATGAATGGGAGGGGGATGGAGGGCTATGATCCGGATGCGGTTTGATGGGACTAATAGTTTGCATGGATTAGATGGACCAAAAGGCCTGTTTCTGCACTGTACCGCTCATATGTAGAGTCATATGATTCTATGACTGTAGAAGTAACTCTTCCAGCTTTCCTCAAAGTTTCAATTAAATTTTTAAGTTGTGCTACTTCATTCTAGAATCTCCCAGCAGAGAAAAGAGACTCGCTCCCTCAGCAACTAAGCAGGATCCTGAATTAAGCTTCTCTCGGTGGAAGGAAGCTGCAGAGTATGTATCAGATATCATGGAGTAGTACTGGCCTCCCATGCTAAGGGGATGCCTGATACACGGGGTGAACCTAATCAGATATACAGTACAGTACAAAAGTCTTAGGCACCCTAGATTTTATGTATGGTTTCAGATGGTATCGATTCCACAGAGCCCTGGGAATACCTGGATAGGCAGAAGCAAGTGAGACAGCCAATCTCTGCATTAGAACTGCGGCAAGTTCTCCAAGATGCTTGGAGCAACCTACCTACAACAACCTAAGGTTTTCTTATAAAACTGCATGACAGTGTACCTAAGAGAATTGATGCTGTTTTAAAGACAAAGGGCACCAAAGAGTCATTTGATTTAGCTTTTTTACTGTTTATTGCTCTTTATAGAAAATCTTTTGATATGTAGAAACTTTTCTGTTCATTATTTTTGAAAATATCTTCACTTTACAGAATTTTTTTGTGCGCCCACAACTTTGGCACTGTACTGTAACTAATGGAAGTGGGATCTC
Source organism: Hemitrygon akajei (assembly GCF_048418815.1). Classification (NCBI taxonomy): domain Eukaryota; kingdom Metazoa; phylum Chordata; class Chondrichthyes; order Myliobatiformes; family Dasyatidae; genus Hemitrygon; species Hemitrygon akajei. Next base: position 77,767,260 of record NC_133131.1, read on the forward strand.
ACTGGCTGAGAAAGGAGTCCTACCAGCAAACTTATCTTTATCTCTGAACCCACCCCTCCCCCACAGGCTTTCCACAGGGATGGCACCATCCCTTGTCTATTCATCCCCCCTCCCCACTAAGCCCCCTCCTGATACTTATTCCTGCAAGTGGCCAAAGTTCTACATTTGCCATTCACCTCCTCCCTCACCTCCATTCAGGCCACCAACTAGTCCTTCCAGGTGAGGCAACACTTCACCTGTGAGTCTGCTGGTGTCGCTTATTGGGTCCAGTGTTCCTGATGCAGCCTCCTCTACGTTGGTGAGACCCGTCATAAATTGGGGGACCACTTGTTTGAGCACCTCCACTCGAAAAATGGGAATTCTCAGTGGCCAAACATTTTAATTCTGATTCCCATTCCCATTCTGACGTGTCAGTCCATGGCCTCCTCTTGGGTCACAATGAGGCCTCCCTCAGGGTGGGGGAACAACGACTTGTATTCCATCTGAGTGGGCTACAAACTGAAGGCATGAATATCAATTTCTCTTTCTGGTAAAAAAAAATACCCCCACACCTCTCCCCTTTTTTTCTATCCCCACTTTGGCCTCTTGCCTCTCACCTGCTGGGTCCCTTCCTACTTCCCTTTCTCCTACGGTCCACTCTCCTCTCCTATCAGATTCCTTCCTCTCCAGCCCTTTATCTTTCCCACCACCTGGTTTCACCTATCACCTTCTAGCTATCCTCCTTCTCCTCCCCATACCTTTTAATTCTGGCATCTTCCCCCCCCCCCTTCCTTTCTGGTCCTGCAGAAGGATCTTGGCCTGAAACATCGACTGTTTATTCATTTCCATAGATGCTGTCTGGCCTGCTGAGTTCCTCCATGTGTGTGTGTGTGTGTGTGTGTGTGTGTGTGTGTGTGTGTGTGTGTGTGTGTGTGTGTGTGTGTGTGTGTGTGTGTGTGTGTGTGTGTGTGTGTGTGTGTGTGTGTGTGTGTGTGTTGCTTTGCATGGGAGAGGTTGCATTTCAGATATGAACAATATTTCAGTGTGGGGTGGCACGGTGGTGCATATAGTAGTTGTGCCCCATATTTCACGGCATCATGAAAAGTCCTGATATTCATTACCTAGTCCTAATTCCTAATGCAGGGCTTCAAACCAAAACCAGCAATTCCTTTCCTCCCACAGGTGCTGCTAAACCCAGTGAGTTCTTCCAGCAGATCTCTTGTTGCTCCAGATTCCAGCTCCTGCAAACTCTTGTGTCTCCAGGGTTGGTTGGATCGGCACTATATCCAATTCACTAAGATAATCTTGGACTAGAAGGTAAAAACGACAGCAGAGAAATAATGGAAGATTTACTAACCTTCTAACCTTGAGGCCTGGTTGAATCTCCAACAATACCTCAGTATACTTTACTGGCTGGTGGGGTGGAGATATGTCTCTACCAAAGGAGGTAGAGCAATCCTCAGGCATGGTGTAGTACCTGCTTATTCCCCACAAACAGCGTCACGTGAAGCCACGGGGGCAGGTGGTGGATGATTGTATGAGCAGCTGGTGCAGATCACAAGTCCTGGTTTAGCAACCACCGACGCCAAGCAGACAATTTCTGAAGAGTATTGATAATGACTGGAGTCACCCATCTTGTAAAGACACTGTCCAGAAGAAGGCAATGGCAAACCACTTCTGTAGAAAAATTTGCCAAGAACAATCATGGCCATGGAAAGACCATGATCATCCACATCATACAACATGGCACAAAACAAACAAACTTTACAGGGTTAACAAAACTAAATTACGTACAACTTCTCCCTACTTTCCAGGCTTGGGTAAGTTTAGCTGATTCCATTAGAAAGAGAGAGAGAGAGACAGAGCACTAACTGCATGACAAGCAGAAATAAGAAATGATGCTAATGTTTTAGATCTTTGAGCTGGTAAGTTTTTCTTTCCACAAATACTCCATGACCTACTGAGAGTTTCTAGCATTTTCAATTTTTATTTCCAATTTTAATCAGTATTCATTTTTATTAATCATTTATACTTTATTGCATGGCATTTTCTGAGCTCTGACACGCCCCTTACCTGCTCTCCCTACATATAAAACAAAGAGACTTTGAAAAGGACAAAGGGCCAGTGCTTTTAAAGGCGAAAATGAATCGTGTAGTCTCACTCAAACACAAAGGGTTAATCCTTGAGCTTGAGTCTATTCATATCACAATTATTTCAGAATCTGATCATCCCGTTGACTGACAAGTCTACCGTCAATCATGAACCAGCCTTGTTTTGTGTGAAAATAAAACCGTCAAGAGATAAAGTTTATACATTCAAGATTCAAGATTGCTAATTGTCATTCATCAGGAGAAAGAAATGATTGTTACTCCAGATCTGATGCAACATAAGAAGCACAAAGAAACAGTTAGTGTGATGTTATTATATTCAAAGTGCATTTATTATCAAAAAATGTATAAATTATACATTATAATGGTGACTTCTTTGTTTGCATCTTCAGAAACAGCTCTATTTCCACCTTTAGTATCTTTATTTTTCCCTTTCAGGGTTCTTTTGAAGACCCTGACCTGGAGTTACACGCAGGCTTCTGTTCTTTGCGGGAATGGGTCCTGTTGTCGGGGTTCCACGACTGGCTGTTATCCGACATGCCAAAGGTTTGGCCTGAGGGTCTCAATCGTGTTCGGAAGCCTAGAATCTCAGGGCTCTGGAGACGGGTGGATCGAGGGTCGGTGTCACGGCAGGAGACCCGTGTGTCGTCAGGGAGACTGGAAAATATTTTGCTGTGGGCCCAAAGACCCGAGGTCTTTGTGATCTTCAGAGACAGAGTTCGAAAAAAGCGACGAAATGGACTTTAACATTGTAAACCAGTGGGTTGTTGTTATGTCTCCCGCTTACTGTGAAAATGGGGGACTCCTCCCTCTCCCTTGCCAGGGAGAGAGGGAACCTGTGGTTTGTCGAATGTCGGATGAAATGCGAAGCCTCTGGGGTAACTTTGGTCTGTGTCTTTGCTATTGCTTAGCGCACACTTGGGCTCAGTGACGATACCGATGCACTTTTTTTCGCTGGTGGGGTCGTTGCTTACTGCCACTACACGCAGGAGGGGTATCTGGGGGGATCTTCGGGGTTCTCATGTTTCACTGTCATTCATTCTTTGGGGCACTTCTCTGTATTCATGGATGTTTGCGAAGAGAAAGCATTTCAGGATGGAAATTGTATACATTTCTCGGACATTAAATTTGACCTTTGAACCTTTATACAGCCTGGAGATTTGTTTGCTTACAGGCAGTCACAATGCAAGGAACTCGTAAGAGTCCAACTATAAAAAAATAAGGCCAACCCCCAGTGCCCACAAAGAAAGAAAAAACAAAACAAATCAGGCAAACAATAGAAGCAAGAAACAACAACAGCATTCCAAACCAAAATGAGTCCTTAGGTCCAAATCCCTGGAGTAGGCCCAAAGTCTCAGTATTCAATTCACCATATTAGTGGAGCAAATTGCTGCAAAGTTCACAGGCCTGAAGCACAGCAGCCGGGGGCAGTTTCACAGCCTTAGTGTCGCGGAGAGATGAGCCTCCAGACTATCTGGTTCAGCATTTAAATTGTCCCAACCTCGCACTAGCACCTGGGCCCTGTTGCAACGAATTGCTCCAGGCCTAGATTTCACTGCAGGAGAAGCAGTGAATTTCAACAATTTCAATTGTGGATTTCAACCTCCCCAATCGGCTCGGTGTGATGAACTACATATACCTGTCTGGACACGCCCCCCCTGCTGACTGCTCCTGTGGCTCCTCCCACAGACCCCTGTATAAAGGCGATTGGAGGCACTGCTCCTCCCTCAGTCTCCAGGATGTTATGTGATGGTCTCTTGCTGCTGACAGTGCTTTCTTCCAGCTAATAAAAGCCTATCTCTCGCCTCACGTCTCCGAGAGTTATTGATGGTGCATCACTCGGCATCCAGAGCGATCCAACCTCACCCAAAGCCCTCCCCTTTCAATAGACAATAGACAATAGGTGCAGAAGTAGACCATTCGGCCCTTCGAGTCTGCACCGCCATTTTGAGATCATGGCTGATCATCTACTATCAATACCCGGTTCCTGCCTTGTCCCCATATCCCTTGATTCCCCTATCCATAAGATACCTATCTAGCTCCTTCTTGAAAGCATCCAGAGAATTGGCCTCCACTGCCTTCCGAGGCAGTGCATTCCAGACCCCCACAACTCTCTGGGAGAAGAAGTTTTTCCTTAACTCTGTCCTAAATGACCTACCCCTTATTCTCAAACCATGCCCTCTGGTACTGGACTCTCCCAGCATCTGGAACATACTTCCTGCAGTCCATATGAGCCGGCATTTATATTGTCCAAACAGTGGATTGTACCTTGCATTAGCACCCGGGCCTCACCACAGCAAATAGCTCTGGACCTAAAACATGCTGCCCAGTGATTTGCTTCAGACCTGGATTTCGCAGCCAAAAAAGTTGTTCATGACCTGTCTAAATCTAAAATGGCACTTAGAGCGATCCCGGGTTAGTTGGATGGGCATTGGAACTCCTCCATCCGGTCTTCTCGTCTCCAAATAGTCCACCAGCATGGCTCCAACTCCAATTGTGTTGAGTTTGCAGTGCACCAGCAGGGCACATCCCTCAATCTCACTTTGCCCTTGCTCGCTTCCTCACTGTTTTCAGTGATAGGTTACCACAATTTACTTTTTAAAAATTGTTATTAATAATGTTTTTAATTGAATTCCTTTACTTTTGAACCACCAGTAAGCTGCCACACGTCTTCAGTAGCACCAACTCAAGCCAGAAGTTTGGGGGGGGGGGGGGGGCATTCCATCCTGGGCCATTCCAGGGGTCAGAGTTCAATGCTGGCTCCGTCTGTAAGGAGATTGTATGTTTTCCCCGTGAACTGCAAGGGTTTCCTCCAGGTGATCCAGTTTCCTCCCACACTCCGAAGACATACAGGTTAGTAGGTTAATTGGCCATTTCTAAGTTGTCCTGTGATAAGACTAGTGTTAAATAGGTGGGTTGTTGTGTGGTGAGGTCTGTTTGGTCAGAAGGGCCTGTTCCACATCGCATCTATAAATCAGTAAATAAACATATACATGGATGAATAAACAAATAGATAGATAGATAAATTGATAAATAGATAGATGGATAAATAAGTATAAAAGCAGTCCTATACAACAGACTGTACTGAATATGACTGTATATACTTAAGCAAGACACACAAAATGCTGGTGGAACGTAACAGGCCAGGCAGCATCTATAGGGACGAAGGGTCTTGGCTCGAAACGTCGACAGCGCTTCTTCCTATAGATGCTGCCTGGCCTGCTGTGTTCCACCAGCATTTTGTGTGTGTTGCTTGAATTTCCAGCATCTGCAGATTTCCTCGTGTTTGTATATACTTAAGGTTAGTTTATGTACATCAACTGATTGTAGAGGGACACTAGGTACAAGAGTATCTGAACACAAGATGATTTTGACAAGGAAATGATAAAGTGATATAGTGGCTCTTGACAAGAGAAACTCTGCCACATAGCAACAGGGTGTATGAAAGCACAGTTGGGCTGTGAGTGTGTCAGTGTAGGTATGATGTGTGGGGTGTGAGTGTAAAGTGGCAGTGCATGGGGGATTAGAGATGCTGAGGTGTTGTAGAGAAGAGTGACTGATGTGGATGTAGCGGTGTTGGGTTCACGGGTGGAGGTGTTGATCAGCTTGACGGCTTGGGCAAAGCAACAGCTTTTGACTCTGGTGGTCCTGGCCTGGATGCTGCATAATGGGAGTGGGACAAACAGTCCATGAGCAGGGCAGTTGGGATCCTTTTGTAAATGGTTGCACAAATCTGTCCTTCCTGAAGTGTACTGACTATTCTAAAATCTTTTAGACTAATTTAAGGCCATCATCCAGACAGTAAAAGATCAAGTATTCATTCATTGTTCTATTTGTCTCAATTAAAGGTTAATTATTGCTCCATTAAAACAAAATTGAAACTACTTTTTCCAGGAAAATAATATCACAAATCCAGTGGCTAAATGAAAGCAGGCAGCCATTAAAGAAATCCACAGACACAGAGGCAAAGACGGACTGTGTCTACTGTAGCATAGATACCCCAGCATTTCTGGGGATGTAAGATTTAGAGTGCATCCTTGAATTTCTGCTTCTTTTCATCTGGCAACCACTTCCCAAGTCGGAGTCTGGAACAGAGTGTTTGTGAATCAGGAGCCTCGGGATACAGGGAAACTTGGCTGTGTGCATTCAGAATTGGCTTGCCCATGGAAGCAGATGGTGGTGGTAGACAGAGCGTATTCTGCCTGAAGGTCGGTGACCGCTGGCACTCTGCAAGGATTTGTCTAGAACCCCTGCTGTCTGTGATTTTTATAAATGCCTCAGATGAGGAAGTGGAAGGGTGGGGTTAGTAAGTTTGCAGATGACGTGAAGGTTGGTGATGTTGTGGGTGGCGTAGAGGGTTGTCAATGGTTACAACAGAGCTCTAGTATCATGCAAAGCTGGGCTGATGGAGTCCAACCCGGAAATGTGCGAAGTGATTCAGAATCAAAATCAGGTTTAATATCACCGGCATATGTCGTGAAATTTGGTGACTTCGTGGCAGCAGTACAGTGCAATAGATGAAAATAGAGAAAATAGCTGTGAAATATGGTAAATGTATATATTATAAATGCATAGATTAAATAATTAAATTAGATAAAGAGTGCAAAAATAGAAATGAAAAAGTAATGAGGTAGTGTTCATGGGTCCAACATCCATTTAGAAATTAGATGGCAGAGGGAAAGAAAGTGTTCCTGCATCATTGAGTGTGTATCTTTACAATTCTGTACCTCCTTCCTGATGGTAGCAATGAGACCAGGGCATGATCTGGGTGATGAAGGCCCTTAAAGATGGATGTCGCCTTTTTGAGGCATCGCTCCTTGAAGATGTCCTGGGTACTGCGGAGGGTAGTGCTCATGATGGAGCTAACAAAGTTTACAACTCTCCGCAGCTCTTCAATCCTGTGCAGTGGCCTCCCCCACCCCATTCCAGATGGAGATGTACCCAGTTAGAGTACTCTCCATGGTACATCTGCAGAATTTTTTGAGTGCTTTTGGAGTTTGAAATTGCTCACTCTTTCCACATCTGATCCCTCTGAGGAATAATGTCTGTTCCCTTATCTTACCCTTTCTGAAGTCCACAATCAGTTCCTTTAGTCTTACTGACGTTGAGTGCAAGGTAGATTGGTAGATACTTAGACGGAATATAAAATGTTACTTTTAAGGTGATTGGAAGAAAGTATAGTGGGAGGCATTTAAGAGACTCTCAGAGAGACACAAGGAAAATAGAATAATGGAGGGCTATGTAGGTGGGAAGGGTTAGATTGATCGTAGAGTAGGTCATAGACAGAATGGCCTGTACTGTGCTGTTGTGTTCCATGTTTTGGGAAGCTGGTGCTGGATTGTCAGTGTAATACCATAATGGAATGGTACATCTGGTCAGACTTGCTAGTAACAAAGAAGTGGGTTACAAGGATCTGTAATTGAATAGTAAATTTAAGAACAAAATCAAAACTTATCCATTTCAGTGCAAGTAACCCTTGATATGCAGCACAGACAAAGGAATGATTGCCTTGCAAGACTTTGATGCATGATTAACGCTGCTTGCTTTGAAAGAATTGGAAGATGCATCTGCCTCTTTCAATACAATCCAGCAAACATCAACCAAGTCAATGCAAAACTTCAAATGGAAGTTAGCTTGGGCATTTATGCATTCAGTGATCATTTATGTAATGATGCTAATTTGGGATTCCTCTTCATTTTCTTAAGTGCACAGGATTGGGCAGGTGCATTTTAAGTGCTTTTCGTATCAGCAAATATTTAATTTACTGAGAAACTGATTAATGACAACATAAAATCTGTTCGGTGACTCAGCTTAGTTCCTTTAAGTGATTTACAATAATGACTCATTAGGAAGCTAATGTTGATGCTCTTGTTTAAAACGCCTGCTTTGGTGATAAATCTACTTTCAGCTATAATTAAAGAAAATGAGTAAGCTTGCGGCTCTTGATTTTACCAAGGAATACCATTAACGGACACAAATCAGAGGAACAATTGCACGTTGGCATGGAAGGCTTTACATAAGTGAAGGTGCAAATTAATTTCAGCAGAAATGTAAAAATTATAATGCAATTTTAAATGCATTTAAGACACAATTTCCCAGCTGCTTCCAAAAATGGAACTCCAGCCCAATAGAACAGTACAGCACAGTTTGGGTCCTTTGGCCAAGAAGTTATGCCAACCTATATCGTTCATTCGTTATGTGCTGTGTCATATGAACATGGTCTTTGACCATACGTGTTCTTGGCGAATTTTTCCACAAAAGTGGTTTGCCATTGCCTTCTTCTGGGCAGAGTCTTTATAAGATGGGTGACTCCAGCCATTATCAATACTTTTCAGAGATTGTCTGCCTGGCGTCAGTGGTCGCATAACCAGGACTTGTGATCTGCACCAGCTGCTCATACGACCGTCCACCACCTGCTCCCATGGCTTCATGTGACCCTGATCGGGGGTTGCTAAACAGGTGCTACACCTTGCCCAAGGGTGACCTGCAGGCTAGCAGAGGGAAGGAGAGCATTACTCCTGCTCCTTCGGTAGAGACGTACCTCCATCCCGCTAGCCTGCCAACGTACATAAACCTACTATAAATCAGCTTCTGCAATGCAAGCAAGTAATCTCTCCCAATAAAATGCATTGCATTAAACATCATTTTAGGTTAAATGACATGAATATAAATTCAACTTGTAGCCATTGCCAATGAACAATGGTTTTCATCAATTCTTTTCAATTATAAAAAAATCACTTTGACTTTGATATAGGTCAAAAGCTGCTTGTACAGTATCTGAGTTTCTGAGGCACATAGGGAATTATAGGATCAAGCCCAATCCCTATTAATAACCAAAATACAAGCTAATTCTCCTTGCCTGAATCAGAAGTAATTCAAGAATGCCTCAAAGCCAAACTAACTGGATATTAACTAACAGGCTATCCAAAACTATTAAAACTCTCATTTTTCAAACCATATTCCAATTACCTAGTTATATAAATGATGCATCTGTGTAAACCTTTAGGCAGCCACCACAGTAATCAATATAAATAGATTTACACACTGCATTTTGACGTTCTTTGTAATTTACACATCAAGTTTTCCTGGCGTGAAAATCTGGCATTTTATGCAGATTACTAATGGTTACAGGAATGCAAAAGCTTCAAAAATTACATGATGAGCTTTTTAATTTCATAATTCACAGTCAACATAACCATAATGATGGATAAATTCAAAGCAATAATTTACTCAGTGTGAATGTGATTACAGAGCCAACAAAAAGATATGTGACCTGACTGAATGACGGTAGTGCTAGAACATTCTTTTTTAAACTAAGAGTACTGGGTATAAACGTGCTAAGATACTTTTTCTAATCAAATCTAGGGTTACATTGTTCAAAGTGTGATAACACTGGACAACAAACATTTTGCTTCCTTAAAGCTTTTGGGTGTATCTTATGGATCTTGGGCTGCTGATCATGAAAATAACTATAAAATTCCCCTATCACATGCCATTTTTTTAAAATTGCAAAGCATCAGCACCATTATGCAATTAAACATTACATTCAATAAAAGTCAATCTCTTGTTTCTCCAAATTCCTATCTGATACAAGTAGTCTAAGAGTATATTTATGTTCAGCTTCAGACGGTCCATCATAAATGAAACCACTTTGGTTTCCTTGGCTGTGTAAGTCTAGGGAAGACAATCTCCAGCCCCACCAAACTTGGGAGATTGAGGTGTGCTCGATCCCACCCCAAACCTCGGTCTGTGTGGATTGTTACATACCCCGTAACTGGGTCACTTACCAGCAAAGATAGAGAGGTCCGTTGAAGTCTGATGGTACTATTTTTAACAGTATTTATTGATAGAAATACACAAAAATAATATCAATGCAAACACACAGATAATATACGTCGTCAATACTAAACCTAAAAGCGCGGGTATAATAATAATCAATAAGAAATAAGCTCTATCGTTGTTTAGGGGATAATGTATTGTCTGATGGAAATATAAAAGTCACTTTAGTTCAGTCAAGCTGTAGGCTGCAGCCATTGGTTGGAGAGAGAGAGGGGTTAAAACTTGCCTATTCCTTTTATGATGTCAATCCTTCGAGAGTCGTTGGGAGTTGATTTCCCTGTTGTTAGCTAAAAACCGTTTTTCCGTGGCAAAGGCCACCGATTCCGGGCAAATGGAAGCGGACGCACGTGGCCTTCCACCGGCTTTCGCTATTACGGGATCGCTAGCGTTTCTTCTGGTGTGTCTGAGGGGCTGTTCCCCCAGACCCTCTTTTTATCCTGACTCACAGGGTCGCAGATGTCGATCAGGTTGGGATGATGCAATCCCTCCACCAACCTCCCCCTCGGTTCATTGCCTGGGGGGGCTTTGATGCATCATGCAGGATGCAATACACAAGTCCGTCTCCAAGAGACAATAGCCGGTATCAATGGGTCCGCCTTTCGGAGGCCAGGACACATTCCACCCTTTTGTGGATTCTGCATGTCTTTCTCTCATTTCCTGTGTCTCCTGAACTGACTCAATAGTGATCTTGCGATTCTCACAAAGGAGGGGGCTACCCCGCACCCTTCGGCCCCTCAGAGCTGTGGTACATTCATAACAGGATGCTGTGTCATTTGCTACCATGTTCCAAATTAGTGCCACAAAATAATGGACAGTACACTGCATACGATTGAAGGAATTACGTTAACTAAAGGGTTAGTAAAGAATAACAAAAAGAAAAGGGCCCATTCTAATTGAACAGTCAAACGTGCACAAGTTGGAGCTCATCTTGAACTTCTCTGTCACTCACGCGCTGGGCCCTCGGTCACAATCCATCTCGAGCAAACGGGTCTCCCACCGGATCGTATGCTACAACTGGCTCTCCTCAGCGTCTTCTCTTTTCATCTCCTCTCAAACAAAAGCCTCAAGCCCAACATTATTGTCCCTCACCAAGAAAACCCCCCACTAATTGGATGGCACACATTCCACATCATCCCTTATCTTCAATGATAACCCAAACAGGCTGACAGCTGAACAGCAGCTCTTACAGAGCGGCTACATGAAATCCCTACAGCATAGCAGTAAAGGTGTGAACCAGGGCATTACATAAACAAAAAAAAATTCAGAGGAAGCAACACTTCAGAAAAAAATTGGTTGTGCAATGATATAAGCTGATTCCTCGGTGAACCCCTAAGATACAGAAGGCAGAGGAAAACGCCAATGCACTTGAGATAGCTGAGCAGCAATAATGGAGACTTTACTACAAGGATGAACACTCAGCTGAATGGATGGAAATGAGGAAGCCTGACACCACGCGGGGCAGAGTGGATAGTTTGATCAGTGCTTCCTGAAGTTGGATTGGCTGACTGTATTGTCCACAGGTTGTACCAAGGTGATTCAACAAAGTTTGCTTCAGAACATATTGCCGTGCCAACACCCATCCTCTGGGAGATGGGAGTAGCAACGTTGTGTGAACGATCACCTTTAGATCTTCTAAGGTTCACATGCTCCCCCCCCACCCCAACCTGACTTGAATATGCACTTCTGGTATGCTTTCATTCAGTGATTAACTTTGAATCTCCTATTGTGACCGGACAATCATTATAAGAACGAGAACAATTTGCGAAAACCCACAACAATCTTCTGAGGGCAACTAGCATGGAGTCATCTGAGCTGGAAGAACTCATCCTGGGTGAGAATGGGCAGAGCTTGTGCACAGGCCTGGAACAGGGGAGGAAAAGCATTTGGGTCCTATACCATGGCATCGACAGGGAATGCAACAGAAACCGGGGTCAGTAGAACATACATCCATTCAAACCATCCGAGGTTTGAAAAGATTAGGCAGTCCTCATGCAGGATTCCCTAAAGGTTAATTTACAGGTTGAATCGGTGGTGAGGAGGGCAAAGGCAATACTAGCATTTACAGTATTTCAAGAGGACTGGAATATAAAAACAAGAATGTTATGCTGAGGCTGTATAAGGCACAGGTGCAGCCTCACTTGAAGCATTGCGAGCAGTTTTGGGCCCCTTATTCAAGAAAAGCTGTGCTGACATTGGAGAGGGTTCAGAGGAGGTTCACAAGTATGGTTCTCGGAATGAAAGGGTTATCATATGGGCAGCATATTAAAGGCTCGGGGCCTGTACTCACTAGAATTTTGAAAAATGTTGGAGGAAAACCTATTGAATGCTGAAAGGCCTATATAGAGTGGATGTGATGAAGACGCTTCCTTTAGTGGGGGAGTCTTGGGCCAGAGGGCACAACCTCAGAATAGAGGGAAGTCCATTTAGAAAAGAGACGAGGAAGAATTTCTTTAGCCAGGGGATGGTAACTCTGTGGAATTTGCTGCTACAGGGAGTTGTGGAGGCCAGGTCACTGGGTGCAGTTAAAGAGGAGGTTGATAGGTTCTTGATTAATCCGGGTGTGAGAGGTTACGAGGAGAAGGCATGAGATTGGGCCTGAGAGGGAAATGGATCAGCCATGACGAAATGGCGGAGTGGACTCGATGGGCCAAATGGCCTAATTGTGTTCCTATACCTTACGTCTTACGGCCTAAACCATGCCATCATAGGCAGAACCTCCTGTCCCACCCCTGCTAGCACTATGGGTCAGGGTGCTAACAGACGGTAACTTGCAGGCTGCCACCCTGTTCGTGAAAACTCAGTAAGCTGAGTTGGCCACATCCCAGAATATTCCTCTCTCTCTGCGGACTCACTCAGTTGCAGAAGTTATACTCCTTAGAACAGCGTAACACAGGGCCAACTCTCTGATTCTCAGTCATGGCTTAGCATCCAACGAGACATCCATAGTCATAGATCGCAGAACGGTTTAGTACAGGAACCTGGCTTTGTCCCATGATGTTGTGCCAGACTACTTAAACTAGCAATCAAATGCCCAGCTAAACTAATCCTTTCTGTCTACACTGTATTCTCAACTAATTTTATGCCGTGGACCCTTACCGCTAATCAAGGGGTCCACAGACCCCAGGTTGGGAATATCCTTCCACTACCTGCACATGCATGTGCCTGTCTGAGTGCCTCTTGAACACCTCTATCATTTCTTCCTCCACCAGTGCGTTCTTGGCACCCAATAATCTCTGTGTATAAACACTTGCCCCGCGGATCTCCTTCGAACTGAACCCCACTCGCCGTGAATTTGTGCCCTGCAGATCAGACATAATGCAGAGGACATGCATTGAAGATGTGGGAGGGTGGGGGGAGTTCAAAGGAAATGTACGGGGCACATTTTGTAGCAAGAAACTGAACAGACTCTTTCCATTCCGTTCCCTGTTAACGATCAGTGCACTTGAGAGAACAGGCTCCTGTTGCCTGTAACATTTTCCTACTGTCATTACCTTGTTTTCTCCAGTTCAACCCATTCTCTCAGCCTGGCTCTGGTTGTTCATAGGTTCCACCCGTACTGAGTCATTGCGAATCCTTTTCAGTTCTATATTCCACTCTCTTACAGCCTCTTTCCATCAGAGAAAAAAAAGGAAAACTGAAGATCTTCCAAACTTAATTTTTGTCTCTGTGATTAATTGCCATCCTAAGTATATTTTGGAATTATTAGCAGAGGAAGGAGCCCGGAAGTACTATGGAGCTGTAAATTAAAGTGATAATATATGAGGGCTTCCTTTCAATTTTTTACCATTGAATTTTAAATATCCTTGGGTTTCTTTTTAATTGAGGAAAAACATTCAAAAATATAATTTATAATCTTATTCCTGACAAAAATAATATAAAACAGCAATATTTTATTTGCTTGCAAATTAGCATATCCTCCTTCAGAGCATAAGACAGAAAAGAGCAGAAATGGGCCAATCCGCCCATCGATCCTGTTCCACAATTCAGTCATGGCTGATTTTTTTTTCAACCCCATTCTCCTGCCTTTGCTCCACCCCTCTCCTTACCGATGAAGAACCTATCAATCTCTGACTTGGCCTCCACGGCTCTTTGTAACATCAAATGCCTCAGATTCACCCTCTGTAGGCTGAAGAGAATCCTCCTCCTCTCAGTTTTAAATGGACATCCATTTATACTGATGCTTTGCCCTCAGATCCTAGATTCTCCTATTAATGGAAGCATCCTCTCCACATCCACTGTACCCAGGACTTTAAGTATCAAGTAGCTTTCACGGAGTTTCCCCTCATCTGGTTGAACTCCACCCAGAGCCTCGGACAAGGGATAAATGAACATTAAACAGTGAGGTGGTAAAATGGAAGTGTTACCCTTAGCACCAACAAATGGAAGATGCAGCCAGACATGAATACTGAATTAAACAGTCCATTAACCAGTCCTTCACTGGATTGTCAAAGTACCACCCTGGAGAAAGCACAGTGCTTGACCTAAAAGTGCTTGTACAGATTTCATCAAAAGCTGACCACCAGAAGTCTTCAGAGATATGCAACATTCCAAGTAAGAAATTTGTATGGAGGGCAAGAGAAACAGGCTGCACATATTCATGCGAGATGGTTTCAAAGCTGATTAAGAGGAGGTCACAGGTTTTAGTTTATACACAGACTAGTAAACTTCTGAAAGGACCACAACCTTGCATGCCTTAATGACCTGGTGAGCTGTATTGGCTGGAGTCAGGACTTTATGCTTTGTTCCTTGGTAGGGTCACTCCTGCCGAACAGGTCAAAGGGTAGAGACCAGACGAAGAGTGGTCCACCAGTCCTCCAGGTTCAGGGGTTCAGCTCAGGGCTAACAACTCTGACTGGTCAAACAAAACAGTTAAGGAAACAGCAATGAAGAATCCTTCTACATCTGAGTGTGATGGTATTCCTGAGCCTCCACCTGATCTGGGACTTGCATGGCTGACATTAGTGTAAACCAAGAGGAAGCTACTGACATGATGAAGAAATGAAGAAAGCACCACCAGAGATGAAGGACCTTCATTCTGCCCTAATTGCCAACGGCATAATGGGCAGTAAGCAGACTAGTAAAATCTGTGTACAGGGCATCGAATGTTTTTCCAGTGCTGCTGAAAATATTTCTTTCAGGATATTTCAAATGATTGGAAAATGACATGACCAAGGGGAAACAGGGAGTGGGATGTGTTGGGGGGGGCAGTATCTGGAGGAAAAAAAGATGTTAGGACTGCGAGGGTGGAGTGCCATGGGAGGGATTGGAGACAGGTGGCAGAGAAGAAATGCCGGGGCAGGGGGTGGCAAGGGTGCAGACGCGCCCAGCTCTGAGACACCGGGCAAGATCATTTGGTTCCAAGCAATTGGTTTATTAATCATTACAGAATGTCCCACTCCCTCCCCTCTCCCTTTTCCTTTCCCCAACCACGACTCCTCTCTCCCTGCCTCCTCCCTGTTCTCAACCCACAACAGAGACCCGTATCAGAATCAGGTTTATCATCATTCACATCTGTCAAGAAATTAGTTTGGTTTTTGAGGCAACAGTACAGTGCAATACGTAAACTTACTACAGTACCCTGCAAAATTCTTAGGCACCCCAGCTATATACATGTGCCTAAAACTTTTGCACAGTACTGGAGAGCATCAAGAAAGTACAATTAACTTGAGTTAGGGGTTAACCACTCACTTTTGGAATGGCTGATAAATCTTTCCTTTTGAAAGAGGCTGCCACAAAACCACCCAACGTATTTCCAAAACGGAGCCAAGATGAAACAAAGATCTTTGGGTTTTATCAGTATGGTCTGGAAACAGAAGACTGGCTTGTGTTAAGTGAAGTGTGCAGTGTGATGCTGGCATATCTCTAGTTATGTGAGCAAAATTGATTGGTTACGGGAGATAATTAGGGCGTGTTGAATTGTAGAGACATAGTGTCAAACAGCACGGTAACAGGAAGTGTAATTGGTCCAGGTTGACCAGGATTCCCGTAGAAGTGAGTCCCATTTACCCAGGTTTGCCCGATACCCTTCTCAACCTAAAGCGGTTGAGCCAGGTACATTAACAACATCCTAAAAGTGCTTGGACTATCCATGTACCTGTTGAAGCAGGTATTAAATGTTGTTAATGTACCTGCCGCAACCACTTCCTCAGACGACAGCTCCATTCCATACACTGACCCTCTTAGATCTCTCCCCTCTCACCTTTAACCTATGCCCTCTAGTTCTTGAATCCCAAACCCTGGATTTCACTAACGATTAAGACAACATTTTAAGCTAGATAGGTTGATCTTCTTCCCGAGGTCCAATAGCTGCTCATAACTTTGCTTTGCCTTGTCACACCACCCCGCCCGTAGTACAATCGGACTTCCAGGACTGCAGAGACTGCGTGTAACTTTGGGAGGGAAGCAGGCAGCAATCTGGAGGCTCTGCTTATCCTGGCAGATATCACAGGATATCCAAGGCACACTGCTTTGATGAGGACAAGAGATGTTTTCTCTTTGTTTTGTCATGGAACCTGTTATATACACTCAGTGGCCACGTTATTAGGTACACCTGGACACCAGCTCATTAATGCAAATATCTAATCAGCCAAGCAGGCAAGCATGCAGACATGGTCAAGAGGTTCAGTTGTCATTCAAACCAAATATCAGAATGTGGGAAGAAATGGGATCTAAGTGACTTTGACCGTGGAATGATTATTGGTGCCAGACCGGTAGTTTGAGTATCTCAGAAGCTGCTGATCTCCTGGGATTTTTACACACAACAGTCTCTGGAGTTTACAGAGAGTGATGTGAAAAACAAAAAAAACATCCAGACAGCGGCAGTTCTGTGGGTGAATTTGCCTTCTTAATGTGAGAGGTCAGAGTGGAATGGCCAGACTGGTTCAAGCTGACAGGAAGGCGAGAGTAACTCACATAACCACACGTTACAACAGCCGTGTGCAGCAGCATCTGTGAATGTTGAACCTTGAAGTGGATGGACCACAAGAGGCACCCAGTAAAGTTGCCACTGAATGTATGTCTTGCTTACGTACTTCCTGCATCGCAGCACTGACAACCTTCGAAACAAAACGGCTCAGATCATTGTTAAGTACACTTCAATTTACCCTCAATCCCAGGGGACCATCCCGGAAGAACAGAGAAAATCCACCGCATAAATGCCAGTCTCTCTTTTAATTGGATCGCACCTCATTGCACTGGTGAACTTGCCAAAGCAATTTGTGTATCCTATTGAGAAAAGGGCAAATGCTGAGGAAAGGCATTGTCCGATGCTCACTCCTCATTAGTTTGACAACCTTGGCAGCTGTCAGATGATTGAAGCTAATCAGGTTGCTTAAACACTTTACTACCGCCTTCAACTATTAACTGCTAATAATTGCAAGTTTTGTGAATTGAACGGAGGAAAGGCACTCCAAGTTCCAGCTAATTAGGAAAAAGATGGCTGATTAATACCAGGCAGAGTGAAGCCACGGATATATTGTTTATTTTATTTATTTCAGGGGCAGAGCACAGCAACATGCCTTTCCACCCTATTACACCTGTGTAACTAATTAACCTACTAACTCGAATGTAGGGTTTCACAAATAAAACAACATGAGACATTTTGTGTTTAAGAAACACTGTCGCAACTCATTTACTGTACTCCAAACACTGAACACAAGGTGCCGTAAAAATACTTCACATAATTAATTATGCATGTAGCGAGGGTGCCGAAGACTTTTGCCAACCTGGAGCCGTGAGCGAGTTGCAGATCTGGCGGGAGCATCGGATGCCGGGAATGATGAGGGTGGAGAGGGGTTGGGGATCAGGTGGCAGAGGAGTGCCAGAAGTAGGGGGCACAGGTGCAGACTCAACCAGCCCCAGGACACCAGACAGGGCCATTTGATTCCAAAACAAATGGTTTATTGATCATTACAGAAATGTCTCTCTGATGCTTCCCTCTCCTTTCCTTTTCCCAACCATGATTCCCCTCTCCCTGCCCCCTTCCCAATTTCAGTTCTCAATAGAGACCCATATCAGAATCAGGTCTATCATCACTCACATATGTCATGAAATTTGTTTTTTTTTAATGTGGTAGCAGTACAGAGCAATATATAAAAATTCCTGTGTACTGTGCTAAGTCTTGGGCACCCTAGCTATATATACAGTATGTTCCTAAGACTCTTACACAGTACTGTATGTACAATGACATGTAAAGGTAAAAGATAAAACACACGATAAAATGTATCTGTTATTTGAAATGTTCATACCATCAATTCTAAAGGATACTTAGAGTCAAACAGAAATTAAGTTTGTCAGAATTAGCACTAGTGTTGCATTGTAGTCAACTGATTGTCTCTGCTGTCTACATCAATGAGGAAACTTTCCTAAAATGCACACACAGATCTTGCTTTGAAATGCAAGACTAAAGGTTCTCACAGATCATATCATTTAGTTATATATACCACAAAACCACAAAGCTAGTAATAATATATTTTTGCTGAAAAATTATATGGTGAAGTCAATAATTTACTGAAAAGGATTCCAATGCCGATGATTGGTTGCCTGTTAGTCTGTTGTCCCACAACATTCACCACACATCTGTCAGTCACAACCTTCCAATAAGTGCAGGAAGCAACAATTTATCTGCCATTTATGGACAGGAAAATCATCTGTGTAACTTGCAGAATAATTGTACAGTAACTGCACTGGAATTATTGGCTTTGAAAAAAGTTCCATGTTAAAAATAACAATATGGGTTCAGTCCTGTGGCATCCAAGAGTCTCTGAAGCAATTTCACAAGATGCCTGGTATTGCCTTGTCCTCTTGTCTTCACTGGCAGCTGGGTGAGTCACTAGGCAGAGGTAAAATGGATCTGTCATTTGCATGTTTTTGAATGTGGTTGAGTGACAGCTTTTTTCTTACTTCCTGCATTTTAATCATAACTTCAGAAGAGCTTGTCACCTCTTATAGTCCCTCCAGAAGAATTCCAATTAAAACGCTGAGGCAAGTCCTCCAGGCCTGTGCAAGGTACTGTGGATACATCCTCCCATTAAGATGTGGTGACGTGCAAGAAGGTCAGCTTGGCTTCTTAAGAGTTTCATGCTTGTCAAGAAAATAAAGAGCTAATTTACATTCTTGAATTCTCTGTCCTTCCAGAAGTCACTCTGCTTGCTCAGCTCAAAGAAAGAAAAAAAATACCCCATGCAGAATTCTTCACACTCTCGCTCACTAATTCCAGCAGCAGTTGGAGGTGATAGCTCACTTGTAGCACTGAAGCACTGAGAGGATGGCCAAGTGAACCTTTTAACATGACGGGCAAAGAGCTGTCCTCCACTGGGCAATCAGAGTCAACAGCAGAAAAGCCTAGGCCGGGCATAGCACAACCAACACTTGGTTCTTTCTTGATATGGGCACAATTCACACACATTTAACATTTCACAGTCCTTTGTGGTTTTTTACCTCCTTTGGCCTGGATTCTGGGCAAAATTCGAAACCACTGATCTTTCAGAGTTTCAATCTAATATTCATGACACAAAATTGCAAAGAGATGAGGCTACACGCTTAAAAACTGAATCTTAGTGATTTTTTGTGGCATTCGTGATTTCAGACCATGAGCGAATAAATTTAAAGATTAAAATATTTCGTCAAAAAAAATCTTTTCAGTACGTAGCTGTCTCTGTCTCAAAATACAAGGATTGCAGATTCTTGCACTTAATGACTAATTTTTTTCCTAAATATCATCTAATGTTGCAGATAAAAAGTAGAAAATCTAGATAAGATTTAATATGACACTGGTGAAGCATATTGGAGTCTTGCTGGTAGCAAGCGGACCAAACAAAACTATAAATTACTGTATTAACCACACCTTTTCTCAGATAAAATCACCACAATCAATAGCCTGAAACGTTCCTTTCAAAGTTGAGTTTTTGAATCGCCTGGGCAATGCAACATTTTTGCGGCGTAAACCGAAGTCCCAAACATTCAAGATGGTTTTGGCATTGTATGTACGTGACAAATTGAGGTGGCAGAGCCCGCACCCAAGAGCAGGGAACGAGCCATAGTTTAGCTGTTGCCAGAGCAGACTTGGAGGCAAGTCAATGCGACAGAACCAAGGTGGGGCGGGCAGAGGTGAGGAAACGTCGAAGAGGCAGGGCCCAGGCCCGAGAGCCAGGAAAGACCTGAAGGTTTAAAAGTCAGGCCAAATTGGAAAGGTCAGGTACAGGTCAAATTAACGCACCGGAGTATTGAAGTCACAGAGCTTGGGTCCAAAAGTGAGGAATGGCCAGAGGTTTGGCCGATTTAAGCGCATGGCCAAATTGAAAAGGTCAGGGTGTTGGGGCTAGAGGTGAGGGACAGGCGAGTGTTTGACTCACTGCACCATGAGGTTTACTCGTCTCTGCACTGAACTGAGGCCGTGGCCTGCAACTAGTAAGCTCCTGGATCGGCTATGATTGGCTTCATGGCTGTGAACTCACTTCCATGAACTTCAGTTCTGAATGTTACTTTGCTCAGTTTTATAATTTGCACAATTATTTTTTTTACTGCACATTGGGTGCGCGATGGTCTTTTTTTAATCGGTTCTATTGGGTTTCCTTGTCTTGTGGTTGCCTGTAATGGAGACAAATCTCAAGATAGTTTCTAATATACAAACATACATACTTCAATAATAAATGTACTTTGAACTTTGAAAATGATGAAGTATACCATTACTAGCCTCGTGGTTTGGTGGCATATCCAAACTTAATCACCAGTTCAGTCAAAAGATCCACCTCAATGACTTAGAAATCTCCATCCCTGTTTTCAATATTTTCCATGTGTTTTATCCCAGCAGTGCCTTCGGAGAGCTCCTATATTTCCGTACTCCTTCTCTATACAGAAATGCTTTCTAGGCTACATCAATGGTCCTAGAGAAACTCAAGCTTTTTCTTATAAGTTTGAGTGAATTGGAGGAGAAATCTAACGATCAGTCATCGTTAACTAACATCAATTCACTCACATCCCTGTCCAGGTAGTGAGATCCCTGAGAAAGCTGGAATACTTCCCTCCTGAAATCAGATAAATAAATAAATATAAAGTAGGGTTCAAACCTGGGGTCTATGCTGTGTATAACTTAGACCATTGGATGTACAGTATATAACAGACTGGATATAAGCCTGGAATCTACTGATGTGTATAATTTAGACCATTGCCTGTACATAAAGGATTTCTAACAGACCAAAGGCACCTCTACACATATCTACGTGAAACAGTGTCGCAGGAAAGCAGCAACCATCATCAGGGACCCCCAACACCAAGGACGAGCTCTCTTCTCACTGCTGCCATCCAGAAGAAGGTACAGGAGACTCTGGACTCACACCACCAGGTTCAGGAACAGTTATTACCCCTCAACCATTAGGCTCCTGAACCAGAGGGGATAACTTCACTCAACTTCACTTACCACATCATTGAAATGTTCCCACAATCTATGGACTCACTTTCAAGAACACTTCATCTCATGTTCACAATACTTATTGCTTATTTATTTATTATTTTTTATTTCATTCTGTATTTGCCCAGTTTACTGTCTTTTGCACACTATGTTGGTGCAGTCCTTCATTGATTCTATTATGGTCATTATTCTTTAGATGTATTGCGTACACCCACAAGAAAATGAATCTCAGGGTTATATATTGTGACATCTATGTACTTTGATAATAAGTTTACTTCAAACTTCTGAGCAGATCTGAGATGGTATCAACACAGTCTGATGACTTATTCTGGCTCAGAATGACTCCAATTTCAAATTTAATCAGTGAAACCAACTAAAGGAAAAACATCTGAGTTCTTAATAACTAAAGCTCCGTTACTCGAGGTTTGTGATTAATTCGGAATGTGCACTTGTTAAAATGAAAGTCCAGTAGCACATGCAATTGAAACTCACAAACAGAGCATCCTCCTGAGTCTGGATCAGGGCTCCCAATCTTTTTTATTCCATGGATCCTTACCGGTAACCAGGGCTCCATGGACCCCAGGATGGGAACTCCTGGTCTAGCGGGAAAGAATGGGATCATTTCAAGCTGGAAACCTTCCCTGTATTACCAGGAGGCTTAGTGAAGGGTGAATCAAGTGGATGAGCTACACAGAACAAGTTTTCCACATGCAACATAATGGAAAGTGAGTGGGGAAAGGGGAATCCGGGATTTTCCGTTGCGCACTTGTGTCTCAAACTCTAATGGCCTTTTGCCTGAACAGACTGAATATTTCTCTGAACAGATGCTTGTGCACACAAGGGCACGTTGATAGACACACAAAGATAGCAGTCCTTGGATGAGCCTTGGAGCTTTACGTAAAGATGGTGTCCACTGAATTTGGTCTCTGTGGGATGCCTGTTATTGATTCACAAGAGCTAGACATAGCGCTATAGTGAACTGAACTAAACCGAACACTCCTCGACCTGAAACTTTGCGGTTTGATGTTTAATATTCTGTGTGTTAGACTAGCGCTGTTTGCACGATTTGTTCTTTTTTTTTGACATGTTGGGTGTTAAATGATTTCTTTGACCGGGCTCCATGGCGTTTCTTTGTTTTATGGCTGCCTGCAGGCCTGATACATACTTTTATAATAAATGTACTTTGAGTCTTGAATCTCTGAGAGAGTGCAGAGGCTGGAATACGGAGCAAAAATTGAGCTGCTGGAGAAACTCAGCAGGTCAGGCAGCATCTGTGGAGGGAAATGAACCGGTGATAATTTGGATCATCTGGGCTCTTATTGATTAATATGTTGCACCACATTGTGCCTGCTGAAATTTTATTTGCCACTTAGCAAACTGAAATGTTCTCTTCAAATCTGAGTTGGTGTCCAATGCGGTTTCAGCCTGAGTGCCTCCAAGGTACAAAGAAACACCCACTGACTCCTTTTACTCCATTGACAGGGTAGACAGCATGTGAAGGGAAAGAATTCCACTGGAACAACAGTGGAGTTTTTCGGGCATGAGGATGTATTGGAAAATTTCAGTTCCTGGTCCAAGTAAACCAAAATTATCTCTCTCCATATATATCCTTATAATTCTAAAAGGGCAAAAGCCAGCAGACTTTACACACACAAGATGCTGGAGCAACTCAGCAGGTCAAGGGGCCGAGCCCCTTCTTCAGGTACAAAAGGGAAGGGAGGAGACACCAGAATAAAAAAGTAGAAGGAGGGGAAGGAGGATAGCTAGAAGGTGAGAGGTTAAGCCATGTGGGTGGGAAAGTTCAAAGTCTGGAGAAGAGAGAATGTGATAGGAGAGGAGAGTGGACCATAGGAGAAAGGGAAGGAAGTGGGGACCCAGGGGGAAGTGATAGGCAGGTGAGAAGGAGTAAAAGGTCAGCGTGGGGAATGGGGGCCAGAGGAAGTTTTGTTCACCGGAAGGAGAAATCAATATTTGTACCATCAGGTTGGAGAGACCCTAGACAGAATATGAAGTGTTGTTCCACCACCCTGAGTATGGCTTCATCTTGGCACGAGAGGAGGCCATGGACTGACACATCAGAATGGGAATGGGAATCAGAATTAAAATATCTGGCTATCAGGAAATCCTGCTTTTGCAGTTGGTGTGGAGGTGCTCGACGAAAAGGTCCCCCAGTTTACGATGAGTTACTTGACGGATGACTTGTTCAACGGTAACTCCAGGAACATGAAGGAGGGAAACCTCCATTTGCAAGTCAAGACAGCTTTCACCTTTGATGATCACAAGAACCATCAAATCTATTGATAATTTGACAGGAAGTAGTTTCCATCTGTAGATGTGGGAAGACAATCTCAAGGTTGTATATTGCACATGTACTTCGAAAGCAAATGTACTTTGAATATTTGATAGAATTGTAGGGAAAGGAAGTATTTTTACATTCATTCATGAAACAAAATACATAATGAATGAGGGGACCATATCAATGTACCTGAGAGTTTGGCTAGCCAACATGCCAACCAACCAATGTCAATTAGCAGACCATAAACACATAAGGTTCTTTAAATGCTGGAAGGTAATCCACACGAAGTGCTGGAGGAACTCAGAGATTCAGGCAGCATCCGTAGAGGGGAGTAAGCAGTCAAGACGTTTCAGGCCATCTCAGCCCAAAATATTCACCTCCATAGCTGCTGTATGACTTGGCTTGCTCGTTCCTCCAGCATTGTGTGTGCATTACTCAATTGGCAGGCTTTGAGTTTTCCAACTAATCTCACTTCTTTTTCTCTGCCCTATTTCACGAGGCAAATTCATTATTCATACCCTCAAGCTCATTGGTTGAGTGAGGAAACCCTGATCCCTCTTCCCTCAAGTCTTCCATCATTTCAGTTGTCCCTGCATTGAGTGCACAGCTTTAAACCTCTGCCCACTTTGCTTTAATTTATCTACAGTGTTGGAGATGCCAGTGCAGCTCTCCAAGAACCATCGTCAAGAATAGAATGATGAGAAGGCATGATGCAACAAAATACAGTTTGCATATTGAAAGCTGGCTGTATGCTGAATGTTATGTGCTCTTAAAGCCACAGAACGTTAATTTTGATCAATTAGAATCTGATTAAGTGACCTGAGGATTTATTACGATCAGCTTAATTATTTGCATTTCAGATTATGTGCTGATATGGACAATTTTCCCCCACCCTAGTTGCGATGATGGATGGTGGGTCTTCTTGTGCCTGTGACAAAAGTATGACCCAGTCCGTCACAGATAAAGCTTCATCTACATGGTGCGTTGCCACAGGAAAGCAGCATCCATCATCAGGGACCCCCACTACCACCCGGGTCATGCTCTCTTCCTACTGCTGCCATCAGGAAGAAGGTACAGGAACCTCATGACCACCAGGTTCAGGAACAGTTATTACCCCTCAACCATCAGGCTCTTGGACCAGAGTGGATAGGTTCACTCACCCCATCACTGAATTCTTCTCACAATCTTTGAACTCACTTTTGAGGACTTTCATGTTCTCAATATTTGTTGCTTATTTATATTATTATTTGCTTTCTTTCATTTTGTATTTTCGCAGTCTGATGTCCTTTGCACACGATCCTGTGGGGTGTGGTTTTGATTGATCCTGTCGTGTTTCTGGTATTTACTGTGGATGCCCACGAGAATCTGAGGGTTGTATATTACGGCGTACTGTAAATGAAGTTTGACAATAAATTTACTTTGAACTTGAACTTTGGATCATGTCTTCATAGGTAGCTTTGTAGGGAATTCAAGAGCTGGTGGCCTTTGTATGGTGGTACACTCCGCTGTTGGGTGTGAGGATGGGAGATGCCAGTCTGTGTGACTGCAGTGCATCTGTAGACTGTGTAATGAGAATCACAGGACTACAGAACAGAAACAGATCCCTTGGCCTAACTTATCCATCCTTGCTTACTGGTCTTACTCTATGGCAATGTGAAAGGTCGGGAACCCCTGTTCTAATCCATTCCTATGAAGGTGAAAGGCTCAGATAAAGTTTCCAATAGGACAGTCTCGGATCCAAGGGCACAGAACAAAAAGATATCACTTTAAAACTGAGATCGGGAAGAACTTCATCAACGAGAAAATGGGGTTGAAAAAAAATCAGCCATGATCGAATAGTAGGGATGGACCAAATGGCCAAACTGTGCTCTTACAACACTGTGCAAAAGTCTTAGGCACGTATATGTAACTAGGTTGCCCAAGACTTTACTGTAGAAACTTCATGTATAGCACTGTATCATTGCTGCAAAAAAATACAAATTTCATGAAATATGTGAGTGATGATAAGACTGATTCTGATATGGGTCTCTATTGTGGACTGAGAGTGGGAAGGGAGCAGGGAGAGGGGAATCGTGGTTGGGAAGAGGGGACAGGAGTGGGAAGCACCAGAGAGACATTCTGCAATGATCAATAAACCAGTTGTTTGCAATCAAATGACCTTTCCTGGTGCCTCAGGGCTGGGTGTGTCTGCACCTGCACCCCCTACTCCTGGCACTCCTCTGACACCCATCCCGCAACCCTCCCATGCCCCTCCCATGTCCCTCCCACGCCCCTCTGCCCTCACCATTCCCAACATCCTTTACTCCTGCCAGATTCACATACCCACTCTCCGCACCACACTACTCTGCAAAAGTTTTCGTTACCCTAGCTATATATATGTGCCTGAGACTTTCGCACTGTGCTGTATATTATCTATGTATCTATGTCTGTTCTTTAAATGTTATTATTGTACCTGCCTCACCCACTGGCAGCTCGTTCCATTAATGCACCACCCTCTGCGTGAAGTTGTCCCTCAGGACCCTTTCACATCTTTCCCCATGACCTATATCCTTCAGATTGACTCCCTTTCCCTGGGAAAGAGACTGTGTGTATTCAAAAGGGACCCCTGACCCCATGGATGAAAGTCCATCTTTGGCTGATGTTGTAACAGCTGATAGTGAGGTAAACAGTGCATTTGGTACAGCTGCTCTGACTGAGGCCTTATAAGTGATGGAGAAACTTTCTCACTTTGGGAGATATTCAGCTCGTCGTAAAGTCTACATCTTCTGCCTGGCGTTTGCTACCTCGGGGTTAGAAATGGTGAGCATCAGGTTAGACATTGATAGGAAGATATTTGGCTTAGAGAGCTTTTGTTAAGGCTTGGGTGGCAAGGTAGAGCCTGGTTTCAAAGGAAGTGACAATTTGCTGAAATATATACAGCATATTCAGATTCAGATTCAGTTTATTGTCATTTAGAAACCACAAATGTAATACAGTTAAAAAATGAGACAACGTTCCCCCGGAATGATATCACAAAAGCACATGACAAAACAGACTACACCAGAAAACCCACATAACGTTTGGCAAGCCCCAATCCAGAGTCCGGAGAAGCTGCTGTGCATTAATATTGCGCTACTGCCTTAGCATGTTCCCCTGGAAAGGAG
Organism: Hemitrygon akajei; assembly: GCF_048418815.1. Lineage (NCBI taxonomy): Eukaryota > Metazoa > Chordata > Chondrichthyes > Myliobatiformes > Dasyatidae > Hemitrygon > Hemitrygon akajei. The sequence continues at coordinate 77,794,032 of NC_133131.1, forward strand.
CTCCAAATCCGCCAGACAAAAACAAGACCAAAAACTAAAGCTACAAAACCTGCACAAACCACATAATTACAACATATAGTTACAACAGTGTAAACAATAGCATAATTGATAAAAAAAAACTGACTATGGGCACAGTGAAAATAGTCCAAGATGTTAAAGGACTGTACGTTCAATAGAAATCACCACAGTTTCCACAACTCCCCAGGGTCCCGACAGACATATGGGCATTGGGGTGGAGATACATCTCTACTGAAGGAGGTGTAAGGTGCTCCTTTCCTCTGCCAGCTTGCAGGTCAGTCTTGGGCAAGGTGTAGCACCTGCTTAGCCTCCCGCCCCGATCAGGGTCGCATGAAGCCACGGGAGCAGGTGGTGGATGGCTGTATGAGTAGCTGGTGCAGATCACAAGTCCAGGTTATGCGACCACTGACACCAGGCAGACAGTCTCTGAAGAGAATTGATAATGGCTGGGGTCGCCTGTCTTGTAAAGACACTGCCCAGAAAAAGGCAATGGCAAAACACTTTTGTAGAAAAATTTGCCAAAAGCAATCATGGTAACGGAAAGACCATGATCACCCACGTCATACGACACGGCACATAATGAATGAACGACCAGGGTATAATGCCTATCCTAATTTGCTTTGAGAGGGCCACAGTAAGCAAATGCTTTAATGGCGATATCTTCTTCAAGGACACTTCTCCGGAGAGCATGTTTTCACTTTCAGGTTTTTCAAAATTGAAGTTGAATGGTCTGGAGCAGCCATCTTAAGGGGAGAGGAGCAGTGATGTGACCGATCAACATATTCTTGTATGTCCTGTGTAATCCTTCCACTGACTGTTAAAGAGGAGGAAAGGAAATGAATAGCGCTTCTCAAACACAAACAATGAGCTCAATAATTTATTGGAGAAAGAGACTGCGGTTCAGTGTCATCGAAAGACCTGTTTGGCATTCTGGTAATTGGTGAACAGCATGCCATGTGCCAATATTTCTTTTGATAAGCGGTGCATAATTTATCACTAACATCAGAGAGCAAATGAGGAATTGCTTTTACATTTCGTGAATGTTATGTTTAGTGAAAAATCTATCTGGGATGACAGCCGTAGCTTTTGCTGCCATTTAGCTGTATACTGCCAGTTTAGTAATTCTGATCAACTGCAGTCAGTATTAAATACCAAATAGAAAAACATGTTATCCCAGACCTGCTCTGGGACTTATCGCTCAAATCTGCTGGTGCCTTCAGCTGAAATACAATCATTAAAAGTGCATCTTTTTACCTTCCTGGAGTGGACTTTCAATGTTTGAGATACAACTTTTTCCAGTCCAAGTTTCTTTCCCAAGTTTATTAATCCTCTGTTCCTCCTCCCCACAGCTACACCTGATGGTTTAATTGGTTAGTTTTTCCACTAACGTCTGAAACTCTGCGCAGACATTGAAAATGAATGAACTCAGCCCGGGGCACTGCCGGAGAATTTCACCTCGTCTGCTGTAATACTCAATTCCCAAGTCTGAGTTGTTGACGTTCTGCCCAAACATCAAAGTGCATATGTCTTTTTCCATTTTCTTGCAGGAATACTCAGTAAATCTGCAATAGAATAATAACCATAATAGGATCAATGAAAGACCACATCAACTTGCGTGTTCAACCAGTGTGAAAAAGACAACAAACTGTGCCAATACAATAAGAAAGAAATATTGAGAACGTGAGATGAAGAGTCCTTGGAAGTGAGTCAGTTGGTTGGGAGCAGTTCAATGATGGGGCAAGTGAAGTTGAGTGAAGATGTCCAGGATGCTAGGGAGGTGAGTGCCCACGAAGGAGGTGACTGAGCTTACAGCTTTCTGCAACGACTTTCGATCCTGTGCAGTGGCCCCTCCATACCAGATGATGATGCAGCCACTCAGAATGCTCTCCACGGTACATACACTTGTGAGAATCTTTGGTGACATACCAAATCTCCTCATTAAACTCCTAATGAAGTATAGCTGCTGTTGTTCCTTCTATGTAACTGCATTGATATGTTGGCCCTTTGGTTCAAATCTGATGGTTGACGGGTAATAGCTCTTCCTGAACCTGGTGGTGTGAGTCCTGAGGCTCCTGTACCTCCTTCCTGATGGCAGCAGTGAGAAGAGAGCATCATTATTAGAATTAGAAGAGTAATGAAACATCTTCAGCCTAAAATGACCTGCTGAGTGTTTCCAACATTTTCTGTTTTTAAGTCTTTCTATTTCTTGTGCTCTTGCATTTTTGTGGTTGTGAATTCTAATTTAGGTCAGCATTTTGTCAAGACTAATCCAACTAGGCACAACGGGGACTTTCCATTTCTTACAAGGCACATAAATGCATTGGGATGCCTCCATTTGCCTTGGACAATGTATTTGCAACAACCCACTTCTCTGAAGATCCTTCACTATAGATTGTTCTGGTTACAATGTCTCCAAAAAGACCATGACCACCACACACAGAGGGACAAAGACACTATCTCGGTGTCGATACACAATGCTCCTGCAGAGGTTCTTGGTCAGAATCCCGGAATGAGCTCCCCAGTGGCACATTTCACCAAATGCTCCTCGACAGTCCAGTCCAATGGCTCACCACCATCACTTCAATGCTGACTGTTCATGGTAAATGAATGCAGGGCTATGAGCACAGGTATGCACTGCCTTTGGGTAAGAATGAGGCTCTAGAAATCCAGATGACGTAGTAGGTTAACAGGTCATTGTAAATCACCCTGTGATTAGTCCAGGGTTAAATCGGGGTTCGCTGACCAGTGGCACTGTATCTCAATAAGTAACTAAATTTGCCTATCACCACAATAGATCTATAGCAGATGCAATCTCACTGGCTCTCCTGGACAATAGCAATACTTACGTCAAGCTGCTGTGTATTGATTACAATCGTAGCCTCCAAAACCTGGGCCTCTGTACCTCCCTCTGTGGCTGGATCCTTGACTTCCTCACCAGGGCACCAAAGATCAGAAATAACATCTCAAGGATGCTTGCTTAGTCAGCTCTCTGTACACCCACAACTGTCTGTGTGGCCAGGCACAGCTCAAGCACCATCTATAAATTTGCTGATGACCCAACCATTGTTGGTAAAATTTCAGATGGTGACGAAGAGCCATATAGTAATGAGGTAGATCAGCTGGTTGAGCGATGTCACAACAACCTTGCACTCAGTGTCAGTACGATCAAGGAATTGATTGTGGACCTCAGAAAGGGTAAGTCAAAGGAACACACACCAGTCCTCATCAAGGGACCAGCAGTGGTAAGGGTGAGTACTTTTAAGTTCCTGGCTGTCAATATCTCTGAAGAGCTATCAATACAAATACAAATACTTTATTGTCACCAAACAATTGATACCAGAGCGTACAATCATCACAGTGATATTTGTTTCTGTGCTTCATGCTCCCTGAAGTACAAATCGAAGTAAATATAATAAAAATTTAAATTATAAGTCATAATTAGAAAATAGAAAAGGGAAAGTATGGTAGTGCAAGTCAGGTCCAGATATTTGGAAGGTACGGCCCAGATCTGGGTCGGGATCCATTCAGCAGTCTTATCACAGTTGGAAAGAAGCTGTTCCCAAATCTGGACGTATGAATCTTCATGCTCCTAAACCTTCTCTCGGAGGGAAGTGGGACAAAAAGTGTGTTGGCTGGGTGGGTCTTGTCCTTGTTTATCCTGGCAGCACTGCTCCGACAGCGTGTGGTGTAAAGTGAGTCCAAGGATGGAAGATTGGTTTGTGTGATGTGCTGGGCTAGGTTCACGATCTCCTGCAGCTTCTTCCGGTCTTGGACAGGACAACTTCCATACCAGGTTGTGATGCACCCTGGAAGAATGCTTTCTACGGTGCACCTATAAAAATTAGTGAGGGTTTTCAGGCACAGGCCAAATTTCTTCAGCTTTCTAGGGAAGTAAAGGCGCTGGTGGGCCTTCTTGGCAGTGGACTCTGCTTGGTTAGACCAAGTCAGGTCATTTGTTATATTCACCCTGGGGAACTTAGAGCTTTTGACCTTTTCCACCTGCGCACCACCGATGTAGATGGGGTCATGCTGTCCACTACTCCTTCTGAAGTCAACAACCAATTCCTTCGTCTTGCTGACGTTGAGGGATAGGTTATTGTCTTCACACCATGCCACCAGGTTCTTAATTTTCTCTCTGTACTCAGACTCATCATTACCCAAGATGCGGCCAGCATATCCATGCAGTTACAAAGAAGGCACAACAGCAGCTATACTTCATTAGGAGCATGAGGAGATTTGGTATGTCAAAGATTCTCACAAGTATATTCAGACTGGCTGCATCATCATCTGGAATGGAGGGGCCACTACGCAGGATCAAGAGACGTTGCAGAAAGCTGTGAACTCAGTCACCTCCTTCATGGGCACTGTCCTGCCCAGCATCCTGGACATCTTCAAGGAGCAGTGCCTCAAAAAGGTGGCATCCATCATTAAACACCCCCATCACCCAGGACATGACCTCTTCTCATTACTACCATCAGGGAGGAGGTACAGGAGCCTGAAGACGCACAGTCAAAGTTCCAGGGACAGCTTCTTTCCCTCTGCCATCAGATTTCTGAATGGACAATGAACACCACCTCACTACTTTAATTTCTTGTTTTGCTTTTTTTTTGCACTACTTAACTTACTTTTTATTGTAACTTAGTTTTCTTACTATTAATTATTACAACGTAGTGTTGCTGCAGAACTACAAATATCATGACATTTGCCCTAAAAATATTCCACAACTGCAGTGATACTTATTTTGCATCTTCTCAACTGCAGAAATGTTGTGGTTTCTACAAATATTCTGCAAGTGTAGTAATTATAAGAGTATGACTGCTGAATTACAGAACTGTATTTGCAGAGATACCACTTCCACTTCTTTCATATCTGATCAAAACCAATGCATACATTTCATCTCCTCCCTGGTTCTTTTCACAATTGATGCAAATCAGAGCTATCACATCAATGGAACCAAATTCTCCTCCATTACCTCCTTTATTCATCAATAATTGTGTTAAATCCCTCCTTAATCTTCCTTGCTTCATGAAAAATATCTGGACCACCAGATACAGGGCAAATAGAATCACTAAACAGAAATATGGAGGATGCTATGAATTTGTACAGAGACTCAAAATTAGATTCTGCTTGGGCAAAAAATCAAAGTATAAAATGAACATACATGTGGCATGGTTAATGCAAGCTCATTTGATGCGGACATCTTTGAAACGGGCAGAATTGCATGTTGTATCTCTTTTGCTTGAGGATCTGCTGCCATCTAGTGGACATATTCGGGATGGCAGCTCACCGAATTTATAACGTTAAATTTTCAGGCCAGTCAGCATCTGTGGATAGTGAAACGGAGCTTGCATTTCAGTTTGGTGACCTTTTATCAAGAATAAGGAAATGTATAAAATAAATATGTTTTGGGAAAAGGAAAGGGAAGGGATGGAGAGAACAAAGCATGGAAGATGTGCTGTGGTGGTACTGGCAGAGAGAGGGTGGTACAAGGCTACTCAAATGATTTGCTTGACGGTGGCATGAGGGGGAGGGGGAGAAATAGATAAAGACACTGCAGGTGCTGAAAATCTGCTGGAAACACTCAGCAAGTCAAGCAGCATTTGTAGAGAGAGAGAAAAACAAGGTTGATCCATTCACCAGAACAGGTAGTTCTGCAATAAATATGAAAGATCAGAGATTGGAAAGGCTCCTTTCAGTTGAACATTAAATGTTGCTCCTTCACCGAACTTATGAATAAATAAAGTATTATACTATACAAGGAACCAGTTTCTAAAGGTGATCAAATTAAATCTTCTACTCTACGCTACTTACTGCTGACGTGCTATCACCAAATCACGCCTTAGTCGATTGCCTCAACACAACAAGATGTATCTGTAAACAAGTTTGCTTTCCCAGGTCAATAATCTACGCTGCTGATTCCAGTGAGTGGATATTAATCTCTTGTATCTGCATCCGTTTTACAGAGTCACAGAGGAATACAGCATGGGGAAAGCCATTCAGCCCAACTGTCCATGCTAACCACAGCATCCACAGCTGGTCCCAGTCATACTTAACACTAGCAAAAAGAGTCTTAGCTGCTGCTCCAAAGTAAATTTTGTGTGTTATACAGCACAGCAGGTGGCAGAGTGGAGATATGTCTCTACTAAAGGAGGTGCAGTTCGCTCTGTTAGTCTTCAGGGCACCACTGAACAAGGTGTAGCACCTACCTGGCCCCTCGAACAGGCTCATGTGAAGGCATGAGAGCAGGTGGTGGCTGGCCATATGAGCAGCCGGTGGCTGGCCATATGAGCAGCTGGTTCATATCACAGGTCCTGGTTATGCGACCACTGACGCCAGGCAGACAATCTCTGAAGAGCATTGATACTGGCTAGGGTCACCCGTCTTGTAAAAAGACTGCCCAGAAGGCAGCAATGGCAAACCCCTTCTGTAGAGAGGATTTATGAGCATTTGGAGAAGTATAGTCTGATTAGGAAGAGTCTACATGGCTTTGTGAGGGATAGGGCATGTCTCATAAACTGAATTGCATTCTCTTGGGATGTGACAAAGCACATTGATGCAGGTAGAGCAGTGGATGACGTGTATATGGATTTTAGTAAGGCGTTTGATAAGTCTCCCTATGGTAGACTCATTCAGAAAGTCAGGAGATGTGGGATCCAGGGAAACTTGGCAGTGTGGATACAGAATTGATTTGCCTATAGAAGGCAGAGAGTATTTATAGATCGAGAGTTCTCTGCCTGGAGCTCTGTGCAGCGCTGATCTGCAGAAATCTATTCTGGGACCCCTGCTCTTTAAGACTTCTATAAATGATTTGGTTTCGGAGGTGGAAAGGTGGTTATTAGGTTTTCAGATGACATGAAAATTAGTGGGGCTGTGAATAGTCTGGAGGGTTCTAACGGGACATTGACGGGATGCAGAGCTAGGCTGAGAAGTGGCAGATGGCATTCAAACTTAATGTGATACATTTTGGAAGATTGAATTTGAAGGCAGAATACAATGTTAATAGCAGGATTCTTAACCGTGTAAAGGAACCAAGCCATTTGGGGGCCATATTCATAGATCCCTCAAATTTTCCACACAATTAGATAGGGTTGTTAGGAAGGCATGTGGTGTTTTGGCCTTCAGTGATCAGGAGATTGAGTTCAAAAGCCACTTTACAGCTCTATAAAACCCTGTTTTAATGAACAGAAGTCATGCTGTCAGGAGCGAGTGATAATTTGAAGTAGTGAATGAGAGATACATCATTGCAGAGTGGGAACCATTTCCAAAGAACAAGTCCTGTTCAAAGGTTTATTTGAGCCAGTAAAAAGTGAGGTGATAGCAGAGCAGCCATTGTTGAAGTCGGCCAGTGTTGGAGTGGGAGGCTTTAGCTCAACAGGCTTTGGCGAGAACACTCTTGGGCAAATACAGGCAGACACCCCAAGTAAATTTATCTCAGGTTTTTTTTCTTTGTCTATTAGGACATAACTAATGCACTGAGAATGGGTCCTGAATTACGATGTGTTTGTTTGATGAGATGTGAGAACTCTGGAAAACCTCCAGTCTCCTTGATAACTACATCTGCACAACATGCATTGAGCTGCAGCTCCTCAGAGGAGGAGTTAGGGAACTGGAGCTGCGGCTCGATGACCTTTGGCTCATACAGGAATATGAGCAGGCGACGGACAGGGGCTACAGGGAGATGGTCACCTCCTAGTTTGCAAGAGGAAGGAATCTGGGTGATCAGTAGTAGAGGGAATGGGAATAGGCAGCCAGTGCAGAAGACCGCTGTAGCCCTCCCCCTCCAGAATAAGTATACAGTTTTGGATGCTGTTGGTGGTGAGGTGGGGTGGGGGAACAACCTACTGGGGGAAGTCACAGCGGGTCTCTGCTCTGGCACCAAGTCAGAGTCTCTGTCTCAGAAGGGAATGGGGGAGAGAATGGGGGTTCAGTAGTGACAGGGAATTCCATTGGCAAAGTAGTAGACAGGAGACTGTGTGGATGTAAAAGGGACACCTGAGTGTTGCCCTCAGGAGTCAAGGATGTTTCAAATCATGACCACGGCATTCAAAGAGGCGTGGGGGAGAGGGGGTGACTTTGAGGGGCCATAAATCATGGTATATATTAGTATCAATGACATAGGAGGTTTTGAAGAGAGAATATAGGGAGTTAGGTAGGAAGCTGGAAGGCAGGATCTCCAGGGTAGTAATCTCTGGGTTGCTGCCTGTGGCACACACCATTGAGGGTAAGAATAGGGTGATTTGGCAGATGAACGTGTGGCTGAGAAATTGGTGCAGGGGGCAGGGTTTCAGATTTCTGGGTCATTGGATCTCTTCTGGGGAAGGCATGTCATGATGACACAAGGGTTGGGGGTGTTGTGGATAGTGTGGAAGGCTGTCAGAGGTTACAGAGGGACATTGATAGGATGCAAAACTGGGCTGAGAAGTGGCAGATGGAGCTCAACCCAGATAAGTGTGAAGTGGTTCATTTTGGTAGGTCAAATATGATGGCAGAACATAATATTAATGGTAAGACTCTTGGCAGTGTGGAGGATCAGAGGGATCTTGGAGTTCATGTCTAAGGACACTCAAATCTGCTGCATAGGTTGACTGGGTGGTTAAGAAGGCATACACTGCATTGGCCTTCATCAACCCTGGGATGGAGTTCAAGAGCTATATAGAACCCTGGTCAGACCCCACTTGGTGTAGTTAGTTCTGGTCACCTCACTATAGGAAGGATGTGGAAGCCACAGAAAGGGTGCAGTGGAGATTGACAATGATGTTGCCCAGATTGGAAAGCATGCATTATGAGAATAGGTTGAGTGAACTCTGCCTTTTCTCCTTGGAGCGAAGGATGAGAGTTGACCTGATACAGGTGTATAGATGTTGAGAGGCATTGATCGTGTGGCTAGTCAGAGGCTTTTTCTGACCAGGGCTGAAATGGTTAAACTGAAAGGGCACAGTTTTAAGGTGCTTGGAAGTGGGTACAGAGGGGATGTCAGGGGCAAGCTGTTTCTTTTTTAAAAAACGCAGAGAGTGGTGAGTGCGTGGAATGGGCTGCCAGTGACTGTGGGTTAGGTGGATGCAACTTTGAACAGACTCCTGGACAGGTACATGGAGCTTAGAAAAATTGGGGGCTATGGGTAACCCTAGGTAATTTCTAAAGTACATGTTTGGCACAGTATAGTGGGCCGAAGGGCCTGTATTTTGCTGTAGGGTTTCTATATTTCTATGTACAAATAAAAGGCCTGAAAGGCGGGGTCAACGTCCTTTTAGGCAAGGTTGCTAGAGCTGCTGGGGAGGGTTTAAATTAATTTGGCAGGGGATGGGAATTGGAGCAATAAGGTTGAAGATAGGACAGTTGTTTTAGAAGTAGACAATTTGTTGTGAGATTGAGGAAAGATATGCAGAGAAAAGGGCAAAATTGCAGTCAGTGAGATTAGTTGAAGTGCAACTTGGCAGTAAAATGGAAAAGGGTGATGAATACAGGACTGAAGATGTTATATTTGAATGCACACAGTACACAGAATTAGTAGATGATCTTGTAGCACAGTTAGAGATTAGCAGGCATAACATTCTAAGCATCAGCGAGTCATGGCTGAAAGAATATTATAGCTGGGAGCTTAACATCCAAGGATATGCCTTGTATCAAAAGAACAGGCAGGCTAGTGAGAGGGTAAGGGGACGCGGTCGTTAAAAAATGAAATCTAATCCTTAGAAAGAGGTGACATAGGATCAGAACGTGTAGAATTCATGTAGGTAGAGTTATGAAACTGCACGGGTGAAAAAAAATCCTAATGGGAGTTATAAACGTGCCATTGAACGGTAACCAGGATGTGGGTTGCAAATTACAATGCAAGATAGAAAAGGCATGTTAAAAAGAGCAATGCTATGATAGTTATGGGGGGATTTTAATGTGCAGCTAGATTAGGAAAATTAGGTTGGGACTGAATCCCAAGGAAAGGAATTTGTTGACTGCCCATGAGATTCCTTTTTGGAGCAGCTTGTGGCTGAGCCCACGAGGGGAAAGGCAATTCTGGATTGGGTGTTGTGTAATGAACCAAATTTGATTAGGGAGCTTGAGGTAAAAGAAACCTGAGGAGTCATCCTGCAGTTTGAGAGGGAGAACAAAATCAAATACTGTATATCAATATAACACTGGAGTAAAGAGAATGACAGGAAGTATGAGAGAGGATTGGAAGGGGACAGTAGCAGTGTGACAGCAGAGTAGCAGTGCTTGGTGTTTCTGTTTTTGTTAAGGCTGTTTAACAAAATAAGAGCCTGAGGTATTACAGAAAAGTTACTAACATGGACAGAAGATTGGCTGACCAGCAGGAAGCAAAGTGTGGGAATAAAGGGGGCCTTTACTTGTGGTGTTCCAGAGGGGTCAGTAATGAGACCCCTTCTTTTCACATTATACGTCACTGGTTTGGACGATGGAATTAATGGCTTCATGGCTGTTTGCAGGTGATACAAAGAAAGGTGGGAGGAGGGCCAGGTAGGGTTGAGGAAATAGGGAGTCAGGAAACAGGGTGAAAATTCAAAAATCAGAGGCACTAAAGCGACTTGGGAGTCCTTGTGCTGAATTCACTAAAGCAGGAGGTCCCAACCTTTTTTATGCTATGGAACAATACTATTGAGCAAGGGGTCCATGGACCCCATTTTGGGAACCCCTGCCCTATGCATTAACTCGAAGTATGTCAGTGGTAAATAAGGCAAATGCACTTATTTCAAGACAACTATAATACAAGAACTAGAAAGTAATGAACAGACTGCACTTGGAGTATTGTGAGCAGCTTTCAATGGTTCTGTTTAATATCAGAGAATATATACAGTGTACAACCTCAATTCTTGCTCTTTGCAGACATCCACAAAAACAGAAGCCCAACAAGCAATGACAAACAAATGTTAGAACCCCAAAGCCCCCTCTCCCCCCCTACACACAGACACAAGCAGCAGCAACGAATCAATCTCTTCCTCCGCCCCCCACCCCACCCATTCCAGCAGGAAGCATCAGCACCCAGCAAACAAGCAACAGCAAAGCCCCCAGGGAGAGACCATGTCCACAAAAACTGTTGTTCACTCGACACAGCCCCCCCCCCAACAAGGGACAGAGAGGTGTCACCACAGCGAGAGGGGAGACAGACTAAAAGAGTTGCTGTTACGATGTTACAGTCTACTCATCACTTTTATTCTGAGTTTCCTCAACTCGAGAATTGGGAGGAGGATGGAGAGTGGGAAAGGGGGAGGAGATTGCCCATTAACAAAAGTCTCTGACAGCTGACTGCAATGTTCTGTTTCTCCCACAACACCTCAATCGCCATCAGCATGGAATTGGCCTGTCCACTGGTCTGTGGGGGGAGGGGGGCTATCTAACAGCCAGGTGGTAACTCTGGGAGTGGGAAGCTCCAGTGTGAAGAACGGCAGGCGAAGATCACGGACTCCACCCTCTTGAGACATATTTGTGCCACTTACCTAAGAAAAGATGAGCTGGCATTGGAGAAGATCCAAAGAGGAACGATCCCAGAAATGAAAGGGTGAACATAAGATGAGTGTTTGACGGCTTTGTGCCTGTACTCACTGAAGTTTGGAAGAGTGGGTGGGGGATCTTATTGAAACTTGTTGAATATTGAAAGGATGAGATCGAGTGAATGTGGAGAGGATGTTTCCTATAGTGAGGGAGTCTATGACTAGAAAGCACAGCCACAGACTAGAGGGACATCCATTTAGAACAGATGAGAAGGAATTTCTTTAACCAGAGGGTGGTGAATCTGTGGAATTCATTGCCACAGAGGGCTGTGGAGGCCAAGTCATTGACTATATCTAAAGCGGAGGTTGACAAGTTCTTGATTAGCATGGGTGTCAAAGGTTACAGGAAAAGGCAAGAAAATAGGGTTGAGAAGGATGATAAATTAGCAATAATGGAATGGCTAAACATCAATTAGAATATTGTTCTCAGTTTTGGTTACCTCATTTATAGGAAGGATGTGGATGTTTTGGAGAGGGTGAAGGGGAGATTTACCAATACGCTGCCTGGAATAGAGAGTATGTCTTATGGAGAAAGGTTGAGCGAGCTAGGTCTTTCCTCTTTGGACTGGAGGATGATGAGAGGTGACTTGATAGAGTGGTACAAGATTTTAAGAGTGAATAGGATGACAAGATGATAAAGTACAAGACAAGATCAGGTAGAGAGCCAGAGATTTTATCCCCAGGGTGAAAATGGCTAACACAAGGGGGCATAATTTTTAAGGTGATTGAAGGGAAGTACGTACAAGGCAGATGTCAGACATAGCTTTCTTTTCACAGAGAGCGATAGGTGCATGGAACCCGTTAGGGTAGTAGCAGGCAGATATATTAGGTGCATTTAAGAAACTTAGATAGGCACATGGATAATAGAAAAATGCAGAGTTATAAAGGTGCAATTTATCTTAGAGAGAGTTAAAATGTCAGCACAACATCTCTCAAATGCTGGATATTTCATCCTCCTCAGGTGAGCAGACATTAGATAACTTCACCGGATCTTCTCTGGACAGACTATCATTGCCAGTGGATGGATACAAGCACAATGGTGAGTTATGTTACAAATTAAATTTTTGATCTAGTCATAACAACAGATGATCCTGTTGGAAGTCCCAATCAGCCTCACCACACCAGGTGTTTGATAGCAAGCCCTGAAAACACAACGTGCTTTCGAACAAGCTTTTGTAGAATGACTTAAGTGGACAAGTCTCATAATTTTTATTGTTATACAAATAAGCTCTACCTTTGCGGTATCAGTGAATGCTGCATCTTGATTTTCACTGTATACAGGCTAAACTGGCAGCCTGGATGTATCAGTTAATTTTAGTGGTGAGAGGTGTGTAAACTCAAATTGCAAGAACCCCCAGTGCTCCTCTTCAGAACAATTCCCAATTGATTTACAGCAGTGACATACATATTTATTTTCAAATGACAAAAAAACACTAAAGAAATTCAGCTTGTTGCTTGAAAGGTTCAAAAACACTGCACATGGAAGTTATCAAGAATTTGGAAGTATTTGCGCATAATATACCACAGACATAGTCAACACTGGGAAATTTTAGCATATAATACAATGCTCGATGTGGAAAGAATTCCACATGCTGTTCCTCGGCTGAAAGGCATCTCATGACTTACACTGTGCCTTAAGGTCCGTCGAGCAAAAAACAAGCTGGCACGATGGCCTGCTTTGGACAACAGGTTGAGATAAGTTACCTAGTGTGGATTCTGAATGATTTCAAGCAAACTTCCCTCCCAGAGAGTCATTGGAATTGGCTATCATCCAATAACTGAAGTTCTCACTCATATGAAGTAAACTGGGTGTGGTGTTGAAAGCCAGTGATCCTAATCTGGCACACAGGAAGGTCCATACTAATTCCTTCAACTTCACCCCTCCTTGGTCTATTTATCATCTGGGGTTCCTGCCTTTGGACATCTCCCCTCTCCGTATTCAGGCTTCTGCTGCAGGGAGTCAACCCAAAATGTCGGTAATCCTCCCCTCCCCCCTCCCCCATATACATAGATGCTGTTCAACCCACTAAGTTCCTCCAGCAGACTGTTACCTCCAACGTTGATTCAGAGCACTACACTGGAATGGTAATGTATATCAGCTGCAGAAATCACATAATTAAAACAAGCTCTGTATGTTATTGAAATGACTTGTTTCATCCCTGCCTGAATGAATCGTGAAGAAATGTGAAATACAAAGTCCTCGGTTTGTATTTTCAGATTAGGATGGCGTGTGACATGGACATTGGAGGTGTTGGTGATTCCATGGATCCCTGCCTTTGACCTTCACGGTTGTGGAAGTCAGGGATTTGGAAGCTGGGTGCCATTCTGAAAATCACTGCGCTCTAGGTTGACCCAGGAGTTGTAAGTTCCAGCTATGAACACAATATTAGCCACTATAACTTTTTAATCTATAAATTAAGGGGATATATTTTTTTTTTATTTGAGAACTTCTCACCAAACCCCAAAAGTACCTGGGATCAACTTGTGGCACATAGAGTGAGAAAGCTCAGAAAAGATATCACCAAGCTGGAGAGGGTGTAGAAGAGAGTTACGAGGATGCGACCTGGAATAAAGGGCTTGAACTATAGGGAAAGGTTGCCCATGCTTGATTGTTATTCATAGGAGAATGAGAAGCAACCTCAGAAGCTTAGAAAATTAAGAGGGGTGTGGATGAGGTAGACATCATAATCTGTTCACAGGGTTGGGAAGTTCAAATAAAGGGTTCATATACAAGAGTGGAGGGACTTAAGAGACCTGAGACATACACACACACATGCAGAGATAGAGAAGGTACCTGAAGTTAACTGATGTGGTCGAGGTGGGAACAATTGCAATATTTCAGAGGTATAGGCACGTGGGGGGGTGGGGGGCGGTGGTGAGGGACTTGGAGTGTCATGGGCTGAACATGAGCAACTGCGATTAGCAGAGAGGACGCTGTGCCTAGCATGGACCAGTCAGGCTTAAGGGCCACTTTCCAGGTTGTATTACTCCACTACTCTGTGAACTGCCAAACGTAGATAAACCTAGAAACAGCATTAACATTCCCAAGCAAAATCCCATTTTAACCTTGCAATATCCTTATACCATAGTCACCAAGTGCCAAAAATTACTTCATTCCAAAGCTTCATGTCTCCTGGGAAGTACGACACCGCACTGCAATAGACAAAACATGCTCCAATTATCTTGAAGTCCTTGCCACTGAAATTGTTTATTAAAACCAAGTAAAAGCTGGTTCATTAACAGCAAATGATTGTTAAGTCAGCAATTCAACTGTTTGTTTCCAGTCTGGAGAACTCAGATATTTATTTGAAGTTTATACAACCAAGCAAAACAACATTCCTCCAGACCACAGTGCACCCACACCCTATATTTTAACTTACTTTATAATAATTTGGTTTTTGTGATGTGTGATTCATAGAAACATAGAAAACCTACAGCACAAGACAAGCACTTCAGCCCACAAAGTTGTGCCGAACACGTTCTTACCTTAGAAATTACTAGGCTTACCTATAGGCCTCTATTTTACAAAGCTCCATGTATTTAGCTAAAAGCCTCTTAAAAGACCCTATCATATCCGCTTCCACTACTGTTACTGGCAGCCCATTCCATGCACTCAACACTCTCTGAGTAAAAAACCTACCCCTGACATCTCCTCTGTACCTACTCCCCAGCACCCTAAACCTGTGTCCTCTTGTGGCAACCATTTCAGCCCCGGGAAAAAGCCTCTGACTATCCACACGATCAATGCCTCTCATTATCTTATACACCTCTATCAGGTCACCTCTCATCCTCCTTCGCTCCAAGGAGAAAAGGCCAATTTCACTCAACCTATTCTCATAAGGCATGCTCCCCAATCCAGGCAACATCCTTGTAAATCTCCTCTGCACTCTTTCTATGGTTTCCACATCCTTCCCATGGTGAGGCGACCAGAACTGAGCACAGTACAACGGGGGCGCTAGTGAGATGTGTGGTATAGACGTGTTTTTTCCAACTCCCCATGGCACACCAAACTTTACGAGTTAAAACTGCCTTTTTGAATGCTTGACTCTCAGTTTTTGTTGCAAGATCTCCATTGTTTGTTTCTTTTTTATGCCACCAAAAAGTGTAACATGAACATTTCCAGTAAAACAGCACAAGGTGGGAAGGGAGCCACTCGTCCTCAAGCTGATGCTGCAGCTCATGTTAGCCGGAACCAAGCTAACAAGAACCCTCCAGAAATGTCGTCAGCCGAAGAGGAAGACAAGCTTCCTCTTATTTGGCAGGAAATGTTGAACAAGCTCTTGCAGTCCTTCAACGAGCGGTTTGGCAAGTTTGAGCACAGTTTCCAGAGTCTGTTGTCTGCCCAGCAAGCACTCACTGAGAGAGTGTTGAACACCGAAAATCAGACCACCGACCACGAGCAGCGAATCCACGTCATGGAAACTTCAGTCGCCGAGCTGCAGCAAGAAAATAAAAGGCTGCGGGCCAAGCTTTCAGATCTGGAAGGGAGATCCAGATGCAATAACATAAAGATTGTTGGCGTCCCAGAAGGAGAGGAGAAAGGGAGGCCGACTGACTTTGTTACTAACCTGATCCCCAAGCTGCTGGGGGACGATAACTTCACCAAGCCAGTCGTTATCGATAGAGCATACCGCACACAACAGCCCAAACCACCGGAAGACTCAAGGCCCCGTACGATAATTGCACGGGTGCATTTCGCACAGGAGAAAGAAAAGATTCTGCGACTCAGAAGGCAACACTCGATGGATTACGGAGGTCATTGAATCTTAATCTACCCCGACTACACTGCAGAGGTTATGGAGCAATGGCGGAGTTTCCGTGAGGTGCTGCAACTGCTGAGAGAAGGAGGTCCAGCATTTGCTACGTTTCCTGGCCAGGCTCCATGTTTGTCACCAAGGGCAAGTAAAAGCATTGAGTAACCCAGTTGAAGCCAAGACTTCTGTAGACCAAAAACTTTGAAAGGCTATTTTCAACAACATAAATGAAGAGAGTCTAAACATGCTCTGAGCCGACTTTAATTATGGCAGATCTTTTTTCTGTCCTCAATTTGTTCTTTACTATGTGTGCTAATGAGGGGCTGTTAGTTGGAGGTTTTTCTTTCTCCACTTTCGTCCAGCGGTCCCAGATTAGGATGAGGGCAACTCTGCTTCATTTAGGGAAGCAATGGGTGGGGGTTTTGTTCATATATTTGTTAACTGTTCATGTTATTTTTTGTTGGCTTTCACTGGCTGCCAGGCTGAATGTTAAGTTCGCGTTTCATTATAATGCAAAAGGTACCACAAATGAATCATACTCTTGACTCCATATCCTTGGTCTCTTGGAATGTGCACAGTTTAGGTCACCCAATAAAGCGAGGTAAAGTTTTCGCATATTTGAAGTCACTGAAATCTGACATTATATTCTTACATGAAACTCACGTTAAACCCACTCAGCATAGGGCTAAGTAGATTTCACAAGTCTATCAGGCACCTTTCACTTCCAAAGCCAGAGGCGATGCCATTCTCTTCCGTAAGACTGTACCTTTTCGTTTTCACTCATCCACAATTTTCCAAATGGCAAGTTTATAATTTTAACTGGGAATATCAATTCACTTCCCATTACACTGGTAAATGTTTACAGGCCGAACTTGAATGATCCAGGTTTTTTTCCCGTAAGGTGTTTCACTTGATCCCAGATAACGATTCAAGCCGCATAATGATTGGGAGTGATTTTAATTGCTACCTGGACCTGTATTTAGATGGGCTCTCCTCTGCCCTCCCACCCAATATTCTTGCTATGCAAATTCTTAACAATTTGATGAAGTCGAAGAAGGTGGTGGATATTTGGAGATTACAACACCCATCTGACCCTGATTATTCTTTTTATTCTCATGTACACAGATCATATACATGGATCGATTATTTTTTAGTTGACTCTAGATTAATCTCTAATATTCACCACACCAAATATCACAGCATAATAATATCTGACCATAGTCCCGTCAATCTCAATCTTCAATTGTCCCTCTCTAAGCAAACCTATAACCGGCACTTTAATCCCTTTTTGCTCAAGGATCAGGCATTTAAAGAATATATTATGATGCACATCTTTCAGTTCCTTGAGACCAATGACAACGGTGAGGTGAATGACTCAACACTCTGGGAAACACTTAAAGTGTATATCAGAGGACAAATTATTTCTTTTGAAGCAACACTGAAAAGGGCTAAGCGAGGTAGATTGGAAGTGATTGACAAAGAATTACTAGCGGCTGAACAGGCTTACAAAAACTCTTTGCTCCAATCAGATTATAATAATATTCTCAAATTAAAATACGAATACAACTCCATTTTAGGGGTACAAATTGACAACATACTACTTAAACTTAAACAGCAACATTTTGAGTTTGGTAACAAACCACAGAAGCTACTGGCAAGGCAGTTAAAAGGAGAACAAGCAAAACGAGCCATTTACAAAATAAAATCCAAATCTGGCCTGATGCTTACGGATTTAAAGGATATTAACAAACCATTTAGTGAGTTCTATTCAGAAATTTACACCTCCAAATCAACAGCTACACTGGAAGATTTTGTTAAGTTTTTTGATCTGCTTTACTTCCCACAATTAGATGCAGCTTTCAGGGAGAATTTGGATTTGGATTTTTCACTATCTGATTTACAGGATGTCATCAAAGCATTTCCCATCAGTAAGGCAGCTGGACCGGACAGGTTCAGGATAACTCTGAACATCCTCTACATAGCAGCATCCAGAGACAGAGAAGCAGTTTCAGCGACAGGTTACTATCGATGCAATGCTCCTCAGACAGGATGAAGAGGTCAATACTCCCCAATGCCATTAGGCTTTACAATTCTACCGCCAGGACTTAAGAACTTTTTAAAAGCTATTATTAATGCTTTTTGAGATAGTGATTTAGATGCATATCATATTTTTTACTGAGTTAAGTATTGTATGTAATTAGTTTTGCTACAACAAGTGTATGGGACATTGGAAAAAAAGTTGAATTTCCCCATGGGGATGAATAAAGTATCTATCTATCTATCCATCTATCTATCGAGATGTCCTTACACTGACTTTGCTGAGAATGGTTCGGGATACCTTTAAAAACAAGAGGCTCCCACCCTCTCTCAGTGAAGCAAATATCTGTGTCCTATTAAAAAAAGATAAAGAGGAAACGGACCCTAGAAACTATAGGCTCATTGCACTACTAAACTATGATCTGAAAATAATAATTACAACAGTGTTAGCAAATCAGCTCGGTAAGCATATACAAATATCATTCACCCGGACCAAACGGGAATTATCCTGGGCAGGTACTCCTTTCGTAATGTCCGCAAAATTCTCAATATTTTGTATGCTGATTATGGGAAAGATGACAGAGCTGCTATAGTGACTCTAGATGCCCACAAGGCATTCAATATGATAGAGTGGCCCTATCTAATTGCAACACTCAAAAAGTTTGGATTCGGTGACACTTTTATAGAATGGGTTAAAATATTATATACTAATCCAAAATCCTTCTTTTTCACAAATGGGGATAAATCCAAACCACTCTCTCTGCAATGTGCAGTTTGCCAAGGGACCCATTGTCCCCCCTGCTGTTCAACTTAACGCTGGAGCCCCTGGCAATCAGCATTAGGGCCCACCCACACATTAAAGGTATTAAGTTGGGCAATATTGAGACCTGTGTGACCCTGTACGCGGACTACCTTCTTGTTTGTCTAGCCGACCGAGCGGTCTCTATTCCCATCCTGCTAGAATATATAAATTCCTTTGGGAGTATTTCTGGTTATACCATAAATTGGTGAAAGAGCAAATTCATGCCCTTGGTGGATCAATTTACTGAAGACTTCTTGGAAAAAGTTGCCTTTTAGAGTAGACAAAGATTGTTTCACCTATTTGGGGATTAAACTGACTAAGAACCCAAAGCATCTTTTTAAATTTAACTTTACAGAATCCTTAGAAAAACTCAGAACAAATATCGAGTCCTGGAGGATATTGCCCTTATCCATGATTGGATGGGTAAATGCGATCAAAATGGTGACCCTACCCAGGTTTCTATATCTTTTTCAAAACCTGCCTATATATTTAAATGCATCCTTTTTTAAGAAACTTGACTCTATCATATCACCCTTTGTGTGGGGCTATAAATCACACAGGATATCTAAGGCTCACCTACACAAACCTCTTAAGAAGGGCAGTCTTGGTTTGCCAATTTTCAAACATTATTATTGGACAGCTAATAATAGCTCTTACACACTGGAAACGTGGAGGTGCTGAGACTGAAGAAAAACCTTCATGGCTACAACTGGAAGCCTCTGTTGTTAAACATTCTTCACTTCTTGCTCTTCTGTTTTCCACTTATGCCTCAACAGACAAGCCAATCCAACAAAACTTTACCTTAAAGAGTTCTTTACGAATATTAAATCAGATAAAAGTGGCTCAACAAAATTCCCAGTGTCTTCATACATGCTCCCATTTGTCAAAATCACTCATTTAAGCCTGGACAATTAGATGGGGTGTTTGCAGTCTGGAGTGAGACGGGTATCAAAACTTTTAGATCTGTATATCGATGGCCAATCTGCATCATTCACACAAATTAAGCACTAAGTTTAACCTTCCAAATTCACATTTTTTTCGCTATCTCCAAGTTAGACACTATGTTAAGGAAAAGTGCCCACATTTCGAGCCTATTTCCACCACTTATCCCTTTCTTGAATGCCTCTTGCGTTCACTGTTGTTCTATTAATTCATGCTACAGGTTAATCCAGTACAAGGTGATGCATAGACTGCATTATTCAAAAACAAAACTGAATCACATCTTCCCATCTGTGTCTCCTGATTGTGACAAGTGCCGCTCTGCTGAGGGCTCACGAGCACATCTTTTCTGGTTTTGCCCTACATTATACAACTTTTGGACTGCAATTTTGGAGTGGCACTCAAAAGCCTATTCTAGAGACATTCAGCCCAATCACGACCTCGCCATCTTTGGACTTTCTGCAGTGACTCTTAAGTTGCCGCATGACA
The DNA here is from genome assembly GCF_048418815.1 of Hemitrygon akajei. Classification (NCBI taxonomy): domain Eukaryota; kingdom Metazoa; phylum Chordata; class Chondrichthyes; order Myliobatiformes; family Dasyatidae; genus Hemitrygon; species Hemitrygon akajei. Next base: position 77,814,575 of record NC_133131.1, read on the forward strand.
TGCAGATTGCCCTGCATCTAGGAATGGTGGTGGCTAAGAAACTTATTCTTCTGACCTGGAAGTCTACTACTCAACCTACCTTTGCACACTGGCTCAAGGAGATGTTGTCTATTATACAAATGGAAAGACTGCGTCTGCACAAACCCAATACACAGAATATATTTGAGAGAATATGAGGACCTTTCTTGGCTCAGTGACATATTACCTCACATACATAGTGATCTTGACCTGCCTAGTCTCATGAGTGGGTGCGGTGCCTAACCAGATTCCTTTATTCATTTTATTTTACATTGTTTCCGTGATACCACTATTGTGTCAACTTTTTTTTTGAAAGTCTATTTATGTAATCTTGTAAATTGTCTGGCAGCCTTTTTGGTTTTGTTTTTGATTTGTTTTGTCTATGCTCCACCTGGAACTGCATCTCCTCTGTATTGTTTTGTATGTCTTCTATATGTTTTGTCTTTGTAAAACTGAAAATTGTAAATAAAGTATCAAAAAAGCTGAACACAGTACTCCAAGTGGGGTCTGACCAAGGTCCTATATAACTGCAACATTACCTCTCAGCTCCTAAATTTAATTCCACGATTGATGAAGGCCAATACGCCTTCTTAACCAGAGTCAACCTATGCAGCTGCTTTCAGCGTCCTATGGACTCGGACCCCAATACCACTCTGATCCTCCATACTGCCAAGTCTTACTATTAATACTATATTCTGCCACCATATTTGACCTACCAAAATGAACCACCTCACACTTATCTGGGTTGAACTCCATCTGCCACTTCTCAACCCAGTTTGCATCCTATCAATGTCCCACTGTAACCTCTGACAGCCCTCCACACTATCCACACCACCTCCAACATTTGTGTCATCAGCATGCTTACTAACCCATCCCTCCATTTCCTCATCCAGGTTATTTTTAAAAATCACAAAAAGTAGGGGTCCCAGAACAGGCCCTTGAGGCACACTATTGGTCACCGACCTCCATGCAGAATATAACCCATCTACAACCACTCTTTGCCTTCTGTGGGCAAGCCAGTTCTGGATCCACAAAGCAATGTCCCCTTGGATCCCGTGTCTCCTTACATTCTCAATAAGCCTTGCATGGGGTACCTTATCCAATGCCTTGCTGAAATCCATATTCACTACATCTACTGCTCTTCCTTCATCAATGTGTTTAGTCACATCCTCAAAAAATTCAATCAGGCTCATAACTTGATGCTTTCCAAAAGTTCCAGCACATCCTCTTTCTTAATATCTACATGCTCAAGATTTTCAGTTTGCTGCAAGTCAGCACTACAATCAGTAAGATCCTTTTCCATAGCGAATACTGAAGTAAACTATTCATTAAGTACCTCTGCTATTTCCTCTGGTTCCATACACACTTTCCCACTTGATAGGTCCTATTCGTTCACGTCTTATTCTCTTGCTTTTCACATACTTGTAGAATGCCTTGGGGGTTTCCTTAATTCTACCCGCCAAGGCCTTCTCATGGCCCCTTCTGGCTCTCCTAATTTCCTTCTTAAGCTCCTTCCTAGTAGCCTTATAATCTTCTAGATATCTAGCATTACCTAGCTCTCTGAACCTTTTCTTTTCTTCTTGACTAGATGTATTAGTCTTTGTACACCATGGTTCCTGTACCTTACCCTAACTTCCCTGTCTCATTGGAACGTACCTATACAGAGCTCTACACAAATATCCCCTGAATATTTGCCACATTTATTCCATACTTTTCCCTGAGAACATGTTTCCAATTTAAGCCTCCAATTTCCTGCCTGATAGCCTCATAATTTCCCTTACTCCAATTGAACGGTTTTCTAACTTCTGTTCCTCTCTCTCTCCAATGCTATTATAAAAGGAGATAGAATTATGATCACTATCTCCAAAATGCTCTCCCACTGAGAGATCTGATACCTGACCAGGTTCATTTTGATTCAACTCAAAATGCATGTAATAAAGTACACCGCAGGTAAACTGTGAACAGCTTGCTGTCTTTGTGTCAAGTCCTTGGTGGTGGTAGGGTACTAATTCGGTTCATAGCCTGAGGGAAGTTGTTACATAGTCTGGCTGTCCTTGTCCTGATGGTTCTTTGTCTCTTTCCTGTCAGTAGTGAATCTTGGAATGTGTTGTAGGGATTCTCAACGACGATTTAGGCCCTTTGTCCACAATGCTCCCAGATAATGTCACAAATAGCGGGGGGTGGGAGACCAATAATTGCCTCAGCAGTTTTTACTATCCTGAGTAGAGTCTTGCAGTCTGATGCCTTGCAGCTTCTGTACCACGCAGTGATGCAGCCAGACAGGGAACTCTTGATAGTGCTTCTGCAGAAGGTTGTTAGAATGGGGTCGGGGAGCCTTGCAAGCCGCAATCTCCTTGAAGTGTAGATACTGCTGTGCCTTCTTGATGAGTGAAGAGGTGTTGTGAGTCCAGGCTACATTGTCCATTATGTGCACAGAAAGGAACTTTCTCTTCTTCAGGTCTCTCCATGTCAGCCATTGACGGGCCAAGGAGTGGTCAACCTTTACCTACCATAAGACAATAATCATCTCTTTTGTCTTGTCTACCCTCATTGAGACTCAGGTTGTTGTTCTCGGACCATTTGAGAAGCCTCTTTACCTCCTCTCTGCACTCATTATTGTTGGTGATGAGGCCAGCTACTGTAGTCTAGGCAGTGAATTTTAAGATGCAGTTTGAGCTGGATCTAGCAGTGCAGTCGTGAGTCAGCAGTGTGAACAGCAGCAGACTGACCACGCCAAGATTTAAAGTAATGATGCTAATGCACAAACTAATGCAGCTAATTTTCATAAACACAGAGTACTGTTAAATAACTTTGCTGGCAATGATACAACTTTCTGCCACAAGTTGCATATTCAAAAACTATTTCCACCCCAAAATACCAAGGACAATAAGCTTTGAAATTTTAAATGCACTGAAGAAATGCAACACTGCTAAACAAACTATATCGCCCAAAATGCAACATGGGTGATCGCAATTCTTCAAATAGCTATTTCTATATTATGAAATATTTTAAAACCAACTATTTTAGTTTCTAAATCTCAAGCTTGGATAAACTGAGTTCAAACTAAATGCATGCCTATTGACACTAATTATTCGGAGTCATGGTTTAGTTTAGCAGAAACTCAAAGGGTTAAACCCACTGACTGCAAACAAAATTATACCACCTAGAAATTATAACTAAACCAAACAGCTCTCGCCATATCATTGGGTCAGCGAATGGCTAAGTACCTCTAAGCCAAGTTTTAAGATTGACAGCATGTATTGCACAATTAATGTGAGGAGCCAAGGCTTTGGCTTGCATCGTTAATTTTACACCCAAAGTAGAGCTCATAGGCCTTCTTATCAAGAGTCAAGAGATTTAAGTGTATACGAGCCACAAATATAACAGACAGTATTGCAGCGATTGCAATATTGGCGAGACATTTTGCAAAAATTTTACAAAAAATACAATTCATTTGTGAGCACAATTTGCTATAGGCATAGAGCATGCACATCAATGTGATTGTAAAACAATATACAGATAAACGATATGCATATGATGTGCACGTGGTGCTGTCATAGTCTTTCCGAAACCTGTCCTGCCCTGCCTATGCATGCATGGACAATATAGAAAACTTTACAGCTTACATTGTGGGCAACATTTTAAATTGACCAGAAATTATGATTTGAAATAGTAAATATAGTTTTCAAAACAATAGTGCCTAATAGGGAAATTTCATTGTGATTTTCATGATCAGCAGACCAAAATCCATCAGACACACACAAAAGTATTCAAGAAGCAGAATCTTTGTTGTCCAGTGTAAATTGCTGTATGCAAATGTGGGTTCTATTTTGTGGGATTTGGATGTTGTACGTTAAGGCAACAAGCCAGTCTATGTATTGGTCCCTCTTTCTCTTCCCCACTAATTCAATATGGCGTCAACAAATCGTTACTGAGGAAGAATTAGTGATAATCAAGTTTGCTTATATGACAGATGTACATTTTAATTTTTAGAGTCAATACAGGCCATCACCTCTCTGGGCCTGATATTGGATAGATGCTCCCCAAAGGCTGTGAATGAGTCTGCTAACTTGGTGAGGCATATACAACCATGGTCACTGTGTTCTCACTTTGGACACCAGACCTTTTATTCACGTGGACTTTGCAGATCGGCTGGATGCAACTTAGGCACGTTTAAATTTGGCATCTTGTTCGATGTCAAGTTGCATGTCTAGTTTTAATGTTTTTGATTGAAAACGAGGTGGTTTGTCAAGCTATTTAAGGCAACCTAATTGCCATGAGTCTGCGATCACTAAAGTCACATCTGGTAAGACTATTTGTAATGTTATTACAATCCAATTGCTTTCCCGATCAATCATTAAATTTTAATATCAATCAACTTCATTTATTTAGAAACACAGCGCAGAGAAAGCCCTTCTGGTCCAACGAGCCACACCGTCCAGCAACCCCTATATTTCACACTGGCTTACCGATGACAATTTACAATGATCAGTTAACCTACTAACCTGTACATTCTTGCTCTGTGGAATGAAACTGGGGCACCCGGAAGCCTAAGCACTCAGAAGGAGCACATACAATGTCGAATTTGAACTCTAACTCCTGAACGCGACAAGCTTTAATAGTGCCACACTAACCGCTATGCTACTATAGTGTCCAAGGTTAATAGTGACCTTTAACTGGATAAATGACAACATGCAGCAGAATACCAGTTAAAACCATCAGATTTTGCTGGTCCAACGTTGTTTCAAAATGGGCAGAATTAAAGGTTTTCAGCCACTTTGTAAAAATTGCTGCTAAATTAATGGGCTTAAATTGATTTAGTTGAAACCTTTTAGATGGCTTAAAAATCTAGTATCTTTTATTAATAGAACAAACAATAATCATCTCAACAGAAATAACACCTTGAGTTTTATTTGAGTGAAGCCTGCGCTGAATTGAAGGCCACATCTGCTTTTAAGCACAAGGAAAACACTCCTCACTACATGGCCCTTGCCACTGTACAATTTAATAGAAATGACCAGGGAGAATATTTCCAATTAAAGCTTTTCTTCTGTTCTAATGCAACAATTTTTATCATCTACAACACAACATTCCATAATATTTTAAACAATTAATATTTACAAACTGTTGACAGGCTTTTAAATAACTCATTTTGACAAAAATACTGTAAACTTTAAGTTACAAAACTAGCAAAAACACAGCGGGTGCAACAGTCATAACTGGCAATCATTAAAAAAAGACAGCTTAAGTCGTTTAAAATTCATCCATAGGACGATTGACTCAAGTTTATGATCAGTAGCTAATAAGGCTGTATACTTTGATGGCATACACAAACAGCTTGTGAATACAAAGTAATGTTTGCTGTATGATCAAGTCCAAGTTCCTTCAACCTGCTCCAATTCATAACATCAATATCATGTCATACAATCAATTTAAATTTCAGGTAATCCACAAATCACAATGTAGTAAAGCACAACTAATAAGTATGCTATTATTGCAACTTCACAATTCATCTTACATTGGTTCTGTTGATTGCAAGACATTGCATATATGAATGGTCCACTCCATCTTTTCAACTGAATACCAGCACCAGTATTTTCTGGTGCTTGACAGAATTACAGTAAGAATCAATTGTTTAGAATTAATGCAACTTTGTTCTAAATTCACAATGATCAGATTATAATATGGTCTACTGAAATACATGAAAAGCATAAATTCTGGGTTCAAAAAACCCTACCCAAACATTGTATTTGCTCTTTGGAGTTGAGAAGTTGATTTGCAACTTTATCAATGAGTACCATCATCATTACCTATTACAAATTTGTTAATCACCAGCTAATGTGTCATTTTTTCTCAAATCCAAGTTCAAAGGAATATCAGAACAGAAGCAGAAAAAAAATACACAAATTGAACTAAGATTGATCAATACATGAGACAAGGTCCAGAAATTAGTTGAAAGATTAATTGGATTCATGTAGATTTCTAAAGAAAATCTTACCATCAGCAGCAACTAGCATTATGAAAATTTAGTTGAAGGGCTATATGAACTCCAGCTATATGCCATTTAAAACCTTCACTGTAAAATACCATATGCAGCACATCAATTATAAGGAGAGCAAGACATAGAAATCAACCAGTTGCACAGCAGTACCAGGAAAAAATATCTCAACTACCTTCATAAAATTTAGCATTGCATAAATTAAATGGATTGCATGGGGATTCTTGCACATTAAAACATGAGGATTTGATTAATGCCCATAATTCTAATCCTCCAGGAATTTTGACACTTCATAATTCATGGTTCAAAGTACTTACTAATGTTCAATTTGTGCTGTAAGGCATAGGTTGTGGGTGCCATGATACCATACTCACCTTTGTCCAGACTCAGATTGTACAAGTCATACAGTAATCACTCAGTGCATATTCCATTATCCGACAGGTTTCAGATGCCTTGGTCTCAGTGGCTATTCCATTCATAAACTTCATATTTTTTGTACAATATTACTGACAGAAAAATCATTTAGATGGCATTAAATTGTTTAAATATTTTCAGCTTTCTGCTTGCACATTTTAAATAATTTGCACTAATTTCTTATAAATCCTGTTGAGATTTCATGTTATAAAATTAAGTAGCTATACCAATTCCAAATGTATCTGTTACAACTAGTTTCAAATTGTAAGTGAATAGCTCATTGTTAGCAGAGTAAACTCCTGTGGTTCCATTCTTAACTGTTCACATATCCACTTTTAGCTCTCAGCATGAATGGCACAAAGTTCCAAAGTGAAGAAGAGCAGTATGATGTAGACCACAGTTTGCAATGTCTCATCGTGAGTAATCCTCCATTGTAAATAAAAACTCAAATGCAGTTGATATATCAGCTCCTGAATTAGAAATGAAACCACAGGAAAGCTGACAAATCTGTTAGTATCCTTAAGTATAAATTTCAAATCTTTACCCAGCAGCAAACTCCATGACTAAATACAGTTTATCTGTTGTTGCTGATCACATTCTGATATTCAACATATTCAAAAAAGGCACTAAACATAAAATTTTGAAATATCATGTTGTGCTAGATGCACTATTGTGACTCATTTCCAACCACTCTTAGGACAGACATCAAAATGTTGGTATCAAATTCTGGGCATTATGGATATATTTGTGTTTTTTTTTGGACTGAGCCCTGAGTTGAGACTAGTTAAATTAATTTCACTTTGCACCATCTCAACCAGCATGGAGAAGTATCAGTAGCTCCTGCCAAATTTATGGAAAGATTCCAAAGGACAAGAGATATGATACACCCACTAAATCAACGACTTGTCAAATCCACTTAACGGTTAATGAGCTAGAAAAATAAATTCCAGTTGATTAATAATCAAGTATATACACCTTTCAATTAAGAAAGCAACTCAAGATTCTGTTCTCAGTTTATGTGGTACCAAATTATGAAGACTCGGGAGTTCAAAGAATGAGATCAACAAGCATTTAAGTACTCTGCCATTGCCTTGAATTCTGCGATAACTTTGAAAACATGGAAACAAAAGCCCAAGGGGGAAAGTACTGGAACATCATCCAGATAGTACAGAGTAGAAGTAGTAAGATAGATTGCTGAAACATGTTGGAACTGTATCATAGACCATGATATTGTTCACATTTGTCTGTCCTTTGTTTCTGTCTAAACACATATAAAATTCACTAAGTATAATTGATTGGAAACAAATAAATAAGTTTTGTTTTTTTAAGATACAAAGGTATGTCAACTGTAATCCTTAAACAGTTTATGGTGTAGTAGCAACTATTATAGTGCACATGTACACCACATTGGAATCAAGAACACTGATATGGATAGCACAGAATATTTAATCTGTTCTGAAGGCTCAATTACTGAAACAAGATAACTAATCGCGACAGCCACTTGAAAGGCAAGATCAAGTATATGTATCCAAAGTGATAATTGGGCTGGTTTCATTTTATACAAATAAAACTTTTAATTCTAAATATGCAAATTAAAGGTGTGTAGAGTTAATAAATATTCTGTTGTGCATGCCAATAAAATACAAGCCTTCTACAACATTTACCACAAAGAATCATAATTACATCAGTAAAGGCAAGGATTTTTTTTTTTTAAAAAGCAGAGTCTGGAAAAACTCCTGGTATTCAGGAAATGAACAAATGCAACAAAGTCTTATTTATCTGTACAAAAACATTTTAAAACTCTAATAAATACTGTTTGGTGGGTATCAGCTTTTACAATCAACAAGCAGATAGCCACAGGTGTATCGGCTCACTTCAAGCGAGAAGGGCAAAAAAGATCTAACAAGTTCATCTTCCCCGCAAGAAGGAGAAAATTATTTAATGTGCACTGGTCTGTCATCTGACTTTAGCCGCTTTCGCCTAGGTTGAACAAAGTCATCATCTGAATCCTCACTTATACGAGTTTCTTCTTCATGATCAGAATCCGATTCCATTAGAGGTGTAAAGGTTCTGTCTGGATAAACTTCCTGTAGCTTTGCTTCAAAATAACTTTCAAGAGCCTTTCCAGCTTGAGCCACTTCGGAGTCTGCCTAGAAAGTGAAACAGCCAAATGAGTTAATCTTAGTAATACAACAGTTTCTCCATAAGGCTTTGCTTAAAGTCTGGGTTCATTAGAAGATAGATCGGTCTGCAAACACATTCTCAATATGGTCTAAGAATACTTTTCTCATTTGGGAGAGGGATTAAAATCTTAATTATGCTTCAGACTCTTTGTGTCTGAGTAAGCGAGAAATCAAATGGTAACTGCTGGCAACTTTCCTTCTGTGGACTTCAGCAAGGATAGGATCACCTGTGAAGCCCTCCATGCTTTTAAGTTCACCTACAAGAACTCAATGCCTACAATCAAAATTTTCCACTTTAAGGGAGCAGAGAGCCATTAGCCCTCATTAGATGACACAGGCAAATCAGCAGCTCCAAGTAAGGAGTACATCCTGGTATGAATTTTCTGAAGCTTAGAACAGGCATACAAAATGAGCCCACATTTTAATTAGCTCTGAAAATATGTTTGGTGTATAAAATCTTCAAAATAAAGTGCACCCGGATTTAAACTTTTGTTGTTACATAATTTGTATCTGGAGACAACAGCCATACCCCATGTTAAGGAATATCTATAGATCTTAGAAATCTCAAAATTAAGGAAAGATTTTCATCATTATCCTCTTATAAGAGAGCTCCCATAAACATATTTGTTAATGCGGCAAGTCCACTTCCTGTACTAACACACTGACATAAAATATTAACACTTGTCACATGGTCACTAAACACTTACAAAGTTGTACAAATTAGGCAAAACATTTTAAGAGGCAAGTTCTGCATTATTTACATTAAGACCATAGTACAAGTCAGAAACGTATCTAGGATATAAACCGCATCTCAAAAACAAATTACACTTAAATGGTCTTTCATACAAGTGCATATCAATGCTTCCTATCCAACTATTGACATGACGGCATTGCAAGTAAATGGAGTCAACATGTACATGAGATTCTATAAACCAGGAGATGAATTCCCAGATCATGTTGTGAAATTGATTTTGGGATAAATGTTATTCAGGACAGTGCTTCTTTATTGAATAGTTATGAATTCATATTTAGAAATAATAACTAGTAGAACTGCTGTCTCACAACAATAACCTAGATTCAACCCTAATCTTGGGTGCTGTGTGTAGTCTGAATATTCCCCGTGATTGCATGGGTTTCCTCCCCGTGCTTTGGATTTCTCCCACATCCCAAAGGTGTGCTGGTTGGTAAACTAATTGGCAACTGTAAATAGCCCCTTAATGTGCAGCTGAGTGTCAGATTCTGGGAGTTGATGAGAATGACAGAAAAATAAAAGGAATTAAGGGAAAATAAAACGTGAACTCAGTTGGCCCCATTTCTATACTGAATGGCTTTATAACTACCCAATTACTGTCATAAGATCTTGGGGGTCTATTGAAACAAGGACCCAGTACTGAAAATTAACTTAGCACACAACCACTGCATTGTCACCACAGACAACATGATCAGTCTTTGGAGCTGACTTGAATCCATAACTTTAGATGTAGTTACTACCGGGCCCAAAATCACATTAAATTGTTAAATTTTATATATAAATACATAACAATACAGATACAGATGCATATTTCTTTTCCCAAACGCTTTTAACCAGGGAAATAATACTCTCAATGGCAGCAACATTACAACTATTACAGTTAGGAGTTTGTATCAAGCAATGAATATGGTCAGGATACCTCCATGGAGGGAAGTGGACTACCAATAATTCAGATTGAGACCTTTCACCTGGACTGAAAAAGTAGAGGGAAGATTTGGTCAAGATGGTGCCAAGCTACAACCTTCATTGACATTGTGGCTCAGTTTCAGATTTTTTTTAAAGTGTTTTAGGGTTTGTGCGGATGTTTTTCAGAACAGAGAGGGGAGCAAGGGGTCAGGTTATGATGTTAGGGGCAGGAACGTGGAGGAATGAGTCTCCATTTCTGCTCTGCATTCAAAGTACAGCGATGCTGATGTGGGACATCTGCTGAGTAGGCGGAATATCCAGCTGACAAACCAGTGCTGACAAAGACTGGTAGTTCCAAGGGTCAGCGAGTTGCCAGTGGGCTCTGGAATTGAAGTTCCATGTGGGCAGGAGGAATGAGGTCTAATGAACTCCTGGGTTCATGAATCAATGAGACCAGAGCTCGAGGCCCAGTGTTCAAGATCCCATTATCGGGGAGTCTAGAGTTTAATGCCAGCTGAACGGTGATCCGCTTGTCCTGTGGTCAATATCGAGAGTCGAATCTGAAGTCCTGGGTCTACAAATCTCTGAATTTGCTGGAGTAGTTGAAGGCCCACTGTCTGCATCCAAATCACAGTCTACTGGAGGCAGAAGAATAATTAGTGTCCTGGTTTTAGAAGACTATGTAGGTATGGAGATAGGAGGAAAGAATAAGGCTTGTTTTGCTGTTGGCTTTGTTGCTTGTTTTGTTCTGTGTTGTTCTGCTGAGCTCTCTGGGCATGTTATATTGGTGCCGGAATGTGCGGGTAACAATTGCGGCTGCCCCCAGTACACACTTGAATGCGTTGGTTGTAAATGCAAATGGCAAAATAAACTTGAATCTAGCCAGTACACAGGTAAGGGCGAGAAGTGGGGCAAGAGCTGGCAATTGATTCATGGATACAGATGGAGTGGTGATTGGAGGGTGGGGTTAGCAACAGACACTAGGAGGTGATACGTGAAGAATGGTGCACAGATGTGAACAGTGATAGGGCAGGGAAAAGGATATTAGAATGAATGGATTGCTAATAAGAAACTGAGTTCAGTAAAATCTTTAGAACAGCTGGCAGGTAATTTATTTTCCCCAAGTCTAGGAATTAAATGTTGAAATATTCAAAGAACACAAAGCATTAACTTTCTGCTGAATGCTAAGCAACTCTAACAGGGGATCTTCCGATCAATGATAAGAATTAAAAATTGGAAAGTGTTTCTTCCCTATTCCATCATATAAAAGAAATCTCTCCAAGGGAAAACAGAAATGTTAAAACCAATTACTCCAAATTCAAGGCGAGGGTATAAAGTGATTTAATATTTGTTTCAGTTAAACTGAATGTTTTCCTTTGAAGACACCCAACAAAAAAAAATCCTGATCATGCAAAAATATACGTGTACGCTGAAGCTCGCTTAACTCCCCAAATATACTTAAGATGAATGAACAAGCCAATACTGTATCATTATGACGTTCAGTTTTTCATGCCATTCCAATGAGAATGCCAATTAATGCAAAAAATAGTACAAATCCATAGGTGTAAGGTGCAAAGACACAAACCTTTACTCATTAGTCTTACTCGTGCTCCTTGAATTTGACCCAAAGCGAAAGCCTAATATCACACCACAGTGAATTTGATCCAATTCAAGTGCAGTGGCTATTGCTAGATTTTTGGCCATGCCTTAGTGAAGTACTATTTCTCATCATCATATGTAATATTCTAAATCAACAACAAGATTCAACTGATTACAGGCTGAAGAGAAAGGAACAGGTTGGTCAAAAGCAGGGGTTATGTTTTACCTTGGTTCTCATTTCCCTTTCTTTGGTCCCCATGAAGACTTGAGGACCATTTTGAACCCCAGGTAATAGGGTAACCTTTATGAGACAACAAAATTCATAACATAAATTTGTTTTATGTTGCATGGATATAGATAAACATCAAAAAAGCTTCCTTAATATCTGTACCATTTACCCTGTTCAGTGCATACTGTATCTGCACCACAGAGAAAATGCATCTTTTTTCAAAGGACCAAAAAGTTAAGAATATAAAGCACTTAGCTTTGCAAGCAACCAAAATCAGAGTACCTGTAACATGTACAAAGGGGAGGGGGGGAGAAAATTATCTGTAGAGAATGGTAGTGGCAGTGGTGATTTTGTGGGTGAGGGGATGGTAGGAAAGAAAAATGCTGGGCAAGGGGAAAAAAAGATCTTCACAGCTTATTGGATCTGTAAAACTGGTATCCATATTTGCAATATTCTACAGAAATCTTTGTAGATCATATATGGCACTATACCAAACCACCAGAAAATCTACCCATGGATATTAATTAGGCTACCCATCACAATGACAAACATCCCCTGCAAATGACTAATCTTGTTTCCATGGCTGTAGGTTGCTAAGAAAGAACAAAATCAGTATAAACTATCAAAGAATACATGTGCACATGGCCATAACAGTGACATGAATAAACGACTGCCTATCCAAGAGTACAATTGAGTAGGCATTAATTACTGACAAGATGCAATGAATAGGATACTATGGGAATCGGTATTTTGCAACTCTTAATTTATATAGTAACTGAGAAAAGGGCAAAGATTTAGTGCTAAGTTTGCTGGATCAAGGTATCCAAGAAAATGAGTCATAAAGATCTGATGAATGGAGTATATTGCAGAAATAACAAAGCCCACTTTGACAGAAAAAGTATTTATCTGAATGATAACTAAATGCAGAACTTGAACAGAATTATCTGGATGATATCCACAATGCTCATACTGCAGGTACCAGAAGGAATTAGGAAACCTAACAATGTTTTCAATACTTGTGGGAAAAGTTAAAATATATAGGGCATCGGTGAGATACACAGATTCTTATATAATATTTTTAAAAGAATATATATATTCTTTTTAAAATATTACACTGAGAGTTGCATGTGCATAAGCAAAGAGACCCTGAGCTTTGATCTGTCAAAATAATCACACTGTGGTCTTAAATAAATAAATAAATAAATACCCAAGCTCAAATAAATTTGGTGAGGCCTCTATCGAATCACATCTAATCAAGATAACTTAAACCACAGGTGTATATCACTTCTGCTGCAAACACAAGACCTGATGTGGTCAAATTTACCACACAAAGCAAATAACCAGCAAATCTAACTTTAAAACCACTTCTGGAATAATTCCAGTTAAGCAATAATTTAAGCAGTTAATGCAGCACTGAGGCATTCCAGATTGTGGGAAGGAATTTAAATGTATTTTGCCAAAAACATATCTTGGCATTGATCGTACAATGCCAATTTTAAAATGTCATTATACTTATTCAACTTATTCATTCAACTTATTTTGAACTTTTTATCACTTGAAAAGCTTGGTTTCTGCTATTTGTCTTACTTTAGATAAATAATGCACCTTATGAAAAGTTATTATTTCTAAGGTCAGCTGAAAATTGTTAACTACTTAGCCAAATTGAAAGAACAACCATAAAAGGATGATAAAACAAAGTTTGCTGAAATATTTTCTGTCAGGACACAGGATACAAGTTTGTTTTGAAGCTGAAAGTTCATTCACACAAAATTACTTGTAAAATAGTCACTAAACTCAATAACTATACACCAACATAACACTCAATATCTCCTCCACATATCTAACATCCTTTAATTCCTTTCAACTTCAGTAATAATCCAGCTTTACCAAAATACAGGTGTAATAAGCTACTGTTACGTAGCATGTAGTGGGGTGTACCCCTGAGAGCTTTGGCATTTTTGTTAATTAATTAATTCAAATATACTCTTTTCAACTTCAATGAATGATAAATATATCAAAGTATATATTACTGCTAATAGTACCCTCTCAATTTAGTTAGCATTCTTGAAAACTGTTGAATCTTCCAGTGCTTCTATTTTTTTGTATTATGGACACCCAAGTGCATGAATTGCAGTCCAAACCCAGTTCTATTTTGCAAATTACAGGATTTCTACTCCTGTTTAAATCCTTTGACTGCAGTGTATAAACACCAAGGCACATGATTTCTGCCTCTAAAGAGGACAAAGGCAACAGGCACAAGGACCACTATAATCTGCAAGTAATCTTTCAAGTTATATATCATATGACTTGTAAGGACAATTCATCCTTTAATTCTGTGTTTAAATCTTGAAATTCTGCATCTAAAAGCACTATGGAACTGTGTTCACCAGATAAACTACAAAGTTAGCAGTTAAACATTTTTCACCACACTCCCATGTTTCTCAAGTGAAATTAGGGATGAACAATAAATGCTAACTTTGCCAGCAGAATCCTTAATATGTGAATTAATACACTAATTTTCCCACATTTTAGAAGGCCTCCATTTTTAAAAACTAAATTGTACCCTTATTAAGTCTAGCAACTTTGCCAATTTCCTTTTTTGTTACATTACTGCTGTTTGCTTTGAATGTAGTCATGAAATTACCGATGAATGTCATTACAGAACTTTTGCACATGCAAATACCATTACCTTCAAATACCATTATTTTTGCTAAACACTTCAATAATGTTGAAAATGCATCAAATTATACTAATGTTTTACATGTTTTGTTTCCAAATGCAATTTGTTTTTACACAGTTTATCATAGCAACGGAACTCGGAAATGTTGGTGTGCTTCAAGAACTTACATGTGCAAATTCACAAGTAATACTTACTTCATTGAATTTTTCACAGTTTTTGAAAATGAGCCTTACATCAGCCACAAAGGTTTCTGGTGTTTGGTAATGCTGAGAGTGTTTTTTCTGCAATTTTGTTTTCACTCTGGATAAATCCATTGGATTTTTAATAATTCTGTAGTAATCAGGAACCTAGAGAGACAAAGGAAGATTGATTTCTCTTCAACGCACATTCAAAGCCTAAATAACATTTTGACAAAATGGAATAAAATGTAGTTCTACGATAGACTCACTGATATAAAAAAGTGCTTTTCATTTGCATCGATTCTTTAAAATAATTACTTCACGGCATTGTATCTCTAATTTTTAATAAACAAAAACAGTGCATTTCAGAACATCGATGATGCTGAAGCAAAGCTGATTTCAGAAACAAGAACAAAGCTTGATTTAAATAAATAGTGAAGCTTAAAAGGGATCATGGAGAAGGTGGTGATAACCAGATGTAGGATAAGGGGAAAATTTCAGGGCTCTGTCTTCAATCAACTTTGGTTGGAGTCAATGACATCCATCTTCCACAGTTCAGCTAGAGAAGATAACTGTTCATCCCAAAACAAGTTGGTTTTTAGGAACATTGGAAATGACTGCATCATAGGTGATAAAACGAAGGGATACTGAGCTCCACATCTGGAAATATTGTCACTGTATGAATAACAATTAAAGTCCTAAGGAAATCTTGGGCAAAAATTCAAATGCTAGAAGGCTGTGATCTAAATGCTTCTGTATAATCCAACAGATACAAGTGGATCTTAGTGAAGGCAGTTGTACTGAGTTGACAATGGAAGATGTGCGGTCAATTAAAAGGAGGTAAGCATGAAGCATAAAAAAAATGCAATTTTTATAAGTGGATACTGTAGTGTTGCATGGGAAACGTAATGAACTGTGGGAGAACTGTTGTTACTTCCAAAATAACACCCAAAGACTCAAGAACAAGGAGGTTGAATGTGGTGTGATAGTTTGCAAAGGTGGATGTTTAAGGGGATATGATGCTGCTGCTGTTTTAAAATAGTACCTGAACAACTTCAGCCAGTGTGGAGGCAGAGGGAGGGAGAGGGAATAAGTCATGTGGTCATAATTTACTGGAAAGTGGGATAATGGGGAGTAGCAAACATCATGGATGCCACAAGCTCAGAAGGAGAACATGAGAAGATTAAAAAAAACAATGGTACAAGCAGTAAATTGCTAGTTTCTCACCCTATTCATCATTTATTCTTGGCATTGCAGAACATTTAACACCAAGGCTGGTAATGGACTTAAAAAGCTGAGATCTGGTGGGGGGGGTGGGGGGGGGGGGGGGGCGGGGGGGAGTTGCAGATAGTGGGGATTCTTCAGTTCCTTTCCTTTCTAGGTTTCTAGAGTTAATGAGTACAATTTAGTTTTCCACCATATGGGGGACGTGGAGGCTTTAAGAGGTAATATATGCACCAGTTGTGCAACAAAACTCTGAAATCTAAATATACTGGGTTTGTCGAAGGGCAAATATGATGGCAGAGGATTCTGATTAGGTTGCAAAGTAGTCAATGTTTTGAGGGAAAAAAGCATCCAAGGTGAAGGAAGAGCAAATATACAAATGATTAAATAGCTGTAGGCTACTCAGCCTCTGGTCTACTTTTCCCATTAAAGAAAATCATAGCAGATTCAATTAAAATTTCAACTCCAATATTTTCATCTTCCAAATAATTTTTCACAAATTTTCTTATCAAGTATTTACCTACCGTTACCTTTAAATATATAAAAGCTTTTATTAAAAAAAAAGTCAGAAGGCATCTCTTCATCTTAATGACCTGGCTTGAAAGTACAAATTGTTGGGTAGGATTGATACAACTGGCAATGCAACCTGTCGAATTTCCCCTTGTAGGCATGAGGAAAATGGCCACTTGAGGGTGAAGTGACGTGTACCAACGAGTAGTGCATGCTTCCTACTACAGGGTAGTAGGGTCATCGCTAAAAGTGCATTGAAGTTGACTAAATTGTCAACTACAAGATTTACAGTGCACACACTGTCCCGTTAATATTTTAGTACAACATACAGTAGCTACTGCAGTGAGTACACATCTCAGTATTCTCACATTAAGGATAAATATTTAATTAAGTGTCAGAAAATGGGCACCAAATTTGGAAGTAAAACATAATCTATAAACCCACAGATCTGACTATGGGACTGCAAGTTGACCTCCAAATTTAGTCATATGAAGGTCAAGACTCAATTCAGACATCTCAACTGAGAGAGAATGTGAATAGTGTCAAGGCAGCCACAGAGTGCTGTAGCTGCAATTCATTATTACTTTCAGTGATGATCCTGCTCCCTGTAGTAGGCAGCATGCCAGCATGCATTTGACAATTGTTGGTAAAGTTACTTCACCCTCCAGTGGCCATTTTCTACATGCTTACAAGGAGAAATTTGACAGGAAATGTACAGTACTGTGCAAAAGTCCTAGGCACATATACAGTGCCTATTACAGTGCCTATAAGTATTATTCACCACCACCACCACCCCCCATAAGTTTTCATGTTTTATAACAATGGATCACAATGAATTTAATTTGGCTTTTGTTTTGGCATTGATCAATAGAAAAAGAATTTTTCCAAAGTGAAAGCAGATCTCAAAGTGATCTAAATTAATTACAAATAATTGAACACTATTCACTCCTTTAATATTAAACAGTGGTGCAGCCAATTGGTTTTAGATGTCACATAATTAGTTAAATGGGGATCTGTTTTTGGAGACTGGTGTGCAGTCAATGTGTTTCAATTGACTGTAGTAAAAATACATCTGTATCTGGAAGGTCCAACTGCTGGTGAGTCAACAATATACTGTACCATGAAGACAAAAGAACACCCCAAGTAGCTTTGCAAAAAGGTTATTGAAAAGCACGTCAAGAGATGGATACAAGTAATTTTCCAAGTCACTGAATATTCCTTGGAGTACAGTTAAGTCAGTCATCAAGAAATGGAAAGAATATGGCACAGCTGTAAATTTGCCTACAGCAGGCTGTCCTCAAAAACTGAGTGACCATGCAAGAAGAGGACTAGTGAGGGAGGCCACCAAGAGACCTATGACAACTCTGGAGGAGCTACAAGCTTCAGTGGTGGAGATGGGGGAGACTGCGCATATAACAACTGTTGCCCGGGTGCTTCACCAGTCGCAGCTTTATAGGAGAGTGGCAAAGAGAAAGCCACTGTTGAAAAAAAACTCACATGAAATCTTGACTAGAGTTTGCCAGAAGGCATGTGGAAGACTCTGAGGTCAGTTGGAAGAAGGTTTCATGGGCTGATGAAACCAAAATTGAGCTTTTGGTTCAGACTAAATGCTATAAGCCAAACATTGCACATCAAAAATGCACAATCCCTACCATGAAGCATGGTCGTGGCTGCATCAAGCTGTGGGGATGTTTCACTGCAGCAGTCCCCGGAAGGCTTGTGAGAGTAGAGGGTAAAATGAATGCAGCAAAATACAAGGAAATCCTGGAGGAAAATCTAATCCAGTCTGCAAGAGAACTACTACTTGGGAGATTTATTTTTCAGCAAGACGCTGACCCCAAGCATAAAGCCAAAGTGACACAGGAATGGCTTGAAAACAACAAATTTAATGCCCTGGAGCAACTAAGTCAGAGTCCAGACCTCAATCCAATTGAGAATTTGTGGCTGGACTTGAAAAAGGCTGTTCACTCATGATCTCCATGCATTCTGACAGTTTGAGCAGTTCTGTAAAGAATGGGGAAAAATTGCACTGTCCAGATGTGCAAGCTGGTAAGAGCCCATTCACACCGACTCAAGGCTGTAATTGCCACTAAAGATGCATCTACTAAATACTAACTTGAAAGGGGGTGAACAGTTATGCAATCAGATGTTTTATATTTGTAACTAATTTAGATCTATTTGTAGACGTTTGTTTTCACTTTGACATGAGTTTTTTCCTGTTGATGTGTCAAAAAAAAAAAGCCAAATTAAATCCACTGTGATTCAATATTGTAAAACAATAAAACATGATATCTGGGGGGGGGGGGGGTTGAATACCTTTTATAAGCACTGTATATAAGCTAGGGTGCACAATACTTTTGCACAGTACTGTATTTGTCAACGTGGAGTGGAGAGCAAGTTTATAAATCTAGCAGGAGCAAAGAATGTTGGAATTGGGAAGAATGGAGCACCACAGGAGGGGTGTGGGACAGATGGCAGAGATTGAGTGCCAGGAACAGCTGGTGGTACAGGTTCAGGCACACAACCCCAAGATACCTGGCAAAAACATTTGATTCCAAATGATTGGTTTATAAGATCATTACAGAATGTAGCGCTGGTGCTTCCCACTCCATCCCCTTTCCCAACCACGATTCCCCTCCTTGCCCCATTCCTACTCTCAGTCTGCAAATAAAGAGCCATATCAGAATCAGGTTTATCACTCAGAGGTACAGCCACAGTACAGCTCAATACATGAAATAACTACATTACTGTGCAAAAGTTTGACACCCTAGCTATCTATATATCCATATCTAATTATATATAAAGACTTCTGCACAGTATTGTAGTTCTTACATTTATTCCAAATAATGTAGATTCTAACAAGAAATCATTTAGAATCTCTTCTACTCTCCCCATATGCTCCCTAACTTTAAAGTTGTTTCCAAAATATTCTGTTGCTTTATTTCTTGTGCTTTTATCTCGAACGCAGATGTGGCACAATGATGACTAAGTGATATTTAACATAAGAGCCCTGAAATGTGTAAACACTTCAGAAACTGAATAAAGCTCCAAAACATATATACTTACAGATGAAGGAACAGGTTCTTGGAATGCAATGCTCATTTCATGACAGTACAGATATAATAAGAGACGTTCTGATTTCTAAAATACAAGAGGAAAGCAGTATTGAAGCAATAAAAATCTGGGTTCTGTATTGGTCTTGTGCATCATGCAATACCATATTACAGTAATTGCAGACTTAGACTGCAATTGAATTTACTAAATATTACTAGTTGTTATTGCCTATTTCAATAGTAAATTTGAGAAACAAACTGAAACACAAGTTTCATATGCTAGGTTCCCCGAGCATGTTCTGCCAGTGAGATCATGAGTAATAGAGTCAGAGGTACAACATTCCCATCAAGTCTGCGTTGACCATCAACCACAGTAATCCCAATCCTACATTAATCTCATCCTCCCTGAGTTTCATGAACTCTCCCCACTCATCTACACACTAAGGGGCAACTTAATGGTAAAACAATCTAGCAACCCACATACCTTGGGATATGGTAATAAACTGGAGCGCCCAGGGGGTAAAAGGGAGAATGTGCAAATTCCACACATACAGCACTGAATGTGAGAACTGAACCCAAATTACTAGTACTATGAGGCAGTGCTTTTACTTGCTGTACAACTGTATCCTTTTCTCACAATTCCACTTGTCCCATTCTTTCTCTGTATCTATTAGTGTCCTTAAAACCCCACTTAACAGACTGAGATAACATGGGGTGGAGACCTGGGTGGAACAAAATTTCCAAATCAATTTGCTTGTCTTCCAGAATATGAACTATAAAACCACTAAGACTTGCTTTAAGAATAAGGGGTAGGCCATTTAGAACAGAGATGCGGAAAAACTTTTTCACTCAGAGAGTGGTGGATATGTGGAATGCTCTGCCCCAGAAGGCAGTGGAGGCCAAGTCTCTGGATGCATTCAAGACAGAGTTAGATAGAGCTCTTATAGATAGAAGGGTCAAGGGATATGGGGAGAGGGCAGGAACAATATGGGGTACTGATTGTGTACAATCAGCCATGATCACAGTGAATGGCGGTGCTGGCTAGAAGGGCCAAATGGCATACTCCTGCACCTACTGTCTATTGTCTATTGCTTTCCATATGATATAATTTTATATAAATTATAAACAATGAGGTTCAAGTTCCATCTACAGTGCATTCCCTAAATAGCCCCGATTGTCATGCCACTTCTGTGATATTGTACCTTAAGTGCCCTCTCTTCCCCAAAGGCAACTGTTATCTGCCTAATCGTCTACTCATGATCCTGGTGGTCTTCAGTTAGTTACCAATCACATGATATCAGATTCCTTGAGGAAAAAAACACTTAACGATCAAAGTTAATCCCACCTCCAGTAATTCCTGTCCATTCATCGCAATTTTGCTGCAACAAGCCCTGGGTACAGAAAGGTAGAAGCAGAAGAAACAGAAAGACTTCATAATTAATTGGAGCTCACCCTTTGGTCAACTGGGGACAAGCTTGGGCCAGATTTTCCCTTCTTAATGTGATGCAAATTGTCACAATCATACTCTACTTCAGGTTTGGACAGGTCACGACAAAATGTGCAGATCCACTCCCCACTTAATACAGGAAAAAAAATGGCATCATCAATTAGCAAGATCAATTTATTGGTAATTACAACAGATATTAATACAGTATTTTCTATCTCACTAAACAGCCTAACTTGTCAATAGGATCAAAATTAGGAGCCTTTGATCATAAAGCTGCCACATCATTCAGTAAAATTACTTTTATTTTTCTCTGGTTTTAAAGCACTCTGTTTTTAGTTTGTTTTCATGAAGGCATATCCTGCATGCTTTCCATTTTGTTTGCTGTATAAAAGAAAAAAGTTGAAGTCTGATTTTACTTTGCTTTTTTAACCCAAATTTTGCTAAATTTTCATATTTCCACCTAAATTTCCTTACACTGTAGAAAGATACCACTTTTGCACATCATGTATATCAACAGTGTAATTCTATTTCCTACATTCCCAGCAACTACCTCTTCCCCCACTTGATTCTACCGTTCAACCTCCACACTAGGACCAATTTACAGAAGCCAATTAACCCATCAATCCACATCTTTCAGGGACATGCAAGGAAACATGGTCACAGAAAGAAAATGCACACTCCATACACACAGCACTGAAGGTGGGGGTGAACTCAGGTCAGTGGAGATAAGGAGTAGCAAATCTATTTGCTGTTTTATCATGCCCTACCCCTGTATTTAAATACATAAATTCTGCAGTTTGCAAAAGCACTGGAAACATATAGCATGCACAGTACCCTTATGCCTACAAAAAAAAACGTAGGCAAGTAAACCAATGCTCATATTGGTCTAGAGCAGGGGTTCTCTATCCGAGGTTCACAGGCCCCTCAGTTAATTGTAAGGGTGTATGGCATTTTTAAAAAAGGCTGGGAACTCCTGGTCTAGGGTCAGTTATCTACCAGTTCAACAATTAGCAGAGTCTGTATAAAAATGGAGAAACATTTTGAACACTAGCTTAAGTATTTTAAGACTTTGAGAGTAAGTGCATGTTTTCCTGAAATAAATTAGCAAATGTCATGAGCAATGGCAAAGAGTGTATATTTATGAAGTTTGATAGGAAGTTATTCACAGTTAATGATGCTTGAATCAGAGAGAAACAGGTGCGCATTAAATGTGCTTTGCAATCAGTGTACTTCATCTGGTGCTCATTTAACTTCAGACAGGTTACTATCTGAATGGCTTCCAAGGTGTGAAAAAGATTGCATGGAATAAAACTGGGTTTGCATAAACACCAAAGAACTGCAATTTTCAGCCATCAATGTGACTTTCAAACATCCAGCTCTGTGGATCAAATACCACATTAATTTGGGATGTTTGCACCTAGCATGAAACAAATACAATTTTTCTGCTGACACAGAATTTCTTAATGTATCTTCTGCCCGAGACTTCAAAACATTTATAATTCACTAATATCCACTATACCAACACTAGTTTATCTTAGAACATCCTAGAAGTTTTTAAAAAAAGGTGCATTGGAAAAGAAAAAGTAACAATAAACCATCCAACTTCCATGCGATAATCTGTTGTTTCCTGTCATAAGTGATCTGTTTCTCGGGTTCAGGGGAATCTAGCAATAAGGTCGATCTGATTCAGATCCTGCTTCCACATTTGGTGAATCTCCTATGATAGCAACATTTGCATCTTCTACGCTCCCATAGAATGTTGATCTCCAGCTTCACAGCGTGTTCAAACGGCACATATTTGTCATGAGAATTATCAGTGGCATGAATTCATTAAGGATTGAGCCAAGCCTGCCTATGCTCATAAATACCGCCACGGCACACTGACAAGGCACGTATAAAATCTTCAATGCAACTGCAAAATAAACAGGTCAACTGCCTACAATATACTTTGAAAATTTGATATATACATTATTTAAGGATATTCAATTGTACAATCTGAAAAAAAAATCAACCTTTAACAACTGTTTGCTATAATAGGAAGAATTGATTGATTCAGACTCACCTGGGGAAGTTGAGAAGCGTAGGTACATGACAAGCTAGATGGAAGACCTTTGGACACTTATCACAACACAACAAATCTCCTCCATTCTGACACACTGCACACCAATCTTCATTGGGGTCTTCCTCTTTATTGTTGTTGTTGTCACCACCAACACGTGGTGAACGATGTGTAAAGTTGCGGATTGGAGACTTTCCATTAAAGGTATTACCCAGTTGTCTGCAGCTTCCAGTCCTGTCTGAAGCCTCTACCTTAACATGGTTTTCAATGTTTCGAAGCCCTTCTATATCAGTCTCACTTTCGGAATGCAGGTTGTTGGAAAGAGGTGGTGTCAAACTGCTTTCAGGACTGCTCATCTAAATTTGAATGAAGTTTGTACATGGATTAGTCTTTAATCAAATGCTATAAAACAACCTTTATGTCGAAATATATTCTATATCTCATGCCCAAGCTGAGGTATAAAGGCTACACACATTCCACGAGAATGAAGGAAATGAACCCGATTCCAGGACTTCATTCGCCATTCTTGAGAAGGCCCAACTCTGACTGTGTCAGGCATGGTGAGAAGCAGCACTAAGGCCCCACAGCGGACTGTATTGGCTCCCTTCTTGTTTACCCCGTATACCTCAGACACGTCATCTGCAGAAATTCTCTAACCACTCAGCAATAGTTGGGTGTATAAAGGGAGGACAGGAGGATAAACCCAGGTCCCTGGTGGAGGACTTTGTCAAATGATGCAAGCTGAATCATCTGCAGCTCAACATTAGTAAGACAAAGGAGATGGTGATGGACTTTAGGAAGACTAAGCCTGCACTGCTCCCTGTTACTGTTGATGGCGAGGACATACAAGTACCTAAAAGGTGCACCTGGATGAGACTTTAGTGGAGCACCAGCGGCTGTGTACAAGAAGGGTCAGTCACTTCTACTTCCTAAGGAGACTGATGTCCTATGGAGTATGCAAGCCTCTTCTTCACATGTTCTACCAGTCTGTTGTTGCCAGTTCAATCTTCTATGCAGTGGTGTGGTATCATCACAGGTGATGCCAACAGGCTCAATAAACTGATTAGAAACGCTGGCTCTGTTATAGAAGTCAAACTGGACACCCTCAAGGCTGTGGTAGAACAATGGGGCCCTATGGAAAATCCCAGCAATTTTGTACAATGTTTCTCACTCTCCTGTATGGCACCTTGGCTGAACAGAGTACTTATAGTAATAGACAAAGACAACATCGCTGTTCCAAAGAGCCACTATAATGTGGTCATTCTTACCCTTGGCCATTAGGTTCTATAATGAGTCAACTTCTACCTGGGGAAGTGATGACCCCCCCTCCTGTTAGACTGTTTGAGGTAATTGATTTTTTATTCTTTCTTACTTCTCTTCTAATATTTGTATATCTGTGCACTTGTAATGCTACTATGACACTGTAATTTCCTTTGGGATCTATAAAGTATCTATCTAATGCTTCTGAATCCCCTTCTTTGAGAGAAGCACTTGGTCTCTTTGGTCAAAAGTTTATGATGGGAAAATTAACAAGTAATCTTCCTTAAATTTAAAAAAATTGACAAGATTTGATAAACAGTTATACCCAAGGTTTCTGAAAATAATTTACTATCTTTAAGATAGTCACAAATATAGCACTAAAGTGTATAAACACCTGCAATGTAAATAAGACTAAATTTGAATATACAGCTAAACTGACCATATTCAAGAATCACAGCAAAGCAGAGCAGGTTGTGTGCAGTGACCAGGCCTCTCCAGAGACATATAATTAGATGCTACCTTAGCATCTCCCAATGGCCTTTTTGACAGCTTGTTGTACCATGGGTAACTGAACCCATTTTGCAATGTTCAGGTCTCAACAGTAGTACAAAGGTCAGATGTGCTGGCATCTAACATCCAACTCATATCCAATGCCTGCATTCCACACTCGAATATAAATCAGAGATAAGCTGCTACCACTTTTTTCAATTCTTTGTTCAGTTTTATCTACAGAACTGTTGGCTAGCGGCAAGTATGATGTCTTTTGGTTTATTTGCAAAAGTTAAACTTCTGCTGGGTTTCTTCAAAACAAAACTACTTAGATTCTTAAAATACTTCTATTTGAAGTATCATCTGAAACACACTCAACAGTTTACTAAAAATAGCTTTAAACTGTCCCTGAAAAGAAAGAACAAGTGCAAAGTATAATTCATAGTTTAAAGTCACCATTCAAGGCCACAATTCTTCTATTTTTCACTTTAAAACCATCTGTTTCAGTGGAAATTTATATCTTTCACACAGATGGGAAACCTACGAAACATCGTTTTGCTTGGAAAATTAAAATAGTTTTGGTAGAGGGTTGTCAAACTGAAAATGAATAAATACAGTTCTGCATCACGTACCCAAGCTGTTGAATTCATTACAAAGTACTTTAAATGATAGAATAAATGCCCAAAAATGTTGCACATACCCAAACCTGATTAGATTACTATCTTATATTCATATACTTCTGTGGTTTTTTTTTAAAAAGGAACAGGTCCTATTCAAAAACCTTAAGTAGTCAATTTGTTGGTTGTCTATTTTTCACCAAAATTAGATCAGGAAGACTAGTGTAAAGGGGGTTTCTTCTTTTTTCTTTGTTACTGTGTATATAATCAAAATGGCTTCTTTGTTTTGTTAAAAGCAGGAATGCTTCTTTGTTGCGAGAGAGTGCTGGAAGCTTGTTTCCGGTTGGAGAAGATCAAACAGCAGCTACCGATTGCAGAAATGAAGAAGAATACAGATTCGATGGATAATGTGCTGGATGTGTGGTACATGCTGCCTTTTGCTGACTTTCCCTTGATTGAGGAAGAGACCTTTGGCCCTTCTCCCACTGAGTCAGGTGTAGTAGGGAGGGTTAGCTGTGTGCAGTGTGGGGCATGAGTGAGAGGTTGAGAGAGGAGTTGGTAGCGGGCCCGAGGTATCCCCAGTTGTGTCTGAGCCTGAAGGGTTTAGGTGAGGGGGTACGGAGGTCTCAGAAGGGTTAGGGAACTCCCAGATAGTTGGCCTATGTAGCGCCTGAGGAACAGGGCGTGAGGTTCACTGTGTGGGGAGGAGATGTCACTGTTTGTGCTTGGGTTACAGTGTGTTGGCAGGAAAGGTGGCGAGTTATTTAATAGTCATGAGGACATGACTTTTATTTGGTGGGGGGAGAGTGTAAAGGGGGTTTCTTTTTACTTTGTTACTGTGTATGTAATCAAAATGGCTTCTTTGTTTTGTTAAAAGCAGGAATGCTTCTTTGTTGCGAGAGAGTGCTGGAAGCTTGTTTGGGTTAAAATTTACTGATAACGAGAATTGTATTCCTTTGTAAACCAATTGGGATTAATGTTGTTCTTTCTTCTGAGTCTGTAAGCTATTGTTGGTGGGCTTTTGGAGAGATCGGCGCGAGGGGTTGAGAGAGAGAGGACGCGATGTTGTAAGCTGGGCGAGGAACGGACCCCAAGCGGGGGTCCGAGGCCAGGAGATACTCCGAGGAGAGATGAAGCTAGATGTGCTCGGTTGACCACTTCAGATGGTCCTAAGCTGCGAGTCGAGGAGTTCGGAGGGGATCGAATGGTGGCCAGAAGACTTCAGTAACTGAGTTCCAACGGTTTTGCACGAAGTGGTTTGGACTTTGATAAGTTTGGCGCCTTTTCTTTATTTTTTTCTTCATATATACTGTATCGTTATTAATCACTTAGTTATAGTAACCTTTATAAATTGTACTCATTTGGTCGCATATGGTGTACTGTCTGTTTTTTTGGGTGAGGCAGGGACATCACACAGCATCCACACCAGCTGATTGCCCAGTTTGGCGGGGCCGAAGGCTGCTCCCCCCTAGACGAGAACAAGCTGAGCGAGCCTGAGGCAACCCAGGGGGTTACACTTGTGACAAAAGGAATCCCAGTAATATTCAAGCATTGTGTACATGTTTATGCAGTGCAAGTGAGGCAGTAAGTTTGTTCGTATTGTTATGACCCCAGCCCCCTCCTTTGTGAGAATCGCGAGAGAGAGAGCAGCCTTACAGTTTGGAATGTGGGCTGGCCTCTCAGCCAGACAAAAGCCATGGACATAGCCATTGTCTTGGGAGACACCTTTGTGGAATAAGGGACTGGACTACGTGCAAACCCTCAGGGCAATGTGGGCTGGGTGATGGGGGAAAGATTGCCTCACCCCCACCCTGATTGACATCTACAACCCTGCCAGTCCAGATAAAAGGTTGGGCTGCCGAGGCGGGGCCTCAGACGCACCACGGAGACACACGAAGAAGACACGATAGCGCTTCCCGTTGGAGCGGGAAGCCACGTGCGTTAGATTCCGGATCGGGAGTCTGTGGCTGAAACCAAAGGAAAAACCGTTTTAACTAACAACAGGGATTTGCTTCGCAAAGACGACGGGCAAGTGTTCCTTCTCTCTCTCTCTCTCCAACATGTGAAATGCCAGCGGTTCCCAAAACGGGGAAGCCTGCAGACTTTGAGTGACTCTTATATTCCATTGGACTCAGTATCCCCTAGACAACGATAGAGCTTATTTTTGATTGATTATTACTATACCTGTGCTTTAGATTGAGTTTTGACGATGTATATGATCTGAATGTTTTGTATTAACCATACGTTTGTGCCCCTTTATAAATAAAACGTTTGAAAATAGTACCATCAGACTCCAGCGGACCTCTCTATCTTTGCTGGTAAGTCACCCGGTTACTGGGAACATAACAAGTGGGGCCTCGTCCCGGGATTTGAAACCAAAGGGGAGGGTCAGTGAATCGGGCTGTAAGTCCAAACTTAAATCTGGTTACGCAGGTAGCCAGACAGGAAACCAGCAAAGATGGATGTGGATGAATTTATGAGAAACCCGACTATAGAGGCGCTAGGGGCGGCTACCAAATTAGACTTGGTAAATCTGGCAAAGGGGTTAGACCTCGCCGAGGTGAGGTCATCAATGAAAAAGCAGGAAGTGCGAAGGGTCATAAATCAGTATTACATTGGGAAGAAGGTGTTTGCAGCTGAGGATTTGGAAAATATCCCCGAAAAGAGATTAGCGAGTGGGACAGTTCAGTTAGAGTTGGAGAAAGCAAGGTTGAAACATGAACTTAAAGTAAAGCAGCTAGAAGCAGCTGAGGAGGAAAAGAAACGGGGTCATGAGCTCCAGCTAAAGCACCTGGAAGCAGAAGAGAAAGAGAAACAAAGGAGCCATGAATTGGAGCTGGACAGGCGAAGGCAAGAGCGAAGAGCTCAAGGGGAGAGAGAGGAGGGGTTTGATGTTAGTCGGGCGTTGAGGTTGGTCCCCCCGTTCGAGGAGACGGATGTCGATAGTTATTTCTTGCTTTTTGAAAAGGTGGCAGTGAATCAGAAGTGGGCCAGAGAGCAGTGGGTGGCGTTGTTACAAAGTGTGTTACGAGGGAAAGCACAGCGGGCATATGCAGCGTTGCCCCCGGAAGGGGAAGGGAATTATGACCAAGTAAAGGAGGCCATTCTCCGAGGTTACGAGCTAGTACCTGAGGCGTATAGACAAAGGTTCCGAAATTTAAGGAAAGGGTGGAATCAAACGTATACCGAGCTAGCCCATGAGAAGGGTGTGCTCTTGGACCGTTGGTGCACCGCGGAAAAGGTGGCCGAGAACTATGGGCGTCTCAGGGAGTTATTTTTGATTGAGGAATTTAAAGGTTGTGTTCCGGAAGAGATCCGGATGTATTTAAATGAGAGGACGAATCAGTCCATCTCAGAAATTGCTAGGTTCGCAGATGAATATGCCCTAACCCACAAGACAAAGTTTTCCTCGCCAAAAAGTTACCCAAGAGACTGTTGGAATGGTAGGGAAAGCCCGCCGGCTGAGGCGGAGATCCCGCTGGGAGCTAGTGTTAAAATTGAGGAGAGGCAAGACGGCAGGAGAGGTCCTGGCTTGACCTGTTTTAATTGTGGAAAGGTGGGTCATATTGCATCTAAATGCTTTGCTCCGAGAAAGGAGCCAGAGAGAGAGAGAGCAGCGATCCCTATCGGGCGTGCAGTGGTAATCAGAAAATCGGCAAGAGGGTCCCAGGGGAGCAGAGAGCGCGAGGGGTCGGAGATTTATCTGTCACCCAGAACCGTGTCTGTGAGGAAGGGGGACCTGCCAATCCCCGTATGGATTTGGAGAGACACAGGGACAGAGCTATCATTAATTAGCCGTAACGTATTACCATTCGGACCTCCGACGGGCGAGGTAGCCCTGAAAGGCATAGGAAACCGGATTGAGGTAGTGCCTTTGCATAGGGTCCTTCTAGATTGTGAGTTGGTGTCGGGACCAGTGGAACTGGGGGTCCTGCCGGAGTTGCCGGGGGAAGGCGTGGACGACCTTCTGGGTAACGACCTAGCGGGTGGGAAGATGGGAGCCGCCGTGAAGCTGACAACCCAGCCCGTGAAAGTTGAGGCCCCGCCCATAGAGTCCCCGAGCTATCCCACATGCGCGGACACTCGCAGCCTGTCGAGAGCGGCAGCTGAGAAAGCGAGCAGTTTAAAATTGGCCCAGACGTCTTTACCAACCCTGTGCCACGAGGGTTTCGAGGGTGGTAAAACGAGGAATAGTAATGTAAAAGGGGGTAAGGGAGAGAAGGTAGATCCTCCCTTAGCGAAGAAAAAGGTCCTAGAGGTAGGAAATAAAGATGAGAAACAGATAAAGCTGTTAAAAGGTCCAGGGTTGGACATGGATGAGTCTAAAGGTGTTCCCGATAATAAAATGAGGGCAGTCCTCGATGAAAAGGATGCCATTACCTTGAAGAAGTCTGCTGGGTTGGCCGATGAGGTTGTTTCAGCCCAAGGGGTTGAGTTTACTCTGGAAGTGAATTGCCCAGAGAGTAACTGGGAGGATCAGGGGAATTTAGAATTTGAAAAGGGTATGGGTATTGAAAGCCTGGAAGAGGCCAATGCCCAGTTTGAGTGTGTCCAAGATGGGGAGGCCCATGGTCCTAAACCTAGTCACGGAGCTCAGAAAAATTCTGAGGTATTTGACCTGGCTGGACGAGACGGCCGTCCTTTTGGATCAGATAGACTTGGTTCGGGGAAGAAGGTGTCTGTGCTGAAGGGGGTGTTCAGAGTTAATGTGGAGTTTACGAATGGGGAGATAACTGTTGTTGTGGAGGAGAACGGTAAATCTGTAGTTCCCAAATCGAATGGAAAAAAGTTAGTCTAGATTGATGCCTGCGCATCGATTACAGGTTGATTTGGAATGTAAAGGGGCCTCACATGCTATTGTTATTCAAGAAAGCGCTGTGAGGAAGCCGAAATTTAAATGCGGCAGGAGAAAAAGGTTCGAACTGAAACACATCAGCCTGCATGGTCTTGACAAAAGGGTTAACTACCTGTGTAGCATTAAAGAATTGGGTGGAAATTCCCATGATGGACTAGGTTGGGGACACGGAGTTAAGAGAATAACCCTCGTGGAAAGGAAAGGCGGGAGAGTACCTCGCCAAATTACTCAAGTTCCCCACGGGGGGACTCCCCGGGAAAGAGGCGATGGTTAATAGAAATTGTCATTTTTAAACAGCGACGCCGGTTGTACGGGTTTGCGCCCAAGCCGGTGACTAATAAAGACAAACCCTTTGGAGACCTGCCGGTGAAATAACATGACCGAAACGATTAGTATTTGTATAAACTTTTGTAGATGCACCTAAGCTAAGATCACACCTCCTTAGTTGTGTTGCTGAAGAAAATAAATAAAAATAGGTGGTTATTGAGCTGAAGTTTGATGCTACCAGACTTTAGTACGGTACGTGATTTTAAGATATTAAAGAAAGGGGCACTGTAATTGTTACCTGTTTAGATACTGACTAGAATGTATAACGGTAGTACTCTGTGAAGAGAAAAGCTTGTGTAGTATGTTAGATTCCAAAAATCCTACACCAACTTGTTTTTAACCGCTGGTAAAAAACTTTTAAGAGGGGAGGTGTTAGGACCCCAGCCCCCTCCTTTGTGAGAATCGCGAGAGAGAGAGAGAGAGAGAGAGAGAGAGAGCAGCCTTACAGTTTGGAATGTGGGCTGGCCTCTCAGCCAGACAAAAGTCATGGACATAGCCATTGTCTTGGGAGACACCTTTGTGGAATAAGGGACTGGACTACGTGCAAACCCTCAGGGCAACGTGGGCTGGGTGATGGGGGAAAGATTGCCTCACCCCCACCCTGATTGACATCTACAACCCTGCCAGTCCAGATAAAAGGTGGGCTGCCAAGGCGGGGCCTCAGACGCACCAAGGAGACACACGAAGAAGACACGATAGTGCTTCCCGTCGGAGTAGGAAGCCATTCTGAAGGAAGCCACGTGCGTTAGATTCCGGATCGGGAGTCTGTGGCTGAAACCAAAGGAAAAACCGTTTTAACTAACAACAGGGATTTGCTTCGCAAAGACGACGGGCAAGTGTTCCTTCTCTCTCTCTCTCTCTCCAACACGTGAAATGCCAGCGGTTCCCAAAACGGGGAAGCCTGCAGACTTTGAGTGACTCTTATATTCCATTGGACTCAGTATCCCCTAGACAACGATAGTGCTTATTTTTGATTGATTATTACTATACCTGTGCTTTAGATTGAGTTTTGACAATGTATATGATCTGAATGTTTTGTATTAACCATACGTTTGTGCCCCTTTATAAATAAAACATTTGAAAATAGTACCATCAGACTCCAGCGGACCTCTCTATCTTTGCTGTTAAGTCACCCGGTTACTGGGAACGTAACAGTATATATCAGAATACATCCAGCTGCCTGAAAAAGCTTCCAGGCACTCAATAACTCTTCTACAGAGAAGTAAAATTTCCAGCAAAATTCTATGCAGTAGACTATCAAACACAAAAATTACCCTCTTCCCTGAGTAACTTAACCCTTTATATCAATTTCCAGTTGCTTCTTACTTCTCATGGACAGTCTTTCAAAACTGACAACAACTGGCTTCCATTCTTTTTTTCGTGGGTAATGAAACCAATGCAAGACCATACGCTTCCACAGAAGATACAGGGAGGTAGCTGACAGGACAGGCTCAAGGTTAGAGATCTGCTGCCTACATAAGACTTCAGTGTATCCCCAATGCATGACCTCAAGATTCTCAACGATCTCCCTCTTTCACCTGTCATAGGCCAGAGGTTCTGAATCAGTGGGAAAGTGGGGATGTTGCACATTGAATATTTTTCTCTGTATATCTGCTAATCTCCCCCCACAAACCAGCTCAAAACAAATCAGCTGTTTTGAGAGATCTGTTGTTGGGCAGTGAAGAACAGGACCAATTTAACAGATCAAGAGTAACTGGCGACTGAATGCCTGGAGAGGACACTGAATTTTATTTCCTTCCAGTAAACTGGCATTTTTTCCAATGCCTTGAGATGGCCCACATCTCAGCAGCACATCAGAGGGCAGGGAATCATTGCTGCCTAATGGACTATGAGTTTTGTGACATATTTGAGGTCTTGATTTTCAAATACCCTTTTTTTCTCCTCAATTAAACAAAAGTTGTGCTGGTGCACTGAATATGGTGCCAAATTTCATTACATCTACTATTGCTAAAATACACCTCAAGGTATGAAATGTGATCCCCATTTCCCAAGGCATTATTTAAGAATCATTATTGGAAGCAAGCGTACTGCAGTGAAGGCAGGTCAGTAGGGCTAAGGCATACAACTTCTTGTATGCTTTAAGTCAATTATACCTTAGAGCTCAACCTCTAAGTGTGCACAAATTCAAGCATCATCTGCATAAGGGTACTGACCACTGAGGTTTAGTGACTGCTTCTGGAGTGTAATTGCCATAGCCCAGGCATGGGCAAACTACGGCCCGGGGGCCATATGCGGCCCGTTAAGCTTTTTAATCCGGCCCGCAGAACTTGATGAAATTATATTAATAAACCTTGTTAACGTTTTTTCCCCGCAATTCTGGCGTTTTCCCAATAGATGACGCACTCTATATACATTGACCTTTGTTGAGGTGCAGCGTATTATTCCACATTTGCGCTTTACTCTTTGACCTCTCACCCCTTCTGTAAAGATGAGTAGAGCTAAGAAAAGAAAGGTGGATAGAGAATGTCGGGTGTTTTAATAAGGAGTGGACAACTAAATATCTTTTTACCGAACACCAATCAACTGCTGTATGCCTGATATGCCAAGAGACTGTGGCGGTTTTTAAAGAATATAATATCAGCCGTCACTTTGCCACAAAACATGCCAACTATGCTAGCAACCAGTCAACGAAAGAACGGGAAGCTAATGCTAGAGGTTGGCAGCTAATTTACAGGCTCAACAAAATTTTTTTCACCGTCAAACTGCCATTCATGAGTCAAGTACCAGGGCGAGTTTTATGCTGTCATTCAAATTAGCAAAGGCCAGCAAGCCTCTGTCTGAAGGCGAGTTTTTAAAAGAATGTATGGTGGAGACAGCAGGTGTATTGTGTCCGGAGAGCAAAGACAAATTTGAAAACATCAGTTTATCACGCAGGACAGTGACTTGCCATGTGGAACTGATAGATGAAGATATAACCAGCGACTTAAATAAAAAGGCAGAGTCGTTCACGTTATATTCATTAGCACTGGATGAAAGCAACGATGTAAAAGACACTGCTCAGCTCCTCATTTTTATCCGAGGAATTAACAATACTTTTGAAATAACGGAGGAGTTTTTGACAATGGAGTCTCCGAAAGGAAAAACACGGGGAGAGGACTTGTATGACTGGGTGTCTGCTGTCATCGAAAATATGAAGCTCCCTTGGAGTAAACTTATCAACGTCACCACAGATGGATCTCCTAATTTGACAGGGAAAAATGTCGGCCTGCTGAGGAGAATACAGAATAAAGTGAAAGATGAAAATCCTGACCAGGATGTTATTTTCCTTCACTGCATCATCCACCAGGAATCTCTATGTAAATCGGTATTACAGCTGAATCATGTTGTGAATCCTGTCGTAAAACTTGTCAACTTTATACGTGCAAGGGGACTTCAGCACCGTCAGTTCATCACATTCCTGGAGGAAACTGATGCGGATCACCAGGACCTACTTTATCACTCCCGTGTCCGCTGGTTAAGTTTGGGCAAAGTGTTTCAACGAGTATGGGAGCTCAAAGAGGAAATCGGTGCATTTTTGGAGTTACTGAGGAAGGCCGGCGAATTTCCTGAGCTGAGCAACAAGAGCTGGCTTTGTGACTTTGCGTTTGCTGTGGATATATTTTCACACATGAATGAACTGAACGTGAAGCTACAGGGGAAGGATCAGTTTGTGCATGACATGTACACAAACGTGAAAGCCTTTAAATCCAAGCTGGCTTTTTTCTCCAGGCAAATTTTGAATAAGTTATTCATTCATTTTCCCACACTAGCCACGCTGGAAGAGGCCGGCGCAAATGTGAAAAAATACAGCGAGTCATTGGATGCGCTGCACAGAGAATTCTGCCATCGCTTTTCTGATTTTGAAAAAATTGACAAGTCACTTCAGTTGGTGGCCTGTCCCCTGTCACAAGATCCTGAAACAGCACCAGAGGAGCTACAGCTGGAACTGATCGACCTTCAGTCTGTCCCCGTCTTAAAAGAGAAGTTCAACTCTCTTAAACTGAATGACTTTTATGCTTCACTTGGTAAAGAGGTGTTTCCAAACCTCCGGAGGACGGCACAGAAGATGCTGGCGTTGTTCGGCTCGACCGATTTGTGTGAACAGGCGTTCAGCGTCATGAACATCAACAAAGCCAGCCACAGATCCAAGTTAACTGACCAACACCTCAGATCCATCCTGAGAATCGCCACAACAAAACTAAATCCAGACTTTGATGCGCTGGCTAAAAAGGGAGACCAACAACACTGTTCCCACTGAAATTAAAAATAAGTTTCTTCGTTGTGTTATGTAAAAAATGCATTTGAAAATTTTTTTTCAATAAGCCTTACATGTTACATGTCATTTCTGTTAAGTGATGGACATGAGTAGTGCGCAGGTGCACGTACGTTCTCAAAATAAAAAATGCGCTCCAGATCAAATAACGCACTCCGCATACTGGCGCGCTGTCACTGTTCTGTCCTTGTGCTGGTCGTTGTTGAGTTTTGGCACAGGGGACAATTGAATAAGAAGGAGCAGGACAAGTAGACCTGCATCTCCTACCGTTTTTGAAATAAAGACAGTCAGGAGGAGAGTGATGATGATAATATCTTGGAAGGATAACAGAATTTTCAGTGCTTTAAAATAATAACTGTTACTATTAAAAAAAGCTGTATTTTATTCATTTAATTTTCAGTGTTTTAAAAGTCATTTCAATAAATAGCTAAATACCATGGGACTTCAAAGACAGATATTTTGTTGTAATGCATTTGTTCATTTTCAATTGAAATTAAAGCACATGTTTTCTACATATCCCATGATATTTTATTTTCTCTTATAAGGTGTATTACCAAAACACTCTGTCCATCTGCTCCTGATCCGGCCCCCCTGTCAAATTTTAGAACCCTTTGTGGCCCACAAGTCAAAAAGTTTGCCCACCCCTGCCATAGCCTGTCACTAATTCTGAAGGTTAGCTCCACTTCCCCAAGGAAGGTGCATCTATTTTGATAATTCCACTTTGAAGATACATCTATTTTGATAATTCCACTTGGGGTAGGACAAATACTGTAAATTATAATATACTAAATAGAGTCCAAATCCATTGTTCTCTAAAGTGGCAACCAAGCTGATAGGATGGTAATGGCAACAGTGGCTTCATACAGATAACAGATAGGACGCTATATTCTAACTCTGGTTCGGCCACACTTGGGAGTATCATGCGGACTTCAGGTCACCTCACAATAGAAGGATGTGATGGCATTGGGGAGAGCACAGAAGAGATTCACCAGGGTACTGTCTGAATAAGAGATCTTTGGTTATTGGTAGAGGTTTGATAGCTTGGGCTAATTTTCTCAAAATGAGGCTCAGGCATATTATTGAGGCAGAGAAAGACAGTAAAAATCTTTTCCCCATGGAAGGGTTAACAAAAAGGGGGCACAAATTTAAGGTGTGAGATGGAAATTTTTAAAGGGGATTTGAGAGGTGAAGCTTTTATTTAATATCTGGAATGCATTGCAAGAGATGGTAGTTGAATCTGGTGCACTTAGAAACTTAAAAATCAGCAAGGCATAGAAGAATATGATCGTAATGAAGCAAGAAGAATCAATACCAACAGGCAAAGAGGGCTCACTTCTCTGCTGTATGACCATGACTAAGATGGTGAGAAAGATTGAGAGGATTGGGGACAATGACATTGATCTTTACAGAGTCTGGTTCTGCAGAACACTATTGGTTAGCACAATGGCTGCCACAAGCTGAAAACAAAGCTGTGTGGGCGGCCAAATTTGAGGATAGTCCACAATCCCTCCCAATGGAGTCAAAGCTTTCATGAAATAGAAAGCAGTCGAGCACAACTGATGGCCATTCCCTGTATTTCAAGTTGCCACACAGAGGTGCAATTAAAAATGAACCTCTAACTATATGAAAGTACAAAAATAGTTTTGGTACTCTGGAAAGCCAACAGCAAACCAGAACTTTTTTATTATAATTTTTTAAAGTCAAATTCTCAAAGTTAATCATTTCTCAACATTGCCAACTTATTTAATGATGCTGCCTTAACCCTAATTATCAAGCAAGTTCTTTTCACTATAAAAAGACAAGATCTTGATTATATCATAATTATTTAATGTTTACCATGCAAGCACTTCTCCGTCCATCTTCCAAATGCTCATGTTTTACAGAAGCACCAGTGAAACTACACACATCATCCTCAGTACCTGGCTCTTGTTTCACTTTGACCTGATCTGTTCGAAAGACTGAGATCCCTTTCTCTGTTCCGTGAGCTCTACCAGAGGAGCTGCAACTGTGATGTATTAAGAATCAGAAATAAATATTAACCTCAAAGTAACATAAATTGACAGATCTACAGTGCATTGTAAAGTATTCAGCCCCTAACCAGCTGTTCACATAAATGAGCATTACAACCAAAAATTTTGATCAATTTAACTGAGAATTTTTATTTGCGAATCACATGCTTCATTTATCCAGTGTAAAGCCCAAAAAAACAAGGAAAATTGCTAAGCATTAAATAAAACATTCAAAAACTGAAATGCCAGCAGTTCAAAAAAGTATTCATCTCCTTTGCTCAGTACTTAACTGAACCACCTGACAACTATTACAGCCAGCAGTCTTTTGGATAAGTCTCTAATAGTTTTGCACAACGTGATGGAGCAAGATTTGCCCATTCCTCTTTGCAAAATTGCTCAAACTGTGCCAAGTTAGTTGAGAAGCAGTGGTAGACAGCAATCTTAAGGTCTTGCTAGAAACATTCGATTGGGTTAAAGTCAGGGCTTTGACTGAGCCACTCAAGGACATCAATCTTCTTACTTCCATGATTTCTCTGGCAGTATGCTTTGGGCTGAAGTACTGCTGAAAGATGAACCAGTTTAAGCTTACTAGCAGATTTTTATCCAGGATCTCTATTTAGCAGGATTCATCTACCCATCAATCATGACCAGATTTCCAATCCCTGCTACTGAAAAGCATTCCCATAGCATTCCATCATACTTCACAGATTAGATCGTGTTAGCTGGTTGATGCATAGTATTAAATTTACTCCATCCGTACTGTTTAGTGTTGAGGCCAAAAAGTTCCACTTTAGTCTCATCCAACCACAAGACCTCCTTCCACATCTTTACAGTATCTTTCTAAGTGATGCTTTGCAAAGGATATGTGTTTTTTTTAAAGCCAGGGCTTCTTCCTTGCCACTCTTTCATAAATATCCTTTCAGTGCAAGGCCTTTGAGATTGCGGACCCATGAACTTCAACTCCAGTTGCAGCCAATGACTTCTACAATTCACTGAAAGCGACTGTTGGTGTCACAGTAGCCTCTCTTACAAGTGTCACTACAGTGTTTCTGGTGATTAAGTTTCGAGGGGTGGCCTGAAATAGACAGTATGGCTGTGGTTTCATATTTTTTCTACTTTTTCTCCCATGGTGAACTGCATTGAGCTCCAAGGTATGTTCAACTGCCTTTGAGATGGTCTCATCCCCTTCCCCAACTTCTCTATTATTACAAAGTAGCAATTACAAAGAGGATGAATACTTTTTCATCATCACAATTTTGTTCTTTAATGTTTAGTAAATTGCTGACAGGATTTGGAATTTTTCTTTTGATTTGACATGATCCACAATGTTTTGTAGATTAGCTCAAAAAATCCTACTTCAATATGTTTCAATTTTAGGAAATGACACAGTAAAATGTGAAATTAGTTGTGGCGGCTGAATACATTTCGAAGGCACTATACAGGATGCATACTTTGATATTAATAAACTATGGTCTGTAATATTGCAACTACCAATGAGCACTTCTCTGCAGTAAGAGGAAATCAATACCCCAACACAGATCTTTTAAACACTTAAATCAAACAAATTCCAAGTCTGCCTTTGACAAAAACTAAAGTACTGCAAACAGGATAGAGGGAAATAAATTTGCCAAGAGTTAATAGCAGAGAATGGATTTCAGTTTGAACAAACACATCATCAATTTGGGACCCATAAAGATGCAACAAAGTATATTATATATGATGAAAAGCTAGGACCAAAGAAACTTAGAAGTCCTTGCATATGCATTCAATTGACAGGTGGATATGCAGAATAATTGACAGGCTAACATAATAGTGTGCTATAAAAGTAGAATATAACAGTGTAAATATACTGCCTCATTATAACAATGTCTATATTTGATCACACCTTGGAATGATATACTGCCCTTGGAGGGAATGCTGAGTAAATTCCACAACATAAAGCGAAACATCCCATTATAAAGAAATTACACAAACTTGTCAAATCTTCTGGTATTTACATTAAATGCTGATTTTAATAAAGCTGAAATCTTTCTTTGGCAATTCTAACCAAAAAATATTTTAGTCTACTACTGAACTTTTACTCTACTTCAGTCTCCAAATTATTAGCCCTACAGCTAAAATAATTCTGTAATCTAATTTATACAGTACAATGACAAATCCTTTGGTTATTGACCAAAAAAGATAATTTGCTTCTGTCACCATTGATATTGACCTAATGCTTATTTATAGTCATATTTCATCGATTAACCTCACCCACTGACTCCACTGTCTAGGGCTATTGTCTTAAAATTCATGAGTAAACTGAACATTCATGAGTAAAAGTTAAAAAACAAAATTCACATGTGTAAGTTTGAAACTAAATAATTATTAATTATAATTACAATTTTTGTCTTTTGATGAGTTCGTGAATATCGCAGTCAACTGGAAAAGTTCATCAAGAATAAATCTGAATTCTAGATAATCTAATTAAACTCACATGTCTTAACTGAAGACTCCATAACATTCACAATCTGCCAAGCTATGAACCAAGTCAAAAGGGCATAAAAGATCACATCTGTTTCTAATTTCTTGAGCTAAATTGGTACCAAGCACCTTGGATTTTGAATTTTTCTCTGCCTTAATCTGATCC
Source organism: Hemitrygon akajei (assembly GCF_048418815.1). Lineage (NCBI taxonomy): Eukaryota > Metazoa > Chordata > Chondrichthyes > Myliobatiformes > Dasyatidae > Hemitrygon > Hemitrygon akajei. Next base: position 77,854,284 of record NC_133131.1, read on the forward strand.
AAATTAAAACAGGCAGCAATACTGCCGTGTCTCAAGCTAATCCTTCATTGCCTTTACTTGTAACGAAGATTGCTCTAGAGGGCTAAAAAGCACTTCAGTTAATTTCAAAACGCATGAGGCAATGATAAAATGTTGCATTAACTCATTTTTACTGACATTTTTTATACCAGTAGTCATTTGAAACATTCTAGCAGACTGGAAAAGTTAACCCAATTCAAGCCCTAATACAGCATTGACAAGTTTGAAACCTTTAAAGCAATTACCTGCCTCTGCTACCAGTACTAGAGGTACTCGAAGGTCTGACTGGAGTATGGGAGTTAGCCATCGCTAAGGCTGCAACTGAAAAAAAATTAAACACTTTAATTATTAACAGAACTTAGTGAGTTGCAAATATTGCTAATCAAGAATCAAGGCGGCATGCATTCTACACAAAAGTACAAATGAAGGCCTTGAGATCACTTTGCCATTTTGATTTCAATCTGAATGGCAGAGCTGCAATAAAAGAGGCAGCATCAGCATTCCCAGAAGAGCTACAATGGTTGCGTCTGTACTGAACATGTAGACTTCTTTATCTTGCCATTATTCCCTAAACAATACAGTATAACAACCTCTTATATAGTATTTACACTGTATTAGGTATTATAAGTAATCTAGAGATGATTTAAAGTATACGAGAGGATGTGCGTAGGTTATATGCAAATACTACGACATTTTATATAAGGGACTTGAGCATCCATGGATTTTGGTATCCGCGGGGGGTCCTGGAACCAATCCTCCGTGGATACCAAGGGAGACTGTACATATGCAAATTTGATAACAAGTATTAAATAAGTACTCCTTTCAATATATCCAAAATATTAAGTTGCAGTCAATTATAAAAGTACAAAAATGATTATTTCTTTTTGCTATCAGAACATTTAGGTGGCCATTTCAAGCTTTATTTTAACTTACTTGCTGGTCCCGGAGATGGTGCTGAGGGCCCAGGTGATGGATTTGAACTGGAGGAAGATGGAGGTGGTAGTGGAGGATGGTGGTGACTCTCTGAGATAAATCTGCTCAAAAGATTATCCAAGGTACTAGAGCCTGCATCATCCAGCTGTGAACAGAATTATGAATGAAATAAACAAAGGAGAAACATTATTTGCAATACAAATAGAACATAAATCAAGCGGCCTAGCTACAGGTGTTGTATTAAAAAGTGTGCATACATCAGCCAGTCTTTTTATTGAGATGGAATTAAACATTTCAAGTAACATTAGGATTTCTACTGACAACAATGGATGATTAGATTCTATAACCTTGTTAATAGATTAGATGATCAAAGTTGTAACCAAAGTATTTAGAGATTAATAAACATCAGGGATGAGTGAATAAATCCAAACTACTAGAATAGCCCTATTTATACTTAACTGGAAAAAGGGTGGAATTATGCTGTTATTTAAAACCACAGTAGACCAAATTCAGAATACTATAAGCTGTTCTAGGAACCATTCTTTCCACACTAGCTTAAAGTGGATTGCTTCACTTTAATTAACAAATTTATCTTGATCTTCTAATCTATAACAAGCAAAAATTAAATTAAGCTTAGAACAGTGGAACAATTATTACATGACATCATGAATGAAAATAAATCTCAAACTTCAGGGATATCACCTAATTTCAGAAACATTTCATGTAAAGGAATCATAAGATCATATGTCAACTGGGAAAGTTCATCAAGAATAAATCTGAATTCTAGATAATCTAATAAAACTCACGTCTTAACTGAAGACTCCATAACATTCTCAAACCAAACCTCAACATACCACCACTCTTCACATACAGCAGCCTAGCATTATAGGTTCAAATCAGGTGTCAAATGGATCTGCAACTACTACAATTGAAACTGCTTCTATCTGTCCTTAGCCCTCATCCCGTCAGTGACTTTCTCTTAAATACAAACAAAAACAGCAAAATGGCTAAATAGAATTTAATTACAGGTTGAGCAAAATTGTTAGTTTTCCCAGTTTTACAGCTTTGATAGGTTAAAGCCAAAATTATATGTATTCTAATGGAGGAAAGCCTTGGTACGAAGTTGGGCAGCGGTGGAAAATAGAAGAGAAAAATGACAACAAAAGGTTATGTGTATTTGATCGGTAGTATACAAACACAGAACACAGAATTTTACAGCAAGGGACAGGCCCTCTGGTCCATATTGTGCTGACCTTTGAACCTACTCCAAGATCAATCTAACCCTTCCCTCCATTTTTCTATCATCCATATGCCTATCTAATAGTTTCCTAAATGTCCTTATTGTATCTGCCTGCCAAGGGTGTTTCACACACTATCACTCAGTAAAAATCCTACTTCTGACATCTACTACCCCTCCCTCCGAAACATTCCTCCAATCACCTTAAAATTATGCCTCTTCCCTGGGGAAAGAAGTTTCTGGCTATCCACTCAATCCCTGTCTCTTATCTGGTACAACTCTATTAAGTCACCTCTCATTGCTCCCAAGAGAAAAAAACCTAAGCTCACTCAACACATGCTCTCGAATCCAGGCAACTTCCTGGTAAACTTACTTTGCACCCTCTCTAAAGATTCCATATCCCTCCTATGATGAGGCAACCAGAAATGACTGCAATATTCCAAGTATGGTCTAACCAGGGATTTATAGAGCTGCAACATTACCCCGTGGCTCTTGAACACAATCACCTAACTAAATGAAGGCCAATACATCATACACCTTCATCACAATCCTATCAACTGGTTAGCAACTTTGAGGGATCTATGTCATAGGCCCCAAGATCCCTCCATTCCTCCATAATGCTAAGAATTCTGCATTGTCTTCAAACTCGACCTTCCAAAGAAAATTACTTCACACTTTCCAGCCCAGCTCTGCATCCTGACAAATGCCCTATTGGAATCTACAACAACTCTCCTCACTATCCACAACTCCATCAACCTTTGTGTCATCAGCAAAACTAACCCTAACTTACTAAACAATAATTACTGATCACAACATTTCAAATGATAACTGAAGGAACAGAAAATCCATCAATTTTAAAGAACCTCATAATACTGACCTGAATGGGTGGAATATCTGGAAGTGATGGAAGATTCTCCGGGTTTGTGACTGAAGGAATCAGCTCTATTGTGGCAACAGTGGGACTGGTGGGCCCACGATTTGCACCAGCCAGAGTAGCTGTTGTTGGACTGTTTGGATTTGGAATGCTGTTGTGCACAGAAGATGCAGAAAACTGCCCCGTCTGGCCAGGATTCGTATGCTGGCAAAAAATTAATTACCAATTAAGTTACAAATATTCGCTGTTATCATTCACTTCGGTGGGCTAAAATTGCTAGCATGTTAATCACCAGTAGGGAATGGCAGTAAGATAGAAAATCAAAATAAACATGCACAACTTACACTTGAATATCTGTACAATAGAATCTTATGATGTTTACACTGTCTTAGATATTTCAATTAATTTTTTGAATATTATTCAAAACATGCACTCTAAGAGTACATAGCTTTGAATCGCTATGCATGCTTTAGTTGTTCAGCTATCAATTGATTTCCAAATACGACTTCAAAAACACTGGAAAATGTGCTGATTTTGCCAATATGACCAATATTATTAAACTGCAGATGGTTTGAGCTCCTAGGCAATAAAATAACTTGAAATAGTGAATACAAAAGGAATGCAAGCATGCCATTCAAAAGTAATCAGAATTATTCAATGACAAAGCTCTCTGATCTGTTACAGTTTAATGGAAAGGACTGTACTGTCCTGGATCTACCATGCCAAACATTAGCTGGGCAACTTAAAGGCAAACACATTCTCATTTGATTGGCTGTAAAAATCTAATATAGATGCCATCACCCTACCACCCTCAATGTTCTCCAGTTCAGAGCAAGGTCTGAATTTTGACTGGTTACAAACAGGCAGTGCAGTCACTGTCTTTGAACCACACAACAGCATTGCTTTGACTTCTACTAAAACTGTCACTGATGTAATGAAAAGTGAAATTTAAAATAAGGTTTAAAAATTGAATTTTTTGTATTATTTTCCAAAGCAATAAACAGCATGGACACTCAGAGTAGAAACATTGAGCTAGTATACACAAAATAGGAGTACGTCACCTGCCCCTCAAAGCCTGCCCCACCATTCAAAATGGCCGTGACTTATTTGTCCTTTCTGTGCCAGTTTCTCGTAGCCTTCAATAGGCTGATTTTTCAAAACTGTACAAACTCCAATTTAATTATCTTCAGCAATCTAGCCTGCATAATCCTAGAGGATAGAGTTCCAGAAATTTACCATCCCCCACAAAGAAATTTCTAAAGATGGTTGCGAAGTAGAGTTGGACATGCTATTTCTCAGCTGAGGTTTTAGTGAGACTCAATTTACTCTCTTGGATAAATGTATATTGTCTTATTTCTTTGCATCCCATTTGTCTTTATTCCTATTCATAGCAATATGAACAACAGAAAATTATTTAACTTTGACACATTGAACCAAATTAACATTATGTAACTTAAGACCTTTTATTCAGTTAATCATAAAGCGGGAATAATCCTTTCAATTGATTTGGGCTTGCTTTCCAAAATGGGTAACTTAAAGATGTCAGAAGTGGCCTAGAAAGTTAGCACCCTCACCAGGAGTAAGATTTCAACCCACTGAATATTTTGGGAAAATTATTGATAACATGGACAGTTTTGAACAGATGAAATGCCCTTCAAACTGAATTACTGGGCTTGCATGGATAAAGTAAATATCCAGATCTTGCTGAAGATGTCTGAACTTGGATTCCCTACTTGCAGATAGGAGTCAAGGGAGAATACTGTTAGATATCATTAATATTTTTGAAACAGAAAATCTGAAGGAGAGTATGACAGCATAGAATTGCTCCCTCAAGTAGGAGAGTCTCCAAGAAGGGGAAATTTATCCAAGAGAGTAAATTGAGTCTCATTAAAACCTCAGCTGAGAAATAGCATGTCCAACTCTACTTCCTTAATACCACAGAGAACTGTCAGCTCCAATTATGTTTTTAGTTTAAAATGGGGCTTGATACCGAAATACCTGAAAACCTAGAAAATGGGATTAATTTAAGTACATCTTCAGCTGCTAATCTTTTATAACGGTGGCTCTCACAATAACTACTCTGACAAAACTTGCATTTTTATTTGAGCAACACATTTTAAAACTATAGCTTTCATTTAACAGTGATAGCATGCTAATAACTATCACAAAAATAACTAAAACAAAAATCACAAGGAATAATTCAGTCATTAACAAATAAAGGTATATTGTAACATATTGAAATAAACAAAGTTTTAACCTCTGAATCATTATACCTGGCGTGATATCTGAGGCATCATTTGGTACTGATGACCATTGTGTCGAGACATCCCAGCCATGCGAGCAGCATTTTGTGCCATTCTCATCTGATGGGCTTGATGAGCCTGGTGGGCTTGAAGCGCTGCACCATTCAAATTTCCCCTCTGCATGGTCTGCATGCTAATCAAACGTGGAGGCTGAAAGGATAGTGCAGATCAGTCTACTCGGGATTTAAAACGTGTGCAAATCTCTTATTTTGATCTTCCATAGGTAATTCCTTTGACCTGAATTAGTAGTAAAGATCAGCTTTGATGTTAAGTAAGTGTGTGAGATTGGGAAATGAAACAAAAACTGTAATACACTTTTATGCCTGAAATATAATTACCTGGTACTTTACTGGGCTTGCATTATTTATATTTTGCTGCTGTGGGTTTAATGGAATCCAAAAATAGGAAGAGGCCAAAAGTATAAATTCAAGGTACATTATGTCCATATAGTATTAACATTATGATCTTTATTTTCTGTATTCAATGAATATCCAATAGCCATTTCTCCCTCAGCAGAATTTTGTTTCACAACACTGGTCAATCAGATGACTATTCTATGATTACATCATGGTGGATACACCAACAATGGCCATCTTGTACAGCACCAAACTGCAATAATTTAGATCTTTTGTTGCAACCTTCAACGTTCAAAAGTTTACCTTCTCTCTTTTATGAGGGAAGTTGGTTTTCAGTCATATAATAGTATACCTGCTGTTGCACCATCTGTGGTCCTGTTGTCCTGGGATGTTGTCCTACTGGGTGGTTCATTCTCATCTGTTGCATCTGTTGTTGCTTCTGTGCAAATTGTTGCTGCATATGTTGGAGGCGTAGCTGTGCAAGGTTAATCTGACCCTGAGGTTTTCCCCCAGCTGGTCCTTGAGCTTGGGAACTGTGTCCAATAACTACATTGGGAGTATAACCTGGAGGGTTTGGCTTGTTTTCAATCACAAGATTACCTAGTTTAGAAAATAAAAATAAACCCTTGTGTTAAATTGTATTTGCAGTTGATAGCAGTGGATTATTAAAATTATAATGCAGTGATTTACCAAGACTCTTCAAACATATTTTGCATTGTGGTGCAACAACCATAACAAAAGTTGATTTTAAAACTGGGAGTGTAGCCTTTTCAATGGGCTACTACTCAGGAAAACAGAAGTGATGACAGGTTGTTTTATTAAAACCCTTTAGTGTTAGAGATTTAAGCTTTTAGACTCATTTTAAAAGATTTACAGGCTGTCCCCGGGTTACGTACGAGTTCCGTTCCTGAGTCCGTCTTTAAGTCGGATTTGTACGGAAGTCAGAACAAGTACATCCAGTATTATTTAGCGTCAGTTAGTCAAACGTTTGTCTTAGTATATAGTATATATTTTACCTTTCTATGCATATAAAACACTTAGGAAACATATGTATTCCAATAATTAAACCACTGTGTTGCTTAGTAATAATTGTAGCTTTCATCGGGGCAGCGCCTTTCAAATGCTCCATTATTCTCACTTTATCTGCTATCCTTTAAAATTGTTCCGATTGTTGACCGACTGTAGCCTAACGCCTTTCCAATGACCGATGGCATTTCACCTCTTTCCAAACGCTTTATTTCCACTTTATTTTCAATCGTGATCGCTTCTCGTCAATGGAACAGAAGCGCTGTGGGCAGTGGCTCTCGAGGTCCGCTGGGTCTTAAGGACCACTGCATTGAGACAGGCTAAATGGGACAAGTGGGGGCTGAGCTGGGTTTGGGTATTTGATCATCCACAATATTCCGTGTGGGAATTTAAACTGGAGGTGGCAGTGTTTTTTTTTTACGAGGTCGAGTAGCGAACTCGACATCAACCCAGAACGGATGGTACGGAGCCAGTGGATCGACATCAACCCGGCATGGGAACAGTCTATCACTGGACCCAATTTGGGAAATTCCATTCTCCAGCCCGGCGCTGATCTCACTGCGCCACCAGCCGACTGGAACGGGGGGGGGAGAGTGGGGTCAGGGTGAATCTTACTAAGAAAAATTTAAGCCAAATACAAAGTTAAACACTCAACACAGTGTCAACAGCAACAACTTAAAATGGCAGACAGCGTCGCGATCCGACTTAAAATGGCGGATGGCGTTCTCCTTCCTTGGTTCATAAGTACGAGTTGTCCCTAATTCGGATGTTTGTAACTAGGGGACTACCTGTACACACTAATCTCTGAAAAGGATTACATGTTACACAAGCTGACATGCACATTTTGAAGGAAAAAGGAGTCAAAGAAAAGTGATCAACACTCTCAAAGCCAACAGTACATACATTACCTAGATTCACCACATTTTTTGCCCAGAATGTAGGATCACAGTGAAAGCGCATGCCACCATTAGCAGCTGGAACCGGGTCACAACGTGCTCGAAGAATATGGCGCAACTGAAAAGTAATCTTAAAAACAAAATAGTAACAATTTACTATTTTCATTTCTTCTGGTTTGGTTCACCTTACTCAGCAAATTCAGTCTTTCTTAACAGTCAAGCAAAACTGAAATTCTGCTTATAAAATGTGAAATTTTAAATATTTCAAGTGAGATTTTTTTAGGTTGGTCCAAGTGACTAGGTGATCTATATGGCTTACTCAGAAATCACATTTGTCATCTATTCTGCTTGCTTTAAGGATTAAGCCATTTCTAGAATTTTTCCCCTTATGTTTCGGTTAATGTTAGATTTTACTGCATCAATGAAGTCCTGGGGCTTTATTACCGTCATCTCACTCTTGATGAGCTACAGAGCATGTGAAATCCTGCTGCCCACATTTTCCCACAAACTCATTAAAATCCTCCTCACCTATTACCTCCCTGCTTGCTGACCTACAAAGCTTGATTTTAAAATTCCAACATTTGTTTTCAAATCCTTTGATGCCTCTACATTCATCCAACCGAAGTTTGGCCTCATCATGGCAGTAGAGGAGGCCACGTATGGACATATCGGAATGGGAATGAGAGGGAGAGTTGAAGTGAGTGGCAACCGGGAAATCCTGTCTGTTGTGGTGGACGGAGCGGTTCCCCAATCTGCATCGGGTCTCACCGATGTACAGAAGGCCGCACCGGGAGCACCGGATGCAATAGATTACTCCAACATGATGAGGCCAAACTTTGGTTGGAGGAACAACATCTCATATACCGTCTGGGTGGTCTCCAGCCCCTTGGTATGAACATTGAGTTCTCCAACTTCCGGTAATTCCCTCCCTTTCCCTTCCCCCATCCCAGTTTCACTCTGCCTCCTCTTCTAGCTGCCTATCTCCTCTCATGACTCTGCCTTCTTCTACTACCCATAGTGCTTTCCCCTTAGATTCCTTCTTCACCTCTCCTGCCTATCACCTCCCTGCTTCCACTCCCCCACCCCTTGATCTTTCCTCTGATTGGTTTTCCACCCTCCCCCCACCTTCTTTATAGGGCCCCTGCCCCCTCCTTCTTTAGTCCTGACGAAGGGTTTCGACCCGAAACGCTGACTGCTTCTTTCAACGGATGCTGCCCAACCCGCTGAGTTCATCCAGCTTTTTTGTATGTCTTGATTTGACCACAGCATCTGAAGTGCACTTTGTGTTTACTTTAAGTTGAGAAATTAAAAGCCAGTGATCAGAAATGCAGTTTCAGTGACCAGAAGATCATATGCACTTGCAGTGAGATTCAGCATATCATCTTCGCCACCAGTTCTACCCTAAAATCAAGGTCTCAACTTACAATCACAACAATATTTCTCAAGGTTGCACAAAAAATTCATATAATTTTCTCAAAGTTCAAAGTAAATTTATTATCAAAGTACATTTATGTAAACTATTTACAACCCTGAAATTCATTTTCTTGTGGGAATACTCATTAAACCTAAAGAATAATAATCATAACAGAATCAATAAAAGACTGACCAACTTGAGCGTTCAACTAGAGTGCAGAAGAAAAAAATTTGCAAATACAAAAAGAAAGAAATGAGCATAAATATCAAGAACATGAAATGAAGAGTCCTTGAAAGTGACTCCATTGGTTGTGGGGAAATTTCAAGGGGAAGTAAAGTTATCCCCTTTGATTCAAGAGCCTGATGATTGAAGGGTAGTAACTACTCCTGAACCTAGTGATGTATGTCCTAAGACTCCTGTACCTTCTTCCTGATGACAACAAAGAGAAGACAGCATTTCCTGGGTGGTGGGGTTCCCCTGATGATGGATGCTGCATTCCTGTGTCAGCATTTCATACAGACAGGGCTGTATCCATTACTTTTTGTAGGATGTTCTGTTCAAGTGCATTGGTGTTTCCATATCTGGCTGCGATGCAGCCATTCAATATACTCTCCAGTACATATCTATTGAACTTTTGTCAGTTTTAAAAGTCATTCCAAATCTCAGCAAACTCCCAAGGAAGTAGAGGTGCTTCAGTACTTTCTTCATAATTACACTTAAGAGTTGGGCCCAGGACAAGTCCTTCGAAATAACACAGAGGAATTTAAAGTTGCTGACCCTCTCCACCTCTGATTATAACTGCCTCACGGACTTTTGGTTTTCTTCTCCTGAGGTCAATAATCAGATTAAGGGGTTATTGTTATGGCACCACTCAGCCAGATTTTCAATCTCCCTCCTATATGCTGATTCATCACCACCTTCAATTCAGCCTATGACAGTGGTGTCATCAGTAGACTTAAATATGGCATTGGAGCGGTGTTTAGCCACAGTCATAAGTGTAAAGTGAGCAGAGGAGGGGGCTAAGCACACATCTTTGTAGTGCAACTGTGCTGATGGAGATCGTAGAGATGTTTTTGCTAATCCAAACTGACTGGGCTCTGCAGGTGAGTAAATGAATGATCTCATTGCACAAGGAGGCATTTGAGAGCAAGGTTAACAGCAAATGTAGCAGGAATTTATTGCTTTCCTTCATGCACAACTGCACACAGAAAACAAACAGAAAATGCTAGAAATACTCAGCAAGTTGGGCTGCATCTATGGGAAGAGAAACTAAGTTACTGTTTCAGGTTAGAGATCTTTCATCAGAAGATAAAGCCCTGGGGTGAAAGGTGCTAGCTGCCCACTTTATCAATGCTTCTCATCTTATACAACTCCACTGAGTCACCTCTCATCCTCCTTTCCTCCAATGAGAAAAACCCTAGCTAACTCAATCTTTCCTTGTAAGACATGTGCTCTAAAGCAGGTACAATGACCTGCTGAGTACTTCCAGCATTTTGTTTGTGCTTTAGATTTCCACCATCAGCTGATTTTTTTACAAAAAGGAAGGATTTTCACTATAGTACATACTTGGTGAATCCTCAGCCAGTATACATCAGTAAATGGCGTTGTGTGCTCCAAGAAAATAGACTAACACTCAAGAACAGATTGAAATCATCTTCCAATTAAGAGTTGAATGCAGTTATAAAACTGTACAATGACCATGAACCAACTCTTTTTGTCTTCATTAGTGCAAGATATTGTGCTATATGCATTCAAAATTAGCAACCTTTAAAATTATTTACTTTGGTATATGGCGCCACTGAAAATAAGTGCAGACCATCAAACTCAGTCTATGAGAAATGCTATTCACAATTAGAGCACTGATTATGAACACAAAATTTCAGTCCCAGGATTATTCTACTTGACTGCAAATCCCACTAACAGTACACTGTAAATGATAAAAGCCAAAACGTACGTGAGCAAAGAGATTTCAATGAAGAAAAAGAACTTCATGTTTAGAATATGAGCAATTATATGCATATTAAGTGAACTTTATAAACAGCCCATGAGAATCAATAAAAATTATGTTGGGTGCAATAGTTTAACGTTAGGCTAATGGTCCAACTACTGAAAAAACAAACTACAATCCCAAATAAAGGCCAAATTCTAAAATGATGTCAAACAGGTGCAGGAGAAAGGGAGATAGGATTCAACTGATTCATTGAATTGCTGTTGCACAACCATCACTCCACTGGTGGAAAAAAAAGCACGGTGTGGGTGTTCTGAATAATCAAGATACCCTTATGCAACAATTACTTCCAAAAAATGAAATTCATCTAAAATATTTCTGATGAAACATTTTTATTTACCCCACCTGCTAATAATTCCATGTTAGCATTCAGTCTTTACATATGGCCACTGTAAAGAAATTGAATGAGAATGTCAGTAAGACTTTAAAGCTGATTTATGGTACAAGATGGACTGTCAATCATTTTCAATCCCTGTCCTGTAGGTGGTGACACTGAGATATCTTCTTGGAACTGTTATGGATCATCTTGTTAAAGTACTCGCCTAATGACTAGCCAGTGATTCCCAGGAATTAAATCTAGCAGCAAAGGAAATGTAATATGGTTCTAGGTCTGGGTGGTGAGAGATTTGGAGGACAACCTTCATATGATGGTGATATTTTAAGCTCTCTTTGACGAGAGTTTTGCGAAACTTCCTCTCACTGCTCACCCTCTGATTTCTACTGGTCTCCAGCTTTTCAACTTTTCTAGTCTGGGTGACCCAAAACATGCGCTAAGCAAAGGGAAAGTGTTTTAAATTTACTGCTGGCATTGAGTTATCATCAGTCCATACCCATATCTGATTGTAGTGTAATTTTTGCTACATGCTGGAATGGACTGTTTCATTTGAGAAATTTGTAACACCACAATTAATAATCTCCACTTCTGACCTCAATGAATGAAACAAGCAAAACCCCTCTGGGTGCACCTGCAACCATATCTGGGAATAGAAATGCTTGTCCTACAACTATAAGCACTTCTTTATGAGTCAAGATTCCTGTAAATGGGTTTATCTCCCTCAATTAACACTAAACTCAACTTTACCGAAGTTCCTCAATGCCACACTCAAGTCAAGTACGATCATAAGGGCAGTCGCTTTCAAATCATCTCTGGATATCAAGCTTTTGTCCACATTTGTACCATGACTATGTCAGGTTATTTGTACCTCTGTTGCTTGAGAAAGTTGTAAACAACTTCACCACCACAAGCACAAGATGCTGGAAATCCAGAGCAGCAAAATGCTGGAGGAACTTTGTAAATCAGGCAGCATCTATGGTGTTGAAGGGCAGATACCCTTCTTCAGGACTGAGAAGGAAGGGGGAAGATGTCATAATAAAAAGATAGAGGAAGGAGGAGGCGGCTGCCTGGAAAGTGATGGGTAAAGCCAGGTGGGTGAGAAAGGTCAAGGGCTGGAGAAGGAAGAATCTGATAGAAGACGAGAATGGCCCGTGGGAGAAAGGGAAGAAGGGCGGAACCCAGGGAAAGCGATAGCCAAGTGAGAAAAGGTAAAAGGTCACACAGAGTGGGGAAATGGGGGGGAAGGGTGGTGGAAGCGAGATTTTTTTTTAACCGGAAGGAGTAATCAATATTCATGGAGACTGTCTAGATGGAAAACAAGGTGTTGCTCCTCCACCTCGAAGGTGGCCTCATCTTGGCACAAGAGACCATGGATCGATATACCGCAATGGGAATCTGGATTAAAATGTTTGGCCACTGGGAAGTTCTACTTAAGGCGGATGGAGCAGAGGTGCACGATGAAGTTGTACCCCAATCTATGATGAGTCTCAGCAATGTACAGAAGGCCGCATCGGGAGCACCAGACACAATAAATGACCCCAGCAGATTCACACTTAGTTGATGATTTAATAGACTAATGGAGCATAAGGAAGTTAATTGAGTTTGTCCTGCTTCCTACAGAAGCCGTATCTGGGCAATGTTCCACACTGTTGGGTAGATGCCAATCTTGTAATTGTACTTTGACAGTTTGGCTAATTTTGGATTGCAAGTCTTCAGCATTGCAGCCAGCTTACTGCCTGGTCCCAATGTCCACACTATACTATAATTGCTCACTGCCAGTTTTTTTTTTAAAGAAGTATGTACAGTGAATAAAATTAACTTAATTTTGGCTTCAATGAGATTCAGCAGGAAGCAGAAATTAACTGTTCACTAAGTTCTTCAGGCTGATCTATTTTCTCAGGCAATAACACAAGACCTGAAGTGTCAAACAAGGCATCCTGTCTGCTGAAAAATGTTCAGAAATACCACAGCTGAATCAATTTTCCATAATATGACACACAGCGGTACTTCAAAAGTATTGTATTACCTGTATAGAACATCTCGCAGTGAAAGATGTTTAAAACATTCATGATTTAATGGTGGTAAATTGAGAGTTGACAGAATGCTTCATAGACCAATCAATTAATTGCTATATCAATAGGACTCAATCTTATTTTGAAAAGTATGCATTTCCTCTTATTGATATGGTAAAGCAATCTAGTTTTCATCAACCCCCATTTTTACCAAATTCTAAACTACATATGGAAACGCACTAACTTGACTGCATTTCATTATGTGAAATTAGGTAATGACATAATAATAGATTTGTAAAAGGAAAGCTCCCACTGTGAACACCAATGATTAATAAAAAAATACTGTGGGAGTTTACTCTTTCAAAAGGTAGTATTTGCTTAGTATCTGCAGAGCTGTATGCATAATCTGCTACTCATCCCTTGTTAAAAGTTAGCATTTAGCTGTTCTGCTCATTCAGATATTCATTGCATAATCATCAGGTTGGCATAATTACTTGAACCACAGAATATAAAACCAGCACCAAAATTTTGTGCAAAATGTGAAGCATTCAATGTCTGCAGGTAAACAATTCAACAGAAATAGTGCTTTAAGTGTTACATAGAAACACAGAAAACCTACAGCACAATACAGGCTCTTCGGCCCACAAAGCTGTGCCAAACATGTCCTTACCTTAGAACTACCTAGGCTGTACCCATAGCCCTCTATTTTTCTAAGCTCCATTCAGCCATCCAGGAGTCTCTTAAAAGACCCTATTATTTCTGCCTCCACCACTGCCGCTGGCAGCCCATTCCACGCACTTACCACTCTCTGCGTAAAAAACTTACCCCGACATCTCCTCTGTATCTACTTCTAAGCACCTTAAAACTATGTCCTCTTGTGTTAGCCATTTCAGCCCTGGGGAAAAGCCTCTGACTAGCCACACAATCAATGCCTTTCATGAATTTGTACACCTCTATCAGGTCGCCTCTCATCCTCTGTCGCTCCAAGGAGAAAAGGCCAAGTTTTCTTAACCTATTCTCGAACGGCATGCTCCCCAATCCAGGCAACATCCTTGTAAGTCTCCTCTGCACCCTTTCTATGGTTTCCACATCCTTCCTATAGTGAGGCGACCAGAATTGAGCACAGTACTCAAGGTGGGGTCTGACCAGGGTCCTATATAGCCGCAACATTACCTCCCGGCTCTTAAACTCAATCCCACAATTGATGAAGGCCAATGCACCGTATGCCTTCTTAACCACACAGTCATCCTGTGCTGCAGATTTGAGTGTCTATAGACTCAGACCCCAAGATCCCTCTGATTCTCAAAACTGCCAAGAGTCTTACCATTAATGCTATATTCTGCCATATTTGATCTACCAAAATGAACCACTTCACACTTATCTGGGTTGAACTCCATCTGCCACTTCTCAGCTCAGTTTTGCATCCTTTCAATGGCCTGCTATAACCTCTGACAGCCCTCCACACTATCCACTACACCCCCAACCAATGTGTCATCAGCAAATTTACTAACCCATTCCTTCACTTCCTTATCCAGGTCATTTATAAAAATCACAAAGAGTAGGGGTCCCAGAACAGATCTCTGAGGCACTCCACTGGTCTCTGGCCTCCATGCAGAACGTAAAAATAAGCTCAAATGCAAAGGGAGAAGATGCTTGATAAATGTGCTTTATGATGCCAAGTTAAAGGAATTATGGGGATGGAAAACAGTGTTTAAATCAATGCCACTTTTTCTTGATAATTCCTTATTTGTGTGTGCCTGCTAGCAATTCAAAAGGCCACAGCAGCTTTTTTCAGTCAGGCAAAGCACAATGTTTGAGGTCCCCAAGAGAAGGGATAGGATAACAAAGGGAATATCTTTGACTGGACAAAGCCAAATAAATTATTGCAGCCAACAGATTGATTATACTTTGTCTGTGTCATATTGCTAATAAAAGGGCTATGGGACACGCCTAGCTGGTGAAACTATATTAGAGGTGAAAAGCAGTGGCAGAAGTCGCTAGTTCTGACAAACAGAAAGAGCAAGTTACGTACATTAATTCTGTAAGGCTACAACATGTCAGATGAAAGATGGTCTCAACCACAGATATTCCCTTTGTTCTGCCCATTCTTCAATCTTTTCAGCCACAAATTCTAAGCAGAAGGACCAGAAACAGAACTGGTCAGTATGAAATGAGACAATGTGAGGGAAGATCACACACAACATCTGGTTAACGTCAGCGTGAACAAAGTGAGACAGCTTTTCAGCTGAGATGGTTTTACATTCTCCTATCCCTGAATATAGTAAAATAAAGACAAGAATGATATATACAAAGAGACATCCTGAAAATTACACACTTGGTGGAAGTGTTTATGGAATGATGCTAGCAGGAATTTGAAGAAATTCAAGAAACACACACTTGTGAAAAAAGAAATTAACTCTTAGCTATGCAATTGGTTGTAAATTCAAAGCAATGCCTAGGAGGTACACAAAGGAATGTACAAAAAGGTGCCTCATAAGATGACCAATGGCAAGAACACACTATCTCAAAAAGCTATTCTGGGAAACAGGGGAAACTGCTCACAGTATCAAACCCCAGCCAGGTTCATCTAGAGCAGGTAATATCTCAATGCAAGTAGTGAGTTTTGGAATGTTATGAAACAAGAGTTAAAAAACAAACAGCTTCTTTGTAACAATGAAGAAACCCTGCCTTTATCTTTGGAGCCCAAGGCCATGGACCCAAGCACCTGTGTAATATGGTCTTTTAAACTGGGATGGAAACAGACTTTAATAGAAAATCAAAATCGGTTTTCATATTAGCTTTAAGTTTTGTTTCATTTTATCTATTGAGATACAGCACAGAATAGGCCCTTTCAGCCACACCACCCAGCAACCCATGATTTAACCCTATCACAATCACAAGACCAATTTACAATGACCAATTAACCTAAAAAATTATACGTCTTTGGACTGTGGGAAGCACTCAAGCAACCAGAAGAAACCCATACAGTCACAGGGAGAATGTACAAACTCCTTACAGAGAGCAGCAGGAAATGGAATCCAAGTCGCTGGAACTGTAAAGCATTGTGCTAACCACTATGCTACTGTGCTAAGCCTTCTGGACAAAATATTGCTGATGGGCCTAATATTTTTCCTCTAACCTGATTGCAATTTCCAGTACATCTATTATTCAGACATGCAATCGTGACCCACACAGAATACGAATCTTAATTTCCAACCTTAATGTTCTTCAGCAAGATGAGGCATCAAAACCTACGCCCAAGACAGTAAACCTTATAAGAGGTGAGAAACAACCTCTTATAAGAATGAGTATAGTGTGGTAAGATATTTCTTGATCATATCAGGAATTCTCTTAAAGGATCAAGTATTATTCAATTCAATTTATGACAATTGAAAACATGAACATGAAGTTTCTTACTTGAAATAATTTACTTCATGAGAAACCTTAATTTTACTCTGGTCCCAGGATTGCACAGAATTTTATAGAACAAATGAATGAGACCCCTACAATTGGTCTAAACCAGCATTTACTTTTATCAAAATTGAAATTTGGTCTTTCCATTGCAATAACATTAAGTCCTTTGGGCCGATATGCAATATTATATGATTTCAACTGCCTTACCAGACGCTTGCTGTAAAGTAGTGCTGTACTGCTTCCACTGGAGATAGCCCACTTTGCAAAATTCATTACATGCTCCACCTGCCTAGCAAGACTGGTAACATCTTGCTGCTGCTGCAGTAACTTTATCTGTCTTTCCTTTGTTACATTCTGTAGAAAAGTGAGCAGTGAAAACCAGTCAAAGTGAGCAATGGGTTATAATCACAATACAAAGATCACCACAATACTCAAATACTTGCATCTTACCTCTAATTGCTGCAGCAGGTTCTTGCCCTTCTTGTTTATCTCATTAATGAGAGTGAAGATAGCAACTTTAATATCATGCTCAACTTTCTTATTCGTATCATTGACTTCATTTAACCTAAAAATATGGACCAAGTTAATTTTCAAAACATCAATTTAAAAGTAATCTAAGATTCTGTTTTACCCTAGAATAGTTTAAACAATTGAGCTTACTGATAGAACTATTCATTAGGTACAAAAAAAACTAGCAATAATTTGAAGTTGAAAGCTAATTATTTAATTCTAGGAAGATCTAACAACAACTGCAAACTTGACTATGTCTGACAATCTTCTGGAGCTTTTCCAAAGAGATAACAAAAAGGACAGAGGATATCATCAGTATGGACTTTTAATGAAGACCGTTAAGACCTTTGACAAAGCCCTGCCTGCAGGTTGATGTGGAATGTTAGGTCAAATGGGATTCAGGGGCAGCTAGTGAGGTGGATTCAAAATTGACCCAATGATGGGAACCAATAATTGGTTCCTATCATTAAAGGTTGAAGGTACATTCTAACTGGAGACTGGTTAACATTACTTGTGAAGCACTCATATTTATGAAAAAATTTTTTATATTGCTTCATTCCGTCCTTCATTAAGATATGTAGAAAGGATTCACGGCTTATCTAAATGTTTCAAGTCATTTAACTTGCATTTGTTCTATAGCATTTATATTAATTCCACTTTCCTGCAAAATGACTCAATAGTCCTCTCCTTCCAATATACCTTCAACATTAATTTGACAGCACCAATATCACTAAGCAAATATTTTTTACCCTTAACTAAAATTTCTTTCCAAGAAAATTGTACAAGGTACAAAATGAGCTGATAATCTATAATCACCACTTAGCTTTACTTTCTTGTATAATCACCAAAGACACTGATCCATTAATCCCAAAGGTCTACTAGTCTTAGTTTCAAACATTATTAATTGATCCACAATGCTTTGATTTGGAAAATTCCAGAGTTTTATAACCTCACAAAATAATTGTCACTTCAGTCCTAAATGAATCTTCATGCGCATTATTCTTTATGTAGGAAAAAGCCTCACCATTTATGTGATTCCCTTCAAAACCTCTCAATGAAATCACCTCGTTTCTACAAACATGAGTTCAATAGGTCAATCTTACTCAGTCTTAAAATAAAATCGCTATTCCTGGAATCAATTTAATGAAACTACGTTATACTGACCCCAAGTACAAGACCATAAGACACAGGAGTAGAACTAGGCCGTTGAGCCCATCAAGTCTGTCGCACCATACCATCATGGCTGATCTATTATCTCCCTCAACCCCATTCTCCTGCCTTCTCTCCATAACCCTTGGCACCCTGACTAATCAGAAGCCTATGAATCTCCACTTTAAATATACCCGATGACTTGGCCTCCACAGCTATCTGTGGCAATGAATTCCACAGATTCACCACCATTTGACTAAAGGATTTCTTCTCAATCTATGTTCTAAAGGGACATCCTTCTATTTTGAGGCAGTGTTCTCTATTCCTAGACTCCCCCACTACAGAAAACATCTGCATGTCCAGTCTATCTGGGCCTTTCAATATTCAATAGGTTACAATGAGATTTCTCCCTCATTCTTCTAAACTCAGCGAGTACAGGCTTAGAGCATTCAAACACTGTTAACTTTTTCACTTCTGAGATTATTCTTGAACTTTTCCTGGAACGTCTCCAATGCCAGCATATCCTTTCTTAGGCAAGGAAAACATACAATGAAATGTATGAGTTCATGTAATATTTTAATTGTTTGAAATGTTATCGCCAAGGCACAGACAGCATAGCATGCTCACAAGCAATGAATTAATAGAACTCAGATAATGGTGTCCGAACACAAAAAGCAGGGCTGTACAATACTGACGGATTTTGGGCACAAGTCTTGCACTATTTATATTAAAAGAAACAGACCTTGTATTTGAGCATGAAAAGTTACAGAGACTACGATGAAGCTATATGGTTCATTCTGAACTACTAAAAGTTATCCCAAAAGCATCAAGCTCAAGAAGACTTCATTAAAATAAATAAAGCAATAATTTATCGGGCACAATCATGACTGCAGTATTTGATAAGCTGAACATACCTGTTCTGAACTTGGCTAGCTGCATACTGCACATAATTCTTCTTTTCTTGAAGTTTGGCCATTAAAGTTTCAATAATAATTTTTTGGTTTTGAAATGCTTCTTCTAAAAATTGATATCTGTAAATAAAAAAGGATAAATTTATCAAAATCACTGTAGGGAGATGAAATACTTCAAACTGATTTCAGGAGAGAAATGAAGATCAGTAAAACTGCTTTGAATTATTATATCCTTGCCAAAGGAATAAGACAATATCGACCAAAAGCAATTGTTTGAAAGGTTACCAATGTTCACACTACAATTTTATAATCTCATGACCTTTTTGGCACCAAGTATCTTTAATCTAATGAATTAAGTTTGACAATTAGTTAGAATGCAAGAAAAATAATTTTCGGGGAATCAATTTTAGTGTGCTGGTAGAATAGCAAATGTTGGCCAGTATACTCAATTATTGCAAAGCAGCATTTAACATCCACCTTAAAGCATATATATGGTTCCTCATCTCACCCAGAAAATGGTACACCAGCACAAAGTACAAGAATACACTTGGTACAAGTCAGGATGATACGTTCCTTCGTTGTACTCAGTTGTCTCCTCTTGGCCTTATCAGAGATGTTTCAGTTCTTCTATCTATCTCTCTCACCGTCTCTGCTGCTGAAAAGCAATGTTCTTCTCTTACCCAGATCTGATGAAGAGCCTATGAACTGAAACATTAACGACCGCTGCTTCCACAAATGTTACCTGATATGCTGACTGCTTTAGCATTTTTCATTTTAATTTCAGAAATTCCATCATCTATCTTTTAATGTTTACTTACTGCTGGACTTGTCAAGCTTTTCATGAAGTGGGCAAACCTGGACCAAACTGCACATTGTTGAGTACATACCAGTGTTGCAACTATACTGGAATATTCTGGCTGGAGACATGAATAGCCTTCTGTGCTGCAGCCAGGGTGACATCTAGTCTAATCCCTGGTTCTAAGCCTTATCCTAACACAATGTGGAGTGATTTGAATAGGCTTAAAACTGACGTGTTGGGTCTGCTAGATAGATCCAAGATGACTCCTCCAGTTGGTGTTTCTGGCTGAACATGGTTGTAAATATGTCAGCTCTGTCTTTAACATCCATATGCTAACCAGTGTGTGCCGCAAGTATTGGTGTTAAACCCTTTCCTGTTTATCATACATTTTAAGGATTTGGAAGAGAATGTAGTTGGCAAGATTACCAAGTCTGCAGATGACACCAAAATTGGTGGTACAGTGAAGACTGTCTAAAGTTACAAAAGGATTAAAATCGACTGAGAAAGTGTGCAAGGGAATGGCAGATTGAATTTAACTCATAAGTGGTGCATTTTGAGAAGCTAAACTTGGCAAGGACATACACAAGGCCCTGAAACTGAGAACACAAGTAGACGAGGTGATGAAAGTACATGTGGCATACTTGCTTCCATCATTTGGGGCGCTGTTTTGAAGTTGATAAAATATTAGTAATGTAATAGAGAAAGATAAAAAGAACAATACATTGTTCAAAGTCTTATGAAGCAAGACCACACGAGGGAGCTTCACAGTAGCACTATCAAGCAAATAAAAATGACATCAAGCCAAGGAGAACTAGATTAAACAGATAAAACCTTGAAAACAGATGGGTTTCAAGGATTATTTTAAGAGGAGGAAATGGGACCCTAAAGAGATTTGACAGAATTCCAGAGCTTGTGGCCTCACAGATTGAAGACATCAATAAACAGGGGAGTATTGATGTGTATTTAATATTACAGTAATAGTATATATCTTCTTTTGACTAAACATTTGTTGATTACACAATTCATTACGGGTTACATGTAAAAGTGAATGGCATACATCATTACACCATCACGTCATATGTGCATACCTCACTAAAAGTTAAAAACTAAGTTTACATGCATCTCTCCAGCTCCCTTGTTTTTCTTTCATTAGTTTTGAATGTTGGGGTTACAAAACATAATTGTAATGAGGAAGTTTTAAATGAACCCAAGCTGACTACCAACCTGTTGAAGCACAGCGAGACATTTAAGTTAAAAAAAATGCAGCAAGAAATGATTTTAAAAAGTGTGCAGCACATGTTTCTTCTTCGCAAAAGGAGAAAGGTGGTTGAGGGTTTTTTTTAAAAAGGCAGAAAACTGATGAATTCATGGGTTCATAAACAATGATAATCTAGGTCATATATGTCAAACTCAAGGCCCGCGGTGGAATTATCTTTGGCCCGCGAGATAATATCTAATTACTATTAAAGCTGGCCCCAGTAATCGAAGCGCCTATGGCGTATGATATGGCTAATGCTGAGTTTATTCAGGTACCAGGTTTTCAGGGTTTTTAGTGTTTATTCGGCAGTCTTCTTCATAAGAAACGGAATTTGTAAAGTGAAACACTTTGTAGTTATAGCAGAGACTGAGACACATGAGAACAGGCTGAAAAAACGGAGGCAACGAAAGCTGCGTTCGCACGCGTCCGACTGATCCGGCCCGCATGAAACTGCATTTTGCTCAATCCGGCCCGTGACCTAAAATGAGTTTGACACCCCTGATCTAGGTGATAATCATTGGAAAGACATGGGTACAATTGTGCAAAAGATAACTACCTGATGTATACTGAACAAATGAACAATATTTTAAAGCAAATGAAATAGCCAATGAGAACAAGTGTTAGTTTTGCTGAATGTATTAGGTGGAGAGCATACAATTTGATGAGAAATTTAACTGATTTAACCAAACTAGCCAAAATAAGCTTTGCTGATACCATGAAAATAATGCAGGAACATTTAGAACCAAAACCATCCTTCACTGCAAAATGTTTCAGCTTTCATAAGTGGAATCAAAAGGAAGGGGAGTCCATTTCAGTCTAAGTGACTGAATTGAAGAGACGAGGCATTGTCAGTTCAGTGATCAGCTTAATAATGCACAGAGATCATTTAGTTTATGGAATCTTACAAGAAAGCACAACTAACATTTAAAAGAGCAACTGAAATCACTGTATCAATGGAAATAGCAGAGATGCAATTGTGTTGCAGTCAGGAATGAAAGTGACAGTGAACAAAATTGCAACATCAACACAAAATCTGGCCAAACAAAATGTGTGGCAGGGCCTCACATACTCTACATTAGTGGTCATCAACCTTTTTAAGCCCAAGATCCCCTACTTCGGCCTTAGTAAAAGGTAAGATCGACCTCACATCAATCAGTTACACGCATGCGCACCAGGGAGAAAAGACCGGAAGTAAAACCCCGCAACTCAGAAGTAGAAATAATATATGAACACCGGGGGTACCCACCCTTTTTTTGCACCGTGGACCGGCCAACGGGGGCGCGGGGGGGTGTTAAACACAACCGGAATACAGCGATACTCGAAGCAGGTTCCTTATGTCCAGTCTATTCTAGTTTTCGCGGCTCTCGGCTTCTGTCCCGCTTGCTCACGTTTTTTCCGCTGAGAAAACTCAGCGGGTTCGTCTTTAAGTGCTGGGTGCTTGGACTCAGGGTACTGAAGCAGTTTTGAGACATTGTCTCATTAGACAGCCTCCAGGCCCGAACTCAGCCTCCCGCCCACCCGCTGCCAGATGCCTTGGCCAGGTGCGGCTGGTTGTGGGTGGGGTGAGAGGACAAGGTCAGGGCCGGAGGTCCCCGTACCAGGGGAGTGCGACTGAGCGCCCGCCCGCCCACCCCCCTTGTAGGATCTATCGGCTGACAAAAGTTTGTTTCAGTAGATCGCAGCGTAGTAGCTGCTCTGATACTTACGAAACGCCGAGTCCGAATCAGGTCGTCTGCAAATATTTTAGCACCGGGTTCCCCACAAACGTTCGGTGTGCTAAACAGGTTCAGAGGCAGTGATCCAGGCCAGTAGCGACAGCACTTCCCGCCGGCTGTCCGAGGACAACCGGTGATCCCTGGCGCGAGGGTATCACTGCATTTAGTCGCCTGATGACAGCGTGGGTTCAAGTTCAACAGTGGGCTGACAGGGAATGAGGAAAAGTGCAGCTGACTCATAGTGTTTCCTCGCAACCCGGTGATTGGGGACCAGTGAATTACACTGTGTAGTGCGGGAGAGCTATACGCATGCGCACTGGACAGAAAGAACAGAACTAAAACCTCGCAACCCGGAAACAATCTCTCAACAGTATTTGTGTATTTATTTATTTATTTTTTCGGGATCAACTGGGAAAGTCTCAAAGATCGACTAGTCGGTTGTGATCGATGGGTTGGCGACCACTACTCTAGGTCAATGCAAATTTAAAGGTGAAATGTTCAGAAAATGCAACAAAGTAGACACATGCAAACAGCATTGTCAGGCAGACAAAAATAAATGACTGCATGGAGAGGTGAAAACGATTAAAAAAAAGCATGCTGCAGTTTCAAGAGGACTAATTTGCATGCCGTTGATGAAAACTTCTAATAATGATGAGAGTGACACAGGACTGGGTAGCTTTAAGACTTACAAACAGGCATGCAATATGGCAGGGGTCACCAACCTTTTTTGCATTGCGGACCGTTTTAATATTGACAATATTCTTGCGGACCGGCCGACGGGGGGGGGGGGTGTTTATCATGACCGGAATATAGGTAATAAGTCAACTTTAAGTCACTTATAAGTGGCTAATACACTCAATTTTGTTTCTAAAAGGGTTTATCTAACAAATTTAATATTAAACACAACGCACATTTTCCTCACATGAATATAGTGATAAGTCAATTATAACTCATTTATAAGTCAATAGCATCATAATGTTTTAAGTAACATTTGGGTATTAAACACACAACGCATATTTTCCTCGTGTGAACATATAAAATCATTGCAACACACTAATATCGCTGAATCAGTGGGAGCCTGCAACAAGACGGTCCCATTGAGGGGTGATAGAAGACAGTGATACTCGAAGGGGATTCCTTATGTCCAGTCTGTTCCGCAATTTAGCTTTCGTGGCTCTCAGCACTTGCTTCTGTCCCGCTTGCTCACGTCTTTTTACGCTCAAAAAACTCAACTGGTTTGTCTTTAAGTGCAGGGTGCTTGGACTCAAGGTGCCGAAGCAGTTTTGAGGGCTTCATTGCCTCATTAGACAGTCTCCGGGCCCAAACTCCAGCCTCCACCCACCCACCACCAGACACCTTGGCCAGGTACAGCTCGTCATGGGTGGGGTGAGAGGACAAGGTAACGGCCGGAGGTCCCCATGCCGGGGCCGCGGTGGTCGCAGTCCGGAGAGAGCGACCAACCGAGCAAGGAGTGTGACAGGGCGCGCACCCTTGTAGGTAGATAGGATCTATCAGCCAACAAAAGTTTGGCTTGAGGGATGACTTTCAGTAGATCGCAGCGAGGTAGCTGCTCTGCTACTTATGAAACCTTGAGCCCGAATTAGGTCGTCTGCAAATATTTTAGCACTGGGTTCCCCACGAACATTCGGTGTGCTAAACAGGTTTAAAGGTGGCACCCATCTGTCTGTGCTCCAGGCCAGTAGCAACGGCACTTCTCACCAGCTGCGCAAAGTGGCCGGTTACCCGAGGCCAACCAGTGATCCCTGGCGCGAGGGTATCACTGCGTTTAGGCGACTGACGACCTCGCATGAGTTCAAATTCAACAGTGGGCGTGACAAGGAATGAGGAAAGGTGCAGCTGACTCATATTGTTTCACATCGCCAAATCATATCATCTCCTTGTGACCCAGTAGCACATACTTTGCAGCCCGGTGGTTGGGGACCATTGCAATATGGCTTACACAAGAAGTCATTGGCAATTTCATTAAAATGGAATTGAAAACTGGCTCGACTTGCTTCAGTCATTCCACAAAATCAGTTTGTGATCAGCAGCATTTCAAAGATACTAAACTGAAGCCTGCAGACATCCAACTAAAAACTTACACTAGAGAAAAGATAACTCCTGTGGGAATGACATTAACAGTGAAATATAACAACCAACAAGCCACATTGGGCTTGTATGCAGTAAATCAGGAGGGCTAGCATTGTGGGGTTCAGATTGGTTGGGACAACTACAACTTGGGAGATCTATCCACCATTTGCATACCACATCTCCTGCAAGAGTCAACTGAGACAATGTCCACACTAGACCGGATAATTTTGAAAAACGCCGGTTTCATGTAAAAACAATAGGCGTCCACACCAAGCGTTTTTGAAAATATCTCTGTCCACATTAAAACAGGAATTTAGGCGAATCTGGGCATGCGGAGGACACATCTACAGAAAACAAACTACATGTTTTGGGTCAAATCTCACATTGAAAGTCACGTTTGAGCAGTTACAGACTAGAAAATCTTAAAACAAAATTGCCAAACAATGGACAGCTGTTGGCTCTCGTGTAGGAGGACTTAAAACTAAAAAAAAACAAATACTAGAGCGTACAGAGGCAACCGACGGGGAGTTCACAGACAGTATGACCCGGCTGACGACAAACATTGAAAAACTAACTGTTGCATTAATAAAGCGCCTTGTTAAATGTATAAAATATGTCTGCATCAGTGTTATCTTGTACTTCCATACAACGTTACATTAGGCTGTTACACCTCTATTGTCAGAGAAGTACTTGCATAAATAGGTAAACCGCTTTCATACGAGCAAGGACAGAAAATGGCAATGTGAGTATACTTATTTATTCAGTAAGTTATGGGTCAAAGTATTTGGTGAGTACACTTCTAACTCTTCTGGCTTGTCTCGTTGCCATCTGTTCTGAAATTGTTAAGATTGTGTTGGGGTTGTGTTCAAAAAAACAATGAAATGCCGCCATCTGTTCTGGCACGTCATGACAGTGTTTCTAGAAATCTCCGGTTACCCTGTCCACACTGCTCCGGCCAATTGGCGTTTTCAAATTTACACACTCTGGAGGGCATTTTAGAAAAGCTCCATTTTTGGGGGAGGAAAACGCTGCTTCAGTGTGGACAGAGGGTCAAAACGAAGAGAAAAGGCTTTGGTCACAGATTTATTCTGTGTAGTGTGGACGTAGCCTGAAAGTGAATTATGGAAGGTACTGGATGATGCCACAGCAGTGTTCAAGGATGGCACTGGAAAACTCAAACTTATCATGGGTAAAATAGTAAACCAAGATTTACAAAGCATGTCCAGTTCCTTATTCCATTCGTGATTAAGTAGTCAGTGAGCTAGATCGCATGAAGGCTGAAACAATTCTTTCTAAGGCTGTGTGGAGCCCAAGGGCAATGCCAGTGGTCCTAGTAGCCAAGGGTGGTGGTGATTTGAAGATCATCATCCACCCAGCACTGAAAGTAGATCAATATCCTCTGCACAGCATATGTTTGCAAACCTTTCTGGAGGAAAGTACTTAGCTGAAGCCTACCTACAGATGGAGACGGAAGGAGAGTCCAAAGTGTTTCTCATTATAAACACTCACAAAGGGCTTTATCGCTATATAGGCTTTATTTTGGAGGAGCATTCCCATTCTGGCAGAAGGATATGGACCAGTGCTGCTGCAAGGCTGTCCAGGCTTGTGTTACCAATGAGGATGACAAGGAACAATTCCAAAATCTCAAGACACTTAAAAAGATTAGAAGATTATGGGCTCAGAGCATGAAACACCAAGTGTGAATTCTTTAAACAAAGCTTCATTTACTGTGGTCACACCATTGACACATAAGTGCGCTGAGAAAATTTAAGCACTGGCAGACGATCCAAGACCAAAAGACATGTCATAGTTGTGGTCCTCTTGAGGATTTGTCAATTATTCTTACAGGTTTCTTCCAAACCTGGCTACTGTGATCTATCCCTTGAACTCATTATTACAGATCAGGAAGAAATGGCAATTGGCAAAGCAGTGCGAAGTAGCTTTCTAAAAGGAAAAGGAAATGATGACGTCAGACACTGTACTCATACATTCATGATCCACATCATCCAGTGAAGCTTGCCTGTGACACCTCACCTTATGGTAATAGGTGCAGTTATGTCACATGTTATCACTGATGGAAATGAATGCCCCACAGGCTTTGCATCAGGTTCCCTTATCGGTGCAGAGAAAACCTATGCTCAAACAGATGCCTTGATTCTGCTTTAGGGTGTAAAACATTTCAACCAGTACTTATATGGGAGACTTGGGATACTTATATGGTATCCTTGTTCCGATCATCAACCGTTACTGTTCATTTTCAACCCACTGAAGGATGTGCCATCAAAATCAGCAGCATGAATGCAGAAATAGGCTCTATTTCTTGGATGACACAATTACAGGATTGAACTCAAGAGGATAGACGATTATGGAAATGGTGGAGTGCCCCATTTACCCTTGGAAAAGGAAATACCTGAAAAACTTACAAGAGGACACTCCTGTTGACATATTCTCCCCAATGCAAATTGAAAGTTGCTCTATTATGGCAGAGATAATCCAAAGGGAAATCAAAAGATCCCACATCATTTCAAGTGTATATGGCGACTCCAAATGGCAGGAATTTGCAGAAGAAACTCCAGTTCTCCCCTTTTTAATAGCACTGGGATGAACTTGCCCGAGTTTGCGCTATGCAGAGATTGAGCTGTACCATCCAAGTTAAGACCTGAGGTGTTGGAGAAGCTACATCAGGTCATCTTGGCATGGTCAGAATGAAAGTCTGGGATTGAAGCTTTGTCTGGTGGCCTGGTATAGATCAGCAGATCGAGCAGCTTGGGATGCCAGAAGTAAAGTGTCTGGAGCTGTCAGAAACACTTCCTTCAGCACCAAAGTCAACTCCTATAACCACCAGAGGCGGCCCCAGAACCTGAGATTGTTTCACAGCCACAAGCCTCACCCGTCAAGCAATGATCCCCTGGCCCTTGTCAGGAAAGACATTAGGCCAGAAGAGTAAGAAATCCTCTACAGTGATAAAATCTTTAGATCTGAATGTATCAATTAAAAACTAAGCTGTGGATGTCTGCGTCGTAGTTGTATTCTATAGTATATTGTATTTAGATCAGATGCATTCTGTATCGAGTTTATAGCCAAGTAGGAAGTCTTGCATACTTAATATTTCAGTAAATATACTGTTTAAGCATTCTGTTTAAAGAATTCATTACAGTTTATATGTAAAAGTACATAAATGGCACTCATCATCACACCATGTCATGTGTATGCCTTACTAAAAGTAAAATCAAAGTTTACACACATCTTTCAGGCTACTTTTTTTCCTTTATTTAGTTTTACGGTTTGGAGTTACAAAACATAAGTATGGGTGCCGCAGTAGCATAGCAGTTAGCACCATGTTATTACAGCTTGAGGTGGAGTTGAATTCCGGTGTCTCTGTATGTCCTCCTCATGTAATGTATGGGTTTTCCCCAGGTGATCTAGATTCCTCCCGCAGTCCAGACACTTAATGAATAGGTTAAATGGTCATTGTAAATTGTCCTATGACTAGGTTAGGGTGAAATCAAGGTTATCAGGGGTTGCTGGTGTAACATGGCTTGAAGGGTTGGAAGGGCCTATTCCAGTACTATCTCTAAATAACAAGAAATAAGTGGCTAGTAGAGACACACCAACATTTTCTGTTATGTTATACACAGAGAATAGGTTCCATGGACTTGGTGCATGGATCTATGGTACAAATGAGGATTGTACCACTAGTGTTTGTAAAGCCAAATAACAACTCAGGTAGAAAAGACATTTAGTAGGTATAAATAATCTTAATGATGATGTAGATAGCAGGCCTGAAACACAGCATAACTGAGGATGCAAAAACCTTGCCCATTGCTTAATTCCTCATTGTTCTGCTTATTAATGAGTATGTGTGTGGGCAGGAGAGGCTGGTTAATAAATCACACTGTAGGAAATGTAATAAGAAAGAGGTAATCCATTTTTGAACAGGTCCAAGCCCAACAAAAGGAGCATTCTCTAATCAAATGCTCGTTACTGGCACCACTCAACTTCCATCATCCAAACCTACGAGTCTCATGCAACTGGCCTGTTCATAACCTTTTTGCAACGTCTTTTAATAAATTACACCTCAGAGTGGATCAATCATGTGTATTTATTTTACATGCTGCAAGAGAAGACTATAATCACACAAGCTTAAAAAAAACGAATGGCACAGTCACTTTTTCTACACAAATGTTAACTACCCCATGCCAGTTCGAGGACAGAGTGCATTGTTAATCTGCCTAGTCAGTGTATTTGGTATGCTTCCAGTAACTGAATTCACTTGTCTTTCTGTAATTTGCTATTTACTCAAGGTCCATCAACATAATGTTGCATGAACACTATTAGCAAAGCAACCTGGTACAATACAGATTCCATTTTGTTAGACAAAAATGCCATCTTGTTACTACTCATACATCTCCAAAGCCCTTACCCTCGAGGCCATCGGTCAACCAAATTCCATTCCATACACCAATATCCTGACCCAACATTCTACCCCAGCCCATAAATCTCAAGCTCAGCCTTTTACAATAGCAAACATTCAATCTTTCTTCAGCATTAATATCACTCTCAATACCACCTCAGTCCTAACTCTGGCCTCCCTTGGGGACTTTTTCCTCTGCATGTTCTGCACTGGTGTAAGATTGCAAGATCATGCTTCATGTCACAGCCAATTCAGACACCCAGATTCTCAGTAATTCTGAATTTAAGCAGTAATCACAAGATTAGAATGGCCATTAGCACACCATATATTGATTTTCCTGTCTCTGAATTTGTAGAACTCTCACATTTACAGGAGTCCAAACTTAAATGTGATTGAAACAATCTTGCATCTCTGTAACTTTGCCAAGTAAAATAGCTTAAGTCTATTGAAACCTTTGTTTACCAAGTAATATGATTCAAATCTACACTATAAAACAAATATGTAAAATAAATGAAAGGCAAAGTCTTTGTCCATCTGTAAGACAGAAAACAATATTTTAACATATTACTAATGATGAAAATGGCTAACTGTAGCTGAATATCTAGTCTGTCAAGTAATTGGGACTAAAACCTTAACACCATGAACAAATTCAGCTCTTTCGGTTGAAGATCATGTGGCACGATGTTGTTGACTGGGAAAAGAAGAAAATGTCTGTGCATTGCTCAGGCTACATCCCACTTATGAAAGCTGGTATCTTAAACTTCAAAGGCCAGCATGCATCAAATCTAAGGAAAGTTACTGACCATGGAGAGCATCCAGAGGAGGTTCAAAAGAATTATCACAAGAGTGATGTCGAAGAGTACTTGATTGTTCTGGTCATCCATTTGGAGTTCAGAAGGATGATGGGAGTCTCACTGAAACCTACTGGATACAGCAGAAGGCTTAAGAACGGGGTTTTGGTGGGGGGGGGGGGAACCAGCCATGATTGAATGGCAGACCTCATTCAATGTACCGAACTAACTCTGCTTCAATATTTTATGTTTAATGAACTGGAGATTTTCATGAAAAAAATTAAGTTTGCCTAAAAGGCAATTAACTACAAGGACTTTTTGTTTACATTGTTTTATGACTTCTTCACCCCATCCCTCCTCTAAATGACAGAAGCCATTCTGACATACATTCAGCAACTCAGAAAGGATGGTAGTGGAGGCAAGAGATTGAGTAATTACACAGATCTGCACCTTCTTCAAAAGTCCTTAGAGTTTCTTGCTGGTAGTTTCCAAGGGGCTTTCTTTGCTCAATTCATAATCCAACAGGGGAAACACAGAACTAGCAGTTAGCATAACACTATTACAGTGTCAACGACCCAGGTTCAATTCCAACACTGCCTGTAGAGTCTGTTCACTCCCCAGGATTTCCTTCGGATGCTTTGGTTTCCTCCTACATTCCAAATACGGCCAAGTTAG
This sequence comes from Hemitrygon akajei, assembly GCF_048418815.1. NCBI lineage: Eukaryota > Metazoa > Chordata > Chondrichthyes > Myliobatiformes > Dasyatidae > Hemitrygon > Hemitrygon akajei. The sequence continues at coordinate 77,885,422 of NC_133131.1, forward strand.
TACCGTAGATTCCGGACTACAGAGCGCACCTGATTAAAAGCCGCTGGCTCTAATTTTAGAAATAAAATCAATTTTTTAATTGTAAAGGCCACACCGGATTTTAGGCCGCACCGGATTTTCGGCCGCAGGTGTCCCACGTTGTAATATGAGATATTTACACAGAAAGATATTACACGTGAGGATTTTTTTAACTTTTAATTAAATCCATATGGTAACAAAAACAAATACATATTGCAAATGCTTTTTTTCGAACCGTGCCCGTACGCGGCTACTTTTAAATATACGTTGCGTATACTTCTTTACTGAACAACATTCCAATATCTCCTAACGACTGGTAAAAAATATATATATTGCAGCCTACCATGAAAAGTTATTGATCACCTTTAACTTAAAAGCAGCGTTCGCTCAGATCCAAAGCCGCTCGCGTAATGCGCTCCCTCCCTCCGTCCCGTTTCATCGCAAACCGGCATTTTCCCACAAGACACCGCGAAACCGGGTGTGACGTCATAGCATCCCGCGATGTAGTACAGAAAACAAATATAGTTAAAACTCTTCTAACTTTAACTAGAAAATGAATTACTAAGCGAAAATATTATAAACTAAGTAACTGCCATAAGGCAGCACAATGCTTCGAGTGTTTTCCATGTTGATGAGGGTGAGTACAAATGACTGATTTACAATAATTTAATTGTGAAAGTGCGCTTGATTTATCGTACAATTTCATTGGACCTCTGTGAACTACTCATCAATTTTATTGGTCTACTGTTATGAGGCAAAATGTTTACGAGGCGGCATGAAAAAAAATCATGTATTAGCCGCTCTGGATTATAGGCCGCAAAGTTCAAAGCTGTTCAAAATGTGGGAAAAAAGTAGCGGCTTAAAATCCGGAATCTACGGTATGTTAATTGGTCTCATGGTGCAATTGTGCTGGATAGGCCTGATACTGTGCTAGATCTCAAAAAAATTATAGCATTACCCACCCATTTAATTCCAGCCTTAAATGAAATCCTTGATGAGGGATTAGTTACGTAAAGCAGTATTTTGATCTTTGCGCACTTTACTGTATGGACTAATTTTGAGAATATTTCATATACAAATAGGATTACACTTCTTGACTTCAAAAATCCTTCTTTGTTCTTGTCAATTACCTAAACAGAATTTCAGAAATAGCACCGAGTTGGTGAACTACTGAGTAACAGGAGTAAATCCAAGTATATACGTAAAAATATATTTTACACTTTGAAACATGGTCACTAGCACAAAAACGTCACAAGCTAATGATGTAATAACAAATAATTTCAAAATTTATCCAGTGAACAACTGGATGGTTCCTGGGTAAAAATCACAGACCTGTTCTTTTTAAAAATTTTGGCCAAAGTAGCATTTAAATTTTGCCCAAATTTTCATTCCAATTAAACAATGCAACAGGATAGGGAGGGATTCATTTTTGAAGGAAAATAATCAAGAGCAAGAAAAATCTGTGCAGGCAGAAAAAGGGTCAACATCTTTTATGTTCCAATTTTTATGCACTTTCAAAAAAGTTGAAAAACAGATCACATGTGCAATGTTCACTCTATATTGAATCTATTGCATTACAACTTGTGTCATCTAGAGAGTGTTTAACATCAATCAGACAGATACTTACTAGTGCCAGTATCTGATTCGCTTGCTGACATAGAGAACCAGTGAAGAAAAAAAAATCCCTTCAGCATCAACCACTAAGCATCATCTTGCAGTTCTCAAAACACACAAAATACCGGGAAAATTTATTGGAAATCCCCATTAATTTGAAGAAAACTCCAAAGATCCTATCAATTTTCTGAATTGTGTCTCTACTATAGTCCAAAGAACAGTTTTAAATATCAAAATCTTAAAGAGTTGTACTGAGGGCCTTCATGATTTCCTCAGTGAACCCTGGTCAGTATAGCATCAATTTGGATTACTTTAACCTCAAGGCATTGCAACTGGCTTCATTACCAAAGGGTAAGAGGAACACAAGGTAACCCTTGCATTCTTCCAATCAATGGCTTTTAATAAAAGATATGCATTTGACAATAGTTAAAGCCAATGCCAGACTCCTAAGAAAAAAAGCACAGCATCTGTAGAATATAGTGTACTTTTTTCATTTTTGAAGCATTATTAGTTTTACACTTATATTCTCAACCTTGTGATTACCAAGTTGCAGAAATATGAAATCGAAGAATTACAAATCAGAGATAGTTAACTGGAATTATGTAAATGGAAGTCAAGCAGGTCAAAGTGGTGGTGGAGGGAAATAAATTGAAGAACAGGCAGGGAAGGGAAAGTAATGTGGCAGTTGACAGAAACTACTTGGATTCATGGTAACTTCACATACGATAAATCTGCAGTACAAGAAATTTCACCTCAGAATTGATGAGCTGCAGGCTCTGGTATTAACATATGCACTAGGGAGAAGACAGCCAATGTTTCTGAGATTAATCGATTATTTTTGTGGAACTACTGAGTCATGGGGGTGGAAGATAGAAGATGTAACAAAATATGGTTATAAATCTGAAGGTAAAATGGAGTAGCAGGAACCTCAGTAATTCCATCTGCACTGCCTTTAACTAAAGTTGTAGGTAAAGATGAATATTAATGATATAGGGGTGGGTAATGTAATGAGTACAGCAGGGTACTAAGGTCGATGAAGGAACAGTCCACAAAGAGAACACTTCCAGTTCAGTAACCATGTTAAAAACAGGGTAAAAGAGGAAAATAATAAAACTGAAGACCATCTGATATGGGAACAGCATTCATAAATAGGTGAATTTAGATGATAAATACAAATAGATGAACAGAACTAAAAAAATCTTCAGGAAACTACAAAGTAACCACAAAACATGCAATATATTTCAGTTTTTTTAACAAAGTTAGGTAAAATGAAACAGAAAACAAGATAGTTAAGCTTAGATGACCTTTCATTAAATTAATCTTTATTTTCCTTTCATAAATTTTTTAAAACTCACAAGTCAAACATAATAAACTGTTAAATAACTGGCCTAAATCAAAATGGGATTTAATTTTTCTTAAAGTAGGCTTGGCAGATTTAATTTAAATGAAGATAGTAAATTGATTTTAATTAATGCTATTTACAACATGAAAATTTATTGACAATTTGAATAGTAATGTTACTAAAAACCATAAGCCAAAGCGATACGAATAAAAATATAGCCTAAAACAATCTTATGCAAGACTTTGAAAAGGCATTTCTTACTAAGTGACATGATCACGGTGAAATATAGGCCTAGCACATGAAACCTGTGCTTGTTTTTTGCTGCACAAATACTCAAATCTGGGCTGAGGTAAGCGCACACAGATTTCACCTTCAACTGAAAGGAGACAATTTCTATCTTTGCTCTTGTTGCTTGTTAAACAAGATAAAGCTTGCTCATGCATTCAAGTTGAAAACTGCTGCAAAATGTTCATTGTTTTCTATGAATGGCAGGATACTCTTCTTTCACAGAAATCCAGATTCTGTCCAAGGGTTGGTCAGTAAATCTCATCTTGAGTGCACGATCAGACTGCCGCTCTAAGTTCTTCCTCTTCTCTCAAAGTCAAGTTCTCAGGCTGAGCAGAAGATTCAGAGGAAGGGTCCCTCATTCAGTCATACACTTATGTTGAAAGGAGGAAAAGTATTGTTCAATTTCATTCTGCAGTTCTTCCAAGTGGTTTTCAATAAGACTCGAGACTGTGATATCCTTCCTCACTCAAGCCCAGGAAGTAGTGTAAGCATTTCAAGATTTCCTTTGCAACACGATTTTTCTAAAGATTCAGTTTCCTTTAAAATCTAAGAATCTTGTCACTTGAAGTCAAAACATTTTCTCCAGGGCCTTGCAGAGAATTATTCAAATGGTTCATATGTTGAAAAATGTCTGCTAAGTGTGCTAGTTTCTGCAGCCATTCTTCATCTTCAAAGTACTCACCAAAATCTGGCCTATTTTCTTGAAAATACTTTTGCAATTCATCTGTCAGCTCAAACATCCTCAAAATGCTGGTGGAACGCAGCAGGCCAAGGCAGCATCTATAGGGAGAAGCGCTGTCGACCCTTCGTCAGGACTAACTGAAAGGAAAGATAGTAAAATATTTGAAAGTAGGAGGGGGAGGGGGAAATGCGAAATGATAGGAGAAGACCGGAGGGGGTGGGGTGAAGCTGAGAGCCAGACAAGTGATTGGCAAAAGGGATACAGAGCTGGAGAAGGGAAAGGATCATGGGACGGGAGGCCTAGGGAGAAAGAAAGGAGGAGGGGAACACCAGAGGGAGATGGAGAACAGGCAGAGTGATGGGCAGAGAGAGAAAGAAAAGAAAGTGGGGGGGGGGGGGAGAACTTTCTTGATCTTTCTGTCTCCATCTCTGGAGACGGCCTATCTACTATAAGCCTACAGACTCTCACAGCTACCTGGATTATTCTTCTTCCCACCCTGTCTCTTGCAAAAATGCTATCCCCTTCTCACAATTCCTCCGTCTCCGCCGCACCTGCTCTCAGGATGAGGCTTTTCATTCCAGGACGAAGGAGATGTCTTCTTTTTTTAAACAAAGAGCCTTTCCTTCTTCCACTATCAACTCTGCTCTCAAACGCATCTCTATCATTTCCCGCACATCTGCCCTCACACCATCCGCCCACCACCCCACTCAGGAAAGGGTCCCCCTTATCCTTACCTACCACCCCACCAGCCTCCGGATCCAACGTATAATTCTCCGTAACTTCCGCCACCTCCAACGGGATCCCACTACCAAGCACATCTTTCCCTCCTTTGAACATCAGCATCTCTGAAGAAAGCAGTGTGTTGTGACAACATCAGGATTTTCTTCCTTTTAAAGAAGAGAAACAAAACCTCTCATGGAACCAACCATTGTTGGGACACCATCAGTATAGATGCCAACACAATTCCTCCAAAACAGTTGGCTGATGTCACAACCCAAGTTGGGCGAATCCATTCAATGCTCAGAAAACGCACTTCAGGCTGCTCATCAGCTTACCACCCTCTCCTTTGTGCAATACAGCAGACCAATTATCAACTGCCTCCCCCATCTTGGATCAAAAGCCGAAAATGGATTCACCCCAAATAAACACTGCCCTACTGAGCTAAGAGACCTCAAACGAGATTGTTAACGGGGCTGCTCAGTCACTGGCCACCACTGTGAGCAATAGCATCACTCATTGTGCTAAGTTCAAAAAGCAGTGTTTTTTTTAAATCACAATCTCGTGGAACCCCTAGCAACTTCTCATGGAACCCCAATTGAGACACCCTAATCTATGCTAATCCTCATTCATCTGTGTTAATTCCATATTCATCCTTGCTCATAGAAGAACTTACCCAAATGCCTCTTAAATATTGAACTGTCTCTGTTTTCACCGTCACCTCTGGCTGCTCATTCAAGTTACCAGCTACTGGACTCCCTTTAAATATCCTACTTGGCATCTGAAGACAAGCATGACATATGCCTACTGAACCACCAGAGGTGAACTCATTTATATTAAATTTACTTTGAGCTTTGAAAAGTACATGTCACCAAATAAAACACTGAGATTCATTTTCTTGTGGACATATCCAGAACCATGATAGAATCAGTGAAAGACTGCAACCAACAGGGGAAACAAAACAACCAAAGTGCAAAAGACAACTGTGCAAATACAAAGGTACGATAATAAGTAAACAATAAACATCAAGAACATGAGATGAAGAGTCCTTAAAAGCGAGCCCATAGGTTGTTGGAACAGTTCAGTGATAGGACAAGTTTAACGAAATTATTCCCACTGAATTGAATTGACTTTTATTTCTTACATCCTTCACATAAATGAGTAAAAATCTTTACGTTAAAGGCTGATTTATACTTCTGCATCAAATGAACGCCATACCTACGGCGTAGCCGCATAACCTATACTGTACCCTACGCTCTACCCTCTATGCCTGACATGCACCTCTCCAAAAATGTAACTGTGCGTCGTGGTGACGCAGACCGCAACAACTGTGATTGGTCCGCTTGGTAGCATCGCATTTCCTCCTGTCTATAGGTATACTGTACACTGATGCAAAATAAATGGTTGGAGATGATGAACCAAATCATCAAATCTACCTGCCGACATCCAAAAATATTTGAAATGCATTTCCTCATCCACGTCTCTAAGTGGCTGGACAAGCACAGCAAATTCACCCTCCTTCTGCCTCAATCCGTTCAATGGTTGTACATACCATCTCCTCCGACGTCTTCTCTCTTTTCTGCGTTGAAGTAATTTCAATAAAAGTAACCCTTGTTCAACATTTATTAGCTTCAACTCCAACATGACACGCTTAGTTTCAGTCGCTATTGTTCGAAGTACACGAAGAAATTCTACACAGTGGCGTAGAAACCCCACCGCCAACTAGTGGCGGTGAACTGCAGAGTGACACAGACACACCAACGCACAGGTATAAATGCTCACAACGGCGCAGGCCACTTACGAAGGCTACGGCGTAGGCTTCTACGCAGAAGTATAAATCAACCTTAAGTCTCCATCAAATGGGCAATCTTAATAATTTATAATATTTTATAATAAATAGAACAGTCAATGTAATATAGAGTACATTCAAATCAGCGTGAGTTTACAGTCTCATGGCCTGGTGGAAGCAGCTGTCCTGGGGCCTGTTGGTCCTGGCTTTTATGCTGCTGTATCATTTCCCCAATGGTAGCAGCTGGAATAGATTGTTGTTGGGGTGACTCAGGTCCCCAATGATCTTACGAGATGTTTTACACACCTGTTCTTGAAAATGTCCTGAATCATGGTTAGTTCACAACTACAGGTGCGCTGAGCTGTCTGCACCACTCTCTGCAGAGAACCTGATGGTCGATGATTGGTTTAAACCAAATTGTTGAGGTTGATAAATTAGGCACAATGATCATGCTTCTCATTTCGAAGCATCTAGACAATTGGCATTCACAACTGATAGAAAATGATTTTCCACCAAGCAAAAAGGGAAGGAGAGGAAATCATTACTCAAGAGCACTCAGGCACTGAGTAAATGCAAGACAGTCTGACAAGTTTATTGGCATTGAAGACATCAAGGGATATGAGAGTACAAGAAAGATTTTACTGATTAACAAAGCAGGTATGAGGTCTGATTAGACTACCCCTGCTTCTATTTTCTTATGAACAGTACAATCGAGACTCACTTAATTCTCTCCATCTTATCACATTTGACGAGATAACTTGAATAGAACTATTGCATATGCAATTCTAGAAATAATTATAAAGGTAAACAACATTTTTAAAGAAAATGAGTGAAAAATCAAATCTCAGTGCTACCCGAAGAAAGTGCAATTTGCTTCACCAAGTAATGGAAAACAATTCAATTAGTCTTTTCTGGAATATATTCACATAATATAAATTTTATAGCTTCCACTGTACAAAAGGATGCTTCCTAGATGTGGAAGTCAATCCTCAGCAATATTTTTCTATCTTCAGATCTATTATACATGCAGTACTCAATAACATGATCAGATACGTCATAATGAATGTAACATAGCTGCATCCTTAATGTTCCTCCTGCAATATTTTACCCAGAACAAGCTTTGTGCTGGAGTGGAACAATCTGTTTAACTATCATTGTTCCACTCTAGAAACAAAACTATCAACGAGATCCACAACAATGCCAGTAGGTCACTTTGCACATTACAGGAGCCATCGATCATTATCGGCTGACATCCATGATCCAGATACACCCTATCCTTGTTATATGTGGGGGATACATTCCTCGCAGTCGACACAAGGTGAAAACACATAACGTGAATGATTATTTAAAATGGAGAAAATAGGGATGCATTCCAGAGGGCTTCCTAAATACGTTTTATCTGTAATTTATTCACATTTTCATACCAATACAACACAAAAGCAGTACCACAAGGCAACATTCATATTATATTTCATCAATTTAAGGTAATATTCAATGTAATAATTCATAGAAAGTTAACATACTAGGGTGTATAGTACTCACTAACACTGACAGGTGTGTTCGCTCCGGGAGATGAGTGGTTGTTGTGGTGTCGGGATCATATCAAGCAGAGCAAGGGGTGAAGGAAGACTCACAGAACTCTTAGAATTGCTGCCAGCAGAAATGACAACGGTTTGAATAAAGTGGTGAGGGTTGTTTGCTTGGCAGCATTTTGTTTTTCAGCATAAATTTGCTTGTAGGGAAGAAGGGCTGATGACAGGGAACCACTGAAATGCTGACTCCGTCTAAACTTGGGTCCATGTCCTTCGTCCACCATTCCCTCACCATTGGTAAACTCCCGGGATTTTCAAAATCATCTGTTGCTTGCAGCATCTGAGAGATAGTTGGCCGTAAAAAAAAACACGCCTTGAATGTGGATCACACCTTGGTCAAGTGGCTGAATCAGCAATGTTGTGTTAGGCGGCAGGAAACACACTGTTATGTTAGGATGAATGTTGTCCAAGTGTTTAGGATGGGCTGGCGCATTGTCAAGCAACAAAAGAACTTTAAAGGCAAGATTCTGTTCTCAGCAGTAGCGCCCCAGAGCTGTGTTACCTTCACCTGATGCTGCACTGTTTATAATTTCCAACTTTTTTTCCAAGTGTTAAAGCGGTTCTCTGCCACTTGGCTGATGGCCCAGGACATGACATTGGACGCTTAGGAGGTATAGTTAAATATTTCAAGCACAAAATCAAGTTTAAGAGCAGAAGGTCGCACATCCACACCTTGCCAGAACAAATGTGAAACTGGTGGGAGTGAGACTGTGAGGCATGCGCACATGATTTGTATTGGCGGGAAAGCAGTGCTCCTTGCATAACTGTGTTTTGGACGCATATAAGGAGGTTGGTAGAAATAGGTTCCTCACATAACTGAATCCGCATAGTCTGAAGACGCATATAACGAGGATAGGGTGTGCTAGAGTAGTAAGCTTCAGAAATTTTCAATTCAAAAGAAAAAAATCAAGACATTGATAAGGAAACACACTGAAAGGCCTAGACTGAGCAGATGTTTTCAATAGTTGGAGAATCTAGCACCAGAGGGTACACCCTCAAAAGAATAATGTACCTTTAGAACATGAGGAATTTCTTTAGACGGAGGGTGGTGAATCTATAAAATCCATTGTCACAAATGGCTCTGCATGCCAAGTCATTGGGTATATTTAAAGCAATGGTTTATAGATTCTTGATTAGTAAGGATGTTAAAGGTTATAATGGGGAGAAAACAGGAGAATGGTTTGAGAAGATAAATAAATCAGCCATCATCAAATGGTGGAGCAGACTTGATGCGCCAAATGGCCCAGCTCTGCTCCTCTGTCTATGGTCTCAGTTATTAAGAGATTGGATAGACTCATCAACTGAGGCAGTAAAGGTATTACAAATCAGCATATACTAACAATTCCCCAAAAAATCATAAGCAATAATTAAGAAAATTAGTAACTTGCAAGTAAACATTAATCCTTAACCCGCATAGTAGAAATTTCCATAGGACGACACAACACTTAACAATACAGGGGACACAGGTTCAACTTTCATCACTGCCTATAAGGAGTTTGTGCGTTATCCCTATGACCATGTGGATTTCCTCCGGGTGCTTCGGTTTCATTCCATGTTTCAAAGATGTACTGGTTGATTATCTGTGTGATTAGGCTTGGGTTAAATCAGGGGTTCCTGGGCAGTGTGGCTTGAAAGTCCAGAAGAGCCTATTCCAGGCACTATCTCAAATAAATAAATACATACTTCAGCCGGTGTAAATTCCAATAAAATAATCCAGAGGTACAGGAGAAGAAAACTGCAGACATGAGGGTGTCAATTATCACTGCTCATTACATTCAGTTCTTAGGTCAAGTATATGGCTGAGAAGTCTCTAGATGGCAGCACCAAACTTTTCACATTTTATGTGCAAATATGCAGTTTGAATGTCACTAAATCCAAACAATAAAAGTAAATACACACTGGTAAGTGGAACAAGTCACTTTACCAAAAAAGCAGTGAGAAATGCTAACATGTTTTATTATTTTCATTCAACAATTTAGCGTAAAATATACAAAACAGAAAAGGAACAATTTTAATGCACACAATCCTCAATTTATTGAAATGTAAAACTTCTAATGAAATCCTTATTTTTCACTTATTACTCACTTATTTTTGAGTAAATTTCATCTTTGAACTATCAAAGCTCTGTAAATACAGCTGAGGCACATGCCAATTAATATACTCCTAAAATGTGCTACAAGTAGCAATATTCAAAGATGATTACCAATGGACAGCATTTCTGCAAACAATTCTGTTTGCAACGAACACTGCACTGCAGAGTGTTCAGAACAATCTGGAATTTCCCCCCAACTCTTTTATTGGTCCTCATGATTTTTTTGGGAAAGGTGTTTATAATTGTCAGTCAGATAGGTCTCCCAATTATACTTGGCAGTTTCCTTTCAGTCTCTGCTTCAAACCACAGCAAGCACAGACTGCTACCAGGAATTAACAATTTTGAAGTTTCAACTCTTCCACATCTTAAAAGCTGGTGAATTTTAACTGTTGAATCCTTTACACAACAGTGTAGCAAAATGAAAGAATAGGTCAACAAAAGGAAATCAATGAAAAGAAAGGCACAAGTCAAAGTTACTCTTTGGAAGATCTTTGCATTAGGTTAATAAAGGACTCAGCTACATACAGTAATCCACTAGTAATGCAAAACTGGTAGCAACCCTGGCACAAAAGATACAGTCATACTGTACAGGGACAATATTTGAAAACCGCCATAGGACCTTATGCTTCTGAAACCCTTAAACAAGGTCTAAAACCCAAAGATATGATCATCTATATTTACTCCCAGTGGATTAATTTTAAAATTTGCCAACTCAAAAGTTAGATTTGCGTATGTTAACAATTATTTTTATCTTCTGAGCGGGAACAAAGCTAACAAGAATACTGTTCAATCCCAGATTGGTGAAAGTAGATTTTCATTTCATAACCTGCTACAACACCAGAGGTGAACCATGCACAGCTGTCAATCTAGAGCTGTTTTCTTTCAAGTGCCACAAGATTTATTTTCAGTAAAAAGTCATTAAACTGCCTTTGGTGAAATCTGAACTCTTAATTTAATAAGCTGGTTCAGAAACATAAGCAATGTATTTCTGAAGGAACACTCTTGCAAAAATTAAGCAGATTATTAATTTGCTAGTAAATATTAATGCTTAACCTGCATGGTAGAAATTACCACAGCATATATTCACACAATAGGGACTTTGAATATTCCACCACAAAATAATTTGGTAGCCAAAATAGCTCTGCAGTGCAAATTTGTAAAAAGCTAACCAAGTACAAAAGAGTCTAAGTGGCAGAGCAGGCGTGGGGAGGGATTGGACCCACTCTTGTTTCATGAAAACCCAACAAAATAGAACAAAAAAAAGATACGGTAGATTGGAGCAACACTTGCAAAATTTGGAAAGCACCTTCAAAATCCTGAAGTATTTTTGACTGGTTCTGAGAAAACAAATTGGAACATTTCCGTACAACAAAATCAAGGAATACGTGAGAGTCTATTGTAAAGCAGAGAAAACAGACCTTTTGGCCTATGTCTATGCTGAGCATTATACCCTTTTATACTCATTCCACCTACCCACATTAATTCCACATCCACACCTAGTTCATCCAAGATTACTTGTAAAGTAATCTTGTAAAGATTACCATAAGACATATGAGCAAAATTAGGCCATTTAGCCCATTGAGTCTGCTCTGTCATTCAATCTGACATTGGCTGATTTATTATCCCTTTCAACCCCATTCTCCTGCCGTCTACCCATAACCTTCAGCACCCTTACTAATCAAGAATGAATCAACCCCCAGTTTAAATATACCCAATGACTTGGCCCCCAAAGCAATCTGTGGCAATGAACTCCAGTTTCATCAGCATCTAGCTAAAGTACCTCCTCATCGCTGTTCTAAAGTTACATCGTTCTATTCTGAGGCTGTGCCCTCTGGTCCTAGACTCACTGTTGGAATCATCCTCTCCAAGTCCATTCTATGCAGATCTTTCAATATTCAATAGGTTTCAAAAAGACCCCCACTCTCATTTTTCTAAACTTTAGCAATAATCAGGCCCAGGGCCATCAAACCCTCCTTACAGTAACCCTTTCAGTCCCAAGATCATTCTTAAATCTCCTCTAGACACCATCCGATGCAGGCACATCCTTTTTTAGAAATGAAGCCCAAAATCATTCACTATTCTCCAAATGTGGTGTGACCAATGCCTTATAAAGCCTCAGCATTACATCTTTGCTTTTACATTCTAGTCCTCTGCAAATGAATGCTAACATTGCATTTGCCTTTCTAACTGCTGACTTAGCCAGCAGATAATCTTTATGGAATCCTACACCGGGACTCAACAAGCCCCTTTGCAGCTCCAATTTCTGAATTCACTTCCTGTTAGAAAATATTCTACCTCTCAAAAATTATTGGATTCTGGCATGGAGCGAAGACTGGTGGAAGGGCAGGTAGTGGTGATGAAACAGGCAGGCTGCAGAAGGACTTAGATTAGGAGAATGGGCAAGAAAGTGGCAAATGAAATACAATATTGAAAATGCACGATCATACACTTTGGAAGCAGAAATAAATATGCAGAGTATTTTCTAAATGGGGAGAATATCTACAAAATTTGAGCTGTAAAGGGACTTGGGAGTCCTTGTGCAGAACACCCTAAAGGTTAACTTGCAGGTTGAGTCAGTGGTAAGGAAGGCAAATACAATGTTAGCGTTCATTTCAAGAGGTCTTGAATACAAGAGCAGGGATGTGATGCTTTCTAAGGCACTGGTGAGGCCTCACCTTGAGTATAGTGAACAGTTTTGGTCTCTTTATCCAAGAAGGAATGTGCTGGCATAGGAGAGGTTCCAGAGGAGGTTCACAAGGATGATTCCGTGAATGAAAGGGTTATCATCCGAGGAAAGTTTGATGGCTCTGGTCTGTACTCATTGGAATTCAGAAGTATGAGGAGGAATCTCAATGAAACCTTTCGAATTTTGAAAGGCCTACACAGAGAAGATGTGGAAAGGATTTTTCCCATGGTGGCGGACACAGCCTCAGGATAGAGAGGCATCCATTAAAACAGATGTGGAGAAATTTTTTTAGCTAGAGACCGGTGAAGTTGTTACCACTAACAGCTGAGCTGAGGTTATTGTGTGTGTTTAAGACGGAGCTTGTCAGTTTCTTGACTGAACACGGAATTAAAGGTCACAGGGAGAAGACCAGGAATGGGGTTTTTTTGGGGGGGGGAGGAGGAGAAGGATCAGCCATGATTGAATGGCGAAGCAGACTTGATGGGCCAAACAGCCTAACTCTGCTCCTACGTCTTTATTCCTTCTACCAAACTGAATGACCATATACATCCCCTCACTGTATTCATCTGCCTCGTTTTATCTCCATATTCCTAATTTGTCAAGTCCTTCTGCAGATGACCCACCTTTAACAGATAACTCCAGATACCAAGTAATGCCTGAAACTTTTACCCCTTAGGTGAACCTTAAACTTGCCTTCTAATTGTAAGAAACCTCTATTCGGGCAAAAAGACATTGAGCATCTATCCTGCCTGTGCATCTCAGAATTTTATCATGACAGCCATCAGCCTCCTTTGCTTCACAGAAAAAAGTTATAACCTATGCAATGTTTCTTCAAGGCCTCCAATCCAGGCAATGTCCTTATGATTCTTTCCTGTGCCCCCTCAAGTTTAATCACATCCTTCCAATAATGTGGCAGCTGGATCTGCACACACATAGAGCATAACCATTATTTTGTTCAACTGAGAGTAGTTGGAGTATCATATTACAATGAAAAATATCTGTCACTATGATTTAAGAAAGGAAGCAGAAAGGTGACAGAAGGACAGACAAATTAGAAGAATGGACAGAAAAGTGGCAGATGGAATACAGCATCAGGAAGTGTATGGTCATGCACTTTGTGTGTGTGTGGCAACCGTTAGTCTCACAAGACCATGGATCTGTGCCCTCTCCAGGACGCAGGCCTGGGCAAGGTTGTATGGAAGACTGGAAGTTGCCCATGCAGCGAGTCTCCCCTCTCCACGTCACCGATGTTGTCCAAGGGAAGGGGAAGGGCAAGGGCCGATATAGCTTGGCACCAGTGTCGTCACAGGAGTTGCCAGAATGAGGTTGAAGGCCATGTTGAACTGCCTTAGGGACTCCAGCTCCGGATTTGTCCTCAGGGTTTACTCCCAAAGCCTTTCCCATAAGTGGATATGGCCGCACGGCAGCAGAGGTTTGAAATCAGAGTTTTCCCTCTCTTAGATGGTCTGCCTTTCCAGGCTGACGAGCTCCATCTACTCGAAGCACTGGTTTGAAGGCGCCAGTACCTGTCTTCGCCCCTTCTCCTATCAGTAGAAACAGTTCCGCCATGCACTTTAGAGAAATAAAAGCATGAACTTTTCTAAATGGTGAGAAAATTCAAAAATCCGAGGTGCAAAGGGACTTGGGATTCCTTATGCAAGATTCTCCAAAGGTTAATTTGCAGGTTGAGTCAGTGGTGAGGGAAGCAAATGCAATATTAACATTCATTTTGAAAGGACTAGAATATTAAAGCAAAGATGTAATCTTGAGGCTTTATAAGGCACTGGTGAGGCCTCACTTGGAGCATTCTGAATAGTTTTGCGTCCCTTATCTAAGAAGGGATGTGATGACATTGGATAGGGTTCAAAGGTGGTTCACAAAAATGATTCTGGAATTGAGGCTCATCATATGAACAGCATTTGATGATACTGGGCCTGTTACTCACTGGAATTTAGAAGAAATGCGGGGGAGGGGAAATCGCATTGAAACCTATCGAATGTTGAAAGGCCTCGACAGAGTGGATGTGTTAAGGGTGTTTCCTATGGTCAGGGTGTCAAAGGCTAGAGAATACAGCCTCAGAATAGAGGGATGTCCATTTAGAGAGGAAATAAGCAGGAAATTCCTCAGCCAGAGTGGTAAATCTGTGGAAACAAATCATTGGGTATATTTAAGGCAGAGGTTGATAGATTCTTGATTAGTCAGGGCATGAAGGGATATGGGAAGAAGGCAGGAGATTGGGGTTGAGGGGAAATGGATCAGCCATGATGAAATGGCAGTGCAGACATGATGGGCCGGATGGTTTAATTCTGCTCCTATATCTGATAGTCTTAATCATTTGTACAAACTACTTTTCAATAAACATTCTAAGTTAGTGTTTTTAAACAAATTATACTGTTTCCTGGATGGAAAGTAGCTTTTAATAAATTTATATAAACGGAAGCAGCTTTACACCGAGCAGTTAAATTATAAAGGAGTACAGTATGAAGTAATGTAGACATTATTCCCTCAACTTAGCTTAGAAATGAGCATTTCAGAACATTGTTTTCAGCTTGTCACTAAAGGGAACAAGAAAAAAAAGCAGGCAGCACTGGCATTACGAATCTCAGTTTAATTCCCAATAACATAATTTTACTTGAAGAAAGCTTTTTAAATTCATATTTAGTTTTGTTCAAATAATATAAAGCATGTTACATGACTGTCTTCACACTGAATAAAGAATTTGATAAGACATTAAAACTGTGGTCAATATTCATGCCTACAAAACTGAAGGCATTAGGGTACTAATGGTACAAAACAAAACCTGTCATAAGTCAATAGTACTTACTTATGCCCAATATTTGATGGAACTCGTGGTGTATTTGGAAATATCAATATTCATATAAGAACGCATGATGAGGCTTCAAATAATACTGAACAAACACATTCAACTGAAGTTTATTATGCGATTCTACCATCAAAAAAGTCGTTAGGAAACATACTCACATTAAGTAGCAGGTAGTAAATTAATAACTTAATAAATTCTAACTGCTTAATCGACTTGAAAATGGATAAATTATTTCAGTTAGTTAGCGATAAATAGAGCAAGCATACTTACAAATCAATTAAAAGCAAAACAACAAATTAATAAACTAATGGATGATCAGAAGCCTGTAATAAAGTACCAACGAACAAGTAGATCTGCTGATTTCCTTATGACATGGAGAGAAGCATCAGCCAATCACATCATTCCTACTGCAAAGTATAATGGAGGTAGCATCGTGCTATAGGGATAGTTTTTCAGCAGTAAAAGGGCTGGAAATCTGGCCAACATTGATGTGAGTATGAATGCTGCTAAAGACAGACCCTTGATAAAAATCTGCTAACATCTGCCAGAAAGCTTAAACTGGAGAGGAAGTTAGTCTTTCAGCAGGACAACAATTCAAAGCACACTCTCAGGGCAACCATGGAGTGGCTACAGATAAGACAGGACAGCAAGATATAGGAGCAGAACTGGGCTATTTGGGACATCAAGACTACTCCACCATTCCTTCATGGCTGATCCATTTCCCTCTCAGTTTCAATCTCTAGCCTTCTCCCCATATCCCGTCAAGCCCGATCAAGAATCTATTAACCTGTCTTAAATAAAGATCTAGATTTGGCCTCCGTAGCCACCTGTGGCAACAAATTCCACAGATTCACCATTCTGTGGCTAAAGAAATCCCTCATCTCCAGTCAAAATGGACATTTCTCTAATGTAAGGCTATGTCCTCTGGTCTTGTACTCTCCAACCAAAGGAGACATCCTCTCCACGTCCACTCTATCAAGGCCAAAGGAAATCTAACATCCAATAGGTTTCAATGAGATCTCACCTCATTTTTCAGAAGTCTAGTGAGTACGAGCCCAGAGCTATCAAACGCTCCTCATATGATCAGCTTTTCAATCCCAACACCAATCCTTTGAACCCTTTCCAATGTCAGCACATTTTTCTTAGATAAGGGTCCAAAACTACTCACAATATTCCAAGTGAAGCCTCAACATTACATCCTTGCTTTTAAATACTAGTCCTCTCAAAACGAGTGCTAACATTACATTTGTCTTCCTCACTGACTCAACCTGCAAATTAACCTCTAGGGACTCCTGCATGAGGATTCCCAAGTCACCCCAACCCACCTGTCTAACTGCTTCTCCTTTACATGCCAATCTGTAACTGTGCTACAAGTCCATCTACCTTATTCCGTATACTGCGTGCATCAACATATCACCAGTCCCGTATTCACCATCCTTTTTACATTGCAACTTGTCCTGTTGACTGCAATTTTGCCCTGCCATCAGTCTCCCCTTGCTAGCAGTCTCACCACACACTGCCTGTCTATTAACCAACAACCCCATCCTCAGCCCAATCACACCGGTTCCCATTGCCCTTCCAAATTAGTTTAAACCCTCCCAAACGGCTCTAGCAAACCTGCCGACAAGGATATTAGATCCCCTTAGGTTCAGGTCCAGGTCCATTTTTTATAGCTTGTACCTTCCTCAGAAGAGATTCCAATGATCCAGAAATCTGAACCCCTGCCCCTATACACCAGTTCCTCAGACACATATTCATCTGCCAAGTCATCCTATTCTTATCCTCTCTTATGATTGGAACAGACAACAAGTCAGAGATTACTGCCCTGGAGGGTCTGCTTTTCAGCTTTCTACCTTGTTCCCTAAAATCTCACTTCAAGACCTCTGCAACTTTCCTACCCATGTCATTGGTGCCATATGTACCAAGACTTCTGGCTGCTCACCCTCCTCCCTTTAGAATGCCGTGGACCCAATACAAGACATCCCTGACCCTGGCACCTGGCAGGCAACATACCAGCTGGGTGTCTCTAATCGTATCCACAGAAATTCATATCTATTCCTCTAACAATGGAATCTCCTATCAGTACTGCAGTCCCCTTCACCTCTCTTCTCTTCTGAGCCACTGAACCAATGAAGACAATCGATGTCCTTGAATGGCCCAGTCAGAGTCCTGACCTTAACCCGAATGAACATCTCAGGCAAGACCACAAGACTGCTGTTCACCACCACTCTCCAACTAACCTGACATAGCTTGAGCGATTTTGCATGGAGGAGTGGGCAAATCTTGCTCCATCATATTGAATACAGCTTACAGGGACTTATCCAAAAAGACAACTGGCTGTAATAGCTGTGAGAGGTGGTACAATCAAGTACTGAGCAAAGAAGGATGAATACATTTGAGCTGACATTCCAGTTTCTGATTTTTTAGTTTTTCACGCTTTACAGTTTCCCCCTTTTTTTGGACTCTACTGTGAAAAAAAGCACGAGATTGACAAATATAAATTCTCAGTTAAATTGATCAAATTCCCATGTTGTAATACTCGTTTATGTGAAAGGGTTAGGGCGAATACTTTTTTAAGGCACAGTAATAAAACTGAACACTTCAAATTTATGCTTTGCAAAAACAGAAACATAGAAAACCTACAATACAGGCCCTTTGGCCCACAAAGCTGTGCCGAACATGTCCTTACCTTAGAAATTACTAAGGGTTATCCATAGCCCTCTATTTTTCTAAGCTCCATGTACCTATCCAGGAGCATCTTAAAAGACCTCATTGCATCCACCTCCACCACCGTCGCCAGCAGCCCATTACTCAGACTCACCACTCACTTCGTTAAAAAAATCTTACCCCTGACATCTGCTCTGTACCTACTTCCAAGCACCTTACAACTATGTCCTCTCGTGCTGGCCATTACAGCCCTGGCAAAGAGCCTCTGACTATACACATGATCAATGCCTCTCCTCATCTTGTATGCCTCGATCAGGTCACCTCTCATCCTTCATCGCTCTAAAGAGAAAAGGCCAAGTTCACTCAACCAACTCTCATAAGGCATGCTCCCCAATCCAGGCAACATCCTTGTAAATCTCCTCTGCACCCTTTCTATGGTTTCCACATCCTTCCTGTAGTGAGGCAACCAGAACTGAGCACATTACTCCAAGTGGGGGTCTGACCAGGGTCCTATTATAGCTGCAACATTACCTCTCAGCTCCTAAACTCAATGCCATGACTGATGAAGACCAATGCACCATATGTTTTCTTAACCACAGAATCAACCTGCACAACAGCTTTGAATGTCCTATGGCCTCGGACCCCAAGATCCCTCTGATCCTCCACACTGCCAAGAGTCATACCATTAATACTATATTCTGCCATCATATTTGACCTACCAAAATGAACCACTTCACACTTATCTGATTTGAACTCCATCTGCCACTTCTCAGCCCAGTTTTGCATCCTATCAATGTCCCTCTGTAACCTCTAATAGACCTCCACACTATCCACAACACCCCGAACCTTTGTGTCATCAGCAAACTTACTAACCCATCCCTCTGATAAAGTTTTAAGGGAATTGGGGAGTCTCAGATTCCTGTAAATAATGGTTAAGGTTGAGCCTGTGTATTCTGGTTTGAAAATGGCTGCAGTTTGAGCAGCTGTTGTCTCCTGACCTTTCACACCTTTTGATTTCATGTTTAAATTTCAACTTTGGGTTAAGTACCGACTATGTCTGTACTGCAGTATGTTTGAATAATGTCTCACAGCTGCTTCTTTGAGTGAAAATAAGGATGATAAACTTACAAAAACTACAAGAGGATGTCTCCTAACTTTTCACACCTTTTGTTTTCGACAAAAGGTGGAGATAAGGCAGGTCATTCTTTACATTTCTTTCTTAATTTTGGTGAAGTCTTGTATCTAAATTATTAAGCTCTGCTCTATTTGAGTAGCCGGAATGTCTAAAGATCTGACTGTTCTTTTGTATGGAGATGTTAAAGGATCAATTTGTCCTGCTGACTCCTTGTCTCACTTGCAGGATGTAACAATCTATATGTAACAATCTCCTTATCCGCTGGGGATTGATTCTGAGACCCCCATGGATACCAAAAAACGCGGATGCTCAAGTCCCCTATTTAACCTGTCTCAGTACGGTGGTCTTTAGGACCCAGCGGAACCCCGGACTTTATTTAACATGCTCAGTGCGGTGGGCATTAGGACCTGGTGGTGCAGCTCTGAATCCACAATGTTTCTGTTCACAAAAATAATCACGATCACGACTGAAAATAAGGTGGAAGTAATAAAGCGATTGGAAAGAGGTAAAACGCCATCGGTCATTGGAAAAGCGTTAGGCTACAGGCGGTCAACGATCCGAACAATTTTAATGGAGCATGTGAAAGGCCCTGCCCTGATGAAAGCTACAATTATTACTAAACAACGCAGTGGTTTAATTATTGAAATACGTATGTTTATGTGTTTTATATGCATAGAAAGGTAAAATATGTACTATATACTAAGAAAAACGTTTGACTAACCGACGCTAAGTAATACCGGATGCACCTGTTCCGACTTCAAATCCGACTTAAAGATGGACTCAGGAATGGAACTCATTCATAACCCGGGGACTGCATGTACCCGTCATTTCTAGATTATTTATAATACCTAATACAATGTAAATGCTATGTAAATAGTTGTTATACTGTATTGTTTAGGGAATAATGACAAGAAAAAAAGTCTGTACATGCTCAAACAACGAGTGCTGGAGAGAGAACTTCCGGGTTTTCCCAATCCGCGGTTGGTTGAATCCACGCATAAGGAGGGCTGACTATACTTTGTTTTCTGATTACCTCTGCCTGATTTGATTAGGTGTTTTTTGTCAAGTACGTTTACCTCTGTTTTAGGTGATTAAGTGGCCTTTGTCTTGGACTATCACTGTTGATGGAATTCATGACAAAGATGGTATAAAAAACTCTTATCTCTGTCCTTAGAGAGACTTCCAAGTGTCTGTCTCTCTGAGTGCAGATGGAATGTTCTCTCTCATAGCTTGCTACTAATAAAGGTGGAAAAGAATCAACTGTGGTACTTGTTTCATTACATTGAGTTGATCACCGTGGACACCTCCACTTCCTTATCCAGGTCATTTATTTAAAAAATCACAAAGAGTAGGGGTTCCACAACAGATCTCTGAGGCACACCACTGGTCACTGAACTCCATGCAGAAAATGACCCGTCTGCAACCACTCTTTGCTTTGTGGATCGAGAAGGCAATGTCCCCTTGGATCCCATGCCTCCTTACTTTCTCAATAAGCCTTGCATGGGGTACCTTGTCAAATGCCTTGTTGAAATCCATATACACTACATCTACTGCTCTACCTTCAATGTGTTTAGTCACATCCTCAAAAAACTCAATCAGGCTCATAAGGCATGACCTGCCTTTGACAAAGCCATGCTGACTATTCCTAATCATATTATGCCTCTCCACATGTTCATAAATCCTGTCTCTCAGGATCTTCTCCAACTTACCAACCACTGAAATAAGACTCACTGATCTATAATTTTCTGGGCTATCTCTACTCCCTTTCTTGAATATGGGAACAACATCCGCAACCCTCCAATCCTCCAGAACCTCTTCCTTCCCCATTGATGATGTAAAGATCATCGCCAGAGGCTCAGCAGTCTCCTCCCTTGCTTCCCACAGTAGCCTGGGGTACATCTCGTTCGGTCCCAGTAACTTACCCAACTTGCTGCTTTTATTGGAGTATAAAAGTTGCATTGTTTGCTGTGTAACCAAAACTATGTAGTCAGCTTTGAACTTGCTATTTGCTATGCATGTATCCAATTTAGTAGGAGAATCAAATCTTAAGAATGTAGAAGACAATGGTGTGTTAATGAGAGGTAGCTAAGAGATGTAGATTAGAACATGATTAAGTTAATGGGTAGAAACAATAGTGGCGGATGTACTTGTGATACGCAACTACAGACCGATTGGATATGCTAATTCAACTAAACCAGGAGATTGCTATAAAAAATGCTATGTACAAGGATCGGTGGGCAATCAGCGACTTGCTCAATGACTGTCTCAGCTTTGATTTGCAAATAAAGTTTAACCCTTCTTGAAGAATCTTCTGTGTCTCCTGGTCGTTTGTGGGGCACGAGAAACCACGACACTTTCCAAAAGCTCCAGCATATCCTCTTCCTTAATATCTACATGCTCAAGCTTTTCAGTCCACTATAAGTCACCCCTATAATCACCAAGATCCTTTTCCGTAGTGAATACTGAAGCAAAGTATTCACTGAGTACCTCTGCTATCTCCTCCAGTTCCATACACACTTTTCCACTGTCACACTTGTTTGGTCCTATTCTCTCACATCTTATCCTCTTGCTCTTCACATACTTGTAGAACGCCTTGGGGATTTCCTTAATTCTGCCCACCAAGCCTTCTCATGGCCCCTTCTGGCTCTAATTTCTTTCTTAAGTTTCTTCCTAGTAGCCTTATAATCTTCTAGGTCTCTAGCATTACCTAGTTCTCTAAACCTTATGTAAGCTTTTCTTTTCTTCTTGACTAGATTTAGAACAGCCTTTGTACTTCAGCCTAGGTTCCTGTACCCTACCATCCTTTCCATCTCATTGGAACGTATCTATGCAGAACCCATGCAAACATCCCCTGAACATTTGCCACACTTCTTCCATACATTTCCCTGAGAACATCTGCTTCCAATTTATGCTTCAAAGTTCCTGCCTGATATTTCCCCTTACTCCAATTAAATGCTTTCCTAACTTGTCTATTCCTAGCTCTCTCCAATGCTATAGTAAAGGAGATAGAATTGTGATCACTATCTCCAAAGTGCTCTCCCACTGAGAGATCTGACGCCTTGAAAGGAGAATTAATGTTTAACCATATAACCATATAACAATCACAGCACGGAAACAGGCCATTCCGGCCCTCCTAGTCCGTGCCGAACTCTTAATCTCACCTAGTCCCACCTACCCGCACTCAGCCCATAACCCTCCACTCCTTTCCTATCCATATACCTATCCAATTTTACCTTAAATGACACAACTGAACTGGCCTCTACTACTTCTACAGGAAGCTCATTCCACACAGCTATCACTCTCTGAGTAAAGAAATACCCCCTCGTGTTTCCCTTAAACTTTTGCCCCCTAACTCTCAAATCATGTCCTCTCGTTTGAATCTCCCCTACTCTCAATGGAAACAGCCTATTCACGTCAACTCTATCTATCCCTCTCAACATTTTAAATACCTCGATCAAATCCCCCCTCAACCTTCTACGCTCCAATGAATAGAGACCTAACTTGTTCAACCTTTCTCTGTAACTTAAGTGCTGAAACCCAGGTAACATCCTAGTAAATCGTCTCTGCACTCTCTCTAATTTATTGATATCTTTCCTATAATTCGGTGACCAGAACTGTACACAATATTCCAAATTTGGCCTTACCAATGCCTTGTACAATTTTAACATTACATCCCAACTTCTGTACTCAATGCTCTGATTTATAAAGGCCAGCGTTCCAAAAGCCTTCTTCACCACCCTATCTACTTGAGACTCCACCTTCAGGGAACTATGCACTGTTATTCCTAGATCTCTCTGTTCCACTGCATTCCTCAATGCCCTACCATTTACCCTGTATGTTCTATTTGGATTATTCCTGCCAAAATGTAGAACCTCACACTTCTCAGCATTAAACTCCATCTGCCAACGTTCAGCCCATTCTTCTAACCGGCATAAATCTCCCTGCAAGCTTTGAAAACCCACCTCATTATCCACAACACCTCCTACCTTAGTATCATCAGTATACTTACTAATCCAATTTACCACCCCATCATCCAGATCATTTATGTATATTACAAACAACATTGGGCCCAAAACAGATCCCTGAGGCACCCCGCTAGTCACCAGCCTCCATCCCGATAAACAATTATCCACCACTACTCTCTGGCATCTCCCATCTAGCCACTGTTGAATCCATTTTATTACTCCAGCATTAATACCTAACGACTGAACCTTCTTAACTAACCTTCCATGTGGAACTTTGTCAAAGGCCTTGCTGAAGTCCATATAGACTACATCCACTGCCTTACCCTCATCAACATTCCTCGTAACTACTTCAAAAAATTCAATAAGGTTTGTCAAACATGACCTTCCACGCACAAATCCATGCTGGCTACTCCTAATCAGATCCTGTCTATCCAGATAATTATAAATACTATCTCTAAGAATACTTTCCATTAATTTACCCACCACTGATGTCAAACTGACAGGTCTATAATTGCCAGGCTTACTTCTAGAACCCTTTTTAAACAATGGAACCACATGAGCAATACGCCAATCCTCCGGCACAATCCCTGTTTCTAATGACATCTGAAAGATCTCCGTCAGAGCTCCTGCTATCTCTACACAAACTTCCCTCAAGGTCCTGGGGAATATCCGGTCAGGACCCGGAGATTTATCCACTTTTAAATTTCTTAAAAGCGCCAGTACTTCCACCTCTTTAATTTTCATAGGTTCCATAACTTCCTTACTTGTTTCCCACACCTTACACCATTCAATATCCTTCTCCTTAGTGAATACCGAAGAGAAGAAATCGTTCAAAATCTCTCCCATCTCCCTCGGCTCCACACATAGCTGACCACCCTGATTCTCTAAGGGACCAATTTTATCCCTCACTATCCTCTTGCTTTTAATATAACTGTTTTTAAACGTTATTTTGCCATTTCAGTCTAGGTTACTAAATTTGCCTTTTAATGGAGCTAGGAATGCAAATGACTATATTTACAATGAGAACTAGGTCAAACTCAAAGCATTACTGACCAATTCAGATCAGAAAAATCAAGCTTCAAAAACTTAAGACTTCAGATAAGTGCAACTACCCACTCATCACTGCATATAATGGCTCTTCTGTGGAGAGCGTTGTGAACCCCAAGTTTCTGGGAGAGCACATTATGGATTATCGTATTTGATCCATCAAACCACTTCCTTAGTCAAAAAAGCACATCAGCATTTCCATTTCCTAAGGAGATTGAGGTGAGCAAGGTTTCCCCAACCACCAACACCCTACTCCACACAACCATTCTAAACAATTTTTACAGGAACATTATTGAGAGTATCCTGACCACTTGCAGCACTGTCTAGTATGGGAATTGCAAGTCATCTGGCCAGAAGACCATACAAAGGAATCCAAAGACTGCTGAGAAGATCATAGGAGTCTTCCTTCCACCCAGATACTTATCAGGAGAGCTACGCACACAGGACCCTTAGCTTGTCAAGGACCCCTCCTGTCCTTCCCACAACTTCTTTGACCTCCTCCCACCCCCACCATCATCAGGCAGGAGGTACTATACTATTTAGACAGTGATCCCCAACCACCAGGCCATGGAACGGTACCGGACCGCAAAGCATGTGCTACCAGGCCGCGAGGAAACGATATGAGCCAGCTGCACCTTTCCTCATTCCCTGTCATGCTCACTGTTGAACTTGAACGCACTCGAGGTCATTATGCATGCGAAGTCATTACCCACGCGAGGTCATCAGTCGCCTAAACGCAGTGATACCCTAGCGCTAGGGATCACTGGTTGGCCTCGGGTAACCAGCTGCAAGAAGTACCGTTGCTACTGGCCTGGAGTGCAGACAGATGGGCGCCACCTCTAAACCTGTTTAGCACACCAAATGGTCGTGGGGAACCCTGTGCCAAAATATTCACAGACGACCTAATTTGGGCTCATGGTTTCATAAGGAGCAGAGCAGCTACATCACTGCAATCTACTGAAAGTCATCCCTCGAGCCAAACTTTTGTCGGCCGCTCTCCGCGGACTGTGACCGCTGCGACCTCGGTAGAGGGACCTCCGGCCCTTACCTTGTCCTCTCACTGGTGTGTTGCAATGATTTTATATGTTCATACAAGGAAAATATGCGCTGTGTGTTTAATATCCAAACATTACTTAAAATGTTATGATGCTATTGACTTATAAGTGACTTTTAATTGACTTATCACTATATTCATGCAAGGAAAATATGCGCTGTGTGTTTAATATTAAATCCGTTAGATAAACCCTTTTAGAAATGAAATTGAGTGTATTAGACACTTGTAGGTGACTTACAGTTGACTTATCACCTATATTCCAGTCATGATTAACACCCCCACCCCCCCCATCAGTCAGTCCGCAAGAATACTGTCAATATTAAAAAGGTTGGTGACCCCTGTATTAGGACAAGAACTGTTAGGACTACTGAAGTCCTGTCCAGTTCTCATCATGCATGAAGCGCCAGTAGTGTTATACTGTTTACTTTTTAAGCTTGTGTCATAAATGCACCTTAAGCTAAGTATACATGTTTGACAGTATACATATGGTTGAATGTACAGCTGAGTCAAATCTCCTTTGCCAAACCTTTGCTCCAGGAATAATCATTTGAGCTTTTCAGTGTAAATCACAGCCGAGAACACTCATCGCTAAAACCATTCTACTAAAATATTTCTACACTATTAGCAGGACCTCACGTAACCTTCTGATGGTCAGGTGACCAAAGTGGATGTAATACTCCAAGTACAGCAACTTAGAGAAGAAGCATGTTCAGTCTGTATATCAGATACCTTTATGAATGCATATGCTTCAACTGCCACTCTCTGAATATCTCCAGAGTACTTTCAAAGGTCTACAAACATTCATACCAGGAATCTTTCATTTTAGCCCCCTTTTTCAACTGTGTCCACTTAGGTAATGTCATTATCTCTACCACAATGTACTACTTTGCAAGTGTCATTGTGGTGAATGTGTATGTCCCGCCGCGTGCCGACGCAACTGTAGCGTGTGACGTCATCAGCTCCGCTGTTGCTAGGCTTCAGACACAGCACCCTGAGGCACTGGTGATAATTACAGGGGACTTCAACCATGTGACTTTGGACAAGACACTACCTGCTTTCTCCCAGTATGTGGATTGCTACACCAGGGGTAATAGGACTATTGACCTACTGTATGCAAACGTAGAGGAGGCATATAGTGCATCCCCACTGCCTTCATTGGGGAAAGCTGATCACAACCTGGTTTTGTTACAGCCCAGATATAAATCAATTGTGATGAGGCATCCCACTACCACACGCTCTTTTAGGAAGTGGACTCCTGAAGCTGAACAGGCCCTGAGAGACTGCTTCGGTACTACTAACTGGGATGTACTGCAAGGGGGGCTCTGTGGGGGCGTTGAGGAGGTCACTGAATGCACAACGGACTATATTAACTTTTGTGTGGATGCAGTTGTCCCTGTTAGAACTGTTCGCTGCTATCCCAATAATAAGCCCTGGATCACTAGTCACATCAAAGGCCTCCTAAACCAGAAGAAGAGGGCCTTTAAAGATGGTGATCGGTTGGAGCTTAAAAGAGTTCAGAAGGAACTCAGAGTACAGATAAGGGGGGCAAAGGAGCAGTATAGGAGGAAGCTAGAACAAAAGCTGCAGAAAAAAAGCATGAAAGAGGTGTGGGATGGGATGAAGATCATCACCGGATGCGGTGCAAAGCGGGGGGCGAACATAAGTGGAGATAGCGAACCAGCTGAACAACTTCTTCAACACGTTCGACAGCTCAATCTCATCCTCACCGCAGAAATCCACACCAGGCTTACTTCCCTCACAGGAAAATAGCCACTCACAGGAGACCTTGCCCACGCCCAGGATTACGGCTGCACAGGTGGAAGGTTAACTGAGGAAGATCTATACCAGCAAGGCGGCTGGACCGGATGGAGTTTCCCCACGATTACTGAGGGCCTGTGCGACTGAGCTGGGAGAACCACTACAGCGCATCTTCAACATGAGCCTGAAGCAGAGAAGAGTACCCAGACAGTGGAAAACATCCTGTATTGTCCCGGTACCGAAGAAACCACAACCAAAGGAGTTGAATGACTTCAGACCTGTTGCCTTGACGTCGCACGTGATGAAGACCATGGAGCGGCTGATAATACAGAATCTGAGGCCACAAACCAGGCACGCCCAGGATCCTCTTCAGTTTGCGTATAAGGAGAAGGTGGGAGTGGAGGATGCTATCACGTATTTGCTGCACAAATCACTCTCTCACCTAGAGGGGGTCAGTTGTGCTGTGAGGATTACATTCCTTGACTTCTCTAGTGCCTTTAACACCATCCAGCCCAAGATCTTAAGGCACAAACTAACGGAGATGGGAGTAGACTCTCACATGGTGGATTGGATAGTTGTCTACTTGACAGATAGACCTCAGTATATGCGGTTGGGAGACTGTAGGTCTGACACGGTGGTCAGCAGCACAGGGGCGCCGCAGGGAACCGTACTCTCTCCGGTCCTGTTCACCCTGTACACATCAGACTTCCAATATAACTCGGAGTCCTGCCATGTGCAGAAGTTCGCTGATGACACGGCCATAGTGGGGTGTGTCAGGAATGGACAGGAGGAGGAGTATAGGAAACTGATACAGGACTTTGTGATATGGTGCAACTCAAACTACCTGCGTCTCAATATCACCAAGACCAAGGAGATGGTGGTGGACTTTAGGAGATCTAGGCTTCATATGGAGCCAGTGATCATTAATGGAGAATGTGTGGAGCAGGTTAAGACCTACAAGTATCTGGGAGTACAGTTAGACGAGAAGCTAGACTGGACTGCCAACACAGATGCCTTGTGCAGGAAGGCACAGAGTCGACTGTACTTCCTAAGAAGGTTGGCGTCTGTAGTGAGATGCTGAAGATGTTCTATAGGTCAGTTGTGGAGAGCGCCCTCTTCTTTGTGGTGGCGTGTTGGGGAGGAAGCATTAAGAAGAGGGACGCCTCACGTCTTAATAAGCTGGTAAGGAAGGCGGGCTCTGTCGTGGGCAAAGTACTGGAGAGTTTAACATCGGTAGCTGAGCGAAGGGCGCTGAGTAGGCTACGGTCAATTATGGATAACTCTGAACATCCTCTACATAGCACCATCCAGAGACAGAGAAGCAGTTTCAGCGACAGGTTACTATCGATGCAATGCTCCTCAGACAGGATGAAGAGGTCAATACTCCCCAATGCCATTAGGCTTTACAATTCTACCGCCAGGACTTAAGAACTTTTTAAAAGCTATTATTAATGCTTTTTGAGACAGTGATTTAGATGCATATCATATTTTTTACTGAGTTAAGTATTGTATGTAATTAGTTTTGCTACAACAAGTGTATGGGACATTGGAAAAAAAGTTGAATTTCCCCATGGGGATGAATAAAGTATCTATCTATCTATCTACTTCATAATTCTCTATCAGATTTCATCAACTCACTGATATCTGCTGGCATGTTAACAATATCTTTCACAGTTCAGCTTTCTTTCAAATTCTCACTGGTTTTGTCCAATAATGGGCACTAATGCATTATGATCCCCCCCCCCCCCCCCACAAGTGGAAGTATTCCATCATCTCCGTGACGTGGAATGGTACAGTGCTTCTGGATACAGATGAGCGAAAACAGGAAATAGGAAATGGCCCTCCACAAATTTCTTTCTTCAATGAGCAATCATTCTTCTTCCCAGAGGGAGTGTTAAATTCAAAATTTATGTATGCAGCTGGGGGCGGGTAGAGTAAGGGATGAGCAATGCATCCCGAGTTCATGCAATGGTAATTGAAGATGCATCTGTCATTCAATAAAACCAATTGTAAACCGAACTTTTCTGACAGGAGCAATAACTAAACTCAGAATTTTAGTCCAAATTGTATTATTTTTAACCTAACAGCGTGCATCTTGTTCCTACGAGGAACCACTGAGTATGGCCCTCCACTGGCTGAGATCGACCATGGATGTTGTGTCCTAGCTATTTACCCTATTGGTGCAGCACTGCCTGTGGCTGATGAGACCACTGTGAGAGGGCAGTCTCTGTTGCAAAAGTTACATCTAAGTGCTCTCAGTTCTGCTAGAGATCCAGTATGGTGGTCTTTTCTATTGGCCTGTTTACCTTCTGCTGCTTTCAGATAATCTTCCTCGCCTGGTTCAAGGTATTGTTTCAGGGTGCCTCTCCATCTGATGTGGTTGGCTGCAGTTCTTTGCAGGACTCAAAAGTGATATCCAGCATCTTCATATCCTGTTTGCAGACATCCTTGTAGCACAGTTGTAGGCAGCTAACGGTTCTCTTGCCTGAAGTCAGCTCACTGTAAAGGTTGTCTTTTGGGATGTAACCATCCTGCAATAGCGGACACGGCCAAGCCAGTGCAGCCTACGTTGCCTGAACAGACAAGACTTGCACAAGAGAGAACAACAACATTGGGTGCTCTCGTCTCTCCAGCAGATGCCCAAGATGCTGGGAAAGCAAATTAAGTGGAAGGTGTTAAGCCTTCACCTGCTTAGCGTTGTTGTTCAAGTCTCACTGCTGTACCACAGCGTCCTGCTGACAAGTGATAGACACTACCATCTTTATTTTCACTGAGGATTTGTGTTCTCACAAGGAAGAGAAATAAAAAGCACAACTTGCTATTTACAAACCTCCATATACACTACCCACATATATACACTTGTTTTCCCAATTTTAAATACAAAAAGATGATTAATATAATTGTGGATTAAAGAAATCAATTCTTTACATCTAAATTCCATTCTAATCAAAATAACCTATTGCCATCATGCCTCTGATCATCAACAATAGTTACTTTTTACATAAAGTCATTACAGATACGAGCAATTCAAATCTGGAACATACAACTGTATAAAACTTTTTGAAAAGACATTTTTGGAAGATTTGCAGATTTTAACCTACCTATGCTCCTTGTGCTCCAATAACTGACAGTCTCTACAGGTCAGTTTATCACACGTTTCACAGAAAAGTTTCAGCTGCTCTTGCTTGTGGATGGGACAAAATACAGGGCGCTGGCTAGGTGCTCCCACAGCCTCTGCAATTCAAAGGAAATATTTTAAATGAACATTTTAAACTACTGAATGCAGCTCTTAACAGAACTGAACAATCCCCACCCCAACCAACTTAAAGCATTCTTTTGCAGAAAGAATGTTGTCCTAAGTGCAGGATTTATAAGAAATTTTTGTTTTCTCCACCAAATTTGAAAGCACTGAGCACAGAAAATACTGGATTCCCATGTCAAAAATCAGTAACATAAAACAAAATTTATTTCAACATCCAAGGCCAAAGTTGTCACATATTCAGACTATACACCATGTTGTAAACCCAAAAAATCCCAATACTTCAAGTAAATGATTATTTTCTTGGACATCCCGAACAATGAAGACTGATTCAATCCTATTTCAACATTTTACTTTAGCTTGAATGGGGTATAAATGTTTTACCATGAAGAAAAAACTATTTATTGGAATTCATAATTCTATATTTTAAGTTTTTAAAGCCAACAATCTAATTTAAAATCACCCTGCAACTCTTGACATTTTGGACTGCACTAAATAAGGTATCTTTTGAAAAAAAGATTTTAATTCACCACACCTCTTTTAATCCTTTATAGTTAGTCTGGGGCAGGGGACACATGAGTGAGCATTATTATTTTTAAAAGATGCAAGGTCTTATTAGCTGTAGCTATCAGACAAATTCAAAAATAGGGTTTTTGAAAAATGAGATGCACATGGGGGAAATATGCAGACTTTTCAAGTTGGCACACAGTTTTCATGCTATGTTTTACGGTGAGCTAGCAATGAAGACATGTTTAACTTGTAGATAAAAGATAACATTTTAACAGATTCACTTCGGATTTACCAGACCAAGATCCTTTGTGAGTGCTGGAACTATTGACTAGTGAAAGTCTGATTGCGGCAAGTTCCACTTCAGCTAATAAAAAGTGAGGTTTAAGCAGAATGGCCACTATGCGGGTGGGACAGAGTTGGAAGAGAACTGAGACTTTGGCTCAAAAGGCTTCAACGAGAAGAAACACAGACCAAGGTCTTGGGGGCCATTACGGATTCATCAATTCATGAGTGGGTCTGAGCCTCTGGCTCAATAGGCTACAGCAAAGAGGCAGAAAAGCTGGCAAGAACCAGACAACACAAACACGAGGAAATCTGCAGATGCTGGAAATTCAAGCAACACACATAAAATGCTGGTGAAACGCAGCAGGCCAGGCAGCATCTACAGGAAGAAGCACAGTCGACATTTCAGGCCGAGACCCTTCGTCAGGACTAACTGAACAAAAAGATAATAAGAGATTTGAAAGTAGGAGGCAAAGGGGAATTCCGAAATGATAGAAGACAAGAGCGGGAGGGGTGAAGCTAAGAGCTGGAAAAGTGATTGGCAAAAGGGATACAGAGCTGGAGAAGGGAAAGGATCATGAGGCCTAGGGAGAAAGAAGAGGAGGGGGAGCACCAGAGGGAGATGGAAAACAGGCAAAGAGTGATTGTGATGGGGGGCAGAGAGAGAGAAAAAAAGGGAAAGGGAAAATAAATAAATCAGGGATGGGGTAAGAAGGGGAGGAGGGGCATTAACGGAAGATAGAGAAATCAATGTTCATGCCATCAGGTTGGATGCTACCCAGAGGGAATAAGGTGTTGTTCCTCCAACCTGAGTGTGGCTTCATCTTGACAGTAGAGGAGGCCATGGATAGACATATCAGAATGCGAATGGGACGTGGAATTAAAATGTGTGGCCACTGGGAGATCCTGCTTTCTCTAGCGGACAGAGCGTAGGTGTTCAGCGAAATGATCTCCCAGTCTGCACCGTGTCGCACCAATATATAAAAAGCCGCACCGGGAGCACTGAACACAGTGTACCACACCAGCCGACTCATAGGGGAAGTGTCACCTCACCTGGAAGGACTGTCTGGGGCCCTGAATGGTGGTGAGGGAGGAAGTGTACAGGCAGCTGTAGCACTTATTCCACTTATAAGGATAAGCGCCAGGAGGGAGATCGATGGGAAGGGATGGGGGGGGGGGGACAAACGGACAAGGGAGTCGCATAGGGAGCAATCCCTGCGGAAAGCAGTGGGGGGGGGTGAAGATGTGCTTGGTAGTGGGATCCCATTGGAGGTGGCGGAAGTTACGGAGAAATATATGTTGGATCTGGAGGCCAGTGGGGTGGTAGGTGAGTACAAGTGGAACTCTATCCCGAATGGGGCGGCGGGCAGATGGGGTGAGAGCAGATGTGCGTGAAATGGGAGAGATGCCTTTGAGAGCAGAGTTGATGGTGGAGGAAGGGAAGCCCCTCTGTTTAAAAAAGGAAGGCACCTCCTTCATCCTGGAATGAAAAGCCTCATCCTGAGAGCAGAACCAGACAAGTTGTGTTTTTTTTTTAAATAGTTAACTAAAATATGTCAAATTACAATTAAAATAAAGAAGGGAAGCAAGGTCATGTGAGGTGGGAGCTGGTAGACCCCATTGTGGTTTCTGATTACCATATCTGCAGGAACTGTGGCTCATGGAACTCAGGCTCAAAGCTAATGACCTGGAATACGAGTTTAAGATACTGTGATCATCAGGAATGGGGAGAGTTACCTGGGCACTATTTCAGTGGGGAGTCACATCAATAAGGTTAATTACTTCAACGTCAGTCTACGGCCAGGGATAAGACTTAGAGTGAGGCAGCCAAGGCGATACAAGAGATAGTACTAAAGCCTCAGCCCAAGCTCCCACTAGATCAGAGATTGCTGCTCCATGTGAGGACAGAAAGTGGCGGATGTAGAAAGGATGAGCAGCTGAACATTGGCACTGTGGTTCAGGGAGCCAGTTAATGGGTGGGGGGGGGGGGGCAGAGGAGAAGAGAAATATAGTTGTAATTGGGGAAATATAGTTGTTATTGGGGATAATAGTCAGGAAACAGTAAGGTTCAAGTATCCCCGTGGCTGTGTTTTCTGCCTGGTGACTGGATTCAGGACATCTCATCTGACCTGCAGGGGAATTTGAAGTGGGAGGGGAAAAATCCAATTGTCATGGTCCATGTGGGGGAAAAAGGTTCTGCTGCAGGAATCTGAGCAGCTAGGGACTAAACTAAAATACAGAAACAGAGGTAATGATGCCTGGACTGCTGCCAGAGCAACAGGTGAATTTGCAGATAAGGTCAAAGAATTAAATGCACAGCTCAAAGATTGGTGTGGGAGAAGTGAGTTTGAATTTGTGGGACACTGGCACCAGTATTGGGAAAGCAGGGAGCTGTTCCAATAGGAGAGGCTCCACCTGAGCCATGCTTGGACCATGCAGGTGAAAGAGAGGATGATGTGCTCAACAGCTTGGAAAAGTACGGACAAAGTAAATGCGAAAAAGAGTGCGGGAGAGGTTGCAAAAGTCTCCAGAATAAAGAGCAAGTTTAGAAAGGGATATGAAATTAACTCCAGGCAACACGGAGAAGGCAGTGAATACAGGACTGAAGGTGTTATATCCGAATGAATACAGTATACGCAAGGAAGGCAATTTGAGGTAAAGATAAAAACTGGCATGTATGATGTTATGGATATCAAAAAAATCATGATTGAAAGACAATCACAATTGAGAGCTTAACATTTACAGGTACACATTCTATCAGAAGGACCGGCTGGGGGTGGATGGTTTTGGTAAAAAGTGAAGTTAAATTTGTAGAAAACGATACAGGATCAACAGATCAGAAAATAGAAATGAGAACCTGCAAAAGTAAAAAGACCCTGATGGGAGTTATATACATGCCTTCAACAGTAGCCAGAATGTGGGGGAATAAATTACAGTGAGAGATAGAAAATTTTAAAACAGCAATGTTTTTAAACATTGCTCAAGGGAGTTATCAAAATGTAAATACTAGGCAGGCGCTGGATCCCAAAGAAGGTATTTGTAGTCTTTAGAGCAGCTTGTGGCTGAGCACACCAGGCAAAAGGCAATTGTGGATTGGGTTCTGTGCAATGAACCAAAAATTTGATTAGGGAGCTTAAGATCAAAGTTCATAGTTCAAAGTACAATACTAATGTATACTATATACAACTATGAGGTTTGTCTCCATTCAGGGCACCACAAAGAAAGCCAACAGAATCTATTAAGAAAGGCCATCAAACACCAATGTGCACAACATCATGCAAGCATAAAAAGTACACACTGAAGTTTACAAAAGTCAGTTCATGGCCACAAGACCAGTCTTCACTGCAGCTAATCCAGGAGCTGATTAGTTGCCTCAGTTCAGTGCAGAGACAAGGAAACCTTGCCAAGCAATGAGCTAAACACTGGCCCATCCCTTGCCTCTGGTCCTGACACCCTGACCTTTTCAATCTGGCCCAGCATTTAAACTGGCCAAACATTGGCTTGTTCTTCACTCTCAGGCATGGGCCTTCAACACCTCGATTCAAGCCATACACGCCACGCCGCAACCATCCTGCACCTTCAATACTTTAGTACACACCACAAAAATGGCAGGTCAGACAGGTGGTTCAAATGCTCCAAAAGGGAAGTTACAAGCCAACAACTGCAGTGATAATTTTCAAGAAAATATTTGTTTAATAAAGCAGTTAGTAGTTTTGGTTGCTGCCAGTAAGGCATCGCTATGTTCTACCAGTACTATCTTCAATCAAAAAATAAAGGAACCCTTCAGAGACAGTGACCGTGATATGGTAGAATTCATCCTGCAGTTTGAAAGGGAGAAGCGAAAATCACATTTACTGGCAGTACACTCAAGTAAGGGTAACTACAGAAGCACGAGCGAGAAGCTGTCTAACGTCAATTCGAAGGGGACAATAGTTGGGATGACTGCACAGCAATACTGGCTGGAGTTTCTGAAAGCCATTTGTTAGTTACAGGATCAGTTCAACCCAAAGGAAAAACAGTCTAAAGGGATAAGGCAACCATAGTTGATAAGTCAAAGGGAGCATAAAAGCAAAAGAGAGGGTATACAAAATAGCAAGAATTAGTGGGGAGCTAGAGGTTTGGAAAGTTTTTAAAACTAAGAGAAGGTAACTAAAAATCAATAAGAAAAGAAAAGAAAATATGGAAGCAAGCTAGTCAATAATATTAAAAAAGAAAAACTCAAAAATTCCAGATATACAAAGTAAAAGAATGAGCGAGAGTTGCTATTACATTTCTGGAAAATGATGTTGGAGAGATACAAACGGGGAACAAAGAAATAGACAAACTGAACAAGCATTTTGCATTATTCTCCATGGAAGACACTAGCAGCATGCAAGAAATTCGAGAGCGTCAAGAGGTAGAAGTGAGTGTAGTTGCTAGTACTAAGGAGAAGATGCTTCGGTAGATGAAATATCAAAAGGTAGATAAATCATGTGGACCAGATGGACTACAGCCCGGGTTCTGAAAGAGATAGCGTTAAGATTGTGGGGGCATTAGTAGTGATCTGTCAAGACTCATTAGATTATTCCGTGTTTAGCAAGATGTTAAGAATGATGTTTCAGGGTACTTGGAGTCATATGATAAAATAGGCTAAAGTCAACATAGTTTAAGGGAAAAATCTTGCCAGATAAATCTTTTGGAATACTTTCAGGGAATACCAGTCAGGAAAGACAAAGGAGAGTTAGTGGATATTGATTTGGATTTTCAGAAGGAACTAGCATGCATAGATGAGGCCTGTACTCACTGGAGTTTTGAAGAATGGGGATGGGAGGGCAGGGGGTATCTCACTGAAATCTACTAAACAATGAAAGGACTAAATTGAATGGATGTGAAGAGGATGTTTCCAATAGCGGGAGTCTAAGACAATCACTTTAGAACATAAATGAGATTAATGAATCTGGAATTTGTTGCCACAGACAGCTGTGGAGATCAAGTCACTGTGTGTATTTTAAGTGGATGTTGAAAGGTTTTTGATTAGTAAGAGCAAAGGCTAGAGCGCCAATGTCTGTTTACATTGATAGAGGTTTCTTAAAATGAGTAGGCCTAGGTTTAAAATGAGAGAGACGAAGTGTAAAGGGCATCCATGGAGTAAATTTTTCATCCAGTACTTAATATCTGGAACATGCTGTCAAAGATGGACCTATGCAGAAACAAAGCAAGGATGTAATGTTGATGCCTTACAAGGCACTGGTCAGGCCACTTTTGTAGTTTTGTGATCAATTGTGGATTCCTTTTCTGAAAGAAAGGAGGCGCTTGCATCAGAGATGGTCCAGAGGTGGTTTATGAGAATGATCTTGGAAATTAATAAGGGCTCTGGGATTGTATTACCTGAGTTTAGAAAAATGGGGTGGGGGGGGAATTCTCATTAAAACCTATTGAATATTGAAAGCAGTGTGGAATTGGAGAAAATGATTCCAACAGAGTGAGACCCTTGGACTAGCCTCAAAATAGAAGTATGCCCTTTAGAACACAGATGAGGAGGGTTCTCCTTTATCTAGGGGTGGTGAATCTTTGAAATTCATTGCCACAGAAGGCTGCGGAGGCCAAGTTACTGGGCATATTTAAAGAGGAGGTTGATAGCTTATTGATTAGTAAAGGCGTCAATGGTTATAGGGAGAAAGCAGAAGAATGGGATTGAGATGAAAAATAAATCAGCCATGATTGGCGAAGCAGTCTTGAGTCGAGCAGTCTAATTCTGCTCGTATGCCTTGTGCTTATTGGGGAGGGCTACTGGAAAATGGGGTTGAGAGGGATAATTTATCAGCCATGATTGAATGGTGGAGGGAGCAGACTAAATGGGTTAAATTGCTTAATTCTGCTCCTATGTTTTAGGATCTTATAAAGCCAGAAGACCAAAGTGCAAAGCCATAGTTTCCAAAAGAAGGTTATTCTAACACAGGCATAGTTCTGAAGAAACATGACAGCTTTAGAGGAAATGTTATTAAATTATGAACAAACGAATAATTTGGTCAGATATGGGATTATTAAAAACCTCCATGTGACTAATTCCAAAAATATTCTAAAATATCTGAAGGGGGGGGATTAGGCAAACACTAATTTGAGACCTTACTAAATTGCATAAATATCTACTTGCTAGATTTTGTCAAGCCTTTCCTATGATATCTTGTACATACTGGTACATACTGTATCAGGTAAAACTGGCTGTGTGTAAATATGACAGGGAGATGGGGTGGATAAAGAGACTGCATTTTTTTTTCCTAATGGTGAGCTTATTGCAAACTCTGACCCCAGATGCATGCTCATGACTGTCGTTGGAACTAACTAAATGTCCTGTGTTCTATGACACATTTACTGCTGTCCATGTGTACCTCTCATGATTAAATATAATGGTCACCTTAAAATTTTTGACACCTTCCAGATGTTGTAAGTTCTTTATTCCTCTTGTTATTATCTCCGATCCATGACTTTGAAGCATAATCTAAGACAACCTGATAAACCCCCAAATCAGAAATACACATTTGATGCTCATCACAATTTTATGTCTAATGCTTTGCTAAACTTCACCACCTCCAGGTTTATTCTTTTACATGACTCCGGTAAAACAATTTACATGTAGAAAGTTCATATCAAATTTGCAATATTAGAACTGCATTTGGCAAATTATTCCCCAACCTGGTGAAACATCTTCCTTTCTTCTTATTGTATGATCCTTTGTGAATTTCACTCTCTGGTGGGCTTCTACACATGTTTTACAGAGCCATTCAAGACATTCCACACAAAATCCACTAGCCTCTGCATTATCTTCACAGCTTGTGCATACCTGTGGACCAAAAAATAAATCTGTAGGTACACTAAAAATCAAGGACATTTTTAAAAACCCTTAAATCAGTGCTAGCTTAGTGACTCCATAAATTGACATTGACCATAATGATGGGAAATATATACAGTTTTAGTTGATATTTTATTTTATAAAAAGCATTTCAGAATTTAGAACTTGTATTAAAGAAAAGTAAATATTTATATATTTTCAGAAAGCAGTTCAAACTTGGTACCTCACCCAAATGTTAAAAATCCAAACGGCATATGGAGCTCAATTAAAAGTGTAAATTACCTTTAAATATATGACTGAATGTCAAATCAGTCCAAGTGATTTCATTTAATAATCAAACCTACTTCAAATTTCAGTATCTCCAAGCATTTTGATATTTTTAAAAAATGCAGATCTGAAAAAAAACTGAATCAAAATGTTTCTGGTGTCCAAGACAAATTAGCCTGCATACTTCATTCTCCTAAAGAAAAAATTCTCACTTCTATTTTTGATTCATTCATTATGTGCCATGTCATATGACATGAGCGATCATGGCCTTTCCATGACTATGAAATTTGTTGGCAAAGTTTGCTACAGAACTGGTTTGCCATTGCCTTCTGGGCAGATTATTTACAAGACGGGTGGCCCCAACCATTATCAATACTCTTCAGAGACTGTCTGCCTGGCATCAGTGATTACATGATCTGGACTTGTGATATGCACCAGCTACTCATATGACCATCTACAACATACTCCCATAACTTCGTATGATCCTGATCAGAGGGATAAGAAGGTGCAATACTGTGCCCAAGGGTGACCTGCAGGCTAGTGGAGGGAAGAAGCGCCTTACACTCCTTTGGTAGAGACGTATCTCCACCCTGCCACCCAACTTCTGATTAATTTTATTAAAAAATGCAGACAAAATCATAGGTAACTAAAAACAATAGCAATTGTTTCAATGCAAATGTTTCAACACAAATGTTTCAACAACTTCAAAGGAAAGCATGGAATTAAACACTGAGTCAGTGTACTTCTAACTTTGAAAATACCCTCCTACTATCTAGCTAAACATTCCACAGCAAAGTTGAAATAATACAAGTGTGATTTATTCATATTTGCAAATACATAAAAAAGTACATTCAAGTCATCATTCATAGTACACCATTTTCAACAACAGCATAACTTCTTTTCACTACTATCATCACAGAGATGACACAGGGGCCCGAAGATCCACACTCTAAATGAGTCATGAA
The DNA here is from genome assembly GCF_048418815.1 of Hemitrygon akajei. NCBI lineage: Eukaryota > Metazoa > Chordata > Chondrichthyes > Myliobatiformes > Dasyatidae > Hemitrygon > Hemitrygon akajei. The sequence continues at coordinate 77,924,804 of NC_133131.1, forward strand.
TCATTATTACTTTGCACTATTTTGTGTTGTAATTTATAGTGGTTTTATGTCCTTGCACACTGTACTGCTACAAAACAAAGATTTCACATAATAAGAATCAAGTGCATCAACGATAATGCACCTAATTTTGATCGTGGCAGATTATTTCAGCACCAGCGCCAAGAGACTTTGATAATCTACTCTGACAACAATCTAACAAGTTCCACAATTTCTCTTTCAAGCAGGACCTTGAGATCAGACAGGTTGATTGAGATGTTGTCAAAAAGTGCTCGACACAATTTTCTAGAAGAGCAAGGTCATTCAATACAGTCCAACTGAGAGCAAAGCATTTCATGGTAACAAAATTTGGCTCCTTTTTCACAGCATTGCCCAACAGACCACAGCACAGACTATGCAGTCTCATACTAAGATAACCACCAGGATTCTGGCACACATTGGGTCCATTTTTCACTTCATTTGGATCCAAAGATTGAAAGACTGTTCAGAGATACACAATCTCCAGACACTTTAGGAGCTGGTATAGGCCACACCACATACAATACCAAGAATCTGCAGTTGATGGCCAGATTATTTTCTGCATTTAAGAGAACGTTTCTAAAACAATTTTATTTGCTGCTTCACTGTGGCTATATACCAGTTCTTGTTGCAAATCCAGCTCCTCTGAATCCCATTCCCAGCACACAATCAGACCTGTTAATCAGTTGTTGCAGTTGCTAAAGATCAATCCGTGGAATGATAGTGGATTTTAGCAAATAGTCTGTATACAAGGAGGTTTTAACCTCAACACCTTCATTGCTTGGTATATTTACTTATTCCCACAACCATCCGATGGACTCCGCAAAAGAATCAACTCACACATTATCAAGAGAAGATGGCTAGCATTTCCAACTCCATAACTGATTGAGACGCTTTACTTCTCCCAGCCATTAAATAGGATAATGTCTAATCACCACACAAGAGTAACCATGAATAACTGCAGATTCCTTCCTCAATCCCCATTTAATTTGACGAACTGTCAGCATCCCTCACCCACTAACCCCTCCCCCCATATGAAAATACTTTAGTACCTGGCTGTCAAAAAATCTTTCTGCTGTAACAGCATTAATGTAACAGATGAATCACCAACATCAGAGCACAGTTGACTTGAATAGTACTGACAGACAGAATCTAATTATCCACATTAATCAGAGGGGTCGGTCAGCAATTTCTACTCTCTTTTTTCTGCTTGTAGAGAAGAGTAATGATGTCCTTCTTCCCCATGGACTCTGACATGCTTCCACCTTGAATGCACTCTATATTCCCAGCAGGTCTGGACTAAATCAATTTTCAAAGTACAACTCAGGCAACAAACTATTGTTCCAGGTTGTTTTATTTATATCAAAGGACTAGACAGACCCCATCAATCACCCAGAAATAACCTTGTTGCCTAAAACCTCAAATAGAGGAGAGGATGTTCTGCAAAGCTGTATTAACTGCTACTTTTCAAATCATTCATGGGTGTAGAAAGATGTACAGACCATAATACCTGACTGAGGGGCACCGATAAGGCCTGCTTTCTACTAAGGCTACTAATGAGATGCAACTGAATTGTTAGGAAGCAGCAGAAAAATATCTTATCCTGCTCTAGGGATGATCGCCTTGGACTAAGGGAAAAAATAATCAAATCAGTGATTCATTACACCAGTAGTCCCAAAATCTTTTTGGGGATACCAGCTCCAGACCACATTCCCCAGCACCCCCTCTTTCCAGTTATTACATAAAAATTAAATTTTGAAGTGCAATGCACAGAGAAAGAAAACAGGGACCACAAATTCAAAGCCGTGGCAAATAATTGCAAGAATTATTTAAATCTAGTTAAAGCTACAAATAAAAGTTATTTATTTAAATGCTGTAAAAAACAATTTTCAATTTTAGAGTGTACATTAGAAGTCCAACTATTCAGTACTTCATTGCTTTTTCACCTTTCATTGAGATGGATGGGCTTGGTGCAGTAACATCAGCTTCTCAACATCATGCCATTCAGGAGTCTCAGTTCCTCACTTCAGTAATTTGCAGTGTGTTTTGTTGCTTTGAAAGATGTTGGGTGACTGCACTGAAACCACACTTCAATAAATATGATGTTGCAAAGGCAATAAAGAGCATCTTGTTCCCCCCCCCCACAGTGCAGAATAGTGTTCAGAGATTTCTTCCTGCAACCAAAAATTTTGATAATTTTTGTAACCTTGGCTTCAGCTCAAAGTTATTTTGTAGCGAGGTCAGTTCTTCCTCCATCCTTCCTGTTAATTCTCATTACAAGTGTTCAGGAATGGATTTATTAACCAATCTGGAAATTTGGATCAGAGAAAATCCTGGAATCTTTGACATGTCTTTATGCAGCTCAGCCAGGTGGACACAGTATCATTTGGTATTCTTTCTTTCTCTTCCAACTCAGTGTCAGAAATTGAAACACGTTAATGCTGCACTGATATAGGAATAATTTGGACAGAAATGTGGAGATGACTGATTGGACTTCAATAAGATTCACATCATTTTCTTGCTATTGTAAGAGTTGCTTACTGAATGAAGCATTCAAGTCTTCAAATAATTTTATATCAGTTTCAAAATCTGCATTGTAGCATCTATGGCAGTTTTCTTTTGAGAGCCATTTGACATGTGCAACAGCAAGTGTTCAAACTTATTCATACTCAATACAAAGCTCTCGAAATAGTCAAGAATGGAGAGCAAAGGACTTGATTTTATTTATCACTGTGATAACAGTATCTAATAATTTGTGGTGTCCTGGGGCCCCATCTTTTGCATAAGCAAGAACTTTTGTGAGCTGAATGCCCTCTGAAAAATTGCTCAAAAACCTGAAATACTGGATGGCCCTTCTTATCTGCTTCTAGTCCCCTTGCAAATAACTCCTGAATCAGGCTTTCATCGATTTTGAAGTGAACATAATCAAGAACTAAGTATTTGCTGTCAGGCAGGGGGACCCGGGGGGGGGGGGGGGGTGAAGAGAGAGGTATGTATACAGTTTTGGGCTCCTCATGTTAGAAGAGATGTGCTAGCAATGTAGAGTCCAAAGGAGGCTCTCAAAGATGAATCCAGGAATGAAAGGGTAATCATACGAGGAACGTTTGACAGCTCTGGCTCTGTACTCACAGGAATTTAGAAGGATGAGGGGGAATTCCATTGAAACCTTTCGAATGTTGAAAGGCCAAGACAGCGTAGATGTGGAAAGGTTTCCCATGGTGGGAGAGTCTAGAACAAGAGGGCACACAGACTCAGGATAGACGTGCGTCCATTCTAAACAGATGTGAAGACATTTCTTTAGCCAGAGGGTCGTAAATCTGTGTAATTTTTGTTGTCACATGCAGCTGTGCAGGTCAGGTTGTTGAATGTATTTAAGACAGAGATTGATCGGTTCTTGAATGGACATGGCATCCAGGGAGAAGGCCGGAAAATGGGGTTGAGGAGGAGGAAAAAAAAGGATCCGCCATGATTCAATGGTGGAGCAGAATCAATGGCCTAATTCTGCTCCTGTGTCTTATGGTCTAAAATTATTTCCCCCCAAAGCATAAACATGTCTAATGCTGAGCAGAGCATTTTTGTACATCGAGTCTGCAATTAAGATATTGTCAATATGATCAGTGATGTTTCTCTGCAAAATACCCAAAATGGAGGAATAGCCCTTGACAGATCAGGTGAACACACAGCACTATTATAACCACTGAGAGTTGAGGTACAAGTCATATTCCTGCAAAATCGTAGTCTGGCCTTCACCCTGGCACACTAGAGTTCCTGTCCTTATGTACCACCCCTCATCGCAACAGACAGGATCTCACAGTGGCCAGCCATTTTAATTGCACTTCATATTCCCACACCAACATCTGCCCAAGGCCACCACCACTACTCAGCTGAAGCTAGATGCAAATTTGAGGAACGGTACAGTTTCTTCCACCTTTGGAGTTTCCAGCTTGACATCATTAGCATTAATTTCTCTAGCTTCCAGTAGCCACTCCCCTCTGTCCTCCTTTACTCCACCACTTCTCACAGTACACCCTTCTTTCTACTCCCCCACCCTCAATCTGGCCATCACCTCACTTGTTCCTCCCTTATCTCCTTCCCTTTGTTCCAAGGTGCACTGTCCTCTCCAATCAGATTCCATCTTCTTTAGCCCTTTCCCATTTCCAGCTATCACCTCCCAAGTTCTTACATCATTCCTAGCCTCACACTTCTGGTTATCACCCCCCTCACCTGGATCACTACCACTACCACCTCTCACTCCACTCCTTTCCTACCTTTTTAAGATTATCTCCTCTTCAATCCTTACAAGAGTGACCTGAGATGATAACTGTTTATTTCCCTCCATAAATGCCTCTTGGCCTGTTGAGTCCCCCCAGCATTGTGCTGGTCTAGATTTCCAGCATCTAAAGTCTCTCATCTTTTAAATACGGACTTTTAATGTACCTTTCCCTATATTAGCCATCTTTCCCAACCTCCCTGGTGAGTATAGGCAAGTACTCATTAAGTACCTCAGCCACATCCCCAACTCCACCCATATTACCCCTTTGGTCTTTTAACCACTCTTTCACCGGCCACGCTCTGGTCCTTGATATTCTTAATTTCTCTGCTACACACAATGTTCCAATTACTGTGAGATGTTCTCCCTAATCAGAAATGGGACTCCCATTCCTCTGTGCATCCTCAGTCACATCTATAATGCTATACTCCCATGTACTGCAAAAACCAAATTATATACTACTAACATTTCCCAATTAGTGTTCATATCCATTCAGCTGTTATGCGAAAAACAGTGCATCACTTTAGCTGCACATTTTGGTAGACATCAAATCTCAAACAGTAGCTTGTAAATAAGTTCAAGTTTAAGTTTAATTGTCAATAGTTCAATAGTTCCATCTGCTATCAGAGAATGTATAAAATACACATGAATAAGTGAAAAGAAACAGCATTCCTCCAGGGCCAAGGTGCAGAACAATACCAACAGTCTCAAAGAAAAATTAAATCTCAAGCCCCCGTGTGGCATGTCTTGTAGACTGATGGTACATGAGATGTAGCCAAGGCCACGCTATTTCAAGAACAAAAACTGAGCAGTTCCTCATCATGCGCTAATGCAGCTGCAGATGAATGCAATCCAGTTTGTCTTCCAACTCTGGAGCAAACACTGGAGAGCAGCACCGATGGAAGGAGCCAGCCCCCACCCAGCAGAGATTTCAGCATGCTCACAGAGGCCTTGCTCTCTCCCACGTCGCCTCCTCCCCTGGGAAACACCATGGCATGACTTCCTGGTCTGTGTGACAACTGAGGTAATGCAGCTCCCCCCCCCACCAGTCTCACCAATGAAGCAGTGAACCAATGAGCAGTATTCCACTTTACCAATGTTCAATGGGACCCTCCGATAACAACAAAATGGCCAAGACACTCATTTGCACATTTGCTGGACTACACACTGCCTTCGCACAATGATAAACAAGTCCAGACAACAACATGGCAAGGAACAAATCAGCTCTATCACTATGAAGCAACTCACTAGTGTGGTAGAGCTTCAGTATTTGGTGTTCTGTATATCCAGGAGTATCCAGTGATTGTAAAGAAAGACCAGAAGGACAAACAACTGTATCACTGGTTGGAACCCGGAGAGGGGACAGACACACACAAGATGATCATTATTCACAGCAAATACAAAGAAACATTAGAATCAATGGAAAATAACACAGCAAAGACAATGTATAAATACAAAAAAAGAGCAAAATTATAAAAAATAAGTAATAAATATTCAGAATGTGAGTTGTAGGGTTCTTCAAAGTGAGTCCGTAGGTTGTGGAATCAGTTCAATGAGTGAAGTTATCCACTCTGGTTCAAGGGTAATAACTGTTACTGAACCTGGTGATGTGGGACCCGATTGTTCTGAAACTCCTTCCTGACGGCAGCAGTGAGAAGAAAGCATGGCTTTGATAGTAAGGTCTTTGATGATGGATCCTGTTTTTCCTGTGACAATGCTTCATGTAGATGTACTCAATGGTGAGGAGGGCTTTACCTGTTCTGGACTGGGCTGTATCCACTATTTTTTGTAGTTTTTTTCTATTCAAGAGTATTGGTGTTTTCATACCAAGCCATGATGCAGCCAGTCAGTATACTGGCATCTACAGTACCTATAAAAAGTGTTCACCAACCCTGCCCTGGGAGTTTTCATGTTTTATTGTTTTACAACATTGAATCACAGTGAACTTAGTTTGGCTTTTATGACACTAATTAACAGAAAAGGGCTTTTTTGTCTCAAAATGATAATAGATCTCTGCAAAGATCTAAATTAATTACAAATATAAAACAATATAATTGATCGCATAAGTATTCATCCTCTTTAATTTGAAACACTAAATCATCACTAGTGCAGCAAATTGGTTTTAGAAGTCACAATTAGGTAAATGGAGATCAACTGTGTGCATTCAAGGTGTTTCAATTAATGGAAGGCCCAACTGCTGGTGACTCGATATCCTGGCAAAAACTACACCATGAAGACAAAAAAGAACATTCCAGGCAACTCCACCAAAGGTTATTGAAAAGCACAATTATCAGAAGGCAGATACAGGAACATTTTGAAATCAATGAATATCACTTTGAGTACAGTTAAGTCAAGCATCAAAAAATGGGAAGTATATGGCACAGCTGTAAATCTGACAAGAGCAGGCTGTCCTCAAAAACTGATTGACCATGCAAGGAGGGGACTAGTGAAGGCAGCCACCAAGAGACCCATGACAACTCTGGAGGAATTAAAAGCTTCAGTGGCTGAGATGGGAGAGACTGCACGTACAACAGTTGCTCAGGTGCTTCACCAGTCACAGCTTTATGGGAGAGTGGCAAGGAGAACTGTTGAAAAAAAACTCACATGAAATCTCAGCCAGAGTTTGTCAGAAGTCAGCTGGAAAGAGGTTCTATGAAACCAAAATTGAGCTTTTTAGCCAACCAACTAAACGTTATTTTTGTTGTAAGCCAAACACTGCACATCATCAAAAACACACACCACCCCACCATGAAACATGGTGGTGAGCCCATGCAAGGTTTGTGAAAGTAAACGTTAAAATGAATACAGCAAGATACAGAAAAATCCTGGAGGAAAATCTGATGTAGTCTGCAAGAAAACTGCGACTTGGGAGATCAATTTTCCAGCAAAACAATGATACCAAGCATAAAGCCAAAGCTACACAGGAATGGCTTAAAAACAACAAAGCTAATGTCCTGGGGTGGCAAAATCAGAGTCCAGATCTCTATCCAATCGAGAAGTTGTGGCTGAACTTGAAAAGGGCTGTTCACTCACAATGCCCATGCAATCTGACAGAGATTGAGCAGTTTTGTAAAGAAGAATGGGGAAAAATTGCAGTGTCCAAGTGTGCAAAGCTGATGGAGACTTATCCACAGACTCAAGGCTGTAATTTCTGCCAAAGATGCATCTACTTAATACTGACTTAAGGGGGGTGAGTAATTATGCAATCAATTATTGAGTTTAATAGTTGTAATAAAATTAGACCAATTTGTAGAAATTTGTTTTCAATTTGACATGAAAGAGTTTTCTGTTGATCAGTGTCAAAAAAGCCAACATAAATCCACTGTGATTTAATGTTGGAAGAGAATATAACATGAAAACTTCTGAAGGGTGTGAATACTTTTTATAGGTATTGATTATCAGATGCATCTATAGTTTAACATGTTAAATGTTCACAAACTTCTAAGAAACTACAGTTGCTACCATGCTTTCTTCGTAATGGCACTCATGTGCTGGCCCAGGACTGATTCTCTGATATGATAACGTCAAAGGGTTTTAAAGTTGTTGACCCTCTCCATTTCTGATTCCTTAATTAGAACTGGCTCATAGACCTCCTGTCGTAAATAATCAACTCTTTGGTTCTGCTGAAATTGAATGAGAGGTGACTGTTGTGGTATCGTTCAGCCAGATTTCAAATCTCCCTGCTAAATGCTGATCTGTCACAAGTTTCGATTCAGCCAATGACAGCTTAGCCTCACAGTCACAAGTATAAAGTGAGTAGATCAAGGGGCTAAGCACATGGCCTTGTGATGCACCTGTGCTGATGGAGATTGTGAAGGAGATGTTGTCAATCTGAACTGACTAGGGTCTGCAAGTGAGGAAATAGAGGCTCCAGTTGCACAGGGTCTTCGGCTTATTGATTAACTTTGAGGGGGGGTGATAGTGTTGAACACTGAGCTGCAATCAATGAAGAGCATCCTGGTGTATGCAACTTCACTCTCCATATCTTCCAGAGTTGAGTGAAGAGCCAATGAAATGGCATCTGCTGTGGACCTGTTGTGACGACTGGCAAATTAGAGCAGGGCCAGGTCACTCCTCAGACAGAAGTTGATATATTCCAATACCAACCTCCAAAAACACTTCATCACTGTGGATGTAAGTGCTATTGGACAACAGTCACTGTGGTAGGTTATCACTTTCTTCTTTGGCACCAGTGTAATTGTAGGTGGGTACCTCAGACTGCTGAAGCAAGAGGTGACACGTATCAATGAATACTCCAGCCAGCTGATTACCACGGGGCTTCAGTACTCAGCCAGGTACACCATCTGAGCCAAATGCTTTCCATGGGTTCACCTTCTTGAAGGATGCTCTCATGCCAACCTCGGAGACTGAAATCACAGGGTCGTCGGGATGTGGAGGATCATGAAGATATTGATTTTTTCAATCAAAATTAACATAAAACGGTATTGAGCTCCAAAATAGGAACAACAGCCTTCTGCAAGTTTTTAAAAGTTTACATTTGCCCATCTCTCATAAATGAGCAACATTATAAACACAATATAGTTGATAACTTGGCAACGAAGGGCAGCAAAAGGCAGTCTAGAACAATTACACAGTAACAGGTGCAGTAGCCAGAGTGACTAATAAGACAAATTTAATAACAAAATACAAGTAAGTTTCCCTCTAGGTCAAAATGCAATCAAGAGAGGTTGGCTTTTTAGTAGAACCTTAGTTAAGGTAGGGACAAAAACTGGTGTTAGTGTTAAAATGTTAAATTAAATAATGTTCATCCAGACAAGTCACAAATAAATATACAGTGATGTAACTAATTAGCTACCCATGACAAAGCCAAAGAGGGTATAGATGATGTCAAATGCAAGGGTGTGGTGAGAGCTACCACTTCAAAACAAAATATGTAACACATTATGACAATGTCCATCTCTCTCTAGAAACAAATACCACATCATCAATTATAAGTTCAACTTAGGATCTCCTCCACAAATCCAGTTCACCTTCCACTTTGAAAATACCCTCAAATCAACCCAAAATTCTATCTATCCTAAAATCTCTTTACACAAAGCAGAGAACACCTGGAATGTTACTTGCATTCTGATCATTTCTTCCATGCATCTGGCCCAACTATCATTCCCTGCCCACTTCATCCTTGGATCACAGCATATTCTTTGGGCACGCAAGTCTTGCTCCATGGAATTCAGGAAAATGTTTCCTCAAATACCTGACCTGTCAATCTTCTGCTTTTTAAATTTAAAAACTTTGATAAATCCTAACATGTAGATATCTAGATATCAATTTTGAGATGTTATACCATAGTGGAAACTCTCAAAAATACTAATTTTAGAAAATACAGATGATTTATCAGGTATTCCTACTGATCTTTGATAATCGCAAAAATACTGATTTTTGCTTCTGTTACGAACCCCGTAACTGGGTATCTTACCAGCAAAGATAGGAGTATCCATTGGAGTTTGATGATACTATTTTTAACAGTATTTATTAGTAAAAATACACAAAAATAATATCAATGCAAATATACAGATAATATACGTCATCAATACTAAACCTAAAAGTGCGGGTATAATAATAATCAATAAGAAATAAGCTCTATCGTTGTCTAGGGGATAATGAATTGTCCGATGGAAATATTAAGTTCAGTTCAGTTCATGCAGGCTGCAGTAGTTGTTGATCACTGTGTTGCAATTGTTGGAGGGAGAGAGAGAAAGAGAGAGAGTAACAGCTACTGACTTGCCGACTTTCCTTTACGATCTTGATCCGTCGATGCGTTGTTGTTGTGGCCATTCACATATGACCCCTGTCTTTTAGCTAGACCGTTCTTCCATGGCGGACTCGTCACCCAGGCAAGGGTGGACACACACACAAGCCCCCACCGTCTCGTAGCATCTCTCCTGGTGCGTTTGCGGGGTGTTCCCCAGACCTTACTTTTATCCCCACTCACGGGGTCTCAGATGTCAATCAGGTTGGGATGATGCAACCCATCAACCAGACCACTCTGGTTGCCCCCTGAGGGGTTTCAATGAATAGAACAGTACTCAATACACAATCCTTCTCCAAGAGACAATAGCGGTAATCAGTGGTTCCATTCCACTTTTGTTAGGAGACATTCCACTTTTGTGTATCTCTGCGTTGTCTCTCTCTCATTTCCTTGGTATCAGACCCGAAATAGTAGCGATTTTGCGATTCTCAAAAAGGGGGGGGGGGGACTTTGCACCCTTCTGCCCATCAGAGTTGCTCCTCATTCGTAACACCCCCATCCTTCTAAGAATTTTCACCCAAAAGGGGAAAATTAACTAATACAGAGTCTTACAGAATTTCAGAATCTAACACAATACAAAAGAGTTTTCACTACAGAGTAATACAGTTATACATTCAATTTAGCATCTAAACAGTTAGCAATTACATTGTCACTTCCTTTAATATCTTAATATCTTGTACCTTAATAAATTCCTGTAGCATCAGACTCCAATTTAATAACCACCTATTTTTATTTCTTTTCTTCGGCAAAAACAAAACTAAAGAGTTGTGATCTGAAGTATAATTACAAAATGTGAACCAATACATGTGTGATTATTCTGTAGTACATTACAAAAGTTTATGCAAATACTAATCTTTATTTTACTTTTAAACTTAACAGTCAATCTTCCATGGTGTTGTCTTTATTATTTACATGCTTTGTCGAAATCCCTTAAAACCAGATCCTGTTATTTAAAGTGGCATTTTTTCAACCTTCGCCTCTTTTCCACGTAACTCTCACATGGCTAGCTGGTTACCAGTGTGGAATAGGCTTTCGCATACTCCTTTGATAGGAGTTATTTTATCAACAATGTTTTCCAAACTTAGCCCATCTTCTGAACTTCCACACAATTCTTTATTTTTAAGCAAGTCATTAATTTTATCTTCAGGACCCTTCATTCTATTAGTTTTCAGTTTAATATCTGCAAGTGATCCCTCTTTGTCCAAACAACATTTCAAATTCTGCCTCTTCACAGCACATCCTTGAATAACATTAGCGAGTGGGGTACCTTTACATTCCAAATCAACCTGTAATTGATTCACAGGCACCTTGAAAACAAGCCATTGTTCCTTCAGCCTGGTTACTGCTTCTGACACCAATCCAGACTTTAAATTTTCTTCATTCAATTTAGGAACTACACTTTTCCCTTCTCCTTCAATAATAATATCGACATCACCACCTTTTATCTCCTCACTAACTTTTAATACACCTTCTAACACAAACAACTGGTAATTCTCACTTCCCACTAGTACCAAGGTTAACCCTTTCTTCACTGAACCAAGTCCATCTGACCCAAAAGGACTGCGTTCCTTTTCAACCAAATCAGATACCTCAGACTTTTCCTGAGTTTCATTACTAGGTTCAGTACCATGTGCATCCACATCTTGAACACACTCAGACGGGACATCTGCCTCTTCCAGGCTTTCAATACCCGTCCCCTTTTCAAATTCTAAGTTCCCCTGATCCTCCCAGTTACTCTCTGGGCAACTCCCTTCCAGAGTAAACTCAACCCTGCGGGTTAAAACAATTTCATTTGCTAACCCAGCAGACTCCTTCAAGGTAACGGCATCCTTTTCATCTAGGACTACCCTTATTTCATTATCGGGAACACATTTAAATTCTTCAACTTCTTCAAACAGTTCTGTCAAGCCAGACAGATCATCCATGTCCAACCCTGGACCTTCTAACAGCCTTATCTATTTCTCATTTTTACTCCGTGCCTCTATAAATTCCCTCTTGGCTAAGGGTAGGTCTACCTCCTCTCCTTTATTCTCTTTCACTTCCCTATTCTCTGTTTTACCACCCCCTAACCCCTCTTGGTACAGGGTCGGTAAAAACGTCTCAGCCAAATCAACACAAGACTCATTTAAACTGGTCTCTTTCTCAGCTGCCTTTCTTGACATGCTGCGAGTGATAGCGCATGCGGGATAGATCTTGGAACCTAGGGGCGGGTCCTCAGCCTTCACAGGCTTGCTCGTCAGCTTCCTTGCTGAACACACTTCACCACCTGCTAAATTGTTATCAAGAAGGACGTCCATGCCGTCTCTCGGTAATTCTGACCGTACCCCTATTTCAACTGGTCCAGTTACCAGATCACAACTTATAATGATCCCATGCAAAGATACAGCTTCTGTCCCTTTTCCTATGCCTCTCAAAACTACCTCTCCAGTCTCAGGACCAAAATCTAGTACCTTACCGAGAATCAATGACTGCTCAGCTTCAGTATCTCTCCAGATCCGCACTGGAACTGGTGTTGCTCCCTCTTTCACAGACACGGTCCCTTCTGAAATAAATTTCTCTCGCCCCTCTCGTATTTTATCTACCTGGGGCTTTCTCGTCGATTTGCTGATCAACACAATACACCCTGTAGGGACTGCTGCGTTCCCTTTTCCTGTCTCCTTCCTCGGAGCAAAGCACTTAGATGCAATATGACCAACCTTTCCACAATTAAAACAGGTCAAGACAGGAACCCTCCTGCCAGCTTGCATTTCTTCCTCCTTACTTTTACCACTAGCTCCCGGCTGAATTTCTGCCTCAGCCGGCGGGCTTTCTCTACCGTTCCTACGGTCTTTCTGGTAACTCTTATTCGAGGAAAACTTTGTCTTGTGGGTTAGGGCATATTCATCTGCGAACCTGGCAAATTCTGATATGGACTTATTCTGCTTCTCGTTCAAATACATCCGGATATCATCCGAAAAACAACCTTTAAATTCCTCAATCAGAATTAACTCTCTGAAACGCCGAAAATCCTCTTCCACTCTTTCTGCCGCACACCAGCGATCCAAGAGCACACCCTTCTCATAGGCAAACTCTGCATACGTCTGATTCCACACTTTCTTTAAATCTCTGAACTTTTGTCTATATGCCTCAGGTACCAATTCGTAGGCCCGAAGAATGGCCTGTTTTACTTCCTCGTAATTCTCATACTCCTCCTCCTCCACAGACAATGCCGTATATGCCCATTGTGCCTTCCCTTTTAACACACTTTGTAACAACGCCACCCACTGATCTCTGGGCCACTTCTGATTCACTGCCACCTTTTCAAAATGCAAGAAATAACTATCAACATCCATCTCCTCAAACGGAGGTACTAACCTAAACTCCCTACTAACATTAAACCACTCCTCTCGGTCCGCCCCTTGGACCCTTCTCTCTTGCTTTAACTTCTCCATGTCTAGCTCATGCTGCCTCTGTTTCTCCTTCTCCTTTTCATCTGCTTCCAGCTGTTGTAACCTATGTTCATGCTCCCTCTGGTTTTCAGCTCTTTCCTTCTCCTTTTCAGCTGCTTCCAGCTGTTTTAACCTAATTTCATGCTCCCTCTGCTTTTCAGCTCTTTCCTTCTCCCTTTTCACCTGTTCCGCGTCCAGTCTCAATTTTTCCAACTCTAACTGAGCCATCTCAATAGCTGGTACCTTTTCAGGGATCTGTTCCAATACCTCAGCCGAAAACACATTCTTCTCAATATAATACTAAGTTATGGCCCTCCGCATCTCCCACTTTTTCACTGACGACCTCACCTCTGCGAGATTTAGTCCTTTCGCAATATTTACCAAGTCCGTCTTTGAGGCCTCCTCTAGCGCCTTCAAAGTCGGGTTTTGTGTAAATTCGTCTACGTCCATCTTTGCTGGTTTCCCGTCTGGTTACCCGCGCAACCAGACCAAAGTCTGGACTTAAAAGCCCGATTCACTGCCCCTCCAATTTGGTATCAAATCACAAGACGAGGCCCCAAATTGTTACGAACCCCGTAACTGGGTATCTTACCAGCAAAGATAGGAGTATCCGTTGGAGTTTGATGATACTATTTTTAACAATATTTATTAGTAAAAATACACAAAAATAATATCAATGCAAATATACAGATAATATACATCATCAATACTAAACCTAAAAGTGCGGGTATAATAATAATCAATAAGAAATAAGCTCCATCGTTGTCTAGGGGATAATGAATTGTCCGATGGAAATATAAAGTTCAGTTCAGTTCATGCAGGCTGTGGTAGTTGTTGATCACTGTGTTGCAATTGTTGGAGGGAGAGAGAGAGAGAGAGAGAGAGAGAGAGAGAGAGTGTAACAGCTATTGACTTGCCGACTTTCCTTTACAATCTTGATCCGTCGATGCGTTGCTGTTGTGGCCATTCACGTATGACCCCTCCGTCCTTTAGCTAGACCATTCTTCCGTGGCAGACTCGTCACCCAGGCAAGGGTGGACACACACACAAGCCCCCACTGGTCTCGTAGCGTCTCTCCTGGTGCATCTGACGGGTGTTCCCCAGACCTTACTTTTATCCCCACTCACGGGGACTCAGGTGTCAATCAGGTTGGGATGATGCAACCCATCCACCAGACCACTCTGGTTGCCCCGAGGGGTTTCAATGAATAGAACAGTACTCAATACACAATCCTTCTCCAAGAGACAATAGCGGTAATCAATGGTTCCGTTCCGCTTTTGTTAGGAGGAGACATTCCACTTTTGTGTATCTCTGCGTTGTCTCTCTCTCAGTTCCTTGGTATCAGACCCGAAATAGTAGCGATTTTGCGATTCTCAAAAGGGGGGGGAGGACTTTGCACCCTTCTGCCCATCAGAGTTGCTCCTCATTCGTAACACTTCTCAGTTTAGAAAACAAGCCACAATTCTGTTTCTTAAAAAACTGAATATTGTTTTGTTGCAATGTTCACCATTTCACCCCAAAGTTTGAATTTAAAAGCCCGGTACAATATATTCCCTGGAAGGATGAGGAAAAAGATGATTTCAAAAACAGAGGGCAATTCGTAATAGTTGCTCTATTCCTCAGAAGTTTGATTTTAAAAAATAAAGCTGACAAGTTTCCAAAACATGATAATGAAATTAAATTCTGGCCCATTTCAACGGGTTGTAATATGGGATGTACAGTTGTTTAAAGTGATATTCAGGACATGATAATTACAAGCAAAGTGCAAAGCCTACAAACTCTTGTGTAACATCTTGTAATTTGAGGTTTGTAATTACAAGAATGTAGACTCCCATCACCCAGGTCATGTTCTGTTCTCATTGCTACCATCAGGGAGGTGATACAAGAACCTAAAGGTACATACACAATTCAGACATAGCTTCTTCCCCTCTGCCATCCGATTTCTGAATGGACATTGGACATTAAACCCACAAACACTATTTCATTACTTGCTTTATACAAGAGCAAACTACAAGAAACAAATTAATTCACTCTATGAGGAGATTTGAGATTTTAACCCAATTTTAAATCCTTCAGAATCTAGTCATTCCTACCTGACATGACTTTACATCAGAATTGTTTACGCCTTCTGTGGAATCCTTCACAAAGTAGTTATCGACCAAGTCTATCTGTCTACATTCTTGTCGACACACTGGGCAGCGGATAACACCCACTGAAAGAGAGCACAAAAAAATATTAATTTCAACCTCTTCTCTTTTAGTCTCTACTAAAATTAAAAATGTAGTTATACTTCACTTGTAATTTAAAAGGACAGTTTCTCAGCATCGCAGAATTTTCTTCCAATTTAAGAACATTTCACTGGAAGTATGACATGTCAGCAACAAATATCATCTATAGAAGATGTAAATTACACCTCCAGTACAAAGCAAGACCAGTTTGACAAGCACATATTTTCTTTCTCTAGCTAATAATATGTAGGTAATCTAGTAAAGCTGACACCAAATAATCAAAGACTGGAATACATTGCAGATTCAAAGGATTAGTTAATACTTCATTTAAAATAATGCAGTTCCTACAACGGTTGTCGAAGATCTAGTTTTCTAGACGATTGAGAAAAGTAAGGATCAGATATCAGGGCCTGGGAGCATGCCATATTTCACGGGTCATCAACCTCTTCTGCACTGCAGACCAATTTAATATTGATAATATTCCTGTGGACCGGCCAACGGGGGTGTTAATAATGACCGGAATATAGGTGATGACTATAAGTCACTTATAAGTGGCTAATACAGTCAATTTCATTTCTAAAAGGGTTTATCTAACGAATTTAATATTAAATGCACTGCGCATATTTTCATTGCATGAATATAGTGATAAGTCAACTATAATTCACTTATAAGTCAATAGCTTATGAGCTCATTCTACAGGAATGAGCTTCCTGTAGAAGTAGTAGAGGCCAGTTCAGTTGTGTCATTTAAGGTAAAATTGGATAGGTATATGGATAGGAAAGGAGTGGAGGGTTATGGGCTGAGTGCGGGTAGGTGGGACTAGGTGAGATTAAGAGTTCGGCACGGACTAGGAGGGCCGGAATGGCCTGTTTCCATGCTGTGATTGTTATATGGTTATATGGTTAATAGCATCATAACATTTTAAGTAACGTTTGGATAGTAAACACACAGCGCATATTTTCCTCGTACGAACATATAAAATCATTGCAACACACCAGTGAGAGGACAAAGTAAGGGCTGGAGGTCTCCGTACCGGAGAGAGCGACCAACCGAGCGAGGAGTGTGACAGGGCGCGCACCTGCCCCCCTCGTAGGTAGGTAGGATCTATCGGCCAACAAAAGTGTGGCTCAAGGGATGACTTTCAGTAGATTGCAGCGAGGTAGCTGCTCTGCTACTTACAAATCCCTGAGCCCGAATTAGGTTGTCTGCGAATATTTTAGCATCCGGGTTCCCCAAGAACATTAGGTGTGCTGAACTTAATCTGGTTCATCTGTCCATCTGTCCATGCTCCAGGCCAGTACCAATGGCACTTCTTGCCGGCCGTGCAACGCGGTGGTTACCGGAGGCCAACCAGTGATCCCTGGTGTGAGGGTATCACTGCGTTTAGGTGACTGATGACCTCATGTGGGTAATGACTTCATGTGCGTAATGACCTCGCGTGCGTTCAAGTTCAACAGTGGGCGTGACAGGGAATGAGGAAAGGTGCAGCTGACTCATATCATTTCATATCGCCAAAGCATATTGTTTCCTCGTGGCCCAGTAGCACATGCTTTGCGGCCTGGTAGTTGGGGACCAGGGCCATATTTGGATCATAATCATTAACTCTGAAGCCAGTTCTGATAAAAACTCCAATTTTAAACTCCTTGAGGTTTGAGGGCTACAATGTGCTGCTGCTCATGCTTATGGCGAGCTTCACTAGAATGGTGGGAGAGATCAGAGATAAATAAAGTCAATATGGGAGTGGAGTGAAAAATAAAAGTGGCAGGACACAGGAAGCTCTGACTTGCTTTTGCAGACTTTAAGTACTCAAATTTCAGAGTAAATTTATTATCGAAGTTCATTTATGCCACCATATAGTACCTTGAGATTCATTTTCTTGCAGTCATTCATAGTAAATACAAAGAAACAATAGAATCAATAAAAACACAGATGGAGAAACAATCAATGTGCACAAGAAAACAAACTGTGCAAATACAAGAAAGAAAAAACAAATAATAAATAAGCAATAAGTATCAAGAACCTGAGTTGTAGAATCCTTGAAAGTGAGTCCATAGCTTGTGGAATTAGTTAGTGCTAGGGTGAGTGAAATTCAGCAAATTATCCTCACTAGTTCAAAAGCCTGATGCTTGATGGGTAATAACTGTTCCTGAACCTGCTTTTGTGGGGCCTGAGACTCCACTAACTCCTCGATGACAGCAGTAGTGAAAAGAGAATATGTCATGCAAGGTGGGGATCCTTGAAGATGGATGCTTTCCTGCAACAGCGCTCTTCGTAGATGTACTCAATAGTGGGGAGCGCAACGAAGTCACCTAAACTGGGGGTGACTTCCCCACTACACCCCTAAGATTTAGAGGGTTGTACATTGTGAGCACTAAACACAATATACTAGATTAAAAGCCTCAGTAAATTGCCGCTACATCTGTGTAACACCCTGGGAAAGGTTTCACTGCTAACATAGAAGCAGCGAAACCTTTCTGTAGAAGCAGTGTTTGGGTTATAGTTAGAGATTATGGGTGAGGCAGAGGAAAGGCAAAGGCAAGATCAAGCAGAAGATCATTTGGGAGCTTCTGATGTTGCCATTCCACAGGCTTACCTGCAACCTGACTGCTTTGAAGTTAAAGCAGTTGTCGGAATGGAGTCCTGGGGAAGTGACAGCTACTCAGTGAGGTGACCCATGCAAAGGCCCAATTTGGTCAGCAGTTGCGGAAGGGGACGTGGCCCAGATTGGAGATGAGGAACCAGATTGTATACCAGGTCACGTCGCCTCCAGACAGGCCTTCTATCTCTTCCCAGATGGTTCTGCCTGAGAAGTATCAGAGAATTGTGTTGAAGTCACTGTATGATTCCAGTCATTTGGGGGCTGACAAGACTCAGATCAGTTCTACCAGCCCTGAATGAAGCTGGAGGTCGAAGAGTACTGCAGGTTGGTCATGCAATCGATGTATACAGAAGACGCTGCCTCTGAGGGCCACTCCGTTATCCCACCTGCACCTGGATCTAGTGTGTATAGATTTCCTATCAATAGAGCCTGACATCAGCAACATGGCGAATACCTTTGTTATTCTGGCTCACAACACCAGATACCCACAAGTCTTTCCTACCAAGGATCAGGGGGCGTCCACCGTGGCGAAGTGTTATGAGAAAAGTACTTCATTTATTATAGCCTCCCCAGGCAGATACATAGTGCTCATGGACAAGCTACTGGGCATGCTTGCAGTCCAGAAGTAGAGGACTATGCCTCATCACCCACAGGGTGATACCCAGCCCATAAGGTTCAATTGGACATTGCTAGACATGCTCAGAACCTTGGAGATCAGTAAAAACAACAAGTGGAGTCAACATATTGGACATCTGGTCCACGATAACAACTGTACACAGAATCTACCAGATACTTGCAATATTATCAGATGTTTGGGCGTAAAGCAAGGTTGCCTATTAAGCTCTGTTTTGAGACAAGCAGGGAAGATCTACAACAGAAGTATTATCTTAAGTATGTGTCTGATATGAGAAGACAGCTGCAAAAGACTTATGAACTAGCTGAGGTCGCGGCTACCAAGCAGAATCAAGGAAATAAGACATAAGATCAAAAGGTTAGGTTCCCCCAACTAATGCCCAGAGACCGAGTCCTCAAAGAATCTGTGGCTACCTGGGAAGCACAAGTTGGCTGACCGCTGGGCAGCTAGGCCCTCTGTAGTGGAGAGTCCGATGCCAAATTTACCAGTTTCCTGGATGAAACCAGAGAATGGGAATGGTCCTGTCAAGATTCTCTATCAGAACCACCTTCTACTTGTGTTGACCCAGATGCCTGAAACTGAAGTAGTAGAGATAGGACAAGGAGGTCCCAAAGAGTCAGGAGATCCCCAGACAGATGGCCTATGTCACAAGCTGGCTACAATGTGGGTAGTTGGTTAGGATGGAAATGCTCAGGAAGGGAATCGTCCCTTCAAAATGCCAAGAGAACAAGAGAAACTGTACGTGTTGGGAAATTTCAAGATTGTGAATGTGGAGATTAACTCACCTATGGTGATGGAAAGCTATTGCTAATGAAATCTCTATGGAAAGTGAGGAACTGACAGAGTGGCCTGGTTTACTCACGATGAAGATGCTGGAGCAACTCAGTCAGTCAAGCAGAATCTGTGGATGCAAAAGGATAGTCAATGCATTGGGAAAATCAGTCCTACGTCAAGACCAATAGCCAATATAAAAATGAAGATGCAGACTATGGCTGGTACACACGCTGGATGCAAGTAGAGTGAGGGACACTGTGGATTTGGGGAGGAGCAGTTTGGTAATGGTTGAATACTAGACAGGATATTGGAAACAAAAAAGTCAGACAGGTGGAGCAAGAGTAAAAGGGTAGGCCTTTTACTCCCTCCTTTTTGTAGAAGTGGGAGAAGTGGTCCTCCCCTCACCATATTACAGAAATCACTTTCTCCACCTGGTTCTACCTACGCATATACCCATCTAACTGAGTTTCTCCTTCCTTGGCTCACCCTTCTATCCCTTTCCATCTAGTTCTATCCACCCCTTTGAAACATAGGTGAGGCCACATTTGGGAATATTGTGTGCAGTTATAAAACTAGAAGAGCACAGAAGAGTTTGGAGGTTACATGTCCTAGGACTTTATTCCCTAGAACATGAGATTGAGAAATGACTTGATAGAGGCATGCAAAATCATGACTGGCATAGACAAAGTGAAAACACTCCAAGGTAGTGGGTGCTGAAACCAGAGGGCACAGATTTAAAATCAGATAAGAGATTTAAAAAGGGAATTAGGGGTTGCTTCTTCTCTTATCACTAGTGGGCATTTGAAATGAGCTGCCAAAAATTTGTTGAGACAGGCACATTAGCAACATTTCAATTCCACCTCGCTAAGTAAATGGATAGAAGCCACAGAGCTATGGCCAAATATGGGCAGATGGCATGAGATCAATGACAACAGTTACCATGGCCAAGACAGATAAAAATGCCCCATTTCCATGTTGTACAGTCTACCCATTTATCACCTGTCTCTAAACGCTACATCTCCATTCTTCCCGGGATCACCTTATAGCTACCAGCCGCCATCTCAGCCCTCCTTCAATTCTATGACTCTCTCTCCTTTACTCAGTTGTGATCCAGGGTTGCAACCTGAATTTTCAGCCATCTATTTGGCTTCACAGAATCTACATAACCCGTGTTCTTCCAGTGGTGTTTTACATTTCCAACCCAGAGGGAAATATTGCAACACAGATTACATAAACCCCAACTCCCTAGAGATAACACCTGGGTTCCTTTAATCATGTCCCCAGTGTATCAAGGTATCACCTACAAGACAGCTGAAGTCTGAGATATTTACCCGAATAGGTGCTCATTTTAAATTTAAAACTACTGTCAAGATGGAAGATTGATCTAAATTCTGCCATTAAGTATCTAGTACCTGCTACATTTCTTGCAAAATACACCATTCTATACTAACAAAAAGAGTGTATGTATGCCCAGGGAAGGGTAACACCTCCACTGAAAGGGCTTGTCATATCTACTCTGGAGCAGCTCACTCACCTTTGGTCCCCACCAGATACTCAGCTCTCACCTGTGGCTCTAAACAACTATTTGCATACAGCAGTGGACACACCCCAGTACACCACACTTTGACAGGTGGGCTAAACCAGTTGAGGGGAGTCAGCAGCCTCATACCTCACTGAGATAGGGACATGCCTGCCCTAGCATATGAAGTCAGCTCCAGCACACTCGGCAGATGAGATCCAACATCTCAACAGATCCAACAGGTGGGTCTGCAACCCTCCAGGGTACAGAAGACATCATGGTCAACTTTGTGATATTTGTTTGTACCAATGGGCTTGGACTTCTGAGTTTGAGGGAGTCTCTGGTCTATTATTCCATTTCAGTTTCTGCTCACACCAACATCCTAGAATCGAATACAATAGGGTTCAAACAGTTTTCAAACACCTTTCATTAAGTCTCCTTCAACTGCCACCGTGTGCTATCACCAAAAATGATAAGGCGGCCTAGAGAGGAAGTGGAAGAGCTCGAGGCCTGTTGCAAGGTAAATAACCTCTTCATTAATGTCAACAAGACAAAGGAGATAGTATCGACTTCAGGAGAACTTAAGCCCCTCTAAGTTGGGGGCTCAGCAGAGGAAACTACAAGCAGTTTCAAACCAACTCCTGGAAATGCACATTATACAACCCCTCATGGTCCCAAAGCACATCCTGCTCAGCGAAGAACGCTCACCAACATCTCTGCTTTCTGAGGCTGGAGAGAGCTGGACTTTGCACATCCATGCACATCATTCTACAGAAATGTGGTAGCAAGCATCCCAACAAGCTGCATCACTGCTTAGTATGGGAATTGCACTGCAGTGGATAGGAAGGATGCCTAATGCATCACCAACACCTGCCTAGGACATATCAAAGATCAAAGTATGTATACTATATACCACCTCGAGATTCATCTCCTTGAAGGCAGCCACAAGACAAAGGAGCCCAATAGAACCCATTAAAAAAGACAGCCAAATACGCAATGTGCAGAAGAAATACAAATCGTACAAACAATAAAAAAAAGTAACATTCGGAACTGAAGATCACGAAAGCAGCCCACAGCCATGAATCCAGTCACAGCTGATCAGGAAGCCTGTTAGGTGCAGACCACAGCCTCAGTTTAAGCACAGAAAAGTAAATCTCACCGAGCAGCAAGCTGAACACTGCCCATCCCTCATCTACGGCCTCAACACCCTGACTTTTTTCAAGCGCTGGGCCAGATCTATCAGCCAAACAGAAGGCTATTCATTGCTCTCAGACCCAGGCCCTGAAACTTTCATATGTTCTCGGGCCTGGGACCTGCCTCCTCGATTCGGCCCAAACCCGACATTCCCAATTTGGCCCAGCGCTTAAATCGATCAAAACTTGGCTTGTTCCTTGCTCTCAGGCCTGGGCCCCACCGCTTCAACTGTCTTGCCTTAGTTCTGCCACTTCAAATCCGCTCCAGCAGCCAAACATTGGCTCACATCCCGCTCTTGGAGCCAGCCACCTCAATAGGCCCATACTTGCATGTTGCAACCATCCTGCACCTTTGAGACTTCAGTTCACACTGCAAAAATGCCAGGTCATACAGGTGGTTCAAAAGCATGACACCAAAATGGAATTTACAGGCTAATCGTTCGAGAAAAAGTGTGATTAATAAAGTAGTTAATAGATATTTTTGCAGCAATAAAGTCACTGTGCTTCAACAGCACCATCTTAAACTGAATATAGAAAGGTGCCACAAAAGGGCCAGTAACATCACAAAGGATCCCACACACACTGCTCATGAAGCGTTTGCCCCACTTCCATCAGGGAGGAGGCCAAGTAGCATCTAGGCCAGGACAACCAGACTCAAAAAAAGTTACTTTCACCCAGCAAAGCTGATCAATATCTTCACCCACTAACTCCACCACTACTTTATTATTTTCTATCAGTCACCTTAATGTCCAGCCTAGCTTCACTTTATGAACATACAATCAATGTATTTAAGCTATCTTATATATATGGCATTTTGTTGTTATTATTATTATTATTATTATGTGCTGCATGAGCTGGAAAGCATCAATTACTTTGTTCTCCTTACATTTGTGTACAGGAAATTACATTAAACAAATGAAGCTGAATGGAAAATTTTTCTATTCCGTTTTGTTCCCATTTCAAAATAATGGAAAAATACCATTATAGTCCACAAAACTGGCAGGAAATGCAAATCATTATTAGTATCTTCTCCCAGAACAAATTTCAAATCAGGTTTTTATAACTAAACCAGCTTGCTATGACCTAAAACAAGCCCTCAGCACCAATGAAAAGTAGCGCACTCATTCCTTGAACTTTGAGACATCATGAGCCAAATTTGCTTTGCTTGGCAAACACGAGGAAATCTGCAGATGCTGGAAATTCAAGCAACACACACAAAATGCTGGTGGAACGCAGCAGGCCAGGCAGCATCTATAGCACTGTTGATGTTTCGAACCGAGACCCTTCGTCAGGATAAACTGAAAGGAAAGATAGTAAGAGATTTGAAAGTAGGAGGGGGAGAGAGAAATGCGAAATGACAGGAGAAGATAGGAGGGGGTGGGGTGAAGCTAAGAGCTGGAAAGGTGATTGGCAAAAGGGATACAGAGCTGGAGAAGGGCAAGGATCATGGGACGGGAAGCCTAGGGAGAAAGAAAGGGAGAGGGGAGCACCAGAGGGAGATGGAGAGCAGGCAGAGTGATGAGCAGAGAGAAAAAAAGGGGTGGGGGAAAAAAACTAAATATATCAGGTATTTGTTTGGGTTCCGTTCAATTAGAATTACTGTTTCAGTGCCATTAACCTTCATTAACATATTATTCCAATTCGACGTGTAATGTTTATGCGATCAGCTGGTGTATGTCTAGGGGGAGATTCGTCCACCTGCCAAACCGCGCCTCCTGTATACGTGGATGCTGTGAAATGCACACTAATACAAACTCGCACACAAAATATCAAGCGCACACCATGTACGTTTATAGAATTCACTTTATAAATCTTACTAGAACTAAGTGACTAATAACGGCACAATATATATGAAAGAAAAGAAAATAAAGAAAAAGGCGCCAGAACTTATCAGGATTCAGTCCATTAGTGCACATCGTTGGAGCTCAACCATCAAGACTTCATTCCACTCTTCGATCTTCTACCTCCACGATGCGCGCACCTGGGACCACCCTCGGTGATCGACCAGCAGCGCCTCCAGCACTCGTTCGCCTTCCTCACAGTCTCCTTCCTGACTCCCCAAAAGTTCACGCAATAACAGCTCACAGACCCACACGAGAGAATAACATCTATCCCAATTGGTTAATAAATGAATACAATTCCCGTTATCAGTAACTATAACCCAAACAAGCTTTGAGAGTGCTCTGCAAGAAGAAGCACTCTCTCACCAGTTAGCATAACAAAGCAATTATTACTTTTAACAAAGAAGCCATTTTGATTAACATACGCAGTACACTCAGTACAGAAGTTTCACATCCATATGCTCATTCGCAATCATTCCAAATAATCTTGCATCATATAACTAAGAATCATCTCCAATAGCATCCCTCATCACTAACATGAGGGTCACCAATCTATAATTTACAGGATTGCCCCATTTCTCTCATGAACAACACTGGCTACCTCACCCATGGCTAAAGAAAATTAAAGATCTTGATCATTTCTCACCTTTCTCAATCTGGAGTACATCCCATCAACCTTAGGGACTCACCCACCTTAATTGTTCAAGAGATCTTAAAAACTACCTTCGTCTCAAAATGTCCTAGCATATTAGCACACTCCAGAATGATTTCACAATCCTTCAGGTCCTTCTCCTTGGTAAATACAGATGTAAAACATTCACTTAGGATGTCTCCCAAAAATACTCAGCCTCCAAGCACGTTCCCCTTATCCTTGAATAGTTCTTCCCTTTAGTATAGTATAGTCTTTAATATTTATATAGAATTAGGCTAGGTGTTATCTAATTCTATTTGCCAATTACTTTTCTTGGCCACTCCTGGCTCTCTCAACTCAGTTATTTTCTAGCTTTTTTAAAAAAATAACTGTTAAGGGTCAAGTTTGATTTTAGCTTCTTACACCTTACAGGTGCTTCTTTTATCTTTCTGATTAAATCTATCTCATAATCCAAGGTCCCCTTACCTTGCCATCCTTGTCCTTCCTTATTGGAACTATTTGGTACAGTTGGTCTAAACAACCTCCACATCAGATGCGGCTGGTCCAAAAATGAGCTGTTCCTAATTAACTCATTTGCTTAATATTCTTGTCATTTAAAATAAACACTAGAAATCTATTTTCCTGGTAACCCCTCTACTTTCTGACCTCTGCTCTAGTTCTCATCCCTGCCAAATTAGTTAAAATGCTCCCAAACCGCACTAGTGAAATACGGTCCCCTGCAGCTAAGGTGCAACTCGTCCCTCTCGTACCCATCACCATTGCCTCAGAAGAGGTTCCAATGATCCAAGAACCTGAAACCCTCCCCAACTCCCCAAACATTGCTCTATTCCATACTTCAACACCCGACCAGACTACCTGCCACATGGCACTAGGAGTAAGCAGGAAATTACTACCTTTAAGATCCTGCTCTGTACAGTCTCTTTTCAATTCCCTACGGTCACTGTACGGTCACATTTTTAATGCTTGTCGCTGGTGCCAATATGTGCCACAACATTTTCCTGTTCACCCTTCCGCTGAAGAATGTACTGGAGCTGCTCCAAGACATCCTTGACCCTAACATCCAGGTGGCAACACACCATCCCAGCATCTTTTGCATCCACAGAATTTTCTGTCTGTCTGCTTAACTATGAAGCCTATAATCACTATTGCTCTGCCTAATTTTACCCTTCCCCACCAAGCCTCAAGAGCAGGTCAGAGTGCCACCAACCTGTCTGCACAATAATAGGGAGATTCTCCCTCCCCAACAGTATCCAAAGGGTACAAGCTGCTGATATTTGCATTTCTGGATCAACTTTGAATTATTCATAATTTCTGATGGCACTGAAGGCTATTTGGTCAATTGAGTCCATTTTGGCCCTAGAAGTATTTCCATCGCACCTATTCTGTCAATGGGTGCTGTAACTTTTTCTCTGACAGGATGAAGGACCAGCAGATGGTTAAACCAGTTATATAATGAAGACATTCAAAAAATGCATTGCTTGAATATAAGCGAGATACAAAATGCAACTAGTATGGAGGACCATTCAGCAAAACACTGGTCAGTGTTGTTTAAATTGTGGCAAAAATTTCCAAAATATTGTAGCAATAGCTTCTACTTGACAAGAGGAAATCTTGCCTTGTTCAAAAGCTGGTTATCAGCCAGTCTACTGTCCAGTGACAGGAAGCTGTGACAGCAGTGTTATAAGAGGCACGTACTTAGCATTAACCTACTTGCCAACGTCTATGTAGGTTTACCAGAATTTTGCTCCACTTGACATCACAACCTTAGCTTAAGCATGGACCAGAGAAATTTTTTTGGAGATAAGACAAATAAATTCCCTCAATATTAAGACAGCATTTGGATAAGTTTGCGAGAGTGCTGCCTTAAAACTGAAGTCACTGGTTGGAGGGAAAATACTACAGTGGGGAGTTGTACCCCAGAAAAAAAGGAAGCAAATTTGTTTATTTTGCTAAGGGGTCATCCAACCCCAGAAAATCACTGCGGAGAGCTCCTTAAGGCACTATCCTAGGTCTGACCATCTTCAACTACTGCTGATTTTGTTTGCATTAAGGTTATGAGGGCGTATTCACTAATGACTGCACAGCACTCAACTCCATTCACAACATTTTGGCAAATGGAGCTACTGATGTCAGCACGTGGATCTACATTCAGGCGCGGGATAATAAATGGCAAGTAACATATGTCACAGACAGCCAGACAATGACTACCTCCGATAACTCCACCTTTGAAATTTAATGATCTTGTCATTGCCAAAACTCAATCACTAAGGGTCACCAATGATCAGGAACTCCAATGGACCACTACCAGAGCAATCCCTTCCTTTATGATATTCCAAGGCCTTTCCACCATCTACATGGCACAAAACAGGGTGTAATGAAATACCTTCCATTTGCTTTGACAATTGCAATGACAATAACTATTGAAGGTCAACACTATCCAGGACAGAACAACCCAGTTGACTGGAACCCAACAATCTTTATCATCTATTTTCTTACCACCACCATACC